>NC_134692.1:96980560-97580560 GCF_050947455.1 Rhinoderma darwinii
TTTGACAAACAAGGTAGCTAACGTCTTGGCATTGGGTAGTTTCTTGAGAGGTACAAAGTGGGACATCTTGCTGAAGCGGTCTACTACAACCCACACCACCGACTTGCCTTGGGATGGAGGCAGATCGGTGATAAAATCCATGGAGATATGGGTCCAAGGTCTCTGGGGAATGGGCAAAGAACATAGTAAGCCCGCTGGTCGGGACCTGGGAGTCTTGGACCTAGCACAAGTTTCACAATCCGCGACGTAGGCCTTAACGTCTTTAGGCAACCCAGGCCACCAATAGGTTCTAGAAATGAGGTGTTTGGTACCCAGGATGCCTGGATGGCCAGATAGTGCAGAGTCATGATTCTCCCTGAGTACCCTTAGCTGGAATTGCAGGGGAACAAATAGCTTGTTCTCAGGAAGGTTCTCGGGAGCTGAACCTTGATCAGCCGCAATTTCGGAGACTAAGTCAGAATCAACAGAGGATATGATTATACCTGGGGGCAAAACACTAACAAGATCCTCCTCAGGATTAGGGCTAGCCATGAAGCTACGCGACTGTGCATTAGCTTTAATATTTTTAGACCCAGCCCTATAGGTGACCACAAAGTTGAATCTGGTAAAAAACAATGCCCATCGAGCTTGTCTCGGGTTTTGCGTCCGGGCAGATTCTAGGAAAACCAGATTCTTGTGGTCGGTAAGGACCGTTACCTGGTGCCTAGCCCCCTCCAGGAAGTGGTGCCGTTCTTCAAATGCCCATTTAATGGCTAAGAGTTCGCGGTTGCCAACGTCATAGTTACTCTCAGTGGGGGGAGAACTTCCTGGAGAAGTAGGCACAGGGACGGAGATGGGTGAGACCCCTGATACCCTGGGACAAGACAGCACCCACTCCGACATCGGAGGCATCAACCTCCACGATGAATGGCTCCATTTGGTTAGGCTGAATCTGCACTGGGGCAGAGACAAAGCACCTCTTAAGGACCTCAAAAGCATGAACCACCTCCGGAGGCCAGTGGAGGAGATCAGCACCCTTGCGAGTAAGGTCCGTAAGAGGCTTAGCGATGACCGAGAAGTTAGCAATAAATCTCCTGTAATAATTAGCGAACCCCAGGAAGCACTGTAACGCCTTCAGGGAGGCAGGTTGGACCCATTCCGCCACAGCCTGAACCTTGGCAGGGTCCATGCGGAATTCGTTAGGAGTGAAGATTTGACCAAAAAATGGTATCTCCTGCACCCCAAACACACATTTTTCAGTTTTAGCATAGAGTTTGTTTTCCCTAAGGGCCTGGAGCACCTTCCTGACATGCTCAATGTGGGAGGACCAGTCCTTGGAAAACACAAGTATATCATCAAGGTACACTACAAGAAATACCCCCAGGTAGTCTCTTAAAACCTCAGTTATGAAATTCTGGAAGACCGAGGGAGCATTACACAACCCAAAGGGCATGACGAGGTATTCGAAATGATCTTCGGGCGTGTTAAACGCAGTCTTCCACTCATCCCCTTCCCTGATTCGGATAAGGTTATAAGCCCCCCGAAGATCAAACTTAGAGAACCATTGGGCCCCCTGAACCTGATTGAAGAGATCAGGAATCAAAGGAAGGGGATATTGGTTCCTTACAGTGACCTTATTCAAGTTCCGGTAATCGATGCATGTCCTAAGACCACCATCCTTCTTCCATACGAAGAAGAAGCCAGCACCAACCGGAGAAGTAGAGGGGCGGATGTAACCATTGGCCAGGCTTTCCTGGATATATTCTCTCATGGCTTCACGTTCAGGACAAGAGAGATTAAATATCTTACCTTAGCTTAGCTCCTGGTACGAAATCGATTGCGCAATCGTACTCTCTATGAGGAGGTAACTCTTCGGAGGCTTTTTTAGAAAAAACATCAGCGGAGTCCTGAATAAACTCAGGTAGAGTGTTGACCTCCTCAGCGAGAGAAACCAAATTAATAGAAAAACAGGAAGTCATGCATTCATTACCCCATTTAGTAAGATCCCCAGTATTCCAGTTAAACGTGGGATTATGCAACTGCAACCAAGGAAGGCCTAAAACCAAATCGGACGATAATCCCTGCATCACCAACACAGAACACTGCTCCAAATGCATGGAGCCAACCATGAGTTCAAATACAGGGGTATGCTGTGTAAAATAACCATTAGCAAGTGGAGTGGATTCGATACCCACTACCGGGACAGGTTTAGGCAAATCAATTAATGGCATAGCTAGAGACATAGCAAATTCCACATACATACTATTAGCAGAAGACCCTGAGTCCACGAAGGCACTGACGTTGGCAGACCTACCACCAAAAGAGACCTGAAAGGGAAGCAAGATTTTATTAGGCTTCATATTTACGGGAAATACCTGTGCACCCACGCGACCTCCCCGATGGTCACTTAGGCGCGGAAGTTTTCCGGCTGTTTATTCTTACGCCTAGGACAGTCGTTCACTTGATGCTTGTCATCCCCACAGTAGAAGCAGAGACCATTCTTCCTGCGGAACTCTCTATGTTGTTGGGGACACACGGAAGCCCCGAGTTGCATAGGTTCATCCGAGTTTTCTGTGGAAGAACGAAGCAACGGAACCTCTGGAGCCATCATAGGGGAGTCAGAGGAAAAGGCACAAAAATGTTCGAGTCATCGTTCCCTCAGACGTCGGTCAAGACGTACCACTAAAGCCATAACCTAATCTAGAGAATCTGAAGAGGAATAACTAACTAACAGGACTTTCAGGGCGTTCGACAGACCCAATCTAAACTGACACCTCAGGGCAGGGTCATTCCACCGAGAAGCTACACACCAGTTCCTACAGTCAGAACAGTACTCCTCAACGGGTCTCTTACCCTGACGTAAGGTCACCAGCTGACTCTCGGCAAAGGCAGTCTTGTCAGTCTCGTCATAGATGAGCCCGAGAGCAGAAAAAAAAATCAACAGAAGAAAGTTCAGGGGCGTTAGGAGCCAAGGAGAATGCCTATTCCTGGGGGCCGTCCTGGAGTCGGGACATAATTATACCCACTCGCTGGTTCTCAGAACCTGAGGAGTGGGGCCTTAAACGAAAATAGAGCCTACAACTCTCCCGGAAGGAGAAAAAAGTCTTCCGGTCCCCTGAGAACCGGTCAGGCAACTTGAGGTGGGGTTCTAGAGGTGAGGTGGGGGGCACTACCAGGGTAGCATCACGCTGGTTGCACCTTTTGAGCCATGTCTTGGATCTGTAGGGAAAGACCCTGCATTTGCTGAGCCAGGGCCTCAAGGGGGTCCATAGTGTGTCAGGGACCAGGGTGGAAAAGGGCATTTGGGCCTGTGATTATGTAATGACAGGGTAGGGAGACGGACAAGTGAGCCCTAATCTACCCGCAACCCAGTCCCTGCCTACTTGCACTGCCCGTCCTAGGCGACGGTGTACAACTGGGCGACGGTCCCTACACTCAAAATGTGCACGACAGACAAGACAAGACAGGGTACACAGAAGAGAGGGATGTGGGGCAGTTGCCCACGGCAACACCGTGAGCAACAGGAGTAGTGAACGAGCCGAGTCAAACCAGGAGAGTACGTGGTAACAAAAGCAGAGCAGAAGAATAGTAGTCAATCAAGCCAGGGTTAATATGGAGCAGGTCAAATGTAAGTAGCAGGAACAGCAGAGCCAGGAACCAGAGAGAATCACAGGCAAAGGACAAGCAGCAAATGAAGGTATACATAGACCAAGGGCGGGAGCTAGAACCGTCTGGCCAGGCTCTGATAGGGTCCCCCACTCCTGAGCCTACCAGCCTGAGTGGTAGCAGATCGAGTCACTCTACCAGACCTAGGCACAGATGCAGACTGATTAACCACGGGCGTCGACACAGAAGCTGTGTCAGGCAAATCCTTTTACACCCGTGTTTTGAGACCTATCACACCGTTTCTAATTATTGATTTTATATATAATTTAGGGAACACCAAAAAGGGTGTCAATTTCATTTCTTCATATTTTTTGTTTCGTTTTTGAGCTTTCCAAGGGAGGAAGGGATTTTCACGGGGAGGTAGTAAATTATTTATTTCAGACTGTAAAACGAAATTTCCATTTTTGATTTTTTTTATACATTTCTTGGACAATTTAAATCCTGGACATGATCACTCACAAATGAATACTGTTTACTGTGCAGGAGCCCACATCTGTCTATTCAGAACATGGACCCCACAAGTGTTCTTGAAATAAAAAATAAATGTGGGCATTGCATTTATTAGTAGATAAATCCAACACCTGCGGGCCGTGCCGCCCCTGAATTAGTGGAAGTCGTGCATTTTAGCAATGATTACAAGAATAAATTGGGGATGTATTTCCTTTTTCTTTTGACTGTGTCCTGCCACATACAGCTGTTACATTGCTATTTCTGTACTGTGATATGGGCATGATATTTTTTTTTTGGAGGATCTCTAATAATCGAGCTGTTCCTTATCAATACACCATGGGCTTTGTTACAGTTCTTCTGGAAATACTGCCATCATTTTGGGGATTAGTGATCCTTTACTGTTCCTATAGATGGTTTTGGACACTGTCCCTGTATATATTCTGTAGGTGATTGGTTGTTTTGTGGACATAGCGGTTCCTACCTTGCCGGGCAGGGGCCTGTTATGGTGTACCGCGTCACTTGGCACGTTCATCGCTCATAAGGATTGGTGGAGCTAAAGAGACGTTGTACAACCAGTCACTGAAAAAAAACAAAACCTTGTCATGGCCGCCCTGCAGGTGTTCTTTTATCTTGTGAACAGACTCGAGTTTGCAACATAGTTGGATACATTTTCCTCCATTTGTTTGAAGATATTGCCCGTCACTCCAATACAGTTTATTTTTTCCTCTCTGACTGATTTTATATTAGGACAGAATTCTGTCCACAATGACATTATAATGGCACAGATGCGGGACAACTGCTTCTTCAGCAAGACATAGTCATAAGTACAGGCAAATACGTCTATAGCAACATGTATCCGTTATGAATACACGGCTTCACTTCTCTTTTGTATGCCGCACAAATTTATTAATGTGGCATATTTCTAACCAAATAACCTTCTACCACGTCTCCTCCATTTTATCTGGAAACGTAACAAGAATTTGAAGAAAACATTATATACCCATAGTGTCTGAAATAATACCCATTATTTCCTCCTTTAAAAATTTTTTGGTCCGCATGCTCACTACACCACTAGATGAATACTTTTAGGGGTTTCGTTTTTAAAATGGGGTCATTTCTGCGTGTTTTTTTAGTTTTGTTCAGGTAGCTCAATGCCTCTAAATGCATGATATGGGGCCTAGAATTTATTCAATTGTGCCCTGAAAGTCAAAGGGTGCTAAGCAGATTGGGGCAACAATGGGAGTATTTTTGAAAACAGGAGAAACCGGGTGATAGATTTTTGGAGTGTGTTTCTTCATTCTCATGTTCGCTTTACAACGAAATTGGTCTTCAAACTGACACTTTTATGAAAAAAGTGAAATTTAATTTTTTGTCACCTGCTATGTATTAAATTTAGCAAAAAACTGTGGGTTCAAAATACTTACTATACCCCTAGATAAATACCTTAAGGGATCTAGTTGTCTAAATGGGGTCATTTATGGGGAGTTTCTATCGTTCTGGCAGCTCAAAGCCTCTCCAAATGTACAGTGGGGCCTAAAACATTTTCAAGCAAAATATGAGTCTTAAAAGCCTCCGGGTGCTCCCTTCCTTTCGGGCCCTGCCGTGTGTCCAAGCAACGTATTAGGGTCACAATGGGGGCATTTTTCAAAACAGGAGAAACAGGGTGATAGATTTTGTAGTGTGTTTCTTCATTTTCATGTTTGCTTCACAAAGAAATCGGTCTTCAAACTGATACTTTTATGAAAAAAGTGAAATTATTTTTTTTTTCACCTGCTATGTATTAAATTTAGCAAAACACTGTGGGTTCAAAATACTTACTATACCCCTACATAAATACATTAAGGGGTCTAGTTTTCTAAATGGGGTCGCTAATGGGGAGTTTCTATCGTTCTGGTAGTTCAAAACCTCTCCAAATGTACAGTGGGGCCTAAAACATTTTCAAGCAAAATATGAGTCCTGAAAGCCTCCGGGTGCTCCCTCCCTTTCGGACCCTGCCGTGTGTCCAAGCAACGTATTAGGGTCACAATGGGGGCATTTTTGAAAACAAGAGAAACAAGGTGATAGAATTTGGGGTGTGTTTCTTCATTCTCATGGTCGCTTTACAAAGAATTCGGTCTTCAAAGTGATACTTTTATGAAAAAAGTGAAATTATATTTTTTTACGCCTGCTTTGCATGAATTCTTACAAAAAAACTGTGGGGTGAAAATACTTACAACACCCCTTAATAAATACCTTAAGGGGTGTAGTTTTCAAAATGGGGTCACTTGTGGGCGTTTCCACCATTATGACACCTATGAGCCTCTGAAAACCTGGCTTGGTGTAGGAAAACAAAATCTACTTCAAAATGTATAAAATTATTACTAAATTTGTAAGACTTCTAAATTGCTCAAAAAAAATTTTTTTTTTTCAAAAGTGCTGCCAAAATAGAGTAAAGAGATGGAAATATATATTTAATAAAAAAAAATTGTACAGTATGTATGTACATATGTGACATATTGCAGTTAAAAATAGGGAAAAATTATAATTTTTACAACATTTCTTCAATTTTTCGAGTTTTTTTAATTAATTTCCGCAAATCGTATAAGTCTACTTTTACCACTAAAATAAAGTACAACATGTGACGAAAAAACTATGTCAGAATTACTTGGATATTCAAAACTTTCTCAGAGTTATTCTCTGATAAAATCAGACATACCAGATTTAACAAATCTGGCTTGGTCATTAAGGTCCAAACAGGCCCGGTCATTAAGGGGTTAATATGACCCCATATCAAGTAAAGAGGAGACATGCAATAGATCACAATTACGTCACGGTTATCAATATATATTTATTTAATGTTTTTAATTGCTCCACACGTAAGCTCTAGGACCCAGATTCACCCTTCCGTGAACACTGGTGTCCCGAGTCGAGGTTCATGTGCCCCTCTGTTACTCCTTCGTGAACAGTGATTGCTCCACAAAAAACCTTCAAATAGTGTATCAGACCAAAACCAGAACGAGACATAAGCCTGGAGGCGATATAGCCCCACTGCACATAGAGAATGATGATAGAACAATTATTGTAGTGTTTGCATGTCAACCTTTTAAGGTGGGATACAAAAAAGAAAAAAGAAAATAATAATAAACAATGAGTGAATACAGTCAAACAGACACAACTCAATGCCCTTATTCACCAAGTCCTATGCATATAGTAAATGCAATCATGGTGAGTGGTCCGAGTATTCTACTGTTATCTGCAACGAGAAAAACAGAAGAAATTCAATAACTTAAAAAATAAATATGTAAGCCATGTATCACATATACACACATGCATATATAAACATGTGTGTATATATAAGTGCACCGAAGAGGACATTGCAGGAAAAGAGAGGAACATATAGGTAAAAAATTGTCAATTCATGAGTCTCGCCACATTAACCTCAACATTGAGACCCTTCGGTTTTAAAGAGTCTAGTAAAAATATCAATTTAAGTTCACACTTATGCAGTAACATATGCCTATCACCTCCCTTGCAGGAAGCAGGGATATGTTCAAGTATCATAAACTTGAGATCCCTCTCAGTGTGTCCCAAATCTGAAAAATGTTTTGCCACTGGTAGTTCACATTTTTTCTTTCGAATAGAGTACCTGTGATTATTCAAACGAGTTTTGAAATCACAGGTAAATGTCTGTTTTTCTCGTTGCAGATAACAGTAGAATACTCGGACCACTCACCATGATTGCATTTACTATATGCATAGGACTTGTTGAATAAGGACATTGAGTTGTGTCTGTTTGACTGTACTCACTCATTGTTTATTATTATTTCTTTTTTCTTTTTTTGTATCCCACCTTAAAGGGTTGACATGCAAATACTACTAATTGTTCTATCATTATTCTCTATGTGCAGTGTGGCTATATTGCTTTCAGGCTTATGTCCCATTCTGGTTTTGGTCCGATACACTATTTGAATGTTTTTCGTGGAGCAGTCCCTGTTTACAAAGGTGCAACAGAGGGGCACACGAATCTTGACTCGGGACACCAGTGTTTACGGAAGGGTGAATCTGGGTCCTACAGTTTACGTGTGGAGCAATTAAAAACATTAAATA
This sequence comes from Rhinoderma darwinii, assembly GCF_050947455.1. Lineage (NCBI taxonomy): Eukaryota > Metazoa > Chordata > Amphibia > Anura > Rhinodermatidae > Rhinoderma > Rhinoderma darwinii. The sequence goes on from NC_134692.1 coordinate 96,988,742, forward strand.
AATATATATTGATAACTAGAGATGAGCGAACTTATGATAAGTTCGGTTCGGCTGGTCTGCCGAATTTCTTGAAAAAGTTTGATTCGGACCGAACTAGTTCGGATCGAACCTGTAATTCAAGAAAGCCCATAAAAATCATGTATGGAGCTCCCGTAATGACGGGTGGCTACATGTGTACACCCGGCATTACGGCAGCGTTGCTAGGCGACGTCAGTAAATAGTCACTGTCCAGGGTGCTGAAAGAGCTAACTGATCGGCAGTAACTCTTTCAGCACCCTGGACAGTGAATTCCGATCACAATATAGAGCACACTGTAAGAAAAAAAAAAAGACGTTCGTACTTACCGAGAACTTCCTGCTTCTTCCTCCAGTCCTGTCTCCCGGCCGTTGCCTTGGTGACATGTCCCTCTCGACATCCCTGGATGACGTTTCAACTAATGTGACCGCTGCAGCCAATCACAGGCCAATCACATGCTGCAGCGGTCACATGGACTGTCGCGTCATCCAGGGATGTCAGGCTGGATGTCAAGAGAGGGACGTGTCACCGTTGCCTTGGTGACGCGTCCCTCTTTCGGCATCCAGCCCGACCTCCCTGGATGACGCGGCAGTCCATGTGACCGCTGCAGCCTGGGATTGGCCTGTGATTGGCTGCAGCCTGTGATCGGCCTGTGATTGGCTGCAGCGGTCACTTGGACTGAATCGTCATCCCGGGAGGTCGGACTGGAGGAAGAAGCACGGAGTTATCGGTAAGTAGGAGCTTCTATTTTTTTTTACACGTTGATGTATCTTGTGATCGGAAGTCACTGTCCAGGGTGCTGAAACAGTTACTGCCGATCACTTAACTCTTTCAGCACCCTGGACAGTCTCCTGATGTCGCGTACCGGAAAATCAGTGACTCATAAGCCGGGTTCGGTCAAAACGTGTTCGGCCGAACCCGGTGAAGTTCGGATTCGCTGCGAACCGAACTTTTTACGATGTTCAGACCGAAACTGGTTTCGGTTGTCCCAGTTCGCTCATCTCTGTTGATAACAGTGACGTAATTGTGATCTATTGCATGTCTCCCCTTTTTTTGATATGGGGTGATATTAATATATTAGGACTATTGTCCCTTTTTATACAGTTCGTTATCAAACAAACATTACAAACATTATAAATATGACACATTGCAGATATTTTCTGTTTTGTCCCCCTGGATTGGTTCATGCACCGCACTGTATAATGGGGCTTGATAAATCCTCCGTGTGTGCGAGAGATGTTTTCGCTCGGTTGCTATTCAACAGCACACTTCCGACTTGCGCACGCGAGCATGCACAGTGTTACATGGAGGATGCCAGGTTATTTGACACCACATGGATATCTGGTGTTTGCTTGTAATTACAGATTTACATACATGTCTTTGGATTGGTGAGTGGCCCTGTATTCCCTACCCCTGCACATATTGTTGCATTTCTGATCAAGTACTAATCAAGCTTATATATGCTTGTTTTAATGTTTGTTTATATTGCTAACTTTGTATAATTATCACTAGCATGCAAATATATTATTGTACTGGTTGCTTTTTGTATTATTATGTGTATGTGTACAATATCTGATTGCACATTTTTTAATGATCACTCATTATGTTAATGAGACACATGCCTTATATTCTACACATGTTGTTGTATCACCATGCTTGAAAAAGGTCCCATAGTAGGGCGGAAATGTTGTAGCTGTGTGTTGACTGAATAAACCACTTTTTTTGCTACAGAGTGCTGTGGGATTTCTCCTATATTTATCTACAATCCTTGGATTAGCCTCTTGCTCTCATTACCATTGTGGATTTGGACATAGAGTGCTGCTTATTTCTGTTTGTGTATCTGTATATCCATACAGCTGGCACCTACTTTCCATCATGGGACATACATCTACTACTAATGGAACATTGTCAGCCAACACCTTTTACGTTTACCGAGGAGGCCATTGCAAGGATTCTGAGTGGAGCTGAAGGTGATGTGTCATTTCTGAGTGTGCCTTCACTGTCACATGTGAAACGTAATTTGGAAATTGAGTCTAAGCGTCTTGTCAATGTGGAATTGCACCTTCTGACATTGGGTCAATATTACTAAAATCCTATGATCATATGTGGTATGAGGTCCCAGGCAAGACCATCCATGCATATGCACCATGACGAATTTCGTTCCAAGTATGAACAACTTTCCAGTAAATATGCTCTGGAGGTAATTTTGTTAAACATGGATTTTCTCCAAAGAAATTTGTCTCTGTTAGGGAACAAGATTCAAGAACTTGAGGAGACCTTCAAGAAATTGGTCCCTGTGGAGGACTTTAATACACACATGGGAAAATTACGTACATCCATGGACAAACTGAGATCTGAAACAAAAAAAAGGAAATCGTATAGAGACCAGATGGATTACAAAACTGGACCTGTCTATACTTGGCTCAATACATCTGATTTTACAATCGGCCTCTCATAGAAAGATCGGAAGAGGAGTGACATTGACAGGCCGTCCACCAGTGAGGTAAATCACCATGGACAAGGTTCCAATATGGAAGATTTTCTAGGCAACACTGATACACAAATTCCAGAAAAAGCACCAGGAGAGCAGGCAGACGGAGGAACAGAACAAGGAAGAACCCACTATCAAGAAAAATTCACGTTTACAGGGAATGAAAAATATTCACAACAAGGGGAGAAACCCTCAAACTGTGGTAAATATTTCATCTATTATTTTGAAACCTACACAATTAAAAGTTTTGTCCAAAGGACTGTCATTTTTCCCTAGTCAAGCTATTGATTTGGTTTGGTTTTGAATTAGATCTTTATCAGTTTATTAGAACCATAAAGCTTAAGGTTTGGTTTGATTCACGTGTTGTGGATGTTAACCCTAAAATTGTTAACAGTGAATTTTGTCGTACTGATTTTGGACTACACAACAAAAGTAATTTTCAGCCGCTGGTATTGGAACATCCCATTGAGACGTTTGTGGATCTGATAAAAAAAAAAAAGATATTGAAGTATTACGTATTAATAGTCAGGATGAAGGTTTGAAACACCCTAATCTCACTACTATTGAAATGATGGCTATTGATGAATTGGTCCATAACCACGACCTCACCATTAAACTTGCTAATAAGGTCGTGGTTATGGATACGAGTATATATATGAAAGAGGCATATAGACAGTTACAGGATACAAATGTCTATAGGTTACTGACTTGTGATCCAAAGTTTGATATTGAGGGGAGGATAGTCTCTTTAGTCAATCAGGCTGACGATAAAGGGGTTATTGATCATGCCCTTAAGAAATTTCTTATCATTGAACATCCTAGAACCCCTTACCTATATTTATTACCCAAGATACATAAATGTCTGATTAATCCCCCGGGTTGCCCGATTGTATCGGGCAGAGGCTCATTATTGAACAACATCTCTATTTTATAGACAGGGCACTAAGGGATTTTGCTATAAACACCAGGTCATACATTAGGAATACCTCAGACTTCATCATTAAACTTAAAGAGACTCTGTCACCACATTATAAGTGCCCTATCTCCTACATAAGGAGATCGGCGCTACAATGTAGGTGACAGTGATGCTTTTTATTTAGAAAAACGATCTATTTTAAACCACTTTATTAGCGATTTTTAGCTTTATGCTAATGTGTTTCTTAATGCCCAAGTGGGCATGTTTTTACTTTCGACCAAGTGGGCGTTGTACAGAGGAGTGTATGACGCTGACCAATCAGCGTCATGCACTCCTCTCCATTCATTTACACAGCAGCATCGCGTTCTTACTAGAACACGATGTGCAGCCACATTACCCAGACATTGACGTTAATCAAGTGTCCTGATAATGAATATACATGACCTCCGGCCAGGACGTCATGTGTATTCAGAATCCTGACACTTCTGAATCTTTTCTGTGAGATTTCCAGCAAGGGAAACAAAATCTCTTTTACATCGTAATCTCGCGAGATTACGCGTGGCTTGCTGGAATCTCACAGAAAAGATTAAGATGTGTCAGGATTCTGAATACACATGACGTCCAGGCTGGAGGTCATGTATATTCATAGGACACTTGATTAACGTTCATGTCTGTGTATGTGGCTGCACATCGGGTTCTAGTAAGAACGCGATGCTGCTGTGTAAATGAACGGAGAGAAGTGTATGACACTGACTGGTCACTGATTGGTCAGCGTCATACACTCCTCTGTACAACGCCCACTTGGTCGAAAGTAAAAACACGCCCAGTTGGCCATTAAGAAACTCATTAGCATAAAGCTAAAAATCGCTAATAAAGTGGTTTAAAATCGTTTTTCTAAATAAAAAGCATTACTGTCACCTACATTATAGCACTGATCTCCTTACTTATAATGTGGTGACAGAGCCTCTTTAAGCTAAACCTTATTGAAACGACAAAGCCCTGCACAAAAATAATGGATGTATGTTCAATATGTACACACAAATTAGAAAGGTTCTGGGGAGAGTGCTGGTAGCAGGAGATGCAAACTATAGCGCTAGGTTTCTGTGTGGTAAATAGATGCTCGGCAATAAAGCAAGTCTTTATAACATATATGTGTACAACATTAGATTTTACAAAATGTAAGTATACTTTAACTGAACTTTCTAGTAAGGAGTGTTTTGTTTTACCAGTTCCAGTTACTTAACCCCTTTAGGACACAGCCTGTTTTGGCATTGTGGCACAGCCGATTTTTTTCAAATCTGACATTGTTACTTTATGTGGTAATAACTTGGGAATGCATCTACCTATCCAAGCGATTCTGAGATTGTTTTCTCGTGACATATTGTACTTTATGATAGTGGAAAAATGTGGTCAATAAATTCAATATTTATTTGTGAAAAACACCAAAATGTAGAGAAAATTTGTAAAAATGTGCATTTTTCTAAATTTAAATGTATCTGCATGTAAAACAGATCGTAATACCACACAAAATAGTCACTAGTTACCATTTCCCATATGTGTACTTTGTATTTGCATCGTATTTTGAACATCCTTTTATTTTTCTAGGACGTTACAAGGCTTAGAACTTTAGCAGAAATGTCTCACATTTTCAAAAAATTTTCAAAAGGCTATTTTTACAGGTACCAGTTTAGTTCTGAAGTGGTTTTGAGGGCCTTATATATTAGAATCCCCCAATACATCACCCCATTTTAAAAACTGCACCCCTCAAAGTATTCAAAACAGCATTCAGAAAGTTTCTTAACCCTTTAGGCGTTTCACAGGAAATAAAGCAATGTAGAGGGGAACTTTACAAATTTCTGTAACACAGAAGGTTTTACCAGAGAAACGCAACTCAATATTTATTTCCCAGGTCCTGCAGCTTTTAGGAATATCCCACATGTGGCCCTAGTGCCCTAATGGACCGAAAATGTTGATTTTGGAGCGCAGATTTTGTTTTTAGTGCGATGTAGCGATTGCAACGCCCTGGAGGGAACAAAACAGTGGAAACACCTCAAAAGTGACACCATTTGGGAAACTACACCCCTCAAGGAATTTTTCTAGGGGTATAGTAAGCATTTATACCACACAGGTTTTTTGCAGAATTTAGTAGAATTAGGCCGTGAAAATAAATATAAACATTTTTGTCCACTAAAATGTTGAATTTTTTCATTTTCACAAGGGATAAAGTAGAAAAAGTCGCCCTAAATTTGTAACGCAATCTCTCCCGAGTATGACAATACCCCACATGTGGTAATGATTTTTTTTTTTAATAGAAATGAATTAGCCTTTGCAGGACTGATCCTTTTTTGCTTTTCCATTTTACTTTTTCACTCCACTCCTTCCAAACGCCATAACTTTTTTATTTTTCCATGAATTGAGCAGTGTGAGGGCTGATTTTTGGCAGGATGAGCTGTAGTTTTTATTGGTACCATTTTTTGGTACATACAACTTTTTGATCACTTTTTATTACATTTTATTTAGAGCTTTGGTGACCAAAAAACAATTATTTTGGCGTTTTAAATTCTTTATTTCTTACGGCGTTCATAATGCGCTATAAATTTTACTGCGGGTCGGCACGATTACGGCGATACCATGTGCATATAGTTTTTTTATGTTTTGCAGCGTTTGCACAATAAAATCACTTCTTTATAAAATAATTTATTTTCTGTCACCATATTCTGAGAGCCGTAACTTTTATTTTTCAGAAAAAAGCGGTGTAAGGGCTTGTTTTTTGCGGGACGGGTTTTTATTGGTACTATTTTCGGGTACATGCGACTTTTTGATCATTTTTTATTCTATATTTTGGGAGGGGTGGTGACCAAAAAATAGTGATTCTGGCATTGTTTTTAGTTTGTTATTTTGCGGCGTTCAACGTGCGGTAAAAATAACATTATAGTTTTATAGATTGGGTCGTTACGAACGCGGTGATACCAAATATGTGAACTGTTTTTTAACGTTTTCATTTTTTCCCTATAATAAGAGACTTCTTAAAGAGGCTCTGTCACCAGATTTTGCAACCCCTATCTGCTATTGCAGCAGATAGGCGCTGCAATGTAGATTACAGTAACGTTTTTATTTTTAAAAAACGAGCATTTTTGGCCAAGTTATGACCATTTTTGTAGTTATGCAAATGAGGCTTGCAAAAGTCCAAGTGGGTGTGTTTAAAAGTAAAAGTCCAAGTGGGCGTGTATTAGGTGCGTACATCGGGGCGTTTTTAATACTTTTACTAGCTGGGCTTTCTGACGAGAAGTATCATCCATCTCTCTTCAGAACGCCCAGCTTCTGGCAGTGCAGACACAGCGTGTTCTCGAGAGATCACGCTGTGACGTCACTCACAGGTCCTGCATCGTGTCAGACGAGCGAGGACACATCGGCACCAGAGGCTTCAGTTGATTCTGCAGCAGCATCGGCGTTAGCAGGTAAGTCGATGTAGCTACTTACCTGCAAACGCTGATGCTGCTGCAGAATAGCAATAGCAGATAGGGGTTGCAAAATCTGGTGACAGAGCCTCTTTAATCTTTTATTTTTACACTTTTGTAAAACATTTTTATTAACTTTTTTTACTTTTTTCTTTGCTTTTTACACATTATTTTTTTACCTGCAGCTCTGATCGCTGCTAGAATACATTACACTACCTAGGTAGAGTAATGTATTCCAACTGTCAGTGTGACGTCACAGTCACTCTGACAGTTATTCTACGAGGACCAGCCAGAGGCTGGTCCTAATAGGCTTCTGTACATGGCAGACCCGGAGGCCGTTGTCTGGCCCCCGGGTGCCATCACAAGCATCAGCAGCTCCCACAGTTGCATGGGGGCTGCTGATGTGCTACAAACCCCCTACATGCGGAGATCGCAATCGAGCCCCGCATTTAACGGGTTAATTGCCGAAATCAGCGGCAATGAGCCGCTGATCGGCAACAGTGGAGTGTCAGCTGTCAGGGACAGCGGACGTCCCGGTTCCCGATGCACACTGTCATAAACACGGTCACCGACAGTGTGCATCGCGAATGGCAGTGACGTACTGTCACTCTGACAGGAAGTCTATCAGGAGGCTGGTCCTGATAGGCTTCCGTACATGGCAGACACGGAGGCCAATACTTGGCCTCCGGTCGCCGTGCTAGCCATCTACAAACCGCATTATTTCATTGTGAGGTCTGGCGTTGTGCTAGAAACCCCTAAAATGCGGTGATTGTGATCGATCACCGCAATTAAGGGGTTAATTGCCAAAATCTGCTGAAATAAGCCGCTGATCGTCATACAGCTTTAGTCTCATCTGTCATTGACAGCTGGCCTCCCGGTTCCCGGTGCAAACTGTCCCCGACAGTGTGCACCGGGAACTGCGCAGCAACTGTACGTCCCCGTGCGCCTCGACACTGGCCACATGGATGTACAGTTGCGTCGTGGTGTGCCTAGGGGTTAATAATGCCAATATAGTTTTGAGTATATCTGAATCCTGTGGACAGGGACTCGACTGACTACTTGTGCCTTTGAAGGGAGGTCTCAGAGCTCCACTCAGCGCACCACAAGTTAAAGGGATTGTCATTTAGACAAAAAAACTAAATTTTTAAATACTCTATTAGAAAATTATGATTTAATAGAGGAGGTGGTTCCGTGTTAAGGGCCCTCATTTCTCTGGAGGACATGAACATTGTTTGGTTTAGAAGGGAATTGAGAAATGCTTAATTTCACCTGTGGGTAGACAATGACTACTAAGGGCCCCTGTGCAAGAACAGTATATGGACCCCTTGCTCTCCAAAATCCCACTATAAATCACCCTATTAGGTTTCTCTAACAGTCCATCAGTAATTGTTAGCCATAAAATTATTTAGCTCAGGCATTTACATGCAATTTAATAGACAGAAAAAGATTTCTTTAAGGTGATTACAGGTGATCGTTGGGGTTCTGGTAGCGAAAAACCCTGTGACCAGCTTACCAGGTACCCTTTCTAACAAAAAGTATTGTCCATATAAAATAACTTCTTTAATGTTTATTTGGTATAATTTAACATAAGATAAACAATTGATACAAAAATATGTGATCATAGTGTCATTGATATTTAATAAGGAACGCATTTCATCGTAAATTTACACCTTCCATAAAACATATATTTTACAAAGTATTGTAGAGAAGCCGAGAGAACAGGTGTTTGTTTGCTGAATAGAGATCTGCAAACGCATAATCCCACCGACATAACAAAAGTTGTCAATTACATCTTCAAATATTTCCCTTCAAACAAGCCTTAGCTATTGAAAACAAAACTATGAAAATCAATCACATTTTTCTGTATAGATCCCGCCCAAAAAATCAGATGGAAAGGAGATCACATTTCAATGCTAACTTATATGTATTGAAATATGGTGCCTAACAAACTACAATTCAATCTAAAAAACAAAGCCTTTTGCAGCTATGTCAATGCTATACCTGCTCTTGATGAAATACTGTATGTGTATGTTTGCACATACAGATCCAAATATTTATACTTTATATGTTTTTCTTTCACTGAAACGACATTTACATTTTACTACTTACCATAAATTGTTTGGTTGTTTTAAATTTTTTAGTGTATCTGTTTTACCTCTTTTGTTCTCAACAAGTGACTTTTCTTGTCAAAAACATTTTGGATTCCCACCATGAAAAAATTATACTGTTACCAACTTGTGCTTTTCGCATTGACTACCATATGGACTTTTGATGCATTATAGGGGTTCTCTGCTTTGGACAATCCCTACTTGTTAGAATTGTCACTTGACAAAAAGTTAATCACAAGATGTCTCCCTGCTTGGACCCAAGCAATCAACTTTTATCTGCGGGGAAACCTATAAGTAAGATTTCAATTTCCCTGCAGTGCCACTTCAGTGGAAATTAAGGCTACATTCACATGACAGTGAACAACGGCCGTGTAATTCCTGTTTTTTAATGGCCGTCACACGGCCGTTTTTAGAACAATGATGTTCTATGGGTGTATTCATACGGCCATGTTCTTAACGGCTTGTAAAAACTGGCCGTCAAAAAATGGGACATGTCCTATTTTTGACAGTTTTCACAGCCCGAAGGCTCCCATAGAACTCAATGGATCAGTTTTTAACGGCTGCTTTGCAGGAAACAATCCTTGTCACAGCCGGTAAAAACTGATCCTGGCCGAGGACTCACTGGTCACGGCGCTATTTTGAGCGCTGAGACCGGGGAAGCCCTTACGTCAATGTCAATATATGGACAGTGACTTCAGGGGCTCCCTCTAGAAGCGGAGTCCCCGGCCAGAGCATCACAAGATCTCTGGCCTGGGACTCCTGACTTGGGATAGCCCTTGAGGTCACTGTCCATATATGGACAGTGACGTTAGGACTACTCCTGGAGCGGAATCCCGGGCAAGAGCGTTGCCGATGCTCTGGCCGGGGATTACGCTCGTAAATAGCACCACCACCCCCCTGTAGAGATCACCCCCACCCCTGTAGATAGCACCACCACGCCCCTGTAGAAAGCACCACCACACCCCTGTAGATAGCACCACTATGCCCCTGTAGATAGCATCACCACCCCCTGCAGATAGCATCACCACCCCCTGTAGGTAGCACACCCCCTGCAGAAAGCGCCACTGTAGCTCCCTCAAGGAGCGGAATCCCTGGCCAAAATTCCACAAAATGGGATTCCACACTTAAAGGCACGTCAAGGTCTTTTCCGGGAGTGGAATCCCTGACCAGAGCGTCCGCAAAACGCTCTGGCCGGGGAATCGACTCCTAGAGGTAGCTACAGTGGTGCTATCTACAGGTGTGGTGGTGCTATCTACGGAGGTGGGGGGCTATCTACAGGGGGGTGCCCCCGTCAGGGCCACCTTCCCACATCAGTGTCTTCTCCAGGAGAGGAATCCCTGGCAACGCTGTGGCTGGGGACACCACTCCTAGGAAGAGCCAATGGTGTTACTGTCCATATATGGACAGAGATGTCAGGGGCTCCCTCTAGGAGCGGAATCCCTGGCCAGAGAATCGGCAATGCTCTGGCTGGGGATTACACTCCTAGAGGAAGCTACATTGGTGCAATCTACAGGGGTGATGGTGCTATCAACAGGGGTGGTGGGGCTATCCACAGGGGGTGGAAGTGCTATCTACAGGGGGTGGGTAGTGCTATCTACAGGGGTGTGTGGCCCTATCTAGGGGTGTGTGGCACTATTTAGGGTGTGTGTGGCAATATATAGGGGGTGTGACACTATCTAGGGGAGGTATGGCAATTTATGGGGGGTGTGGTACTATTTACAGGGTACACTGGTGCGCTATCTACAGTGGACACTGTGGCACTATCTACAGGGGCATTGCGGCACTATCTACATGGGAACTGTGGGGCTTTCAGGGGTCAGGACAAAAAACAAATCCATCAATTTTTTTAATGGCCATGAAAAACGGATGGCAAACGGATCCAACATGGCCCTGAAAAACTGACAGTTTATCAGTTTTTAAAGGCCAGTTTTTTTCACTGTCGTGTGAATGTAGCCTTAGCATTACATAGTGCCCATTCAAATTGATGGATTATCTGTGTAATGTAGGGCAGGACATCCAAAGCAAGAGACGTTCTTTATAGCCACTCTCCATTCTGGCCAGGAAAATAGAATCCTGAACAGGGGAACCCCCTCTATTAACTCATAATTACTTACCATGGCACAGTATATGAAAAAGTGCTTCCTGGACATCCTGAACAGCAGCACTCACAGATGAGGATTTATCACCCTACCACATATTTTGAACAGGTGACACATAGGGTTAATTCAACTCAAACCAACCCTATTAAAGGACCTTAACTCCTCCCCCTCATTGTGTTTTTTTTATTGTCCAACCAAGTGCTCAAGGACAGGTGGAGGCTCCTCTCACCAGGGATTATTTTATTATTTCTAGAGTTGGATCTGCCCTCTGTCTGGTTTTCTAGAGGCTAAACACCTGGTTGGAATTTTCCTTGCCCTTTTTGGGTGATGTGCTCAGCAGTTGGGTGCTGATGCAGCTCCTGGTTTGTATGTGTGGCGTAATCAGAAGATCTATCTATCCTGACAGCTTCCGGAAGACAAATCATCTATTCGTGCTCACACATTGCTCAAATGAGCGCAAGTGCCAAGTGTGAGCATCTGCTGGGCCGCAAAGTGGAGCACACCAGATATCTGCATCAGTCACTATAGATTGAACTTCTCTGAAATTGTTTTTCCCAACCTTAAGGGATCAAGCCACATCCTCACATGTATGAGCTGTTGTGCAAAACATCCACAAAAGCTTACTCACGCAATTCCTCTTTCTCTTGTCCAAACAGCAGAACATAATTACCCTCCCAATAAAGTTTTTTCTTTGATCTATATCAATGTGGTCTTTAAAAATACATAATGATGGGCAGCAGCTAAGGTACTTTTATAGGATTGGTTGAAGTTTAATTAACCCTCATGTCACTTGTCCAAAGCATGTGGTAGAGGATAAATCTGAATGTGGTAGGGTGCTGGTTGGATTACAGGAAAGGGGAATTGCTTAAAGGAACAGTGTCATGGCAAATAATTTTTTTATATGTTAAAGATGTTAGTGCTGTAATAAAAACGTTTATATTCATTTGTGTGTTTGTGTTTTACTGTTTCTTATTTTTACACTTTTTCTTCCCTATGGGGGCTGCCATTTTTTGTTCCATTTCTGTGTGTGTCGATTAACGACACACACAGACATGGAGTACGGCAGCCACAGTCCCATAGGGACTGTGAACGGCTCCCGTCCCATTCACGTCCGTGTACGGCGTCTGTGTGGGAACTGCGCATGCGCCGCTCCCACACAGTCCTATTCGAAATTGGCGCTGTCCGGCGCCATTTTCCTGTGGACCGGAAGTCGCGGCCGGACTGTAATATTACTACTTCCGGTCGCGGCTTCCGGACTTGTGCACATGGAACAGCGGCAGCAAAGGGAGCGGACGGGCCGGAGGGAGCCGCGGCGGCAGGAGCAGGTAAGAGATTTCAATGTATGTTAGTGTTTGTGTGTGTTTACTACTGTATGTAAACCTACTACACTGTGGGTTACCTCAAAAAATGGCGACACACAGTGTAGGAGGTTAAACCTTTCAAACCCCTCGTTTATCCCGGCACTAGCCAGGATAAAGGAGGGGGGGATGCTGAGAGCTCACTAGAGCGAGAGCTTTTAACCCAATGTTGCAATGCTGCAATTTTGGGAACTAGCTCCATCTAGTGACCAAAAATGGGTAGTATTATAAATTTGAAAAAATTTATAATATTTCCTGACTCGCGAAAAAAATAAAAAAAATTTGAACAATGTTTAATCACCCACACACTAAATGTTTAAATTTTAAAAAAAAAACATGTTTTTCGGGCGACACCATGCCTTTAAAGAGGCTCTGTCACCAGATTTTGCAACCCCTATCTGCTATTGCAGCAGATCGGCGCTGCAATGTAGATTACAGTAACGTTTTTATTTTTAAAAAACGAGCATTTTTGGCCAAGTTATGACCATTTTTGTAGTTATGCAAATGAGGCTTGCAAAAGTCCAAGTGGGTGTGTTTAAAAGTAAAAGTCCAAGTGGGCGTGTATTAGGTGCGTACATCGGGGCGTTTTTAATACTTTTACTAGCTGGGCGCTCTGATGAGAAGTATCATCCACTTCTCTTCAGAACGCCCAGCTTCTGGCAGTGCAGACACAGCGTGTTCTCGAGAGATCACGCTGTGACGTCACTCACAGGTCCTGCATCGTGTCAGACGAGCGAGGACACCGGCACCAGAGGCTTCAGTTGATTCTGCAGCAGCATCGGCGTTTGCAGGTAAGTAGCTACATCGACTTACCTGCTAACGCCGATGCTGCTGCAGAATCAACTGAAGCCTCTGGTGCCGGTGTCCTCGCTCGTCTGACACGATGCAGGACCTGTGAGTGAGGTCACAGCGTGATCTCTCGAGAACACGCTGTGTCTGCACTGCCAGAAGCTGGGCGTTCTGAAGAGAAGTGGATGATACTTCTCATCAGAGCGCCCAGCTAGTAAAAGTATTAAAAACGCCCCGATGTACGCACCTAATACACGCCCACTTGGACTTTTACTTTTAAACACACCCACTTGGACTTTTGCAAGCCTCATTTGCATAACTACAAAAATGGTCATAACTTGGCCAAAAATGCTCGTTTTTTAAAAATAAAAACGTTACTGTAATCTACATTGCAGCGCCTATCTGCTGCAATAGCAGATAGGGGTTGCAAAATCTGGTGACAGAGCCTCTTTAAGTAAATACTAGCTTTTCTAAACTGGACAACCCCTTAAAGAGAACCTTTCACCCCCCCCATACATGTGCAGCTGAGTGCAGCATGTAATGGGCAGGACTGCACAAACCCTGGGAAACTTTAAAAAAATGTTCTACCCTCCTCAGTTATCTAGATATCGGTGCCGTTATATTTGGCGCCCGATATTTAAATAACCCCCTGAACTCTGGTCTGTTTTGGCTTCCTAAACAAGTGGTTTCTATATCAAGTGGAGTTGCAAAACCGGATTGACTTGCTGTGTTATAGTGTGACATACAGTGTGGGATATTGTGTGTGATATATGAATTGAGTGCTTGTTAAAAGACGTTTGCAAAACTGACACAATTTAAAACCCTTCTTACCTTCTTAGCTTCTGTCCTGCTGTGCAGCTGACTATGGGGAGGGGTTAACTGTTCCCAGGTGGTATAAATTAGCCCTCAGGACTCCGTATAGCCTGCTCTATTTTGGCTTGCTAAACAAGTGGTTTGTATATCAAGTGGAGTTACAAAACCGGAGTTAAAAAGCGGAGTTAAAGGGAATGTGTTGCCAGAAAAACATGTTTTTTTTTTAAAAATTAAACATTTAGTGTGTGGGTGATTAAACATGGTTCAAATTTTTTTTATTTTTTTCACGAGTCAGGAAATAGTCAGGAAATATTATAAATTAATTCTAATTTATAATACTACCCATTTTTGGTCACTAGATGGAGCTAGTTCCCAAAATTGCAGCATTGCAGCATTGGGTTAAAAGCCCTCGCTCTAGTGAGCTCTCAGCATCCCCCCCTCCTTTATCCTGGCTAGTGCCGGGATAAACGAGGGGTTTGAAAGGTTTAACCTCCTACACTGTGTGTCGCCATTTTTTGAGGTAACCCACAGTGTAGTAGGTTTACATACAGTAGTAAACACACACAAACACTAACATACATTGAAATCTCTTACCTGCTCCTGCCGCCGCGGCTCCCTCCGGCCCGTCCGCTCCCTTTGCTGCCGCTGTTCCATGTGCACAAGTCCGGAAGCCGCGACCGGAAGTAGTAATATTACTGTCCGGCCGCGACTTCCGGTCCACAGGAAAATGGCGCCGGACGGCGCCAATTTCGAATAGGACTGTGTGGGAGCGGCGCATGCGCAGTTCCCACACAGACGCCGTACACGGCAGTCAATGGGACGGGAGCCGTTCGCAGTCCCTATGGGACTGTGGCTGCCGTACTCCATGTCTGTGTGTGTCGTTAATCGACACACACAGAAATGGAGCAAAAAATGGCAGCCCCCATAGGGAAGAAAAAAGTGTAAAAATAAGAAACAGTAAAACACAAACACACAAATGAAAATAAACGTTTTTATTAAAGCACTAACATCTTTAACATATAAAAAAATTATTTGTGATGACACTGTTCCTTTAAGTACTCTTCTTTTCTTTTACTTTAACAATTGTTTACTGTTTTTTTTGTAACTGGGATAATGGACAGCAAGAATGGAGGTTTTCTTCAGTGCACAGTTTGCAATATGTATGCACGACTGGAGCCGGCGTTCCAGAGTAAATACATCTGTGGCAAATGTGGGCATGTTGTTCGCCTGGAAGCACGCATTTGAGATCTGGAGGAGCAAAATGCAACACTGAGGGCGAAAGACAATCTTGAGCGGAGCATGCTGCCCACTGAGCAAGCAGTTAGTGGGGTAGACCTGGAGGATGAAAACCTGGGTCAGCAGGATCAGGCAAGTAGCTGGGTCAATGTAGTTAGGGGCAGTAGAATGGGGTCAAAGAAAAGGAAGGCCAATTCTGTTTCTGATATTCCAAGCAAAATTGCCATGTTGGATGATGATGCGAGGGTGTCGGTCTCAGAAATGGCAGCCCTAGTGGATACTGATCTTCCTAACAACCGGGAGAACAGCCCAGCTAGTAGTCGGCGGCATGGAAATGCAGGTAAGGCAAGACAAATGGTAGTTATAGGGGATTCTATTATCAGGAAGACGGATAGAATAATTTGTCGCCAAGACCACCTCAACCGAATGGTTTGCGGTCTCCCTGGTGCCAGGGTTTGGCATGTGGTGGAACAGGTGGATAAATTACTGGGAGGGGCTGGTGATGGTCCAGCTGTTGTGGTCCATGTGGGTACCAATGACAGAATAAATGGTAGGTGGAGGAGCCTTAAGAATAACTTTAAAGAACTAGGCTACAAACTGAAAGGAAGGACCTCCAAGGTTGTATTCTCAGAAACACTGCTTGTGCCATGCGCATCACAGGAAAGACAGCGGGAGCTCAGGGTGTTGAATGCATGGCTTAAGTTCTGGAGTAGAGGAGAAGGCTTTGGGTTCCTAGAACACTGGGCTGACTTTTCATTGGGATACAAACGGTATTCTGCAGATGATTTGCACCTAAATGGAAGGGGGTCCGCTGTGCTGGGGGAGAAAATTATTGCTGGGGGGGCAAAGTATTTAAACTAGGGCTGAGGAGGGAGGTTAATGTAGAAAATAAAGGGGTAGTCAAGTTAGAGAGGGGTCAGACTATATAGGTGGGGGAAGAAACAGACTGTGGGGAGAGGACTAGATAACAGGATAGGGAGTTCCTTTTGTTACAAAACAGCTATGAAAATGAAAATAAAAATGCCCAAACAATGTCAAATAATCACATTTCTGATAATGAAAGTGAAAAACTGAAACGCAAGTTAAAGTGTATGTTCAGAAATGCCAGAAGTCTAGCAAGCAAAATAGGGGGGCTGGAGGCCTTGATACTGGAAGAAAATATAGATATAGTTGGTGTTGCTGAAATATGGCTAGACTCTTCACATGACTCGGCTGTAAATCTAGAGGGTTTTACACTGTTTTGGAAAGACAGGACAAATAGGAAAAGCGGTGGTGTATGTCTGTATGTGAGAAGTGATATGAAGGCGAGTGTGAAAGAGACGTTAGAGGGTGAAGATTGTGAGGAGGTTGAAACCTTGTGGGTGGAACTAGAAAGGGTGGTAAACACAGAAAAATTACATTTGGTGTAATATATAGACTGCTCAATATAACCGAGGAGATGGAAGTTCAGCTATATAAACAGATGGAGTGGGCTGCACAGGCTGGTACTTAGTGATAATGGGAGATTTTAATTACCGGGATATTAATTGGCGTCATGGTTCAGCTTCAACTGCAAAGGGGAGAAATTTCCTCAACCTGTTGAAGGACAATGTTGTGTGCCAGTTTATGGAAGACCCGACTAGAGGTGACGCTCTGTTGGATCTGGTCATTTCTAATAATGTTGAGCTTGTTGGGAATGTCAATGTTCGTGAAAACCTCGGTAAGGGGGGATTCACACGAACGTGTATTGGGTCTGTGCGGGCCGCGTGGTTTTCACGCGTCACGCACAGACCAATACAAGTCTATGGGGCAGTACAGACAGTCCGTGCTTTTTGCGCAGCGTTTGTCCGCTGCGCAAAAAGCGCGACATGCTCAATATCTCCGCGTATTTCGCGCATCACGCACCCATTGAAGTCAATGGGTGCGTGAAAACCACGTAGGTCGCACGGAAGCACTTCCGTGCGAACCGACTGTTTCGCGCACCAGCTGTCAAAAGGATGAATGTAAACAGAAAAGCACCGCGTGCTTTTCTGTTTCCAAACATCCAAACGGAGTGTCTTTGAGATGAGCGAACCCGGACAACCGAACCGAACTTCACCATGTTCGGCCGAACTCGTTTTGGCCGAACCCGGCAAAAAAAATTCCGGTACGCGACATCAGGAGATAGTCACTGTCCAGGGTGCTGAAAGTGTTAAACTGTTTCAGCACCCTGGACAGTGACTTCCGATCCCAATATACATGAACGTGTAAAAAAAAAAGAAGTTCTGACTTACCGATAACTCCCGGCTTCTTCCTCCAGTCTGACCTCCCGGGATGACAATTCAGTCCAAGTGACAGCTCCAGCCAATCACACGCCAAGCACAGGCTGAAGTGGTCACATGGACTGCCGCGTCATCCAGGGAGGTGGGGCCCGATGTCAAGATAGGTGCGTCCCCAAGGACGCGTCACCAAGGCAACGGCCGGGAGGGAAGTTCTCGGTAAGTACGAACTTTTTCTTTTTTTTTAACAGGTTTCTCAATATTGTGATCGGCATTCACTGTCGAGGGTGCTGAAAGAGTTACTGCCGATCAGTTAACTCTTTCAGCACCCTGGACAGTGACTGACGTCGACTAGACTCATCTCTATGATGGCGGCTGCGCGAAAATCAAGCAGCCGCGCATCATACACGGATGACACACGCAGCTGTCAAGTGGTTTTTGCGCGCGCACTTGTAAATGTAAATGTGTACTTGTAAATCATAAACTAAATAACAGCATGCAGTGTTAATCAGCTGCTGCAAAGGCCAGCAAGATATTGTCGTGTATTAAAAGAGACATGGACTTGCGGGACAGGGATGTAATATTACCACTTTACAAAGCATTAGTAAGGCCACATCTAGAATATGCAGTTCAGTTCTGGGAGTTGGAAAAAATACAAAGAAGAGCAACGAAGCTAATAAGGGGCTTGGAGAATCGAATTATGAGGAAAGATTAAAAAAATGTAACCTATTTAGCCTTGAAAAAAGACGACTAAGGGGGACATGATTAATTTATATAAATTTATTAATGGCACATACAAAAAATATGGTAAAATCCTGTTCCATGTAATACCCCCTCAAAAAACAAGGGGGCAGCCCTCAGTCTGGAGAAAAAAAGGTTCAACCTGCAGAGGCGACAAGCCTTCTTTACTGTGAGAACGGTGAATCTATGGAATAGTCTACCGCAGGAGCTGGTCACAGTGGTGACATTAGATGGCTTTAAAAAAGGCTTAGATAATTTCCTAGAACAAAAAAATATTAGCTCCTATGTGTAAAAATTGTTACCTTCCCTTTTCCTATCCCTTGGTTGAAGTTGATGGACATGTGTCTTTTTTCAACCATACTAACTATGTAACTGTCAATGGGGTGTGTACTGGCAAGGAGGCATGTTACGATGACTGTGACACTGTCCACACTGTCCAATCAGATACGGATAGTCTTACAGCAAGAGTGAGGATACAGGAGAGAGTGTGCGCACGCTTTCACTCTCCGGCTTTCAAGATAAGTCTTCTGCCGAACTGCTACAGAAAGTGTAAGAGCTTTAGAGCAGAGAGCACGCTTGCGCGCTCTCATCTCTTCAGCTCTTGCGAGAAATCAGTCTTGTACTTTGTCTGCCGAACTGGCAAGGGGGCGTGTCACTGCTATGGACATCGTAAGAGCTGGAGAGAGGAGAGCGCGCTTGCACTGTCTGTAGCAGAGACACGCCCCCTTGCCAGTTTGGTAGACAAATTACAAGACTGATCTCTCCCAAGAGCTGAAGAAAGGAGAGCGCACATGCCCGCTCTCCTCTCTCCAGCTCTTACACTGTCCGTAGCAGTGACACGCCCCCTTGCCAGTTCGGCAGACAAAGTACAAGACTGATCTCTCACAGGAGCTGAAGAGAGGAGAGCGCACATGCCTGCTCTCCTCTCTCCAGTTCTTACACTATCCGTAGCAGTGACACGCCACCTTGCCAGACAAATTACAAGATTGATCTCTCGCAAGAGCTCAAGAGAGGAGAGCGCACATGCCCGCTCTCCTCTCCACGGCTCTTACACAGTCCATAGCAGTGACACAACCTCTTGCCAGTTCGGCAGAAGACGGATCTTGAAAGCTGAAGAGTGAGAGCGTGCACGCGCACACTCTCTCCTCTATCCTTGCTTTTGCTGTAACACTGTCCGTATCTGATTGGACAGTGTCACAGCCATAGTAACACGCCCCCTCTCCAGTACACACCCCATTGACAGCTCAGGGGGTTATTTAAATATCGGGTGCCAAATATAACGGCACCGATATCTAAATAACAGAGGAGGGTAGAAAAAAAAATGTAAAGTGCCACAAGGTTTGTGCAGCCCTGCCCATTACATGCTGCACTCAGCTGTACATGTATGGGGAGGTGAAAGGTTCTCTTTAAATTATTATTATTATCTGGTATGCACATTCTCTATAATTTTTTTTCCTCTATCAAAAGTTCTCTGTTCTGTATTTGATGGGGTGCATTCCCCTCACTATTCTCTGAAAGTATTAGCCATGTGTAATGTTTCTTGTACGAAAGGTTATTAATGTCTTGAAGGTTATTCTCTACAATACTCTATTCTCTACATCATTATTCCCCAAACAGTTGTTCAGGAGCAACATATGGCTTTTGGTTCTCCTGTATGGGGCTCTCCAGCTGATGGGAACTGTAAATACTATTGTGCCCTTGTGGCATATAGAGAAAGCCCAAGGTAAGGGAAGTAGCCATATCATTATACAAAAAAACCCTCAAAAAAACGGAGGGGATTTACTAAACTTAATGCGTCATAATTATGTTGCAAATTATGTCAGACTGTTGAATCACTTCATCTCTATGTATTAGTACTCTATTATTATTCATATATATTTCTTATACACATGCCATATACATTGAGCTTGCCACTGACACCAACATTTAACCCTGGGTTCCTATTATCTTTATTATTATGTCCCAGTATTATCTCATGTATTCCGTATGGGCTGACACCTCTTTTACATTGTATGACTCATTTTTAACTGTTTGTTTTTCTATCTGTTAATAAAGAAGTTTTTTCTACCACATATTATTTTGAGTGTACTTGACCTCTTCCTCTATAGGTTTCTAAGTATATTTATGGTCAGAGTACCAGGTTATATTGGGGTTATATGTATGTTCTTCCTACCCTATAGTTATGGTTACTTATGTCACTTTGACTGTTATCGACACATAACAAGATATATATTTACAGTGTCTTTTTTGATTTGGAGTTCATACTATTTCTGCTCGTGTACAATTTGGTTATCTAATTTGGTGGTACTATATTAGGATGTGTTTTAGACACTTAATTTACCTCAATATTTTGATGTGTGTAGAAAAAGCTAACAGTAGTGTCTAAAAGCTCCTAATGTACGAAAGGCATTCTCTGTTATTTAGTGCAAAATATTAGTGAAATTCTATGCCAGCTATAAGATGGATAGCATACCTAGCAAGTTGCACCAAATTTAGCCATGTACACCAAATTTATAAAGTTAGTGCAATTTGCTCCCTTTTCAACAACTCCTAAATGCATACATATTACTATACTATTTATTTCCCCTATTGAGTTCAAACCAAAATAGCCCACAGTCAACACATCCACAATAGAAATACAAAACTGTAAGTCTTTCAAAACTGGCTCATTCTGGAAATGAAATTAGGAGCCAGAGAAAACATCCCCCAAACTAATGTTTTTCATATAAATGTACAAACAGTACAATGACTGTACACTTGAAATGATGTATTGTTTTACCTTTCTTTTTCCTTTTTTTGTTTAATTTCAGAACTGGGACTAAGCCAACACTTTTTGATCAAAATGTGCACTAAGAACCTCCCTATTGTAAGTAGATTTAGCACGTAATGCATATTTATTTATATTTAACGGTTTAGGTTACATTGTGCCCTGGGTGATTTTAATTAGTTTAATGCTGGTTCCTACCATCCCCAGATATATGTAGGCTTAGTCCCAGTTCAGGTTGTATGTGTAGCGTAGGTCCACACCTATGGAGGACGCCTTGTCGTGACAGGTGGGCAAACACTTTTTGGTCAAAATGTGAACTAAGAACCTCCCTATGGTAAGTAGATTTAGCATGTAATGCATATTTATTTATATTTAGTGGTTTGGGTTACATTGGTATTCGCAGTGTGCTGTCGCCATTTTTTGTGTTCTATCTATCTATCTATCTATCTATCTATCTATCTATCTATCTATCTATCTATCTATCTATCTAACTAAATGATACAAAATACGCAGGTGCAAGAACACCTGTGACTGCAGATATACAGCAGATATAAAAAAATGGCGACAGCACCCTGCAACACTAATGCCACCTAAACCACTAAATATAAATAGATATGCACTAAAGCTCAATCTACCTACAAATAGGGAGGTTCTTAGTGCACATTTTGATCAAAAAGTGTTAGCCCACCTGCCACGACAAGGCGACCTCTGTAAGGTGGGAACCTACGCTGCACATACACCCAGAACTGGGACTAAGCCTACATATATACCTGGGGATGGTAGGATCCAGCATTGAACTGATTAAAATCACCCAGGGCAGAGTGGGAGGAGTGCAAGAACAACAAGTGGAGGCAGTCACTAACCCCACATAGATGGATACCATAAACACAACAAAAATTGAACAGCACATTCCAACTAAATGATACAAAATACGCAGGTGCAAGAACACCTGTGACTGCAGATATACAGCAGATATAAAAAAATGGCGACAGCACCCTGCAACA
Source organism: Rhinoderma darwinii (assembly GCF_050947455.1). NCBI lineage: Eukaryota > Metazoa > Chordata > Amphibia > Anura > Rhinodermatidae > Rhinoderma > Rhinoderma darwinii. The sequence continues at coordinate 97,010,774 of NC_134692.1, forward strand.
CTAGTGTCACAGGTGTTCTTGCACCTGCGTATTTTGTATCATTTAGTTGGAATGTGCTGTTCAATTTTTGTTGTGTTTATGGTATCCATCTATGTGGAGTTAGTGACTGCCTCCACTTGTTGTTCTTGCACTCCTCCCACTCTGCCCTGGTAATGCTAGCCTGCTGCTGCTATGTTGTATCTGGCTGGTTATGAAAAATGGGGGGGGGGGACTATGAAGTTTTTTCTAATAATTATAATTTTTTTTTAACTATGTGTGCCCACTTTTAATAACCAGCCAGGTACAAAATAGCAGCCGCAGGCTAGCATTACCAGGGTGAGATAAGCCACTGTAATACCAGTCTGCGGCCGCCCCAGTGCACGGTCATCACAACAGATACTAGTTCGTATCTAACTCTTCCTGGTGGCGATGTGTACCGGTGTAATAATGGGGGGGTTAGTGTTAGCCTTTTCACCTGCTAACATTAAGCCCCGCCTTAGTAATGGATGCTGTCAATCAGCCAGTGGCCATTACTAAGGCAGTAGTAATAAAGTTTAAAAGAAAATACAAAGACATAAAAAACATATTTTATTGAAATAAAAAAAACCCTAGTTAACCATTTAATGGAAAATAAAAAAAAGCTGTCATCGAAGTAGTCCTCGAATCCGACGTAGTCCAACATCCGAACCAGTAAAAAAAGCACAAACGCAAAAAAACCAAAACATTAGTAACACATGTGGTAGGCATTGCGTGTAAACTGTAAACTTTGTGCGTCTGTGCATTGAAAATCTTTGCTAAAAAAAATAATTGGGGGATGAAGGATAAGTGATAAGCATTAAGATCATTTTTGGAATTTTTGTCTGTTTGTATGTTTGTTTGTGTACGCATCACGTAAAAACTACTGACTCAATTTGGATAGAGTTTTTAGAAAAACATAGGGTTCAACTTGAAGTAACATTTCATTTTAATTTCATCGCAATCTATACACTCAATCAGTAGATATGCAAATTTAACCCCTTCCTGCTGCAGCACTTTTTCAGATTTTCATTTTAGTTTTTTCCTCACCACCTTCCAAAAGCCATAACTTCTTTATTTTTCCATCGATATAGTACTATGAGGGCTTGATTTTTGCAGGACGAGTTGTCGTTTTTCGTAGCAACATTTATTGTTCCATATAATGTACTAAGTGTAAAAAAGAAAATTAATTTTGTGTCGCCAAATTCCGAGAGCCATAACTTTTTTATTTTTCCGTCGATTAAGTGGTATGGCTTATTTTTTGCGGGATAAGCTATCGTTTTTAATAATACCATTTTGGTGTACATGTGACGCTTTGATCACTTTTTATTTAATTTTTTGTAGGAGATGAGGTGACCAAAAAAATTTAGATTCTGGCATTTACAATTTTTTTTTTTTACGGCTTTCACCGTGTGGGTTAAATAATGATATATTGTAATAGTTCAGACTTTTACGGACGCGGCAATACCAATTATGTTTATTTTTTAGTTGTTTTACCATGCTCTAGAGAGAAAATGGGAAAAGTTTTTTTTTTTTTACTTTTAATTTTAAATTGTTTTTTTTTAACATAAAATAACCTTTATTTAACTCATTTTTACTTTTTTATTAGTCCCCCTAGGGGACTTCAACCAGCGATCTTTAGATCGCTTGCACGATATACTGCAATAGTAATGTATTTCAGTATATCGTGATTCTGCCAGGCTTCTATTAAGCCCTGCCGGAGGCAGGAGCACAAAGATGGCGTCAAAGATGGCGGACCTGGGGGCCTACATTAGGCCCCCAGGCAGTCATAGCAACCATCGCCCCCCGCAATTGCGTTGCGAGGGGCGTGATGAGCTGTTAGAGGGGGTCGCACCCTTCTTTCTAACAATTTAAATGCTGCGGTCGGTATTGACCTCAGCATTTAACGAGTTAAACGAGCGGGATCACACTCGAGCGCAATGCCGCTCATTACTCTGAAGTGTCGGCTGTAACATACAGACGACACCAGCATCGTATGGAGCGAGGGTTACTCAGTGAGCCGTTCCATACTTCCCCTACCCGACTTTGGCGTATGGATACGTCAAATGTCGGGAAGGGGTTAATGTTTTCAAAAATTAATTTACATTGCATTAGTACAACAACAACAACAAACACATGGGAACGATGGCAACCAATCACATTTTTACTTTCATTTTGTATTGTCTTAGAAAAATAGACTCCAGTAGGTTACTATGGGCAACTGCTCCAAATTTCATCCATACTGATTATTATATAAGGGAGAGGTTGCAATCAATCAGATTGCTGCAAATTTTTCAAGCTGCCTCAGACTAATTACATCTGTGATCTGATTGGTTGCTAAGGACAACAACTCCAACTTTCGTCTATATTGCGTTTTTATGCATCGGAGGCACATATAACTAATCAATCAGGTCTCTGCTTTCATTGTCCAAGTTGCCTCACAACAATCTAAACTGTAATCTTTTCAGTTGCTATGGACAACAGTTTCAACATTTGTCTGTATTGGAAATTAACCATAGTAGAGAGCTAAAGCAACTAATCCGCAACTAATACTTACTCCTCTACGTGAGGATGAATAGGTGCTATGGTAAACATTCGGAAAAACTTTCTTTCTTAAATTTGGGATTTTGTTATGTCTGATATGTGTTTCTTGTAACAGGGCGACTTTTGTCTTATCTGCAAGAATTTGATGTAAAATTTGGCTTCTTTTCCGTGGAGAGTCCTCTTACATTAAATGAAGTAAATTTTAGTTCCGCCATGAGTTCTCAGTAAATGAAATAGCAAATCGGCACATATAACCATCATTCTTATGGCAAAGACCACCCATTGACTGTGATAGGAAGAGAGGGGTAGGAAAGGAGGGGAGGGAAGGAATCGGTAGGGAAGAATATAAACAAAGAAATAAAGGGGTTGTTAGCAACCATAAGGACAGCAACAGTTTGTAAGAGTGATAACACATATTAGTATTGTAGCTAGTCCTTATCCACAGGAGGAAATCTTGAGGTACATAAAAATCCTGTAGGACTGAATACACGTTAGTCATATACCAACAAGTAATCCTTACACTGAAAAAACATACCAGAACATATGGTAAAAAGCTACATATCAATGCATGTATAAACTCAGATCACATTATGTGAAAAAACAGTATCTCCTCACAAGTATAAAAAACAATAAACTTAGTGTGAAATAGTGTGGAAGATCGGAAAGTCACTCACCACACTTCTCCCACAAACTTAGTGGAGAAGCGGGTCGATCAGGATCAGGAATCCATTCGGTGGCTTCTGCGAAGACAGTCAGGTATCCAGTTGTCTAGCACGAGTATGAGCTTTCTTGGTTTTGGGCGAAGGAGCTTTTGAGGTTTGGTTCCAAAATGAAGGACTAGGTAAAGATGGTAAGTCCATCATAGTAGACGGGAGCCACGACGGGATATCTATGGGTGGGATGTCCAGTTTCTCCCAAGCAGCTACCAAATCCGCAGGCTTTCTAATGATAATATGGTGACCATCTTTGGATATAGCAATGCCAAACGGAAAAAGCCACTTAAATTGCATTTTTTTCTCCCTCAGAGCATCTAGTAATGGTTTGAGCACTCTCCTCTTTGCCAGAGTTGAAGGAGCAATATCTTGAAATATTTGAATCGTAGAGGTTTCGTAGGTCAATGCGTTCCTATTTCTTGCAGCTTTCAAAATTGCAGCGGTGTCAGTGTAACTCAGCAAACCGCACACTATATCTCTTGGAGGGTCATTGGGGCGAGGCTTGGCCCGTAGTGCTCTGTGAATACGCTCAATCGTGATGGATTTGGCTGCATCAGGGCCTATTAGGTCAGAAAAGATGTCCAAGGCTAGTTGAGGTAAACTATCGTGCAGAATTGACTCTGGAAGGCCCCTGAGCCGGATGTTATTTCTGCGGCTCCGGTTTTCTTGATCCTCAATACGTAATAGAGACTCATTAATACAATCTTGTTGATGGTCGAGAACACATTTGACTTTTGCACTATAATGCAGTAGAGCATTTTGCGTATCTTCAACAGTTTCAACCCTGGTGCCAAGGCTATGGAGATCAGACTTGATATCTGCAAGGTCTTTCACTAGTGGCATAAGAGCTTGGTATAGTGTCCTTTTGATAAAGCCTCTTGATGCTGGGACCATCCGAGAATCATCCCCAGTATCAGAGTTACAGCCTGTACTATCCATATCGGAGTCGTCCTCCATAAGATTGTCATCAGATAGTAGCTGTGCTTGCTTGGATTTACAAGCTGGTGAAGCTGTTAACTTTTTTCTTAAAAATTTATCAAGATCTGCTTGCGTTTTATGGGACTTAGGGGTAGGTGCCGCTTCTCGGGTTTTGTCTTTTGACGTTTTGACCATTGTGGCGTAATAAAATCTGAATAAGCAAATGTTCTGGAAGTTTCAGTGACAGGTAAGTATTCAAGCTAACATCTATACCTCGGAGTGCACTAGATTAATCCCACACAGAGATTGACGATATAGAGGCTAATGCACTGTGTTGGAGCCTGTTACAGTGTTGTAGAGCATAGAGCAAGGTAAATCTGCAGCTCCTTCACTATAAGATGGCCACCGGTTACAATCCCCTTCCTCCACTCACCGGAAAAGTCAATAGGCTGGGACTGTGTCCCTATCCAGTGCACCTCCGGTGTATGAACCCAGTTGCCAGAGGGAGGGGATGGCTGCAGAGATCCGAGTATCTGGCGTCCGCAGGAATCCACTACCACAGTCGCGTGTGGTGTAGGCCGCTGTTTCAATCTGGCAAGGTAAGTTGAAAAACTTTCTCCTGTTGGCCCAGCAGTGGTGTTGTATGGTGGTAGGGAGGTGTCCTGCCGTATCTTGAACACCGGGGGTGATTTCCTCGGATGGATGAGGTGAGATGTCGTTCTTGAGGTCGGAGCTCTCACTCAGAACGTCTTTCCACCCCGCCAATACCATATGTATATCCTTTTTTATGTTTTGCAGCGTTTGCACAATAAAAATAAAGTTTCTAGAAAATTATTTATTTTCTGAAACACCTTATTCTAAGAGCCATAACTTTTTATTTTTAGTTAAAAAAGCTGTGGGAGGTCTTGTTTTTTTGCGGGACGGGTTGTAGGTTTTATTGGTACTATTTTGGGGTAAATGCGACTTTTTGATCACTTTTTATTCTATATCTTGGGAGGGGTGGTGACCAAAAAATAGCGATGCTGGAATAGTTTTTCATTTATTTTGTTTGCGGCGTTCACTGTGTGGGAAAAATAACATTATAGTTTCATAGTTTGGGTCGTTATGAATGCAGTGATACCAAATATGTGTACTTTTTTTTAACGTTTTCATTTTTTTCCTATAATAAATGACATTATAGGAAAATAAACATTTATTTTTACACTTTTATAAAACATTTATATTAACTTTTCTTTACTTTTTACAATTTACTTTCTTACCTGCAGCTCTAATCGCTGCTAGAATACATTACACTACCTAGTAGTGTAATGTATTCCAGCAGTCAGTGTGACGTCACAGTCACTCTGACAGTAAGTATATGAGGACCAGCCAGAGGCTGGTCCTCATAGGCTTCCATACATGGCAGACCCGGAGGCCGTTGCCTGGCCTCCGGATGCCATCACAAGCATCAGCAACCGCCACAATTGCATGGGGGCTGCCGATGTGCTACAAACCCCCTAAATGCGGCGATTGCAATTGATTGCCGCATTTAAGGTGTTAATTGCCGAAATCAGTGTGCATCGGAAACAAAACAGTGACTTCCTGTCACTCTGACAGGAAGCCTATCAGGATCAGCCGGAGGTTGGTCCTGTTGGTCTTCCGTCCATGGCAGACACGGAGGCCATTGTTTGGCTTCCGTTTGCCATACTAACCCCGCGATTTCAGACCGGGGTCTGCTGATATGCTAGAAACCCTTAAAATGCGGCGATCGCAACCGATCGCCGCATTTAAGGGGTTAATTCGGCGAAATCAGCGGCAAAGGACCGCTGGCCGGCAAGAGTGGAGTGTCATCTGTTGGCGACAGCTGACCTCCCGGTACTCGATGCACACTGTCGCCGACAGTATGCACCGGAAACAACTCCGTAACTATACGTCCTTGTGCGGGATGTAACCTCCCGCGACGACGTATAGTTACTGATTTGTGCTGGTAGTGGTTAAACTTTAAAACAAAGAATCCTATTAATAATTTTTTTCAAATATAAAACCGTAGTATATAAACTTAGATGTGATCAATAACAGCTCGACCCGCTGACACTGAACTTGTCAGTCCCACAGACATGACCGATACAGGTTTTAGTACTAGATACAGCTGCTATGTATACAGGATACAAAGCGGCAGTATCTCAAAAAGTAGTTTATTCTATGGTGAACATAGCCTTCAACCCCTTCGCGCTCAGTGACGTACTATTCCGTCATGGTAACCATAGCGTTCGCGCTCCACGCGGTCTTCCCGACACATACAGGAGCTGTGACAGCTGCTGTCTCGTACAGCAGTTGCCGCAGCTCCTTCAGCGGGGACCGATCGCTGTGTCCCCGCTGATTAACCCCTTGGAAGGTTAAAAACACCATCGACGGCCCGCTACTAAGTTAGGACCCTCTATGCTTGCAGTCAGCGAGTAGCTGACAGCTCTAATACACTGCACTACGCATATTAGAAAAAAGTAATTTTTTTGTATTTCACAGCCCAATTCAAATAAATTCTGTGTAAAAACTGTGCGGTCAAAATGGTAACAACAACCATACATGAATTCCTTGAGGGGTGTAGTTTCCAAAATGGGGTCACCTTTGGGGGATTCCTACTGTTTTGGCACCTCAACACCTCTTCAAACCTGGCATGCTGCCTAAAATATATTCTAATAAAAAAAAGAGGCCCCAAAATGCACTAGGTGCTTCTTTGCTTCTGGGGGCTTGTGTTTTAATCCATGAGCACACTATGCGATCTACATGTGGGGGTGAGATCCACATGTGGGGTGAGATCTACATGTGGGGGTGCTATCTACAAGGGAGGTAGGATATTTAATCTTTCTTGTCCCGAACGAGAAGCCATGAGAGAGTAGCCAGGAGGAGGAGGAGGATGGTAGGCGCCTGGTGTCCGGAGTTGAACCAGAAAGATACAAGCGTGGAGGTGGTAATGCCTGGCATTGCTGCGGTGGTGCATCGGACTGAAAAATATTGACCCAGTGGGCCGTGAAAGACATGTACTGTCCCTGCCCATAGTTGCTGCTCCACGTGTCGACGGTGGCATGTACCCTGCTGCACACGGATGCTTGTGCAAGGCAGGGACAGCTGTTTTGGAGAAGTAATGTCGGCTAGGTATTCGCCACCTAGGCTGAGCGCACGCCATAAATTGCTTGAAGCCGGCGGAGTCGACCAGGTGGTACGGCAGCGACTGCACCACCAACAACTTAGCCAGGTGTGAATTAAGCCGCACGACAAGTGGATGACTGGGTATATATTGTTGCTTATTGGACAACGATTCCGTAATGGATAACTGACGGGACGTAGGAGGAGCACTAGATGACAGTGATGATGATGATGACAACGACATGGTGGATAAGGCCTGGCTACTACTTAGATGACAGGGACTCGGAGCAGCAGCAGCAGCGGAAGAGGGGTCTTCATTAGATGTACATGATGGTGGGGCATGTTGATTGTCCCACATGGCCTTGTGATGCCGTTCCATGTGTTTACGTAGAGCAGTAGTTCCTACATTGCTGCCCTGCCCACACCTTACTTTCTGCTTGCAGATACGGCACTGTGCCATGTTTTCGTCCTCCGGGAAGGTACAGAAAAATTGCCACACGGCAGAGTACCGTAAAGAGGTAGTACCATGTCCACCACCACAACCACCCGAGCTTGCCCCTTGTCTGGCAGGCTTTTTTCGGGAGCCTACACCAGCATCTGTGTCGCCGTCACCGGCTCCTGAGCTGACCCTACCGCTGCAACGTTTTGCAGATTGACTTCTGCCCCTACCTCGGCTTGGCTGTTTATCACGTCCAGTGCCGCCACTACTACCCTCCTCCTCTGACGCCGTCATCACCTCGTCACCTGGTTCCCACGTCCTGTCTAAAACAACATCATCATCATAGCCTTCCTCATCATCCCCGCCACTTTTGTCACTGTGTTGTGAATGTGATGTGACATCATGGCGGGCTCCATGCCCCCCCTCATTACTGCGTCTGCCACCACGGCTACCACCACCAACACCCCCACTACCGCAGCTATGTGTCTCGGTCACCGCTTCCACCTCCACCACCGCCGCAACACACTCTGTTGGCTGACTCGCGGAAAACAAATCATCATCATCATCATCATCATCACCACTATGTTATTCAGTATCTTCCTTCGCACCCGAGGAGATGTCTCTTAGGACTCTCAGGAAAGATGGCTTCCCGCTAGGAAGGGGGAGCGAAGACATAGATAATGGAATGGAAACGCTAGAAATACCTATATTACTACTGTCACCGTGCCAAGGAACTGTAGAGGATCTGGAATCCAACGAAACCTGGCTTGAAGCCAGATCGTCAGAGTCTTCCTGCTGAGATGACCGTGAGCCAGCCAACCAGTCCACAATGGCCGTATTGTCTAAAGTAACCCGCCCACCGGAGGAGATGGACAAGTCTGGCTTGCTGATACTACTACCAGCAGGCACATGGCAGCTGCTACTAGTGGAACTGGGCACATGTCTTGTGCCACAAATGCTGGTACTGGGTGTGGCACCAACAGATCCAACATTTGGACTGGAAGAGGAGACGGCATGGGTGTTTTTTCCTCTACCCGGTCCTTTCACAACCTTTTTTTTCCCAGACATTTCAGAGCCCCTTCTAAAAGCGTATTCACACACTGACACTGGCTTGGCAAATGGCAATGAATGAGAATTTCAATCAACCTCGCTGCAGTGCACTCAGGGAATGCTGGGCCTTGTAGTACTACTAGGCTGCCTGTATCACAAGTTGGATTGTTATTCCCGTTAACGGCCAGGGATGAGCCCCTTCTAAAAGCGTATTCACACACTGACACTGGCTTGGCAAATGGCAAAGAATGAGAATTTCAATTAGCCTCGCTGCAGTGCACTCAGGGAATGCTGGGCCTTGTAGTACTACTACTACAAGGGCTGCCTGTATTGCAAGTTGGATGCAACGGGGATGAGCCCCTTATAAAAGCGTATTCACACACTGGCTGAGTAGTGAGTAGTGGATGAGCCCCTTCGATTTCTGTATTCCTGCCTTTTAGATTCCTAAAGCTTTCCCTTACTGCACAGAGATGCTATCCCTACAGCTCCTGTCTGTAAAATGGCCACTGAGCTCCGTGCATAGACTTTTATTGCAGGCTTGAGCCCGCCCCTATGCTGCCTCCCGATTGGCTGGGAGAGCCGTTTGCAAGGCATTATGGGGTAGCCTGATGTCAGGTGATCTTGTGAAATCCTCCATTTTAGATGTAACATGTGGCAGGCGCCAAAAATGTAGCCGGATTCGGTCAAAACGGGTTCGGCCGAACCCGGTGAAGTTCGGATTCGCTCATCTCTATTCATGACTAAGCCATTTTTTGTGTTTTCGTTTTTCACTCCCCGTCTTCCAAGAGCCACCCAGCAGACAGTAATCTTATACTGTACTAGCTGTGCCAGCGACTTCATATGCGCAGACCACTGAAAAACATACCAATGCCGTTTTTTATAAGTAACAAATAAGTATACTCCTAGCCTTGGACCATACTCAAAACAAAGTGAAAAAAAAAACAAAGACAATAAACAAACTTCAATTAAAAATAGTTATCTTTCAGTAGTCAGGTTCACTACGCCAACGCTTCCCTGTAAACAATGTTAGCAGTAGAACCAGCAGGGATGTGTGCATAAAGATTGGTAGAGTTGCTAACATGGGAGAGAGCCACATAGAGCTGGCCGTGTGCAAAGCAGCTGACACTGAGGTCCATGCCCGCAATGCGAAGCATTTGGCCCTGCGCTTTGTTCATGGTCATAGCGTAACATAAGCTGAAAGGAAACTACACGTTTAAAACTGAAGGGAAAATAATTTGGAATGAGGGGGATTCGGGGTATAAAAACGATATCACCTGTGCCGCCTCCCGTTAAATTCTCAGCTTCTATCACGTTTTGTTGTAGATTTGTGATTTTTAGTCGGGTGCCGTTACATAGTTTTGGTGGGCTTAAATTTCTAAGGGGAATTATGGGGACGCCGTCTTTTAAACTAATTTTGTGTGACGGAAGATCGGGTGTGCTAAGGGAATTTGCGTCTTCTTGTTCAATGACTCTGTTGATAGAGATATATTCTACACTTTCCCCATGAACACAGGTCAATATTTCAGTGTTTATTGCTGCTGCCTGGTTGTTGCAAGGCGCTAAAATAGCTCTTTCGCACAGCCAAGAGTTTTTATGATTTGTTATTTGCGTCGGGTCACCATACACAGAAGAAATTTGGTTTGCAGTGATGGAACAGTACAACATAAATTATCAGGCAAAATAACTTTCCCTTCTTCTTGCGGATACATGCCATCACCAATTTTTAGTAATGAATATGAAAACTCTTGTGCATTTGGGTTGCCTCCTGTTCGCGCCCTCATATTTATTGTTAAATGCATCGGTATAACGTTGCGACACAAACTTGAGCACTTTAGGCAGGCTCTAGTTTCATCTGCCCTCGTTCCTCGTCTTATGACTGGCAAAGTCTGCCTAAAATCGCAAAACGCATTGTCATAACACCCATGGGCCGGTCATTTTGTCTGATATTTCGCAAGGTTCTACCTACAGCTTTACGGTTTGCTATAGTGCACATGTCCCATATTACTAAGCAGCAATCACGCAAAACCCTTGCTTTGTCACTGTTTCTAGAAACATTACACACTGGGCTTTCCGTAAGATTCAAGTCAATCGGGATTTGAACATTGTATGGGTGGTTTTGCCTCCGGGCAGCAATGTGGCTGCTATGCCCGATGAAGTAACAGAAAGAGAATTTTGCTTTGATTGCGTATTTTGGCCAAGATGACTTCGGTGAGAAATGTTTTTCCCGTCCCACCGGGTGCATCTAAAAACAGGATTTCTCCCAAAGTACCATCTATGCTATGACACATGGGATTGAATATCATACGCTGTTCCGCTGTCAGACTAGAGACACCGCTTTGCAATGTTTCCTCCAGTTCCGCTAAATTATAGTTTATTTCCGCCACGTACTCCCTTTTAATGTGTTCCCCGTCTAAAGCTGGTTCAGGCATATCATATTGAGAGACAGGACTACCCCCTATAGATGTAACTATGTCTTGGAAAGCCATCGATTTGTATTACTTTCACGCAACCTGTCGATCAGTTCGCCGTTATTGTTTAGTTGTGCTATCCTGAAGAAGTCTTCAACTCATTTTTCCTGATATTTTTGCCACAACTGTGCAGCATCCGAAAGTCCACAAAAAAACAGCAAAATGGCAAAAAATGCAAGCGATGTGGACTATCGCTGACGCATGCTTCGGCCAAAGCGCCATCCCAATGCTGATCACCATCTAGCAAGTGACACACTCGGCAAGCAGCCTGGTAAGTAGAATATTCAATATCGTCAACCTTTCGCAATTTGGCAAAAGAAGTAGGTCCTCGCACTGTATGTAGAAGTAAGCATATGTAATAGGATTCAGAGTTGTTTGGATGCACCGTATAGACTCTTCCAATGACGTGTTATTTTAAAATGCTGGGCTCGCCATTCACAGCTGTTCCACATCTTCTGCAGTTGAAAACACCATGCTGCTTGTTATAAGTATAATATGATGGAACTTCGTTATATAACAGTGTTATATCAAAATCATCTGTTTCACAAAGTTGAAAGTATACCAGCAAAGTGGTTTGTCTCTGGTTTTCTAACCGCTCTGCCACATTTTCAGGGTTTTAGTACACCCATTGCCCGCCTTGAAGGTGAACATCAAGATGCACCAATGGCGGATGTCTCTCGTGAATGTGGAAGCTCAAAATGTGCCACAACGCTTCAGAAGAGCTTATATATCGGCCAGATTGGAACCTTGTGACGTCGTCGTATTCATTATTATTTCTCAGCGCAAACGTGGCCTGGTCACTGACGTATTTACATATATATTTAATGGCTTCAACATATTTCGACGTTGATGTGAGCTTGAAATGTTCTTGACAACAATGGTGAATAGGGTACAACCCATCGATTGCCCAAAATAATTTCTTGACCATGTAACCTGACTGTAGCTGTGAAACCGCCTTGTAGGGGTGATCTTCGACGATACAACGGATACCTGTTTTTCCCCGACATCGTTTGCTCTTATAGCGCTCTAGGGTATCTTTTAGAGCAATGACCCTCCTGCATGCAGGGAGAGTTTCTATTTAAAGTGCCGCATGGCCCATGAACCATGTGCGTCTTTACAATCTCATGCAATATCGGATCCTCGTTCCGGTCAGGAAATTCAGCACTTATGACAGTGTCAACAGCATCGTGACTCATTTTTTCTTGCAGCCACAGGAGAATGTGGGCTTGTGAGAATGTGGGCCACGCTTTTGCCACTCAACGCTGCACATGAAACAAAGAGCTGAACCGAAAACTTTTTGTTTTGTGATCAGGTCGATCATCAACTTTAGTTTTAAGTGAAAAACTCTGGCTATGATATCATGCCTATCATAAGACGTCTGTCCTGCGATTAGTTGTGAACGTTATGAAAAGGTCAGGCTGGCCGTATTTTTGGACGTAGCAGAAAGCATCTTGTGTACGTTCATGCATGTAATGCGGACACCGGTAAAACTGGATGGCAGGATAACTAATCTCCCTAAGTTTTCCACATTATTATCTTGTTGATTGGCGTCTCGTAGATGCACGTAATCTTCAGCGCGTAAACGTGTCTGGATAGTGCGCAGTGGCGTAGCTATAGGGGTCGCAACTGCGACCGGGCCCCGTAGCTAGGGAGGCCCGCAGGCCCCCCTGACCACACTAGCGTTGCAATGATTGCTCTACATTGCTGGGTCCCTGCTGTGGTACAAAAGAGACCCAGTAATGTAGCTTAAAGCATTGGTGGCAGCTCAGCTGTCAGAGAGTCATTGCGTGGAGGGGGAACAAGAGGGTGGAAAATGAATGATAGATGAATCCACTCATCTTACGAGACCCAGCCCCGCCCACTGTACTGTCCACTGTACTGTCCACTGAAATCAGCTCACTTCTTGCTGTTTCCCTCTTCCTCGTGACCTGTTCAGAGGGAAAGGAATGGCTACAGCAAGAAGATGGTGTGCGTGTCTGCTGCTCCCCTGCAGTACGAGCTGCTGACCCCACAGCAGATGTAAGTAGCAACTAGTAATCCAGCTCTTAACCCCTTCACTGTGTGTATGTATGTCTGTCATGCTGAGCAGTCACACCTCAGGGCTGACAGTTTAGCATAACAGACAAAGTATCTATCTATCTATCTATCTATCTATCTATCTCATATCTACACTGGCGTAGCTATAGGGGTCGCAATTGCGACCGGGCCCGGAAGCCAGGGGGGCCCACAGCCCCCCGCACCACATCAATAAAAAGTTACTATAGTAACAGACTGACCTTACCTTCCTGGTTCCGGATCGCAGCGGAGGTCCTGACGTCACAGCGCTATGTACCGCGCACAACATCGAGAGGACAGAACTTCTGCCGTGGCTGAAGAGGAAGGTAAGATTAGTTGCCCTGACTGGCGGGATCCGACTCCCGGGACCCGCCAATCAGCTGTTTTGAAGGGGCCGCAGCACTCGTACGAGAGCTGCTCCCCTTCATTCCGGTCACACTGTGAATCGGTGTCGGCGATTCACAGTGTGAGCGAGTAGTGAAATGAAGGGGAAGCAGCTCTCGTATGAGTGCTGCGGCCCCTTCAAAACAGCTGATTGGCGGGTCCCGGGAGTCGGACCCCGCCAGTCAGGGCAACTAATCTTACCTTCCTCTTCAGCCACGGCGGAAGTTCTGTCCTCTCGATGTTGTGCGCGGCGCATAGCGCTGTGACGTCAGGACCTCCACTGCGATCCGGAACCAGGAAAGTCCCGGAAGTCGGACCCAGACACATCAGCTATTCATGGCCTATCCTGAGGAAAGGCCATCAATGTTTAGGGACTGGACAACCCCTTTAAGCCTACGATGTAGCAGGCTTAGAGGTCCCATGAGACAGGATCACAGATTGTGTGATCCTGTTTGCTGGGCCCTGTATCTAAGACAATCACATGGTAGGCTTAGATACATGGCCCATGTGTGATCCTGTCTGTGGGACCCTGTATCTAAGCCTACCACACTGTCGGTTTAGATACAGGGCCCCAGCACACAGTAATCTTATACTGTATAAGATTACTGTTTGCTGGACCCTGTATCTAAGCCTACGTTGTGGTAGGCTTAGATACAGGGTCCCACAGACAGTATCACACTTGGGCCCTGTATCTAAGCCTAACACATGTGTTACTAACCATTTTTTGTGTGTTTTCTTACAGGTTCGGTCGTTGGACTACGGCGGATTCCAGGACTACTTCGATGACGGCTTTTTTTTTTATTATCAATAAAATGGTTAATGAGGGTTGTGTGGGTATTTTTTTATTTCAATAAAATATTTTTTGTATGTATTTGTGTTTTTTTTTTAAACTATATTACTACTGCCTTAGTAATGGCCGCCGGCTGAGTGACAGCATCCATTGCTAAGGCGGAGCTTAGTGTTAGCCGGTGCAGAGGCTAACACTAACCCCCTTTATTACCCCGGTACCCACCGCCACCAGGGGTGCTGGGAAGAGCCGGGTACGATCCAGTACATGACCATCTGTAGTGATGGGCGGCCACTGGGGTGGCCGCAGGCTGGTATTATCAGGAGGGGAAAGGCCAAAAACAGTGGCCCTTCCCACCCTGGTAATGCTAGGCTGCTGCTGCTTTATTGTATCTGGCTGGTTATGAAAAATGGGGGGGACCCCACGTAATTTAAAAAAAATAAAAAATTGGAAAGAACGATGTGGGGTCCCCCCCAATTTTCATAACCAGCCAGATGCAACACAGCAGCAGCAGGCAGCATTACAAGGGTGGGAAGGGCCACTGTTTTTGGCCTTTCCCAGCCTAATACTACCAGCCTGCGGCCACCCCGTTGCCTGCCCGTCACTACAGATGGTCGGGTTCTGGTTCGTACCCGGCTCTTCCCAATGCTCCTGGTGGCGGTGGGTACCGGGGTAATAATGGGGGTTAGTGTAGCCTCTGCACCGGCTAACATTAAGCCTCGCCTTAGTAATGGAGGTTGTCAATCAGCCGGCGGCCATTACTAAGGCGGTGATAATAAAGTTTAAAAAGATACAAGCACATAGAAAAAATATTTCATTGAAATAAAAAAACACAACCCTCATTAACCATTTTATTGAGAATAAAAAAAACGCCGTCATTGAAGTCCTCGAATCCGAACCTGTAAAAAAAACACAAACACACAAAAATAATCTGTAACACATAAAGAAGCAAAATTATTATTCTTACCTATTCTGGGTCCAGCGCTGGAGCCGCAATGTCAGCGAGCTGGGCCCTGTATCTAATCCGATCATGTGTGATACTGTCTGCTGGGCCCTATATCTAATCCAATCATGTGTGATACTGTCTGCTGAGCTGTGTATCTAATCCAATCATGTGTGATACTGCCTTCTGAGCCACTGTATCTAATCCTATCATGTGTGGTACTGTCTGCTGAGCCACTGTATCTAATCCTATCATGTGTGATGCTGTCTGCTGGGCCACTGTATCTAATCCTATCATGTGTGATACTGTCTGCCCAGCCACTGTATCTAATCCTATCATGTGTGATACTGTCTGCCCAGCCACTGTATCTAATCCTATCATGTGTGATACTGTCTGCTGAGCTGTGTATCTAATCCTATCCATAGTTTATAGGGTCGTAGTGCTATAGATATGCTATGCTGTCTCATATACACACTTTTTTTGGGGCGGACACACATGTATTGGGGCTATTTCCCTGACATTTTAAGCCCTGAGGGTATGTGCACACAGCAGCGTCTGTTACGGCTGAAATTACGGTGCTGTTTTCAGGAGAAAACAGCACCGTAATTTCAGCCGTAATGGCATGTGCAGGCGTCTTTTGCTGCGTCCATTACGGACGTAATTGGAGCTGTTTTTCTATGGAGTCCATGGAAAACGTCTCCATTTACATCTGAAGAAGTGACAGGCACTTCTTTGACGCGGGCGTCTTTTTTACGCGCCGCCTTTTGACAGCGGCGCGTAAAAAAAAATGACCGTCAGCACAGAACATCGGAAGACCCATTCAAATGAATGGGCAGATGTTTGCCAACGCTTTTGAGCCGCATTTTTGGCCGTAATTCAATGCTAAAATGCCCGAATTACGTCCGTAAATAGGGTGTGTGAACCCAGCCTTAGTGACGCCCCGGCTGCTAGTGCTGCATTGTTGGGTCACTTAGGAGACCCAGCGATGCAGCTGAAAGCTGCGGACCGTCGGCCATGAGAAGTTTGCGGGGGGGGGGGGGGCGGTAAGAATTTTTGCATCGGGGCCCATGAGCCTCTAGCTACGCCCCTGATAGTGCGTATGTACACTAAACGCCCCATCTCTATTTTCACATACATGTCCACAATTAATTGGCTGAACAATCCTCAAAATCGTTGCAAATATATAAAATGATTACGCCTTATTTGCAGCAGGTATGAATAAAATTGCTGGGCTGATATATTTTTATGAAAATATGTTACCCTAGTAGTAGAATTAACTTGGTAGAGTACAAAATTGTACCCATCTTCGTTGTGGCAATAAAGGATATTGCAGAGCGTCGTAAGCTCTGTGTTTCGAAAATGTGTTGCGGGCGATCTTCGTGAGTGCCCAACACGATGTCATGCCTATCGCACTCCTGATCAACTAAATCCACTGCAACTTAATCTGTGACGGGGTGTTATACCTGGCGCGGTGTTCAGCAACAGGACGTCTTTCTGCTCTGAAGATCATTTTGTAATCATTGCTTTCCCCTGCAGAATAGACTGTAATGCAGCTTTGAAACTATGAACGTACGGATTCACCTAATGCAGCATGTTTTAAAGTGAAGATATAAGGTTACTATTTAGTTGTGGAAAAGTTTGATTTCTGATATTGACCTGTTCATTGTAATCTGATACGAAATAAATCTGAAGACATTTTGGCTCATCTTGTGGTAGCAAAGATCTGATGAGTTGGTAAACTTGGCCTGCACTTTGAAGATTGGCATAAATGGTCCCTCTGTAATTAGTTTTGCCCCAAAAGATGTAATTTGAAATGCGCTGTTATATAAATGGATACTGTTTAGAAGTGTTTTGTTTGTGGATGGTCACCATTTAAAAGTTGTTTTATAAGCTCTGGAGGTTCATGAAATTTTTCAATTTGAACAACAGATTCCATTTGGTTCTTTTTTCCATTTGAGTACCGCAAAAATTGCAAATTACGACCATACCACCTACGGAAGCGAATTCAGCATAGTCAATCCTAAGGGGTTTACACTGTTTTGGTCCCTCCAGGGCGTTGCAAACCCAACATGGCACTGAAAACCAATCCAGCAAAATCTGCGCTCCGAAATACAAAAGGTGCTCCTTCCCTTCTGAGCCCTGCTGTGGGTCCAGACATCAGTTTATAACCACATATGGGGTATTGCCGTAATCAAAAGAAATTGCTTTACAAATGTTGTGGTGCCTTTTCTCCTTTATTCCTTGTAAAAATAAAAAAAATTCTATGTTTTCACAGAAAAAAAGGTGATTTTCATCTTCACAGACAATTCCACTAAATAGAAGACAGATAGGAAATATGAGGCGCTAACCGCAGTGGCAATAAAAAAGATTTATTGAGGTTGATCTCGGTCAGTAATGATGTGGAGGATGCCAATGACCGTTTCAAGCTACAAGCGATTTGTCAAAGCTCATACGTCATTTCCTCATTGCTCCTTTTATAACATGCTCCATAAGAGCTTACATAACACATTAACAAAAGAAAATGAAGGAAAAAACAAAAAAGGAACAAAAGGATACACAGAAGCAGATAGCAAGATACTAAAATATAACAGTGTACAATCAGTACAATATTTATTCAAAAAATTGAAACAATTACATTAAAAAGGAACTGAGATCGTTGCGGCCATTAAGACCCAACGGTCCCAGTGCCTCCGTTTTTAAAATAATTTCAGCCTCCTTTCTAAATAGGGTGCCATGCCTGTCTCCCCCCGATGGGGCCAATTTAATTTGAGTTAATCCTTCAAAACGCAGTACCCGGTAATTATTACCATGGCACTCTTTCATATGCTGCATAAATCTCGGGCTGCCCTTCCCTGAGTCTAAAGATCGGACATGTTCGCCAAAGCGCTTTTGCATCTGGCGAATTGTTTTGCCTATGTCAAATTTCTGACAAGGACAGAAAATTACATAGACAACAAATTGCAATTTGCAAGTGATCATGTCATCCACATAGAACGTACAGCCCCCTATTTTAAGGTACCTTGTGCGTAGAAGAAGACTACAAAATCTACATTGACCGCATCTATAATTACCTTTCGGTAGAGATGCTGTCAACCAATCTCCTGTCTCAGTACAGGAAGAGAATCTCCCTTCAACAAGTACATCCCTCAAATTCTGTCATAGACGAAAAGAAATAAGTGGACGTCTAGTTGAGACATCCGTAAGCAGAGGATCATTCCCAACCAGATGCCAATTATTGTAAATAGTAGAACGTATTACATCGCTCATTTGGCTAAAAGCAAAAGACAACACAAATCGTTTGTTGTCCTTATTAGAGATATTATTCTTACGCTTAGACTTCAATAGCGATCGTTGACTTCGGCCATTTACGCGAGCAAATGCTTTTGCAATGAGATGCGAAGGATATCCCCGTCTGACTAATCTCTGACTAAGTTCCTATGATTGTTCGAAAAATGTGTCATCATGATTGTTTAGACTCCTCAATCTCAAAAATTGTGCATACGGGAGGGAACGCATAATGTGACTAGGGTGATAGCTATCAAACCGTAACAAATTTGTTGCAGTGGGTTTTCTATATCCCTTTGTTCGTAATTGACCCTCAGTTACACTCACATGTACATCTAAAAATTCTATCTCCTGATCTCCAAATTTGTAAGTGAAATTCATATTCATATATCTCTAATAAGGACAACAAACGATTTGTGTTGTCTTTTGCTTTTAGCCCAATGAGCGGTGTAATACGTTCGGCAACATTTTGACAGCTGTATTCCCCCATCCGTTCTGAGCCACACAGCATTTACTTGTAGAGTCTGTCTTTCCCTGCATTGGAGCAGTGCCAGCCCCTTTTTTCCTCCCACTACAAAAATAATTCCACTAAATTCTGCAAAAAAACTGTCAGGTCAAAATGCTAACTATACCCCTAGAAAAATGCCTTGAGTGGTATGGTTTCCAAAATGGGGTCACTTTTGGGGGGTTTCAACTGTTTAGGCACCACAAGACCTCTTCAAACCGGACATGGTGCCTAAAGTATATTCCTAAAAAAAGGAGGCCCCAAAATCCACTAGGTGCTCCTTTGCTTCTTAGGCCTGTGCTTCAGTCCAGTAGCACACTAGGGCCACATGTTGGATATTTCTAAAAACTGCAGAATCTGGTAAAATCTTCTGTGTTACAGCAAAAAATGTATTACAAATGAATTTCAGCAAAAAAAAAATTACATTTGTAAATTCTCTACTTTGCCCTAATTCCTGTGAAATGCCTAAAGGGTTAAAATACTTTATGAATGCGGTTTTGAATACTTTGAGGGGTGCAGTTTTCAAAATGAGGTGATTTATGGGGACTTTCTAATATATACAGTGAAGGAAATAAGTATTTGATCCCTTGCTGATTTTGTAAGTTTGCCCACTGTCAAAGACATGAACAGTCTAGAATTTTTAGGCTAGGTTAATTTTACCAGTGAGAGATAGATTATATAAAAAAAAAAAACAGAAAATCACATTGTCAAAATTATATATATTTATTTGCATTGTGCACAGAGAAATAAGTATTTGATCCCCTACCAACCATTAAGAGTTCAGCCTCCTCCAGACCAGTTACACGCTCCAAATCAACTTGGTGCCTGTATTAAAGACAGCTGTCTTACATGGTCACCAGTATAAAAGACTCCTATCCACAGACTCAATTAATCAGTCTGACTCTAACCTCTACAACATGGGCAAGACCAAAGAGCTTTCTAAGGATGTCAGGGACAAGATCATAGACCTGCACAAGGCTGGAATGGGCTACAAAACCATAAGTAAGACGCTGGGTGAGAAGGAGACAACTGTTGGTGCAATAGTAAGAAAATGGAAGACATACAAAATGACTGTCAATCGACATCGATCTGGGGCTCCATGCAAAATCTCACCTCGTGGGGTATCCTTGATCCTGAGGAAGGTGAGAGCTCAGCCGAAAACTACACGGGGGGAACTTGTTAATGATCTCAAGGCAGCTGGGACCACAGTCACCAAGAAAACCATTGGTAACACATTACGCCGTAATGGATTAAAATCCTGCAGTGCCCGCAAGGTCACCCTGCTCAAGAAGGCACATGTACAGGCCCGTCTGAAGTTTGAAAATGAACATCTGGATGATTCTGAGAGTGATTGGGAGAAGGTGCTGTGTTCAGATGAGAGTAAAGTTGAGCTCTTTGGCATTAACTCAACTCGCCATGTTTGGAGGAAGAGAAATGCTGCCTATGACCCAAAGAACACCGTCCCCACTGTCAAGCATGGAGGTGGAAACATTATGTTTTGGGGGTGTTTCTCTGCTAAGGGCACAGGACTACTTCACCGCATCAATGGGAGAATGGATGTAGCCATGTACCGTCAAATCCTGAGTGACAACCTCCTTCCCTCCACCAGGACATTAAAAATGGCTTGTGGCTGGGTCTTCCAGCACGACAATGACCCGAAACATACAGCTAAGGCAACAAAGGAGTGGCTCAAAAAGAAGCACATTAAGGTCATGGAGTGGCCTAGCCAGTCTCCAGACCTTAATCCCATCGAAAACTTATGGAGGGAGCTGAAAATCCGAGTTGCCAAGCGACAGCCTCGAAATCTTAATGATTTACAGATGATTTGCAAAGAGGAGTGGGCCAAAATTCCATCTAACATGTGTGCAAACCTCATCATCAACTACAAAAAACGTCTGACTGCTGTGCTTGCCAACAAGGGTTTTGCCACCAAGTATTAAGTCTTGTTTGCCAAAGGGATCAAATACATATTTCTCTGTGCACAATACAAATAAATATATATAATTTTGACAATGTGATTTTCTTTATTTTTTTATATATAATCTATCTCCCACTGGTAAAATTAACCTAGCCTAAAAATTTTAGACTGTTCATGACTTTGACAGTGGGAAAACTTACAAAATCAGCAAGGGATCAAATACTTATTTCCTTCACTGTAAGGTCCTCAAAGCCACTTCAGATCTGAACTGGTTCCGGAAAAAATAACCTTTTGAAACTTTCTTGAAAATATGAGAAATTGCTGCTACAGTTCTAAGCCTTGTAGCGTCCTAGAAAAATAAAAGAACGTGAAAAAAACAATGCTAACATAAAGTATGCATATCGGAAATGTTAACTAGTAACTATTTTCTGTGGTATTACTATCTGTTTTACAAGTAGATACATTAAAATGTAAATAAATGCACATTTTTGCTAAAATTTGACATTTTTCACGAATAAATATTGAATTTATCGACCAAATTTTTTCACTAACATAAAGTACAATATGTCACGAGAAAACAGTCTCAGAATCGCTTGGATAGGTAAAAGCATTCCGAAGTTATTACCACATAAAGCGACACGTCAGATTTGAAAAAATCATCTGTGGCCACAAGGATGTATTTGTTTAGGGGGGTCTGGTCTGGGGAGTGCCATAGTTTAGAGGGTCTGGGTTTGTATGTATTCTATTATCTAGTCTGGAGTCCAAATTTATTAGTCTGAGTAAAAGGGGTTGTCCGGGCACATCATTAGGTCATCAGTATAAAAAACGGTCTGTGCCCCTTTAATGTATGGTTCTGGGCCTTGGTGTCTAAATTTGTGTGTTTCTATAGAGGCTGGAAATGGCTGAAGAAGTGATGGGCAAAGATGTCTCATCAGGAGAAGTCGGTCTGCGTCAGATGGAGAAGTAAAGAAAACTGCTCCATCAGAGAAGATATCACCTGTGAGTCACTGGATCTATAGGGGATCTGCCCCCTCTCCTGACATGTCTGTTGTAGTAAATCCTTGTATTCTACATATCTTTGTGTACCCAGGACTAATAGACAAATGCATGTTACCATTCCCATTGTCAAGAGGAAGGGTGATACTGTCAGCGATGGTTGGAGACTGCCAGTATGTAGGGACACAGCCCTTTGACAAAGGGAATCGTAACACTCATTTGTCAATGCTCACACAAAAAGATGGTGTGCACTATAGACACGGCAGAGCGGCGTTGGGGAAGGGGGGCCCAAGTTTGGGGAACAGCAAAGGGCCTATGGTTACTTAAACCGCCACTGTTTCCACTCCAGGAAAAGCCCCTGACGTCTGTCCATTTATGGTACTGCTGTGGACGGGGATTCTGCTTCAGGAGTTGCCCCTGATGTCACTGTCCATATATGGACAGAGACATCAAGCATTCCGTCCAGGAGTGGAATCCCCGGCCACACGAGGATTCCGCTCATTCAGGGGGCTACAGTGGCGCTAGTAGATAGCAGAGCAGGGAGATATCAGACGGGCGGCACGGGCGCCCTCATGCCCGGTGTTGCCTCTCGCGGCCTCTATGGCTGCTATAGCGGTAGCGACGCCATTGAGTGAAGAAGCACCCGTGTGGAAAGGCGGCTGCTGAGTCGCCGAGCCCAAGCTGAAACAAGCAGTGCAAGGGAGACAGTGCAGCAACCCTTCCACCTTCTAGAGTGATGCACCCTGTGCAATGGCACAGGTCGCACACCCCTAAGGCAAGCCCTGATTATCAAAGGGTCCCGCTATGTGACCTTATCCAACTTCTCTTCTACCACTTGTGGATGCTCCCTGACTTATTATGGCGGCACTGCACTGAAACGTGTGATGAAAAAGGGGAAATGAAAGTCATCAGTGAATCTGTCACAAAGAAGCCTAGCCAATTCCACGTTGTTATGCCACTGGTGGTGCTCTGATGTCTCTCTCTTTGCAGAGAGAACTAAAATGGGTATGTTCCATTATCCTCCAACTTTTCTATGCAGCTCTGCTAAGGCCTTTTTCTATATGTTCCCGACGATTCTGATCTGATTGTCACTTACATATCATATTTGTATCTTTACATCTTTACATGTTGCTTCATCCTTCATTTTAGGGATTTATATGGCCTCATAGATATACTCATTTATGTCAAATTCCTATTGTGCTGCATATTTTCATGCCCTTTTTGCATTATTGCTGATATACACTTTCTGCATAGACAGACATCTTTTTCATGCTTTGCATGACTCCTCTTGTAAATTATTTTGTATTCTAAATAAAGTTTGTATTTTTCTATATACATATTTGTTGTGTTAATTGTACCCGTATTTTGTAGGCTATATACTGATTATTGTGGGTCAATGCACCAAGGCATACTTGGTTTGAACATGCTCTTGTCGCCACATGGTTTATAGCGAACACTGTTACATGTGTACGCTGGCAAGATTTTTTCTGATTGTACCAATAGGTTATGTTGACACTTGTGGATGCTCTCTGACTTATTATGGCGGCACTGCACTGAAACGTGTGATGAAAAAGGGGACATGAAAGTCATCAGTGAATCTGTCACGGAGAAGGCTAACCAATTCCACGTTGTTACGCCACTGGTGGTGTTCAAGACCGCAATACCAGACAATCTCTATCACAATGCTGAAGTATGCATCAATACTGACAGAAAACAAAAAGGCACAATGAACTCACTAGTGGATGAGCGGAACCGAATACTGATGGTAGTAGAAGATGGAGACGATGCATAAATGGAGTGGATGGCAGATGATTAGGATGCAAGCAGTTAATAGATGAATAAACAGTGGACAAGAATTAACAGCACTCACTGACTCTATCTGAACACTATCGCAGAGCAAGGTAAGATACCAGCTTGGCAGCAGACCAAACAAACCAGAAAGGCAAACCAGCCAGTGGAACTAGAAATCCCAGGATACATATAAAACCACTATACAAAAACTAGATCTTTTAGAGCACTAACAGGACCCAAAGTACAAACAAACCCATAGAAAAAAACAAAGTCACCAACTAAAATCTGGAAAGAGTTAGCACATGCCAGAAAGAGTATAACCAGCAACTAAGTAATCCAGGCCTGGCGTATATATAAACCTAAGAAAAATACTCCGCCCTAATTAGCCAGGCAATGCTAAACGATGACCAAATCAAGACTCAGACCAAAGGCATTGCCTAGCAGTGCCCAAATGCAGAGATAACAGAAATCATTGATTAGCAACAGTCCTGCTGCTAATCGTAACACACGTTTGGATTTTTATTTACATAGTTGTTTATTTACTGAGTGCCGAGTCATACTAAATATTTATTACAGAGCGGAGCACTACCTGAGCACCTTCTATCTGAGTGCCTTGGATGCTATTGGATTTTTATTTAGATACGGAAGCATCTTTCCTATTTTTACTGGTGTTGTCCCCTTTTTTAGCAGAATAATTGGGACGAGCCTTTCCTTGTTTGAAACACCTGGCTTGACTATCCCCTTCCCCCTGCTTGCATTCTGGGCCCTAATGTCCAAGCCATTTTTTACATTTTTACATTGTCACATTCAAAGAGCTGTAACTTTTTTATTTTTGCATCGGCATAGCTGTATAAGGTCTTGTTTTTTGCGGTACCATTTGAGAGTAGATGCGACTTTTTGATCACTTTTTATCACATTTTTTTAAAGTCAGGATTAACAGAAAACAGCAATTTTTCCATTGTTTTTTATTTTATTTTTTACGGCGTTCACAGTGCGGGTTAAATAATGTAACAGCTTTATAGTCGGGGTCGTTACGGACGCGGCGATACCAAATATGTGTAACTTTTTTGCTTTATTGTAGTTTTTTTTAATAGTAAAGCATTTTGTAAGGGGAAAAGCTGGGTTTTTCATTTTTTTTTTTCACTTTTTTTTTAAATTAACTTTATTAAACTTTTTTTACTTTTTTACTAGTCCCACTAGGGGACTTCACTATCCTCCGATCGCTATTATAATACACTGCAATACTTTTGTATTGCAGTGTATTACTGCCTGTCCGTTTAAAACGGACAGGCATCTGCTAGGTCATGCCTGCGGCATGATCTAGCAGGCATTCGCTCCAGGCAGACCTGGGGGTCTTTATTAGACCCCCGGCTGCCATAGAAGACACAGACACTCGGCGATTTTATCGCCGGGTGTCAGTGAGATGAGAGGGAGCTCCCTCCCTCTCTCCAAAGCCATTCAGATGCGGTGCTCGCTATTGTGCACCGCATCTGAAGGGTTAAACGGGTGAGATCGATATTAGTCTTCTATGAAGGGTTAAACGGGTGAGATCGATACTAATATCGATCTCACCCGGCAGAGCAGGGACGCCCCCAGCCCTCAGCTGCCTCTGGCAGCTGAGAGCAGGGAGATTTCACGGCTCCCTGCTCTGTTTACTTTATTCTACAGCAGCGACGTAGAATAGCGGCGCTCTAGAATAAAGCCCACTAATGACCGCCGTAAAAAGACGTATCGGCGGTCATTAAGGGGCTATGGACACCCACACAATGAACATTCATGCTTGAATCGTCAGGAAGATCCGAAATGGCACTGGCCCTCATTGAATGGTCAACCACAACCTGGTTGAGATGAGGCCGCGGGACAAGAGGCGGTAGTAAGTGGTCCTGACGGACCCTCAACTAAAGGCCTTCGACCCCATGCATGCTGCTACAATGAGGCGCATCCACAGACCAATGTACTTGTGGTCCCAACGTAATGACGAGTTGGTGGAATTGCTTGTCATATTGTAACCAAGCTACCCCACCATAGAGTCTATAGGCCTTGTGTAAAGGATCTGCCAAACACAGCTTCTGTGTCGACGCCCGTGGGTAATCAGTCTGCACCTGCTCCTAAGTCTGAGAGCGACACGATCTTCTACCAGTCAGGCTCGGAGGCTGAGGAGCGGGAGAGCCTATCACAGCCTGGCCAGACGGAGCTATCTCCCGCCCTCTGTCTATTTATACCTGCATTTCCTGCTCCTCCTTTGCCTGTGATTCTTTTCCGTTTCCTGGCTCTGCTGCTCCGGCTATGATTATTGACCTTGCTTCATTTTTGACCCTGGCTTTACTGACTACGCTCCTGCTCTGCGATTTGTACCTCGTGCACTCCTGGTTTGACTCAGCTCGTTCACTACTCTTGTTGCTCACTGTGTTGCCGTGGGCAACTGCCCCATTTCCCTTAGCTTCTGTGTACCCTTGTCTGTTTGTCTGTCGTGCACTTATTGAGCGTAGGGACCGTCGCCCAATTGTGCGCCGTCGCCTAGGACGGGCCGTTGCAAGTAGGCAGGGTCTGCGTGGCGGGTAGATTAGGGCTCACCTGTCTGTCTCCCTACCCTGTCATTACACCTTGCCTATAGAATCCATGAAACAAAACACTGCAGAACAGTATTAGGGGGTCCTTTCACTATTAAAGGAGTTTTCCCATGAGAGACATTTATGACATATCCACAAGATATGTCATAAATGTCAGATAAATGCGAGTCCCACCTCTGGTACCCGGACGTGTCTCTAGAACGGTGCTCCCTAAACCCCGTTCTAGCTTTGTCTGATCTCAATGACTCCCGGCCACTTCCTGGGTATATGGTCGGGAGTTACGAAAACAGCGTAGCTCCCTGTAAAAGAATAGTGTAACAAATATTGACAATTCCCATATTACCTATTAACCCCTTCCCTCTTTGGCCACTTTTGGTCTTCCTGACAGAGCCTCATTTTTCAAATCTGACATGTTTCATTTTATGTGGTAATAACTCCGGAATGCTTTTACCTATCCAAGCGATTCTGAGACTGTTTACTCGTGACACATTGGACTATGTTACTGGCAAAATTTACCTGATACAGTCAGCATTTAATTGTGAAAAACATTTGCGAAAAATTGCAAAAATTTGCATTTTTCTCAATTTAAATGTATCTGCTTGTAAGACAGGCAGTTATAACACACAAAAATGTTGCTAATTAACATCATCCATATGTCTACTTTCGTTTTTTGAACATCATTTTATTTTTCTAGAACTTTACAAGGCTTAGAATTTTAGCAGCAATTTCTCACATTTTCAAGAAAATTTCAAAATGCTATTTTTACAGGGGCCAGTTCAGATCCGAAGTGGCTTTGAGGTCCTTAGATATTAGAAACCCCCAATAAGTCACCCCATTTTAAAAACGGAACCCCTCAAAGTATTCAAAACAGCATTTAGAAAGTTTCTTAACCCTTTAGACATTGCGCAGGAATTAAGGCAATGTAGAGGTGAAATTTCCAAAGTTCATTATTTTTTCCAGAAGTTCATTTTGAATCCATTTTTTTTGTACCACAGAAGGTTTTACCAGAGAAATGCAACTCAATATGTATTGCCCAGGTTCTGCAGTTTTAGGAAATATCCCACATGTGGCCCTAGTGTGCTACTGGACTGAAGCACGAGCCTCCGAAGCAAAAGTAGCACCTAGTGGATTTTGGGCCTCCTTTTTATTAGAATATATTTTAGGCACCATGTCAGCTTTGAAGAGGTCTTGTGGAACAAAAACAGTGGAAACCCCAGAAAAATTAACCCCATTTGGGAAACTACACCCCTCAAGGAATTTATTTAGGGGTGTAGCAAGCATTTTGACCCGCCAGTTTTTTTGCAAACATTTTTGGAACTAGGCCATGAAAATGAAAATCTAAATTTTTTTTAAATAAAATGTAGGTTTAGCTAATTTTTTTTCATTTCCAAAAAACCTAAAGTAGAAAAAGCACCACAAAATTTGTAGAGCAATTTCTCCCGAGTAAAACAATACCCCACATGTGGTAATAAACGGTTGTTTGGACACACGGCAGGACTTAGAAGGGAAAGAGCGCCATTTGGCTCTTGGAGCTCAAATTTAGCAGGAATGGTTTTCGGAGGTCATGTCGCATTTGCAAAGCCCCAGAGGGGACAAAACAGTGGATACACCCAACAAGTGACCCCATTTTGGAAACTATACCCCTTGAGGAAATTATCTAGGGGTATAGTGAGCATTTTGACCCCACAGGTTTTTTGCAGAAAATTTTGGAAGTAGGCTGTGAAAATGAAAATCTAAATTTTTTCAAAGAAAATGTAGGTTTAGTTTTTTTTTTTTTCATTTCCACAAGGACTGAAGGAGAAAAAGCACCACAACATTTGTAAAGCAATTTCTCCCGAGTAAAACAATACACCACATGTGGTAATAAACATCTGTTTGGACACACGGTATGGCTCAGAATGGAAGGAGAACCATTTGGATTTTGGAATGGTTTGTGGGCGCCATGTCACATTTGCTGAGCCCCTGTAGTACTAGTACAGTGGAAACACCCCAAAAGTGACTCCATTTGGGAAACTGCACCCCCTGAGGAATCATCTAGGGGTATAGTGAAAATTTTGATCCCAAAGGTTTTTTTGTTGAATTAATTAGAATTAAGCCATGAAAATGAAAAATATTTTTTTTTCCAACAAGATGTAGTTTTAGATCAACATTTTTCGTTTTTACAAGGAATAAAGAAGAAAAAGCACGCTAACATTTGTAAAGAAATTTCTCCCGAGTACGGTAGCAACCCATATGTGGTTATAATCAGCTGTTTACATATATGGGAGCATTCAGAAGAAAAGGAGCAGTATTTATCTTTTGGAGCGTAGATTTTGCTGGAATGGTTTGCAGATGCCATGTTGCATTTGCAAAACCACTGATGTACCAAACAAAAGTGACCCCGTTTTAGAAACTACACCCCTAAAGGCATTTATCAAGGGGAGTAGTGAGAATTTAGACTCCACAGGTGTTTTTCAGAAATGAATACGCAGTGGATGGTGCAAAGTGAAAATTGAAATTTTTCCACTGATCTGCCTATTAACCGCAAAATATGTTGTGCCCCTAGAGAATCTTACCCCATAAATTGTTAAGCGGATTCTCCCGGGTATGGTAATGCCTTACTTGTGGCCATAAATTGCTGTTTGGGCACACTGTAGAGCTAAGATGGGAAAGACCGCCATTTTGAGCATGGATTTTGCTTGGTAGTAGTTCTGTTTGGGGTTTTGCAGGTATTTCAGTTTATAATGTGGGGGTATGTGTAATCTGTGCGCAGTACATGAGGGTATATGTAATCTGTGAGGAGTACATCAGGGTATATGTAATCTGTGCGGAGTACATCAGGGTATATGTAATCTGTGCGGAGTACATCAGGGGTATATGTAATCTGTGAGGCAAACATCAGGGTATATGTAATCTGTGCGGAGTACATCAGGGCATAATAAGAGGGTATAATAATGGGGTAAATAATACAATTATCCATAGATGTGTGTTACGATGTGAAGCGATCCGTTATGCACAGGCTGGTGTCGCACTGATAAACGGTTTTCTTTCTTATCCCCCTTTTGTAATGCTCTGCACCTTTTGGGGACTTTTTCTCCTTCGTAGTTTGGGAAATATTGCTGGGAAAGTTTTGCGCTGGTATAATACGGGCACCCTCGCTTCCAGCGGATGTGCTATGGTCCCTTCCCTTTCCTAGTTCCTAAATACTAGGGCCCTGAAACTGAAGGAATGTTCCCCTCCGGCCTGCGCATTGAGATGTTTTTTCATCACCGCATTACTAGTGCCATAACTTCTTTATTTTTCAGTTGATTGAGCGGTGTGCGGGCTTGTTTTTTGCGAGACGGGCTGTAGATTTTATTAGTACCATTTTAGAACACATACGACTTTTTGATCACTTTTTATTTCATTTTTTTATAAAGGAAATTACCAAAAACAAGCAATTCTAGAATAGTTTTTTATTGGTTTTTTTTTCGGCATACACAGTGCACCATACATTACATGTTAGCTTTAATCTGCGGGTCGATACGATTACGGCGATACCAAATTCATATCGTTTTTTTTATGTATTGCAGCTTTAGCACAATTAAATCACTTTTTTTATAAAATCATTTGTTTTCTGTGTCGCCATATTCTAAGATCCATAACTTTTTTATTTTTGCGTGCACAAAGCGGTGTCAGGGATTATTTTTTGCGGGACAGATTGCCGTTTTTATTAGTACTATTTTGGAGTAAATGTGACTTTTTGATCACTTTTTATAGCATTTTTTGGAAGGAGATGTGACCTAAAAACAAAGATTCTGGCGTTGTTTTTCATGTTTTTTTTTTTTGTACCGCGTTCACCGTGTGGGATAAATGACATAATAGTTTTGTCGTTTGGGTCGTTACGGACGCGGCGATACCAATTATGTATAGTTTTTTTAATTTTTACGGTTTTTCCCATAATGAAAGACTTACTATGGGAAAAAAGTCAGTTTAGCTTTATTTTTATTTGAAATGTGTGTTTTTATTGTTTTACCACATTTTTATTATCTCTTTTTTACTTTTCTGACTTGTCCCACTAGGGGACATGAGGGCCTGATGCCCCGATCGCTACTCTAATACACTGCACTACATACTGTAATCAGTGCCGCATCTGCCATGAGGCCAGGTGAGCCGACGGCCTCACCTACCCAAAGGGGGGGGACGGCATTTTCAGCCCGGGACGGACTGGACCGGGGGGAGGGGCCATGAAGACGCACATAGCAGACGTGCCGAACGTCTGTAACACTCCTCCTCCCCCCTGACGCTGCACACAGCACATGCAGCCAGAGAGGAGCAAGTCTGCAGGAGGAGCGACGAGCAGCACCAGAAGCACGAGGTAAGTTCCTGCCTTGCTGGGACCGGGACCCGTGAAGTGAGTATACTGCAAGGGGGTGTCTGGGCATTTTACCGACAGCAGAGGGCTCTATGGGGCTGGAATAATCCACCCCATAGAGCCCTCACATCACTATAATGCAACGATTAGTGTGGGTGGGGGAGGGTCTGAGCGTCTGACTTACTGCAGAGAGCTCTATAGGGGGGATTCTGCCCCCCCCTTTAGAGCAGTCAGTCAGATGCTCAGACCCCCCTAACCTTTCAGTATAGTAACTAGTCAGGGCTCTATGGTGGGGGGATAATTCCCCCCTATAGAGCCCTCTGCTGTCAGTAAAACGCCCCCCCCCCTGCAGTATACTCCTGGCTTTGTAGCTTTCCTGTGCTTTCCTGCATCGTGTCGGACGAGCGAGGACACATCGGCACCAGAGGCTACAGTTGATTCTGCAGCAGCATCGGCGTTTGCAGGTAAGTCGATGTAGCTACTTACCTGCAAACTCTGATGCTGCTGCAGAATCAACTGTAGCCTCTGGTGCCGATGTGGCCGACATGATGCAGGACCTGGGGCAGGAAGTGAGTGACGTCACAGCGTGATCTCTCGAGAACACGCTGTGTGTCTGCACTGCCAGAAGCTGGGCGTTCTGAAGAGAAGTGGATGATACTTCTCGTCAGAACGCCCAGCTAGTAAAAGTAGTAAAAACGCCCAGATATAATACACATAATACACGCCCACTTGGTCTTTTGCAAGCCTCATTTGCATAAATACAAAAATGGTCATAACTTGGCCAAAAATGCTCGTTTTTTAAAAATAAAAACGTTACTGTAATCTACATTGCAGCGCCGATCTGCTGCAATAGCAGATAGGGGTTGCAAAATCTGGTGACAGAGCCTCTTTAATTAGCGTGGGAAAGCTACAAACAGGGCAGTGACTGGTGAGACTCAGTGCACACTGTTAGCAGCAGCTGCGGCAGCCAGTCTGACTGAGTCTCTGACCAGTCACCACCCACACGCAGCAGAGAGACAGGAGAGACTAATAGTAAACTCTTGACTATGACAGTCTTATAGTGTAGTGGTTAGTTTGTCTGCCTTACACATGAAGGTTGCTGGTTCAAATCCCAGCTGGGTTTTTTTTTTTTAAATATTAATATCTTGTATTGGGCTTTGTTCACACTAGCATTAATATACGTTTACCTCTCTTCCGTCAGAGGGAGAGGATCGACACGTTAAACGGAAAGCAACGGTTCCATTAGAATTACCATTGCTTTCAATGGTAATTCTTTTGTATCATTTGCTTTCCGTTTGTCTCCGTTCGCTAGGTTTCCGTTCTTTTGAACGGAAATAAAAAGTTCTGCAGACTGCACTTTTGTTTCCTTTAAAAAAAATGGAAACTTAGCGAGCGGAGACAAACGGAAAGCAACTGATACAAAAGAATTACCATTGAAAGCAATGGTAATTCTAATGGAACCGTTGCTTTTCGTTTAACGTATCGATCCTCTCTTCCTCTGACGGAAGAGAGGTAAACGTATATTAATGCTAGTGTGAAAGAAGCCTTAGGGCCTGTTCACATCAGCGTTGGCTCTCCGTTCTGGGGTTCCGTTGGAGGTAACCCCGCAATGGAAAGTCAAACTGAAACCACAGCTTCCGTTTCCGTCACCATTAGCGCAGTCAACTGCGCTATTGATTCCGTCATAAAAATGGAAACCTGCCGGAATGGTGACGAACGGAAACCATTAGCAATGTTCCCGTCACCATTGATTTCAATGGTGACTGAAACGGAAGCTGTGGTTTCAGTTTGACTTTCCGTTGCGGGGTTCACCCGACGGAAACCTCCCACGGAACGGAAAGCCAACGCTGATGTGAACAGGCCCTAATCCTTCCCCATAAACCTGCCCCCGCTAATTAAAATAAATATATTATATAATGTATATAGCGCTGTATCCTGTATCCGTCAGGTCAGCGGGACTGACTGATTCAGTGTCAGCGAGTCCTGCAGGATCGAGCTGTTTCCGATCACATCTAAGTTAATAACTTAGATGTGATCGGTAATAGGCGACCTAATGGATTCAGGTCTCAGCGCAATATACAGCTGCTCTGTATACAGGATACAAAGCAGCTGTATCTCAAAAAGTGCAAATCATTTTCAATAAAAAGTAGTTCAAACTTGCACCAATCGCATTGATAGATATCTTTATATATCATACTGACATGTCCGAAGTTTTCATCGGTGGGGGACCGAGCACTGAGGCCCCCACCAATCGCTAAAAC
Organism: Rhinoderma darwinii; assembly: GCF_050947455.1. Lineage (NCBI taxonomy): Eukaryota > Metazoa > Chordata > Amphibia > Anura > Rhinodermatidae > Rhinoderma > Rhinoderma darwinii. The sequence continues at coordinate 97,043,851 of NC_134692.1, forward strand.
GAAGCAGCAGAAGTGCTTGGGTGAGCGCTGTGCCGCTTCATTTATGATCGACTTTCAGCCGAGTGAGCGGTGTACGGACTCCTTGACTTTCTATTGAGCCCGTACACTGCTCCAAGGAAAGCCAAACAGAATTGAAGCGGCACACCGTTCACCCGAGCACTTCTGCTTCTTCGTTTTAGCGACTAGTGGGGGGTCTCAGTGTTCGGACCCCACTGATCAAAACTTCTGACATGTCAAAAGTTTTTAAAAAAAAGTTACACTTTAAAGAGAATCTTTCACCTGCCCACAGATTTGCATTTGAGTGCAGCATGTAATGGGGAGGGCTGCACAAACTCTGGGGCACTTTAAAAAAAAATTCCTACCCTCTTTCCTTACTTAGATATCGGTGCTGTAATACTTGACGCCCGATATTTAAATAACCCCATAAACTGCCAATGGGGCGGTAATTGGCAAGGGGACGTGTAACATCGCTGTGACACAATCCGCTATAGACAATGTCAACAGCATGAGCTGGAGAGAGGAGATAATGTGCGCACGCACGCTCTCACTCTTCAGCTCTCGGCAGGCAAGTACAAGACTGTGATGTCAGGTGAGAGATCAGTCTTGTCGTCCTTGTCTGCTGAGAGCTAAAGAGTGAGAGCGTGCGTGCACAGCTCCGATGCCATGTAACAGAAGAAGAAGAAGAAGAATTCACACTCTTCTTCTCCTCTTGTGTTCCTTAGTGGTGGCGGAGCTGCGCGCACGCGCTCTCTCCAGCTCTTGCTGTAACGCTGACCGTAGCTGATTGGACAGTATCATGGCGATGTTACACGCCCCCTTGGCAATTACCTCCCCATTGACAGTTCATGGGGTTATTTAAATATCGGGCGCCAAATATTACAGCACTGATATCTAAATAACGAAGGAGGCTAGGAAAAAAATGTAAAGTGCCCCAGAGTTTGTGCAGCCCTCCCCATTATATGCTGCACTCAGCTGCACATGTATGGGGAGGTGAAAGGTTCTCTTTAAAAGAAAGGTGTTCTAATTTTTTTTTTTTTATTTGATATGTTTTATTTTATGGGCCTATTTTTCTAAGTATTTTAATATGTTTCCGAAGGTAACTATTTATTCATATGTTTGTACGTCTGTGGGGGCAGCCAACTTTATTTTTATTTTTCATACTGCTAATTTTTGTTTTGCAGGTTCCGCTGGACCATTTGGACTACGTCGTAGATTCGTTGGAGTACTTCGCTGATTTAAGCTTTATTTCTTTTTTTTTTTATAAAATGGTTAAAGTGGATTGTGTGGAAGAGTTGTCATTTCAATAAAATAAATGTCTTTATGTCTCTGTTTTTTAATACTTCATTACCGCCTTAGTAATGGCAGCTGTCTGATTGAGAGCGTCCATTACTAAGAAGGGGCTTAGTGTTAGCCAGTAATAAGGCTATCACTAACCCCTATTATTACCCTGGTACCCACCGCCACCAGGAGTACCGGGAAGAGCTGGATACGATCCAGCACCTGACTCTGAAAAGAAGGGCGGGTACTGGCATGGCTGCAGGCTGGTACTATCAGGCTCGGAATGGCCAAAAACCATGGCCCTTTCCACCCTGGTAATGCTAGGCTGCTGCTGCTTTATTGTATCTGGCTGGTTATGAAAAATGGAGGGGATCTCACGTAATTTTTTTTCTATTTTTTTTTTTTAAAAGACGTGGGGTTCCCGCTATTTTTCACAACCAGCCAGATACAATAAAGCAGCTGCAGCCTAGCATCCCCAGGGTGGGAAGGGCCACGTTTTTTATCCCTTCCCAGCCTGGTAAAACCAGCCTGTGACCACCCTGCTGCCTTACCGTTGCTTCAGATGGTTGGGTACTGGGTCGTACTCCCCTCGCGGCAGTGAGAACCGGGGCAATAATAGGGGTTAGTGATAGCCTTTTTACTGGCTATCACTAAGCCCCTTCTTAGTAATGGACGCTCTCAATCAGACAGCAGCCATTACTAAGGCCATAATAAAGTATTAAAAAAAAACAGACAAGAAAAACTTTTATTGAAATCTAAACTCCCCCATGCAATCCTCTTTCACCATTTTTTTTTATTTTTTTAAAAAGTAGATCGGAGTAGTCCAATGAATCTACGACTTAGTCCAAACGCTCCAGCGGAACCTACCAAAAAAAAGAAGTATAAAAATTTTAAAAACGTAAAAATTTGCCACAATAGTCACTCAATATAACTATACTGTAATCACTTATATGGTCTGCAGATATCTTGTGTATAACTGGCAACTACCTCTATAAGGTCACTATATGGTGGTAATATTGGTCTATATATAGTGTGATTTATTCACTAACAGTATGGTGGGGTTTTTTCTGACACTGTTGTAGTAATATGTGATCATGGTTTGGTAGTTTTATTCAGTAACAGTATGGCGTTATTATTCAGTAACAGTATGGAGGTATTATTCAGTAACCGTATGGAGGTATTATTCAGTAACAGTATGGGGATATTATTCAGTAACAGTATGGGCGTATTATTCAGTAACTGTATGGGGGTATTATTCAGTAACTGTATGGGGGTATTATTCAGTAACAGTATGGAGGTATTATTCAGTAACAGTATGGAGGTATTATTCAGTAACCGTATGGGGGTATTATTCAGTAACAGTTGTGAGGGTTTAGCATCAGGAGAGGTTGGTACAGCGGTTTCTTTGTAGCCAGAGACAGGGACACCGTGCATTAAAAGTCATAACAGGGCTTTGCCTGTGTTTTTATTCTTGTCAAAGAAACAGCCTCTTGTACAACAAGGCAAAATACAAAATAAATCCTGCTCGTCTGAGCACTAACTAAACAAGATATTATCTAACTATACTGAGTGCCTTCCTACCAGGCACTGGACACAAAGTAACACAGGTCTTTACTCACATAGAATACAGGCTACTCCAGCCTTAGTAGTCTCCAGTCTGAGTCAGGGGTGAGACTCCCACACACTGTGTCTACACCTTTTTATACACAGGCTACAGGTGCAGCTAATTGAGCAGCAGCCTTGTCCTACAAACAGAGATGGACTAGGGATTGGGGAACCCGCCCTGCTCTTCCCCAATCCAACTCCAGGCCCTTTTTCCGGCTTTTCCTTAAGCCGAGATTGGAAAACTAGAGCTTTCTATTGCAAGAACTACTCATTCCCTGGAGCCTAGGATACATATGACAGGATTCTAGGGGAAATGTACCTTCCCTCAATGACTTTACCTGTCACTGTCTCACACAGTATGGAGGTATTATTCAGTAACAGTATGGAGGTATTATTCAGTAACAGTATGTGGATATTATTCAGTCACTATGTGGTTATGGTGTGGCGGTATTATTCAGTCACTATGTGGTTATGGTGTGGCGGTATTATCCAGTCACTATGTGGTTATGGTGTGGCGGTATTATTCAGTAACAGTATGGGGGTATTATTCAGTAACAGTATGGGGGTATTATTCAGTAACAGTATGGGGGTATTATTCAGTAACAGTATGGGGGTATTATTCAGTAACAGTATGGGGTATTATTGGTAATGTTGGTCTTACAAGCTATGTAAATGACTGTGGTGGGGGCTGTGGGGAAGTGTGAGTGGCAGCAGATGATCAGGCTATGAGACAGTCTGCAGAGTGGCATGTGATGTACTTTGACATGTAGGTGATACTTACGTGTAGGTTGTGGGCACATAACTTGTGTACAGCCCAGGGCCTAAGATCATATTAATCCACCACTGGCATCGAGCCAGCACAGGCAGACCACAACAATACAGCAGGTAGAGCAAAGAAACCAGCCCAGGATGTGCCGCTTCAAAACAGCGCTAAGCGCGATCCGTCCTGGACTGGCCTGAATGTAATTGCAGAGAGTGACGGCGCAAATGAGACTGGCTGCCGAGGAAAGATTCTTTAAATATTTTCCATACTTCAAACAGCACTTTAAGGCTATGTTCACACGGAGTATTTTGCAGGAGGAATATCTGCCTCAAAGTTCCGTTTGGAAGTTTGAGGCAGATTTTCGCTGAGTTTTTCGCAGCGTTTTTCGCCCACGGCCATTGAGAGCCGCGGGCATAAAACACCGTGAAATACGCTTTCTCTGCCTCCCATTGAAGTCAATGGGAGGTCAGAGGCGGAAGCTCCCGAAGATAGGGCATGACGCTTCTTTTTCCCGCGTGGCAGTTTTACTGCTCGCGGGAAAAAGACGACGACGCCTCCCATTGAACTCAATGGGAGGCATTTTCGGGCCGTTTTTGCCGAGTTTTGCGGCTATGTTCACACTGAGTTTTTTGCAGGAGGAAAATTCTGCCTCAAAATTCTGTTTGGGATTTTGAGGCAGATTTTGTCCTTCCTGCACGTCGTTTGCCGTGATTTTCACCGCGTTTTTCGCTCACGGCCATTGAGTGCTACGGGCAAAAAACTCTGCGAAATACCCTTTCTCTGCCTCCCATTGATGTCAATAGGAGGTCAGAGGCGTAAACGTGCGAAGATAGGGCATGTCCCTTCTTTCTCGGGAGGCATTTTCGGCCGTTTTTTGACGAGTTTTGCGGAGCGGTTTCCGTGCCCAAAAACTCGTCAAAATACTCTGTGTGAACAGGGCCTAACAAATAAACATAAAATGTTTTCCTATTTAAAAAATTTATATATTGCGTGTTTGATGTGTACAGCTAGGAATGAGAAAACTCTGATAGATTTGGGGGGGGGGGCGCCTTTTTATAGTTCGCCTCAGGCGGCAGACGGGCTAGGTTCACCCCTGACTGTAATCATGTTTTCAGTACGGGACAGGGACTCCTAGCGTCGTACATAACTATGATGTTAGGAGCCCGACTCCCTGCACTGTGTTCGGTCCGGTACGAAATACGTCCGTCAATTACGGACGTAATGACCTCGTGTGAACATACCCTCATAGGACGGGCGGAGGACAGTCACAGGATGGGCAGAGGACGTGCAGAGAACAGGTAGATTAAGTTAAAAAGTTCAAGGGAGGAGGGAGAAGTTTTCACGTACAAAAAGCAGATATTGACCTGCCGGCAGAACACTTCTAGTTTTTTCGGCCATTGGGCCGCAGGCAGAAAAACGCAGTGAAAAACGCATTTTCTGCCTGACATACATGCCAATGGGAGGTCAGAGACAGAAACGCCAGAAGAAAGGGCATTACGCTTCTTTTTCCCGCAAGCCTTTGTCTCCCATTGAAATCAATGGGAGGCACTTTCAGACGTTTTTTGCAGCGGTTTCCGACATGGTTTCCGCGTCAAAAAACTCAGTGTGAACTTCCCCTAACACCTATACTGAGACCTTAAGGCCCTGTTCACACACAGTTATTTGCAGGCAGAAAAATCTGCTTCAAAACTCCGTCTGGAATTTTGAGGCAGATTTTCACTTGCCTGCACGCCGTTTGCCGCGTTTTTCGGCCATGGCCATTGAGCGCCGCGGGCAAATTTCTCTGCCTCCTATTGTCAATGGGAGGTCAGAGAGGTAAATGGCCAAAGATAGGGGCAAGTCGCTTATTCCCGTGAACATTTTTTAACGTAAACTGGAAAAAAACGCCTCCGCCGCGCATTGAAATCAATGGGAGGCGTTTTCGTCCGTTTTTTGACACATTTTCTGACATGGTTTCCACGTCAAATAGCATGCCAAAAAACTCAGTGTGAACTCCCCCTAACACATATACTGATTCCTGCCTGGCCCTTCCCTCTGCCACGATATATAACTTCAAACTTCACACACGTTACATTAAAGGGGTCCTCTGGGCAATTTATATTGATGGCCCATCCTTATGATAGACCATCAATATCAGATCAGTGGGATCCATAATTGATGGGACCATAGCATTCGTCGCCGTGGGCTTTTCCCAGTTAATAAGCACAACATCATACACACACGGGGCGACTGTGCCTGGGATCGAATTCAAGTGAACGGGACTGAGCTGCAATCCCAGGCAAAGCTGCTACCAATGTGTACGGCGTAGTGCCTGGTAAACACTGAAGAGGCCAAGGCGACGAATACTTCGGCCCCTTCAAAAAAAGCTGATCGGCGGGTGTGCAGGGAGTTGGACCCCCACTGATCTAATATTGATAACCTATCCTAAACATAGACCATCAATAAGAAATGTCCAGTGGACCCTTTTAACACCCTAACGACATGCCACGTACATGTACGTTGCAGTCATCATGGGGAAGTATGGATTGGGCTGAGCGCCCCCCCCCCCCAGACTCAGTAGGTGTCGGCTTGTAATATGACTTTAAGGACAATAATTACTGACACCGGGATTATATTCGTTTTGTCTTTACTGAACATGCAGAAAATATGACAACAGTCAAAAACTTGAGCTCTAGGCAAAATATAACTGGTGCTCGGTAAACAATACAGTCTCTGCTTTTATCCGGCACTTCAATATAACACAGTCTCTTATAATCCGTAATGATTAAAATATGTTCTCTTTATCCGGTGCCTTAGGATAATAAAGTCTCTTAGCTTCCAGGTTTAGTGTAATGTGATCTTTGAGGTCCGGCAATGTAATACAATGCACTCTCTGATGATCCGGCACTTAATGGCTCTATGTTACCTTATGCTCAAAATGGCGTCTTCAGCTTCTTGCTCTAAACACTCTCTTCTTAACTCAGCCGGATCTCCTTAACTTGGAACTCCAGTAAATGCGTGTCTGATACTTCACATTACTTATGCTCTGCTGCTGGCCAGAATGCTCTTTATCTTTTACAGTTATCTGAGTCACAATGTCTTCCTTACTTGCTACAGCTCTCTCAGTCCAGTCTCTGTCTCTTCCTGTCCAGCGCTTCTCAGACCTCTCTCCAGACACTTCCTCACTAGATCTCTCTTGAATATCACTCCACACACAAAAAACTGTCGATGTACTAACCTCACAGCGCCCTCTAGTGGCCGGCCACAACCTCCCATTTCTCAATGCCATACAATCCTTTTGCTGGGTTACATCTTTTCCCCCAGGTTTATCAGTTGCCGTCCCGGCAACTTGCTGTGGCGTCACAAATCCTTCAAACCTAGAAGGAAGTCTTCCAAAATTGGATCGCTGAGAATGACGTACCTGTGACAACTCTTCTTCCACAGGAGTAACATTCTCTTCTTGTACTTCACTGGTACTTTCTTGTCTCTCTGGTACTTGAACCGGCGGACTCCACCAACCTTCATCTATGGGAACGGGTGTTGCAACAGGAGGATCTCTAGTGTTTGCTTCTGGTTCACGACTTATAAATGTGCAGGGTCTCAGCATATTTCTGTGTACGGTTTTCAAAGGGCCACTACTACCCTCCGGCTTGATCACAAATACAGGAATATATGGATTGGGCTGACGCACCACCTCATACGCCAAGGTTTCCCACTTCCATTGCAGCTTTCCTGCTCTTCTTGCACCCTGGTTTCGCACGATTACTCTATCACCCACTTGCAAAGGTAGTTCCTTCAATTTCTGATTTACTGTAAGATCATGAGGCCCCAGTCTCTGTGCCACTAAATTATACATTTCTTGTACCTTGCGTCGATGACCCCACATCCAGGTCTGCGGAATCCACTCTTCTTGTTCTTCCGGGATAGGCATCATTAAATTTAGGGGACATCGTCCATTTCTTCCGAACATTAACAGAAAAGGAGAATATCCAGTAGTGGCATGTACAGTGTTATTATAGATCCAGATTAATTCTGCAATGTAGTCAGGCCATCTCTCTTTTTTTTGTTTCTCCAGTGTTCGCAACAACTGCAATATGGTCCGATTCATCCTTTCACAGGCCCCGTTCCCTTGAGGGTGATACGGGGTCGTGCGGGTCTTTTTAATCTGGTACAATCTGCATAATTCTTCTATTACTCGCCCCTCAAAACAAGCTCCTTGATCAGAGTGAAGCTGTGAAGGACATCCATAGGGTAAGATGAAATGAGTCCACAATCCCTGTGCCGCAGATTCAGCCGTTTGATCTCTGATAGGTACGGCCACTGTGAATTTATTGAAGTGGTCTATCACAACCAATGAATATCTGTACCCTTGTAAAGACTCATCTACTGTCAAATAGTCCATCATGACCAACTGTAATGGATAATGCGTCTGTATATGCCCCACCGGAGCTTGTTGTTCAGCCGCTCTGGCCAGGGTGCAATTTCTACAGTTCTGACACACTTTCTGTGCCACTGCAAACAGCAAAGGATGATAGTAGAATTGTTGCAACCAACGGAAAGTCTTTTCAGGACCATAATGCCCCTTTTTCTCATGCATCCACTTAACCGTACTTTCTAACTCTCGCTCCGGCAACACAGCTTGCCAGACGGGTCCTTCCATGGTCGGTAGGAATACTCGGCGGTACAATATCCCTTGTTTTACTGCCAATCTATCTCGTTGGCGATATATTCTCTGTCCCACTCCAGACAATCGCAATCGCTCTCGTTGATTGGGTTGGTATCTCTCTAGCACCCATCTTCTTACAGTCCGAATTTGAATATCTTGCAACTGCTGTTTCTTCCATTCTTCAGCAGTCCATTGATCGATGGTTTCTCTTATGGGCTCCACAGTATGCACCGGAGCACTTTGAATATTCTCACCTGGCATCTGATCATGTACTTCATTGGCAAGGAAATTAGGAGTCTCTGTTTCCTCTAACTCCTCTTCAGTCAGTCCTTCAGGCAAATCTACTGGATTACGGGACAGGGCATCTGCATTCCCATTAGCTCGTCCTGGGCGGTACTTCACAGTAAATTTAAATTTGCTAAGTCGTGCTCGCCAACGTTGCTCCATAGCACCCAATTTGGCCGAGTCTAAATGAACCAATGGATTATTGTCAGTCCATAACACACACTCTGCGCCCAGCAAGATATCTGCAAATCGCTCGGTAACCGCCCATACGACTGCCAAAAGTTCCAACCGGAATAAGCTATAGTTGTCCGGATTCTTTTCCCCATCTCTCAGCGTCCGACTGGCATAAGCAATGACACGTTCCCGTCCATTCTGCACTTGAGAAAGAACAGCTCCTAATCCTTTTAAACTTCCATCGGTACACAAAACAAATGGTAGAGAGTAATCTGCATACGCCAAGACAGGAGCACCAGTTAGTCGTCTTTTTAACTCTTGGAAGGCTTGTTCAGCCTCTATTCCCCAAGTGATACTTCTCTTATGATCGACTCCCGGTTTGGTTCCATTCAGTAACACATATAGGGGAGCAGCCACCTTAGCAAAATTCTGTATGAACCGTCTGTAATATCCAATCAGTCCTAGGAAACTTCTAAGCTCTGTTACTGTCTTTGGTACCGGCCATTGTTGCACGGCTCGTACTTTGGCATCCATTGGTTGTACACCGTCTCTAGTAACCACGTGTCCCAGGTACTCAATTCTTTCTTTAAACAAGTGACATTTGCCCGGTTTTAGTTTTAGACCATGTTCTTCGATACGCGTAAGTACCACTTTCAATCTTTCCAAATGTTCTGTGAAAGTGGCTGAGAAGATAATGATGTCATCTAGGTAGATGAGCAAACATTCAAAGTTTAAATCTCCCAAACAAACTTCCATCAAGCGCTGAAATGTAGCTGGTGCATTGGTTAGACCGAACGGCATTCTCAAAAATTCGTATAACCCCATAGGGGTGATGAATGCAGTCTTTTCTCGATCTTCTTCTGCAACTGGTACTTGCCAGTACCCACTGGCCAAATCCAGGGTAGAGAAGTATTTGGCCTTACCCAAAGCCAGCAAAGAGTCTTCTATTCGTGGTAAAGGGTATGCATCTCTGACGGTGCAGGCATTCAATCGCCGGTAATCTACACAGAACCGCAAGCTTCCATCTTTCTTCTTTACTAATACTATGGGAGAAGCCCATGGACTTTTACTGGGTCGGATAACATGACTGTCTAGCATGCGTTTTAGCAACACTTTGGCTTCTTGATAAAAAGCGGGCGGAATGGTACGGTATCGTTCCCGTACCGGGTGAGCATTTCCCGTATGTATTTCATGTTCTAAAGTTGTTGTCAACCCAAAGTCTGCTTCATTCTTGGAAAAAGCCTTGGAGTGCTCTCCTAACACTCCCGCCACTTCATCTATTTGTCTGGTAGTCAAATCCGTTCCTTCTAAAGGTATTTGCTCCAGTAATCGCCTCCCAATGGTGTCATTAGCTTGAGTGGTGGCTCGACACACTGTAACCACAGCTACACTTTCACAAGGATAACTCACTTGCCAATCTGAACGGCTTTCCACCTGTTCCTCCCTCACCGGAAACACTTCAGCTACTAGTTCCCGGGGAAATAAGGTTACATTTTGTTTCGTGATATTAACCACTCGTAATAATACTTGTCCAGCCTGTACCTTGCATATCGACCGGGCCACGGCTATTCCTTCCTTCTGCAGAGCTGATTCAATTAACACAGTGGTGCCCTTTAACACTTTATTAGTACCCACTGGCAAGGGTAACAACATTTCATGGCCTGCTGGTACTTGTATACTTCGAGAGGCTGGTATTTTAACCAGTCCTACCCTTCCAGGCCAATTTAACAGTTCTCCATTAATGCGACAATGTTTTAAAGTGCGCTGTAAAGCCATTTGAGAAGGTCGTTGAGTGGGTATTTGTTTCCAGTATTTTGGGCCCAGCTCTTGTGACATTACTCCATCTAAGTCCCGCAATATATTCATTCCTAGAATCACGGGAATTTCAGAGTCCATAGCTTTTTCTACTATGATAACCCCCTTTTTGTTCAAATCACGATTCCATATTGAAATGTCCATTTGTATAACTCCCAGGATAGGGATAGGTAAACTATTAGCTGCCTTGAGTCTTATCCAAGTGTCACTCTTCTCACATAACAAGGAAGGGAAATAAGTTTCAAACACAACTTTATCCATAGTGGTCACTTGAGATCCAGTATCGATTAAACATGACAACTCAACGCCATTGAATTTTGCTACGACGACGGGACATTCCCCCACTATATCTGTAGCATCTAACGCAGGGCATGTATCCGTGGACTCCCCTGTAGTTTGCCCCTCAACTACAGGTCGTTCTAGTTTAAATTCCTGCGATTGCTCTGATAGTGAGAACGCATGCAATTTCTAGCAATGTGTCCTGCTCGGCCACAATTATAGCAGATGGTAGGGTCTGGAGCATTCCTACCTTGATTCCTCCTATCTGCAAACGACTGTCTCTCTTGTGAGTATCGAACTGGAGTTCCAGGGTCAGGCTTATTAGTAATAGCGGCTTTCAACTCTCTCATGGCACCTTCCAATGACTCCATCCTTGCCTCCATGTCAGGGTTCTTCTTGGTTACAATTTCTGCTTGCCTGACCACCGTATCAGTGCTGGCCGATTCCTCTTTTTCCAATGCGATAGCTTCCGTCAATAATTGATGAATCGTCATATCTGGTTCTTTCTTTAACTTTTCCTTCAGAGTTCTCCTTAACGGTGGATTCTTGAGACCTATTACAAACTGATCCCGCAATACTACGTGTACATTGGTAAAGGACCCGGCTGATTGTTCTTCTTTACGTTGCAACATTGCCATTATTTCCTGTAATCCATTTGCAAACTGCGCCAGTGTCTCTTCTTCTTTCTGCTGGCGGGCAAAGAATCGCTTCCTTATCATGCCCTCAGAGGACGTATCCCCATACACATCATCTAATAGCTGCCGAATTTGTTCGAAGGTTTGTCGGTGTCGTGCTGGCTGTAACAAAACGGTTTTCCTAGCTTCTCCTTCTAAGGTACTTAGCGCCAATTCTACTTTTAAATGTGGAGCGACATTACAGAGCCGTGCCGCTCCTTCCAGCCGTTCACTCCAATCTTCCAACAATAGATCAGATCCATTAAACTTTGGCAAATGATTTAAGAGGGCTCCCACCGGTATCATTGGATGGGTCACACTGGATGATAATGTTGTCTCGTCCATTGTATCTGCATCCATCCTGCCGACTACGCCAAGTTGTAATATGACTTTAAGGACAATAATTACTGACACCGGGATTATATTCGTTTTGTCTTTACTGAACATGCAGAAAATATGACAACAGTCAAAAACTTGAGCTCTAGGCAAAATATAACTGGTGCTCGGTAAACAATACAGTCTCTGCTTTTATCCGGCACTTCAATATAACACAGTCTCTTATAATCCGTAATGATTAAAATATGTTCTCTTTATCCGGTGCCTTAGGATAATAAAGTCTCTTAGCTTCCAGGTTTAGTGTAATGTGATCTTTGAGGTCCGGCAATGTAATACAATGCACTCTCTGATGATCCGGCACTTAATGGCTCTATGTTACCTTATGCTCAAAATGGCGTCTTCAGCTTCTTGCTCTAAACACTCTCTTCTTAACTCAGCCGGATCTCCTTAACTTGGAACTCCAGTAAATGCGTGTCTGATACTTCACATTACTTATGCTCTGCTGCTGGCCAAAATGCTCTTTATCTTTTACAGTTATCTGAGTCACAATGTCTTCCTTACTTGCTACAGCTCTCTCAGTCCAGTCTCTGTCTCTTCCTGTCCAGCGCTTCTCAGACCTCTCTCCAGACACTTCCTCACTAGATCTCTCTTGAATATCACTCCACACACAAAAAACTGTCGATGTACTAACCTCACAACGCCCTCTAGTGGCCGGCCACAACCTCCCATTTCTCAATGCCATACAATCCTTTTGCTGGGTTACAGGCTGTATAATACAAACAAGAATGGACAAGGAGGCAGCACTTCCAAAAATATTACAGCCTTTAATCACACATGCATGGGTGATTAAAGGCTGTTATATTTATGGAAGTGCTGCCTCCTTGTCCATTCTTGTTTGCCCGATATTGAGAACCGTGGACCAGGTCCTGTAGAAGCGTGCACCCCCTTGGTGGTCCAGTGCTGTGGAATCTCTGTCTTTTGGCTGTATAATACAGCCCAGTCTCGTAGCTTTAGGTGTCGCAGTGGTCGCAATTGCGACCTGACCCCGAAGCCAGGAGGCCCGTGGCATAACGCGCCATGTCTATTATAAATTACTATAGTAACCGGGCCTATGTAATAAACCACACGGGCCCCTGTTAGTATAGTAACAATATACTTACCCTCCTCGTTCCCTTAGGTCCTGACGTCTTTTTGGCATCTTAATGTCGTTGTGCGCTGTGCACCTCGCCCAACATTGCGGCGCTGGATGGCATCAGGACCTTTGTTGTGCCCAGAATCGAAGAGAAGGGTAAGTAAAACATTACTGTCTGCTGGGGCCCTGTATCTAAGCCTACCACATGGTAGGCTTAGGTACAGGGTCCAACAGACTGTATCACACATGGGCCCTGTCTCTAAGCCCACTACATGTGTTACTAACGGGGGTTTTTTGTGTTTGTGATTTTTTTACAGATTCTTTTGTTGGACTTCATCGTATTCGAGGACTACTTGATAATGATTTTTTTTATTCTAAATAAAATGGTTAACGAGGGTTTTTTTTTATTTCAATAAAATATTATTTCTATGTCTGTATTTTTTTAAAACTTTATTTCCACCTCTTTAGTAATGGCCGCTGGCTGATTGACAGCGTTAATTATTGAGGGACTTTGTGTTAGCCAATGCAGAGGCTAAAACTAACCCCCATTATTACCCCGGTACCAACTGCCAACCGGAGTGCCGAGAAGAGTCGGGTATGATCCAGTACCTGAACATCTGTAGTGGTGGTCAGGGACTGGGGCAGCCGCTAGCTGGTATTATTAGGCTGGGAAAGGCCAACAGCAGGGGTCCTTCCTACCCTGGTAATGCTAGCCTGCTGCTGCTGCTGTGTTGTATCTGGCTGGGTATGAAAAATGGGGGGTACCCCACGTAATTTATTTATTTTTATGGAAAAAAAACCAATGTGGTGTCCCCCCCCTTTTTGTCATAACCAGCCAGATACAGCACAGCAGCAGCTGGCTAGCATTACCAGGGTGGAAAGGACCACTGTTGCTGGCCTTTGCCAGGCTAATAATACCAGCCTGCTGCCGGCCCAGTGCCTGACCGCCGCTACAGATGGTTGGGCACTGGATCGTACTCGGCTCTTTCGGCACACCTGGTGGCAGACGGTACCGAGGTAATAATGGGGGTTAGTGTTAGCCTCTGCATGGCTAACATTAAGCCCACCTTAGTAATGGATGCTGTCAATTAGCCAGAAGCCATTAGTAAGGTGGTAGTAATAAAGTTTAAAACAATACATAGAAGGACATAGAAAAAATATTTTATTGAAATGAAAAAAAAACACCACACAACCCTCATTATCCATTTTATTGAGAATAAAAAAAAACTGTCATTGACGTAGTACTTGAACCCGATGTAGTCCAACAAATGAACCTGTAAAAAAAAAGACTAAAAAAAATTAGTAACACATAAAAAAAGCAAAGCAATTATTATCTTACATTTCCTGGTCCAGTGCTGGAGACGCAATGTCAGTGAGCTGAGTCCTATATCTAATTCTATCATGTATGATACTGTCTGCTGAGCCATTGTATCTAATCCTATTCATAGCAATAGGGTCGTAGTGCTATAGATATGTTGTCTCCTATATATATATATATATATATATATATATATATATATATATACACAAATACACACACACACACACACACACACACACAGACACACAGACATACATACACACACATTTTTTGGGGGATATGTATTGGGGCTATTGCCCCTGATGTTTTAAGACCTTAGTAACGCCTCTGGCTGCTAGTGCTGCGTCGTTGGGTTGCTTAGGGGACGAAGCGATGCAGCTGAAAGCTGCGGGCCGTCGGTCATGAGAAGTTGGGGGGGCCCAAGAAGGACTTTTGTATCGGGGCCTATGAGCCTTTAGCTATGCCCTTGAGAGGGAGGGTGCTGTATGACGCTATCTACAGGAAGGACTGTATGGCTGGACTCCTCACATGATTGGACTGTAAATCGACAGGGTTTTACATGGTTTCGGAAAGACAGGGCGAAAAGGAAAGGTGGGGGTGTATGTCCGTATGTGAGAAGCGATATGAAGGTGAGTGTGAATGAGACATTAGAGGGTGAAGATTGTAGGGAGGTTGAAACCTTGTAGGTGGAATTAAAAAAGGGAGGTAAACACTGAAAAAACTACTTTTGGTGTAATCTATATGTCACGGTCACAGGGTATGTGGGCCCACTAGGCCGCTCCGCCGTAGCCGGGAGGCAGCTGACCAGGTCACAGTCTACATGAAAGTCAATAGCAGATAGCAACGCTTGGGTACCTGAACTAGTCCAGACGGTGGCTGTGGCTTCAGCACGTATGGAGGCCGATGTGGCAGGTAGCGCCAGACATGGCGGGCAGTATCCAATGTGGGAGAAGACACTGGACGTGGCAGAAGACACTGGACGTGGCAGAAGACACTGGACGTGGCAAACGACAGCATGTGCAGTAGACACGACTCCAACACTGGTAGGCACAGCAACAAGAACAATATGGGATACAGGAATGGGTAACTCTAGGATGTTGACTGTATACAATTTAGGATGAGGGACGACTAGGCCCAAGGAAGCATAAGGTGGGCCAGGGCGTCCCTGATGAGGGTGGTTATAGGAAGCAAGGGATATAAAATGGTGCTGGCCACATGGCCAATGGCACCAGCATGGCTGGAGGGGGAGGGTGAACTCATTGTTCACTGTGAGATAAGTGGAGAAAGGGGAGTGATAGTGGAAAGAACTATAGGAGCGCATAAGTAATGAGGATAGGGGAGGGGGAGCAGGATAAGGGTTTATAAGTACAGAAAGCAGAGAGGTAAGACATTACTTACCAGGAGAAGAAAAGACCCACCCAACCCTCCCTTGTTAGAAATAGAACCGTCCCAAAAGAAGTCGTTTGGCGAGGTTGTCGCTGGAATGGAGCTGGTGGCTACTGCTGGAGCAAGTCCAAGGCGGAAGACCGTGGTCTCCAAGCGTCTTCGGGATTCCATTAGGCCGGGTAAGTCGGTCCCATACCGTAAGCGTTCTTCTCTGGCCCCCTGCCCCACGCCAGTCCCAAGTGCCCCATTATTCTTCCTCCCACCCCATCTCAGCCCAATTTTTCCCAAACAACCCCCCCTCACAACATGTAACCATGTCACCCCCACTCACATAGGTTCCCTGCCACCCCCCAGCAGGGTTTTATTCTTTTAATGGGCCGCAGGTACACAGGGAGGGTAATTTTCAAGGTGGCCCTATGGGCATGCTAAACCCCCACCAATTTAATAGTGCCCCAGTAGTTTCTGGGAAGCCAGCAGACCCGGTAAGCCAGAGGTACAACGGCAATTAGGATCAGGTCCAGCAAGCTATATTCAGCCTAGCCGGGGGGGGGGGGGGTGGTTGGGAGGACATGGATATTTCTTCCCTTGAGCCGGGGGGGTTTAGCAATGGGCCAAGGGGCCTTTCAGCGATGGAACAGTAAGGAAGCATTATCACAGAGCCAAGGGGAAAGGTCACATAGGAACACATACTCGCACAATATCTTTTGTTGCAGGGAGCGAAGCAGCGATAGAGCACAACAAGCACAGGAGGGATTGCAGCAAGCCAGCCCAGCGACCAGCAACCTAGGACAGAGTCATTAAGAGCCTGGAAGCCGAAGTATGCAACAACTGGGTGAGTCTGATTCCAATGCATTGGATGGGCATTATTTGTGTTCAGATGAGGAATAATGCAGTAATTAAGGAAAAATGCTCAACATGTAAAAATAAATTAATAAAAACATTTAAAGGTAGTGAAGGGAAGAGCAAATAAGTAAAGAAGCTGTTTCTGTAGGGGGTGTAAGAATTTTTCTCTTCCACCCTCTTTACTGGGTTAGACTTTAAGGGTAAGTGCAATAAATGAAATAAGAGTGATGTACAAAAATGTATTGTTTAAAGAGTAAAATTACTGTTGCAGTTGTTCTGGGATTTATATTGAGATATGTACACAGGGACAGTCATGAGCAATAAACTTTACAGAGACACTTTTTGTTTATCATCAACAATAGTTCTATTGTCCACCCTACTGGTTATCATATGTAGGAGATACCTGTGAATGTCTGGGCCCTTTGTTGGGAGAATCAGATTAAATAATAGGTGTCTTGCATACTGATGAGACAGATTTCATTGAAACATGCGACCCTCCATCTTTGATTCATTCAAATAAAATACACTATATGATATAATATAATATATAACATTATATAGGCCTTCAAATTCAAAATCTTAATTTGTACAGGCGTGGGGGGTTCAGAACAGTGATCTAGTAGAAAAAGGGCTAGCGGCTGGGGAAGCAGGATACCTATGCCTGTTCAGTGTTGCCCAGGGGCGTAACTAGGAAAGACTGGGCCCCATAGCAAACTTTTGACTGGGGGCCCCCCTCCCCTGGGTGTCACACAACCCCCCCCTTGTAGATAGTGCCTTTTTTACAGCCCCCCCCCCTGTAGATAACGCCATACAGCCCCCCCTGTAGATAGCGCCATACATCCCCTGTAGAGAACGCCATACAGCCCCCCTGTAGATAACGCCATAAAGCCCCCCTGTAGATAACGCCATACAGCTCCCCTGCAGAGAACGCCATACAGCCCCCCCGGTAGGGAACGCCATACAGCCCCCCCCCTGTAGAGAACGCCATACAGCCCCCCCCTGTAGAGAACGCCATACAGCCCCCCCCCCCCTGTAGGGAACGCCATACAGCTCCCCCCCTGTAGGGAACGCCATACAGCCACCCCCCCCCCTGTAGGGAACCCCATACAGCGTTCCCCCCCCTGTAGGGAACGCCATACAGCGTCCCCCCTCCCAAAAAAATGCGACCTACAGTGTGTCCTACAAAATACATGTATCCCCTCTCCACAGGATAGGGGATACATGAGTGATCGCTGGCAGCGATAGGGAGAACGGGGGACCGATAGTCCCCCTGAACTTCTCCATGACAAACCTCTGACTTCCGGCGTCTGCGCAGCTCAATAAAAATGAAAGGAGCGCTGGTCACGCATGCGCACAAGCACGACCGGCGCTCCATTCATTTCTACGGAGCTGCCGACACAGACCCCGGAAGTCCGAGGTTTGTCATGGAGAAGTTCAGGGGACTTTCAGTCCCCCGTTCTCCCTATCAATGCCAGCGATCACACATGTATCCCCTATCCTGTGGAGAGGGGATACATGTCCTGTGGAGAGGGGATACATGTCCTGTGGAGAGGGGATACATGTCCTGTGGAGAGGGGATACATGTCCTGTGGAGATCCTGTGGAGAGGGGATACATGTCCTGTGGAGAGGGGATACATGTCCTGTGGAGAGGGGATACATGTCCTGTGGAGATCCTGTGGAGAGGGGATACATGTCCTGTGGAGAGGGGATACATGTCCTGTGGAGAGGGGATACATGTCCTGTGGAGAGGGGATACATGTCCTGTGGAGAGGGGATACATGTCCTGTGGAGAGGGGATACATGTCTTTTGCTCTATTTTGCGCCTTCAGGACCAGACACCGTTTAGCCATTTTTAGCACGTGTTAGTTAAATGGCTATAACTTTTTTATTTGTTGGGCTAATGACGTGATTTTTGCGACGTTTTTTCCGTAGACAATGCAGGTTTCATTTTTTATCGTTTTTATACGAACCTTTTTTGCTATTTTAGGATTTTTATTCATAAAGTTTGAAAATAATAGTAAAAAAATAAGCTTTTTTACTTTTCAGCTATTTTTTTTTTGGTAATAACATAGTTTTACCCTAAAATAGACCTTTTATTTGTGATCGTCATTGTCTACCGTAAATTTTAATATATTACATGTGTATATTAGGGTAATAGGGTCAGCGCTATGGTTACAACAATGATTGGCGTGGGGGAAAGTTTTTTTTTTGGGGTGGGTATTTTATGTGTATTTATTATTTACATTTTTTTTGCACTTTACTTTATTCTTTTTTTATTACTATGGTCTGTCCCCCAAAGGTCAAAAAGACCTTTGGGGAACTTTATATATTTTTTTTCTTTCTTTTACACCATGTTTTTCCACTGTAACTGGGGCTGCACAGCAGCCCCAGTTACAGGGGAAATCAGCCCTCTCATAGTGACAATTGTCACTAATAGAGCTGTGCTGGGTCTAGTAAGACCCAGCAGCAGCCTGCCACTAACGGCACCCGGCGATCATGTGACCAGTCACATGATCACCGGGAGGAATAGAGACAGCGCTGCTGCTGTCTCTATTCCTGTACACAGCGCGCATTCAGCTTTGTGTGATCAGTCACTGACAGCCGGAGACCCGACATTCAGCTGCCCGATCGCGCGGGCAGCAAGTTAAAACCCGAGCCGTAGAAAGTCTATGGCTCGGGTTTTAAGGACCCTGACCGCTGGCCGTAAAAATACAGCCAGCGGTCGGGAACCAGTTAATGGCAGAGCGGGGAGATACCTCCCTGCTCTGCCGTAGCGTTCAGTGGCGTCCCGCTGTAGCAGCCATAGCAGCTGCTAGCGGAGCCTCCGGCCATGGTGGGGGCCCGTGCCGGCGGGCGACACGGGCCCCCTCATGCCGCGGGCCCCGTAGCAGCCGCTACTGCTGCTACGGCGGTAGTTACGCCACTGGTGTTGCCCACATATGCAGATTTGCCACAGAAGTTTTTTATTTTTTTTTATTTATTTATTTTTTGGGAAGGGTTAGAGAGGAAACGTATGTGGTTGTTTTGTTTTGTCTAAGGAAGTGGAGGTACCTAAGGAGAAGGGGCTTAGCAAGGCAGATAGATAACAGGAGAAAACTATTGTGGAAGGAATTAAGTTGTTTTTTTCTGGTGTATGCCAGAGTGTGGGTGAATGGTATGCCAAGCAATATGTGGATTTGTAAAATACATGGATCTAGTGGTGGACGCACATGCTACTTATAGTGGAATAGGGTGGTATGATAGGGCCTTCAAAAAAAATAAAATAAAAATAAAAATAATTAAAAAAAAAGATGGGGAGGGCAAATGTTTAGCTTGGTGAGAAGGATTTGGATCTGTAGTCAAGATTTAAAATGATGCAATAGGGAAGGAAGTGAGCGAGGTACATTATCAGTCATTTGAGTCAGCGGTTGAAAGTGTAAGAGGATGGGGAAAGGGGGCATTGATGTCCAAGGTAGATATTGAATCTGCTTTTAGATTGTTACCATTGCATCCAGAGAGTTTTAAATAAACAGGGTGTCGTTTGAAGGGAAATTTTTATTTATTTATTTATTTTTTCATTTTTTTTTTTTTTTTTTAAGATAAATGCTTACCTATGGGTTGCGCCATTTCATGCGCGTATTTTGAAGCATTCAGTTCATTTTGCATCAGGGTTGGCAAAGAGTTTGTGGGAGGGAGTCAATTGCCCACTACCTGGGTGATTTTTTGTTAGTAGGGCCAGCAGGGTCAGAAATTTGCCAAGTAAAGTTTAGAGCGCTACTTCAAGATTTGAGGGTACCCATAGCACAAGAAAAGGCAGTGGAGCCAGTAACAAAGTTGTCATATTTAGGCATCGAAATAGACTTATTAGAAGGCCAATGTAGATTACCTGTCGAGAAGGGAAGGCATTGTTGGAGGAGGTAAGGGAGGTGAAAGCCAGCGAGAATGTGACATAAAGAAAGATGCAGTCGCTCTTGGGTTCCCTTAATTTTGCGTGTAGGGTGATTCCAATGGGCAAAGTATTTTCCAGGCGTTTACAGCTGAGTATGGCAGGAGTCAAGGCAGGACAACATAAAATTAGAATAATGAGGGCATTAAGAGAGGATCTGCAGTTTTTGGAAAGTTGCCTGGTGAACTTAATGGAGTGCGGATTTGGCTACGGGAACCATGCTCCAATCAGAAGTTGAGATTGTTCTCAGACGCTTCAGGGTCAGTTGGCTTTGGATCCTTTTTTGACGGAAAGTGGTGAGCAGGGGTATGGCGAGACGTTGGACAGAAAGGGGTGGTTGAGGAACATGACATTGATTGAACTATTCCCAATAGTGGTAGCAGTGGAATTATGGAAGGAATAGCTGAGGAACAGGTTGGTAATTGTTTGGCCAGAAAATATGAGTGTGGGGTCAGCGGTGGACAATCTATCCAGTTTCTCCCCCCCCCCCCCCCAGTGTTGGCACTATTAAGATATTTGGTAGGGAAGTGCATGGAGTGGAATATCAACTTCAGAGCTGAACATGTCCCAGGAGTCAATAACTTGATTGCAGATGCTTTGTTAAGGGGGAAGTGGGAGGTATTTTTTCAATTGGTACCAAATGTGGAGCGAACAGGATATGTGTGCCCTAACAATATTTGGCAGGTACTGACCCGATTCTAGAAAAATTGGTGGAAAAATCGTTGGCGCCAAACACATGGATGACCTACATGAAAGAATGGAAGAAGTGGGAGGTTTTTCAGGAGGAACGAAGGCGGGAGTATGGTGCAGTGTTTATGGAAGCTGCTGGGTAACATCTGGAGGGATGGCGCAGCAAAAGGTAGGACCACCACCTTGGTGGCGGCAGTATCATTTATTACGAAGGTAAGAGGGGAGGAGGACCCTACAAAGGTTTTTTGCAATTAGACGGGTGATGAAGGGTTGGTCAAGGTCACAGCCACGAGGAGTAGACAAGAATGAGCCATTAGACTCAGGCAGAGTAAAGAGGCTGGTGGCAGCATTGGGGCCACATGTAGGGACAGGCACGAAGTGCTGCTTTTAAGGCTGCATTCACATTGGCTTTTGCGGGTGCTTTCAGGTTAGGGGAATTGGTGTCCACTTCAAAGAAGTGTAAAGATGGGTTACAGCTCGTAGACATAAAATGGGATGGCACAACCGTTAAGTGCCTTATCAGAAGGTCCAAGACTGATCAAAATGGGAAAGGGACATGGGTGACTATGGTAAGGAAAGGGGGGGCAATATGTCCAGTGGGGGCAGTGAGGGCTCACGATGAGTAGAAGTAGGAGCTTTCCTTAAGCACAGGGATGGTAGCGCCCTGTCCAGGTTCCAGTTTTGTCAGATGCTTAAGAGGGCAGCAGTGGCAACGGGGCTAGAAAAGGACAGAATTGGTTCACATTCTTTCAGAATTGGGGCGGCATCAGAAGCAGCAGCGGCGGGATCAGATGTGGGGAGCATTAAGCGTTTGGGGAGATGGAAATCCATTGCCATGTTACTGATTGTATGTTGTCTCTCCCACAGAAGGAAAAAGCGTATGGGTGATTGGACATTCCTTCATGTACTGGGCCGCGGAGAGGGCAAGGATGAGACCGTATGGATTACAACTGGGACTGTCGGGCGACGGGGTCAAGGTGAAGTGGTTCGGGAGACGTGGTCTTCGATGGTTCCAGATGAGAAAGCTGGTGGAGGAAGCGGCAGAATGGGGGCGCCCGCAAGTGATCGTGATACATACCGGGGGGAACGACTTGACGAGTACCAAAGCTTGGGTACTAGTTAACAGGATGAAGGTGGATGTTGCTGCATGGAAAGAAAGGTGGTAAAGTTTTTGTGGTCAGAAATTATTCAAAGGCGGAGTTGGATGGGGGCAACATCAACAGCGGCCATTGAAAAGGTTAGAAAGAAGGTCAACAAGGCCATGAAGGACGTTATGGTGGAGATGGAAGGAGTTTTTATTCAGCACAAGGACATCGACTTTGGGTGCCAAGGAATGTACAGGAATGATGGCGTACACTTATCTGATGTAGGACTGGACATATTTAACATCAATCTGCAGGAAGGGCTGGAGGACTGGTGGTAAGGAGTTTTTATGGGGTAAAAAAGGTAAGATCGGCAGAGGAGCCTACCTTTTTTGGTGGCGGATCGTGGCACTGCACTCCTCCTAAGAGCGGTTTCGGTGGTGGACCACGGCGAGTTACCACTAGTTATACGGCGGGGTGAACTCGCACGTGGGGGGACACTAGTTATACGGCAGGTCCCCAGGATGTTTTGGGCCTGGGCAGTCACGAAAGCCGGACGACGGTCCGACGGCTGCCTGGGGGGACAGCCGTGGCAGGGGGCACGGCTGTCCTTGTTTACAGGATGCGAGCTGGGGGCAGGCGGGCCCCAGCTCAGGGAGTGCCGTGTCGCGATTGAAGTCAGGCTCCTCTTGCGCTGTATTGCCTATGGTTAATGTGTTTTTAATAAATCGTGGCGCATGCCACAATTTACTTGCCAATTTAAGAATGATGTGTTTTTAATGTTTAAAGTTGTTACTAAGGGTTTAGCACGTGCACACCTTATTTAGGACGAGGGACGACTAGGCCCGAGGAAGCATAAGGTGGGCCAGGGCGTCCCTGATGAGGGTGGTTATAGGAAGCAAGGGATATAAAATGGTGCTGGCCACATGGCCAATGGCACCAGCATGGCTGGAGGGGGAGGGTGAACTCATTGTTCACTGTGAGATAAGTGGAGAAAGGGGAGTGATAGTGGAAAGAACTATAGGAGCGCATAAGTAATGAGGATAGGGGAGGGGGAGCAGGATAAGGGTTTATAAGTACAGAAAGCAGAGAGGTAAGACATTACTTACCAGGAGAAGAAAAGACCCACCCAACCCTCCCTTGTTAGAAATAATGTTATGTTATGTTATGTTAGGTTATGCTACGTTACGGTAGGCTAGGGCATGTTATGCTATGTTATGTTATGCTATGTAATGCGATGTGATGTAAAGCCAGGGCGGATCGTGGCACTGCACTCCTCCTAAGAGCGGTTTCGGTGGTGGACCACGGCGAGTTACCACTAGTTATACGGCGGGGTGAACTCGCACGTGGGGGGACACTAGTTATACGGCAGGTCCCCAGGATGTTTTGGGCCTGGGCAGTCACGAAAGCCGGACGACGGTCCGACGGCTGCCTGGGGGGACAGTCGTGGCAGGGGGCACGGCTGTCCTTGTTTACAGGATGCGAGCTGGGGGCAGGCGGGCCCCAGCTCAGGGAGTGCCGTGTCGCGATTGAAGTCAGGCTCCTCTTGCGCTGTATTGCCTATGGTTAATGTGTTTTTAATAAATCGTGGCGCATGCCACAATTTACTTGCCAATTTAAGAATGATGTGTTTTTAATGTTTAAAGTTGTTACTAAGGGTTTAGCACGTGCACACCTTATGTGAAATGGAGTGGAAGTGGTGGACTCACTTGTGTGGTTGTTGTATGAGAACTCGGCCCATGGAAGAAGATGTACCCAGTTATCATGCTGTGAAGAGATGAAGTGGCGGAGATAATTCTCCATGATCTGGTTGATCCTCTCAACTTGCCCATTGGCTGGGGAAAAGTCCAAACTCACCTCCAGGAGTTTAGAGAGGGCTCTCCAGAACTTAGAGGTAAACTGAACCCCCCGGTCGGACACAATGTGAAAAGGCAAGCCATGCAAGCGAAATATGTGTTGAATGAAGAGACTCGCCAGTCGGAGAGCAGAAGGTAGGCCGGTCAGCGGGATAAAATGTGCCATCTTAGAGAACCGGTCCACCACCCAGATGGTGTTGCATCCTACTGAGGGTGGAAGGTCTGTGACGAAGTCCATTGC
The DNA here is from genome assembly GCF_050947455.1 of Rhinoderma darwinii. Taxonomy (NCBI): domain Eukaryota; kingdom Metazoa; phylum Chordata; class Amphibia; order Anura; family Rhinodermatidae; genus Rhinoderma; species Rhinoderma darwinii. The sequence continues at coordinate 97,068,182 of NC_134692.1, forward strand.
AATGTGCTGCCAAGGGGTATTGGATACAGGCAGAGGTTGAAGCAGGCCGGCAGGCTAGGAGTGAGTAACTTTGTTAGAGGCACACACCGTGCAAGAAGAGACAAAGTCCAGAACATCTTTAGGTAGCGTGGGCCACCACAAGTGACGAGCAATCAGGTCTTGGGTTTTACGGACACCAGCGTGCCCAGCTAGTTTAGAACTGTGTCCCCAGCGGAGAATTCTTCTCCTGTCTGCCAACCAAACAAAAGTTCTCCCCGGAGGGATGTCTCTAATCTGCAGAGGATAAGCGGTGACAACGCAGGACGGGTCTATGATAGTCTGAAGGGACTCCACCGTGTCTTCCGTCTCAAACGATCTGGACAGGGCATTGGCCCTCACATTCCTGTCAGCGGGACGGTAGTGGAGCAGAAACTGTAAACAAGTGAAAAACAGCGACCACCTGGCTTGACGAGGATTCAGTCTTTGAGCGGACTGAAGGTAGGTAAGGTTCTTGTGGTCGGTGTAGATCAAGAAGATGGCGTGAGCTGCGCCTTCTAGAAGATTTCTCTACTCCTCCAGAGCCAATTTGATGGCCAGTAGCTCCCGATCTCTAATAGAGTAATTGTGCTCAGCAGAAGAAAAAAGTCTTGAGTAGTAGCCACATACTACTGCCTTTCCTTTGGAGCTCCTCTGGAACAGAAGTGCACCTGCATCAACAGAGGAAGTGCCCATTTCCAGTGAGAACTGCTGAGATACGTCAGGGTGATAGAGGATCGAAGCTGAAGTGAATGCTTTCTTGAGGCTAATGAATGCGGACTCTGCCTCTGGAGTCCACACCTTGGTGTTCACACCCTCCGTGGTAAGTGTAGAGATAGGAGCCGTCAGAGACGAAAAGATCGGAATAAACTGCCGGTAGAAATTGGCGAATCCCAGGAACCGTTGTATGGCCCTTAGGCCTTGAGGACGTGGCCCCTCTAGGACAGACTTTAGTTTCTCAGGGTCCTTCTTAAGACCTTGATCCGAGATGACGTAGCCCAGGAAGGGCAAAGACTTCTTTTCAAAGACGCACTTCTCCAACCTGGAATATAAGCGATTCTCTCTTAGTCGCAGAAGAACTTGACGGACATGCCTCCGATGGGTCATCGGATCTGGGGAGAAAATCAAAATATCTTTGAGATAAACTACAACACACATATAGAGGAGATCTCGGAAAAGATCATTGATGAATTCCTGAAATACTGCGGGAGCGTTACACAGTCCGAAGGGCATCACTAGATATTCGTAGTGCCCATCGCGTGTGTTAAATGCTGTCTTCCATTCGTCACCCCGGTGAATCTGGATTAGATTATAAGCCTCCCGCAGATCTAGCATAGAACATTTTTTGGCTCCTCGTATGCGATCAAACAGCTCGGATATGTGTCAACGAGTATTTGTTCTTGACCGTGATCTGGTTGAGACCAAGATAGTCAATGCAGGGTCGAAGAGATCCATCTCTCTTCTTAACGAAGAAGAAGCCTGCCCAAGCCGGAGAAGAATATTTCAAATAAAACCCCTCTCCAATTTCTCCTTGATATAGGCTGACATAGATAAAGTCTCTGGCAAGGAGAGAGGATATACTCGTCCACGGGGAAGAGAAGCATTAGAAACTAGTTCAATGGGACAGTCATAATTCCGATGTAGAGGCAACGTCTCAGCCTCTCGTTTTCAGAAGACATCCGCAAAACTGGCCTACTGAGATGGTAGACCAGAGAGTGACTGAAGCAGAGGGGGCATAACAGGATGGACTTGTGACAGGCAATGGCTATGGCATCTGGAACCCCATTGAAGAACCTCTCCGGAATTCCAGTCAAGGACTGGGGCGTGTAGGCGGAGCCATGGCAAGCCCAACAGGATAGGATTGATAGCCTTAGCATAAGTGGATTGGGCAATGGTAGACCATTCACAGAAGCAACAGCCAGGGGTCTCTCTGGACGGACTGTGGGTAGACGTAAACAATCTACTAGATCCTGCTGGATGAAATTAGCAGCTGATCCAGAGTCAAGATAGGCGGAGGAAGGATGTGACATTTCTCCGGAAATGATGGCCACAGGAATCGATAATCTGAAAGAGGTTTTAACGTTTGGAGACATTCCACCTAGAATTGCCTCTCCAACCAACCCTAGGTACTGGAGTTTCCCGGTTTCTGTGGGCATTGGCGCACAAAATGACCCTTAAGGCCACAATACATACATAGTCCAGAGGAGCGTCTGCCTACCTGCATGGGTTCTTCAGGTAGCGCACTAGGAGAAGACAATAGTAGTCTCTGGACCGAGGGTGCTGGTCTGTGGGCCCGGCTCTCCTCTCGAACCTCTTGAGTGCACTCACGGATTCTCATATCAACCCGAGTGGCCAACAGGACGAGGGCATCTACGGTAGAAGGAAGGTCGCGGGCCGCCAGTTCGTCCTTGATGTGAGAGGACAGTCCCTGCCAGAAGGTCGCCACCAGTGCCTCATTGTTCCATGCCAACTCGGCTGCTAGGGTACGGAAGGAGATAGCATACTCCCCTACTGTGGAGCCCTCTTGCTTGATGGTCAACAGAGTGGCTGCGGCAGAGGATGTTCGACCCGGCTCCTCGAACACGGCACAAAAGGACTGCAGGAACAAGGCTAAGTTTGAGGATACAGGTCCTTGTTGCTGCCAAGATTGGGTTCGCCCATGCGAGGGCCTTGCCAGCGAGGAGGGAGATAATAAACGCCACTTTGGGAAGAGATGAGGCCATAGCCTAAAATGAACCGTGCATTGATGAAGAAATTTTCTACATGCTCTGGGATCACCGTCGTAGCGAGGAGGAAGAGGCAGAGGAACTGTGGATCCGGAACAAACAGGAGGAGCAACAGGCAGTGGCACAGCAACAGCCTCAGGAGGAAGAATCGGGGTGGAACAGTGAGTAGATCCAGGCGGACCAGGATAGAATTCACAGCATCAAGGAGTTGATCCTGACGTGTGCGTAGGTCATGCATCTCTGTCTGTATCTTCTGGACTGCGGTCTTGGGCTGGCCAGCGGGTTCCATGGCCTGAGCATACTGTCACAGGATATATGGACCCACTAGGCCGCTCCGCCGTAGCGGGGAGACAGCTGACCAGGTCACAGTCTACACGAAAGTCAATAGCAGATAGCAATGCTTGGGTACCTGAACTAGTCCAGACGGTGGCTGTGGCTTCAGCACGGATGGAAGCCGGCAGTATCCGATGCAGCAGAAGACACCGGACGTAGCAGAAGACACCGGACGTAGCAGAAGACACCGGACGTGGCAGAAGACACCGGACGTGGCAGAAGACACTGGACGTGGCAGAAGACACAGGACGTGGAAAACGACACTGGACGTGGCAAACGACAGCAGGTGCAGTAGACACGACTCAAACACTGGTAGGCACAGGAACAAGAACAATACGGGATACGGGAACGGGTAACAGGGCACGGGTAACAACTGGAATGGGGAAACACTAAGGGACCATTTGCAAGACAGACTGGGATAGACTAACAACGCTCAGGCAAGGATCAGAAGACCTGGGGCTTTCTTATAGACCAGGAAATCATGGCAGTTGATGATGATTATGCTTTCCTTTGTGCGCGCGCTGACGCTTTAAGGCCGGGCACGAGCGTGTGCGTGCACCCTACGGGACACAGCAGAACGGAGCAGAAGTGAGCGCTGGCGTCTCCTAGGAAGGAGATGGGGACCAGCGCTCACGGATCCATGGCTGCGGGCGTCGGAATTTGAGTAAACCCGACGGCCTGCGGCCCATGGACGCTACACTATAGACCCCCAAATATAACTGAGGAGACAGAATGTCAGCTATATAAACAGATGGAGTGGGCTGCACAGGCTGGTACTGTAGTGATAATGAGAGATTTTTAATTACCGGAATATTAATTGGTGTCATGGTTCGGCTTTAACTGCAAAGGGGAGACATTTCCTAAACCTGTTGCAGAAAAAATTTATGGGCCAGTTTGTGGAAGACCGGACTAGAGGTGAAGCTCTGTTGGATCTGGTAATTTCTAATAATTCAGAGCTTGTTGAGAATGTCAAAATTCGTGAATACCTCGGTAACAGTGATCTTAATATAGTTATATTTTACATATACTGTAAAAAACAAACACAGGCTGGGAGGGCAAAAACACTTAATTTGAAGAAGGCCAATTTCCCCAGGATGAGGGCTGCAATTCAGGACATAGACTGGGAAGAACTAATGTCAAATAATGGTACAAATGATAAATGGGAGATTTTCAAATCTACTTTGGGTAATTATAGTGCAAAATTTATTCCTATAGGTAACAAGTATAAACGACTAAAATTAAATCCCACATGGCTTACACCTTCTGTAAAAAGGGCAATACATGACAAAAAAAGGGCATTTAAAAAATACAAATCTGAGGGTTCAGCTGTAGCCTTTGTAAAATATAAAGAGCATAATAAAATCTGTAAAAAGGTAATAAAATCAGCAAAAATACAAAATTAAAGGCAGGTGGCCAAGGATAGTAAAACAAATCCCAAAAAATTATTCAAGTATATAAATGCAAAAAATCCAAGATCTGAACATTTAGGACCCCTAGATAGTGGTAATGTGGAGTTGATCACAGGGGATCGGTTCTTCAGCTCTGTATATACAACAGAGGTAAGAGCAGCTGATGTAGCTGGTGCCAGTGCTGTTAATATATCAGTTGATATACTGAATTGGATGAATGTAGATATGGTGCAAGCTAAATGAAATGAAATAAAATAAATGTACACAAGGCCCTCGGACCAGAAGGATTACACCCTAGAGTTCTTAAGGGGCTTGGTTCAGTTATCTCTGATCCCCTCTTCATAATATTTAGAGATTCTCTAGTGCCAAGGGACTGGCGCAGGGCAAATGTGGTGCCTATTTTCAAAAAGGGCACCAGGTCTTCCCCGGGTAATTATAGACCAGTAAGCTTAACATCCATTGTGGGGAAAATATTTGAGGGGCTATTGAGGGACTATATACAGAATGATGTGACAGTAAATAGTATAAGGCTGGGTTCACACTACCTATTTTCAGGCGTAAACTAGGCGTATTATGCCTCATTTTACGTCTGAAATTAGGTCTACAATACGTCTGCAAACATCTGCCCATTCATTTGAATGGGTTTGCCGACGTACTGTTCAGACAACCTGTAATCCCTCCCTCTGTAAACAAGTTAAATGCCGCGGTCACTATAAACGGCGGCACTTAACGGGTTAAACAGTAAACTTCGATCGCGGGTGTTGGAGCAGGAGTCCAGCTGTCATCAGATAGTAGAGCCCCGGCTCCAGCCTGCACGGGAGACCAGTGCAGGACTTAGACTGGGCCACTGTGAAAAGGCGGCAGCCTAGCCTAAGGCCCCTTAGTGACCGACGTGAAAAGGCGTATTAGTGGTCACTAAGGGGTTAATAGCACTATTTCTATTTTTGCAGATGACACCAAGCTATGTAATATAGTTCAGACTATGGAAGATGTTCGTGACCAAACTGAGTGTTTTGGCGTCCACTTGGCAAATGAAGTTTAATGTAGATAAATGTAAAGTTATGCACCTAGGTACGAACAACCTGCATGAATCATATGTCCTAGGGCAGAGGCGGGGCAAAGATTTGGTTTGCACCTCCCCCCCCCCCCCCAACCACTTTCCCGAAATCACCTTCCTTCTCGCCAGGTTTGCTTTCTCAACCAATCAATGACATGTAATTTTTTTTTCATATTTTTTTTTATGTAACTCGAGCATAAAACCATTTGTACATTTTATAAGCGATATAGTTATATAAAAAAGTTCACATAACAATAAATTAAAAGAAAATAAATAAAGATGTCAGTGCCGGACTAAACAGATTGTATAACAGGCTAATGAGAATATATATGGTGAAATAATGAACTGTCCCCTCTTGTAGATAGTGCCATACACCCCCCTTATAGATAGTGCCACACCTCCCCTTGTAGATAGTGCCACACCTCCCCTTGTAGATAGTGCCACACCTCTCCCTGTAGATAATGGCATACTCCCCCCTTGTAGATAGTGCCACACACACCCCTTGTAGATAGTGCCATACACCCCCTTTGTAGATAGTGCCACATACAGCCCCTTATAAATAGCACCATACACACCCCTGTAGATAGTGCCACGAAGTTTGCTTTGGGGCCCAGTCTTTCCTAGTTATGCCCCTGGCTATATGAACACTCTGCCCAACCATTATAGGAGTGTTGTGGGATGCCAGTGCCCCTCTTGTACTAATTCTTTTTAGTTCAGTCTTGATGCATTATGTTTGATATGCAAATATGGTTGCTTGAATTTCAAACAGTTAGCCTACCCCCTGGTATTTCATTGACAGTAAAGAAAAACAGATTATTTTTTTTGTTCATTAAAGACAATTTACAATTTGTTCAAAATCATATAAAACAATATTTAAAAAAATAAAATAATCCTTACCAAGATGTACATAGTTTTTAAACGTGTCATTGCATGTTTGGCTCTTAGGCCTCATGCACATTTCCATCACCGTTTTCACAGCCGTTTTTCACGGATCTGTGTGTCCGTGAATGGATCAGTGTTCCCGTGTGTACTCCGTGTACACTTCCGTGTTTCCGTTTCAGAGCGCCGCGCATGGTAATCACTGTCCATGGTCCTGAAAGAGTTAAGTGCTGTATAGAGAGAAGGGGCTGCACTGATCGGCAGTAACTCTTTCAGCACCCTGGACAGTGACTACCGATGGACAGCGAGTACCATGCGCGGCGCTCACAATATAGATTTCTAATGTTTCCTACAAAAACCCTAACTCATGAAAAAATAAGTTCATACTTACCCAGAACTCCCTGCTACTTCTTCCAGTCCAGCCTTCTGGGATGATGTTTCATCCCATGTGACCGCTGCAGCCAATCACAGGCTGCAGCGGTCACATGAACTGCCGCGTCATCCAGGGAGGTCGGAAGAGGGACGCGTCACCAAGACAACGGCCGGGGTACATATGAACTGCTTTTTCTTTCTATCGCTGTGGATACTCTGCCCGAAAGGGCTGCCCCTTTTCTCTATCCAGCACTGATAGAGAGAAGGGGCTGCCGATTAGTGCAGTGCAATATCTCTTCTGTACTTCTGCCCGCCCGGCCGTTGCTAGGCAACGGCTCCTTCACACACAGACGGCACACGGATGCCTTCCGTGGGCCTTAAGTTTTTTTGACCGACCCATTGACTTGTATGGGCCCCACGGTCACGGAATCTCGAACCAAAGTAGGACATGCTCTACTTTTGTCGGAACGGAACAACGGGACCGTCAAAAAAACGGAAGTGTGCATGCCCCCTTTGAAATGAATGGGTCAGGGTGCTAGCCTACAAAAAAATAGCTAGCACCCTGAAGGAAAAAACGGAAGTGGGCAAGGGGTATTGAATGCAAAATAAGTAAAGTATTTAGAAATGTTTTACACTATCACTCATTTTCCACAATATTACAAAAGTACATAGACAAACAATACCCCCTGAAGGAGACCCTATTATAGCAGAAATAGGCTTGCTCAGCATAAAGATATGCTATTGGCTTGACTACCATTTGTTGCCCATAGTCTGAAGGCTTCCTGCCATTTTTAAGAGACAAAACATATCGTGCAGTGCCTAGATAGAGTTAAATGGAGTTAAAAAAAATTGTGACTTACATGCGATATTGTATCACTATATTTAGCAATTTTACTGCACATTACAATTCAGGCTTTAGGGCTATGTGCACATTTGTAACCAATATTTTTAGTGCTCGAATGCATCTAAGTATGCATCGAAATAAAAAAGGAAGTAACTTTGCAAATAGTCTTACTTAAAAATAGTCTATTATTTTGTGGCTTCTTCTGACCTATATGTCCCAATGGTTACAGAATTACAAACAAACTCTGCAGGCTGATCGTGCAGTCATTTTGCAATCCATCTATCCTCTAGAAGTAGGGGACAGATGGAAGGGAGTATATAACTGCAGGATCAGACTACACGGGGTGTGTTTGTAGTCTGTTACCACGGAGATTCATAGCTCTGCATAGGAGCTGTAAACACAAAACTATTAAAGATAATGAATTAATTCAAACTATTTTAAAATTAGCTTCATTTTTTATTTTAGATGCATTTGAAAAATAAAAAAAATGGTTGTGATTATGGACAAAAATTATAGATATCAGCAGCACTACCAGCATACATGATACCAGGTCCAGGGGAATACACTTGTCCAAAGTAAAAAGAGAGTAGTAGTGAAAAAAGATACTTGTTTATTCACCAAGCATGAATTTGATTATGGACCTTCATTTTAAACATAACCAGTCACAGACTGTTTTACAGACTTGCAAATAGTCATTATTTTAGTACTGGAATGTAATTCTGATATATCTTTATTTTCAGTTATTTCTTCTACAATCAGGAGTTTTCTTTTCATCTCTCACTAACATCTTCATTGGTTGGTGGAGAAGCTATTTTTCCTGAATACACTCAATTTAGAGACAATATATATGTGGTAGATCGAGACAGTAAATTATATGGACCTATATAAATGTTGTAAATATTTAAATAATGACTAGACTTTTTTAGTGAACATATATTTAATATAAAAATAATCATCAAAGTTCCTTGAATAAAAGTGTATTGAAGATGCCATAAACCTTGGTAAAAACGAAACTTTTGTAATGCCATATATAAATCCTTTACATTCTGTTTCATACCAAATTTAGTAATATTATTTGTAATGGTTTATATCTATGTGAGCTATAAATGCTCTATCTGTTGCCTGATTATGCTGTTGTAGACTCAAGTCTATTGTGCATAAAAAGATAAACATCTTATCAAAATCAATATTATCTACCATTGATAAACTTTATAAATGCATTGTACTTCTTGATTAGGTCATACATATATTGTTTTATCTTCACTTACCATATACCTTTCAATGTGTGAAAAATTGTAAACATGTTCATGCTTTGCCAGGCAGTGACTCAGCAAGTGCTTGTTATATATATTCTATGACATCTGTGTTCAGATCTGTTTTAATGATTTTGAAAATCCAATAAAGGAATGGAGCATATGAAGCTGGGCCAGTTGGAAGACAGAGCGCACCACAGGTGTCAATGTTACTTTCAAGACCAGGCCAGAATAGTGTGCCCCAGCTGTCTCTTCTGCTTGAGGTCCTGCACTCATTACCAATGCAGTCTCCTGCCATAGTATACCATTTAGTCGAATAAACAACACTTAAAGAGAAAATATTTATTGAAATTTATTTTAGAAGAAAAAAAATAGTCTGTCAGACTGCTGAAACAATCTGGTATAGAAAAAAGTAGGTTATCTCCCAGTTGTGCCCATAGTACTTTAGGCTAGAGACCTATTGTAAGGATAAGTTTAGCTATGGGTGGGTCTAGACTTGTCTGGTTTCCGTTAAAGATAAAAGAGAGGGGGAAGGTTTCTTTGACAGCAAGGCTCCTACCTTATACCTTCCCAAATTCTATTGTGGGAAAAAGACAAAAACTACAAACTAACTGCAAACTATATGCTAGTTATTGTTATGAGTTAAATAAACTTTAATTCACACAAACAAGAATGTAACTATGATCCCTTCATAGAAACACAGGCTGTGAGCCCCTAAACAAAATTACACCAACTAGCATGTCGGAAAAGAGAAAACCGTCTGCGGGTTTCAAAAAGTTAATTCATTTGAGATTTAATAAGATTACAATAAACTATCTGGCAGAAATGAACTGCTATGTATTGGCAAACTTTTTTCTGTAGCAGAAGAATTAGATCAGTCTGTTTCTTTGTGAATTACAAATGCAAGCCAATGTAATGTAATTACATTTGTAGAACCTATCAGAATTTATTGCTCCACAGCTTATAAAAATTGCTGAAATCAACAAAAATAAACTCGGCATACACTTACTTATATTCAGAGCTTTCAGACGGTTACTGAATTATTATTTATAGCTTAGATAATTGGTGCTCATTTACATTTTGAAATAAAACAAAAAGCTGATTTTTGAGTGGAATCCTATCATACGGATTTAATTAATCATCCAAAGACGTGATTGCTAATTACTAATCATGCAGCACTCACAAAAAAAGACAACAGGCAGTGGTGCTATGGACTAAGAAAATATAGATATTCCTTTAATCTTTACCTTGATCTTCATTTCCCTAGAGTATTCAATGAAATATTCTAGACCAAACCAGAAAGAAAGGATTTGAAACAATTACATTTGGAATGAAACAGTACGGATGTGTGTGCAGCTTTTCAGTACTGTATCCTTAGCAGCATTTTTAAATAATTCTGCATTGTACAATGCACGATCATCTTTTCAATGAACCAAATGAATGTGATGGTAGCAATAAAATTAATTCATATTAACTTACCAGATCCATTAATATTTTCTTCACAGGAGTACCATATCCCAGTGTGAAAGTATCTGAACAGAAACCTGTCATCCCCTGTCTCCCAGCTGTAGTGAACCACATTCGAATTGCTTTCATTATGACTCTCATCACCATTGTAGTTGATACAGTTTGTCTTCTTGCCTTTTCCACAGTTTGGCTTAGGTACCCTCTGTGTCCCCTCACACCAGTATGTTGTAATGAAAGCTGTGGTTGAAAACAAAAGAGCTACTAAGTTCAAACACACAGCAAGCAGGGCTCTGTGTCTTCTCTTTGATTTCCTCATTATTCACCCATGCCCAAATGACATGCAGTTTGAGTAACGATGCAGAAAGCTTTTCAGTTCTGTTTCCTGTCTTCCAAACATATATGCAAATCCACTTTCCAACTAAGCCGCGACAAGGATGAAAAGAACGTTTAGCCACCAATTCATGACACTGTTGTGTAGTAGTAAATATGCTGCAGATTAGAAGCCAAGTAATGCACTCCAGCAACCTAAGGATGCCACAGTCTGCTGATAAGATCATATGTAGTCTGCCTCTCAGGAAGCAGGGATGCTGAGTTAAAATCTGATAGCATGAGCACATGATTTTGAGGGGTTTGGAAAGCCTCCAATGGGAGACACCTGCAGGCGGATTGGTTTCATGGTCATTGTAGCCTAGTTAGAATATAAATAAAGAATGAAGTCACACAACGCACCGCTTGTTTTGTTTTATTTATACCTTTTTCAAAATAAATAAAATGCCTTAATACTGCAGAATGAATTTACCCGGTGTCAGAATAAGGATAATTTTATAAATAATTTCAGAAATTAAATGAAAGAAATAAATGTTTTATTCATTTAGTAGTATGAGTAGTAATAATAATAATAATAATAATAATAATGAGGATAATGATTAAATACCGTTATACCGCAAGTTTAAGTTTAAATGGGTTTTCTAGTTTCACAATCTTATTTCATATCATATGCATGACCATCACTTCCTAACACCTAATTTCAAAGTCAAACGTGGGGGGTCTGGTATTTTCGGGAGTGTGGAGACTCTTTTAATCAGGGCATAAATGAGAGGTTTAATGACATGTAGGACAATTTTGAAACTTGACAACCTTTTAAAATGGCATTTTAAACCATTTAGCTTACCATCTTAAAACAAAAAGAAAGAAAGAAAGAGAGAAAGAAAGAGAAAGAAAGAAAGAAAGAAAGAAAGAAAGAAAGAAAGAAAGAAAGAAAGAAAGAAAGAAAGAAAGAAAGAAAGAAAGAAAGAAAGAAAGAAAGAAAAGATTATTTAGGAGCCAATATGGCAATACAGAGGATGTCACTACCTAGCTGGTTAACTCTCATTGTGTCAGGGTAAAAACAAACAGTAAGCAAGAAAGACCACTGCAACTCCTCTAAACTCCAATTTGATCATTCTGTGCTCTTGCCAAGCACAAAGGAGAAAATCATCTTTATGTGTTTCCTTTAATGATTTCGAATTAAGAGATAGGCAAAAATCCTACAATGCTTCCTGTATGATAAACTAGAGAAAAAGAGTCCATATATATCCACATATGAAAAAATTACACATCTTTATTAATAGCATCAGATACATAAAATTACAAGAACAGAGAATCTAAAATTAAATCCTTGACTAAGTCACAAGTACCTATATTGAACAGAGTATATTGAATTACATTTAAGTATATAAACTTTATTAATGTTCAAAATTCCTCCTACACAGGGTACATCTACATAAATAAATGCAAATACAGAAGGTACAACAGACCCAGACTGAGTAATGTTGAAAAGTATATAGACCCGCGTTTGCCTAAAGGGACTAGTGTCCTTAGAAAAATGACATAGTGTCCATATGAGTCCAGCAAATGCACTTACCCATGTTTTGAGGAGAAAGGGAGAAAGCTTGAGAAAGCTATAAGCGAAACGCGCGTTGGGGCGCACTTCTATACTCTGGGTCACACAATTCTCCTCAAAACATGGGTAAGTGCATTTGCTGGACTCATATGGACACTATGTCATTTTTCTAAGGACACTAGTCCCTTTAGGCAAACGCGGGTCTATATACTTTTCAACATTACTCAGTCTGGGTCTGTTGTACCTTCTGTATTTGCATTTATTTATGTAGATGTACCCTGTGTAGGAGGAATTTTGAACATTAATAAAGTTTATATACTTAAATGTAATTCAATATACTCTGTTCAATATAGGTACTTGTGACTTAGTCAAGGATTTAATTTTAGATTCTCTGTTCATGTAATTTTATGTATCTGATGCTATTAATAAAGATGTGTAATTTTTTCATATGTGGATATATATGGACTCTTTTTCTCTAGTTTATCATATATTGTTAGAGTCTTTATCTCTAATTGTGTTCATGGGTGGTTGAGATTTGTCTCCCACCTTTATACTTATATGTCCTGTGAGACTTCGTGTCTAATTAATGCTTCCTGTATGCACAAAGAGAAGCTGGGAAGGAGCACGCGGAGCTATGACAGGGAAAACGGTGACTAGGGTATTAAAACACTTGACAACAGTTTGTTATGGAATCACTGGTTGCGCAATTCCCAAAAGGCTGCTGGAGGCAGAATCGAAGGCTACTCTGAGGTATCCGCCAGAGCCCACCGCAAGGCGGGATAGTTTTTGCTACACAGAACCCAGGTTGTTCTAACAGAGTTCAGTGTTGGATAAGGGGTGCAATGCAGGCTATACCTGAACAGTTAACCAGACAGCCAGAGGGTAAACAGAAACTCCAAAACAGATCTAGTGGAAATCATGTAGAGCAGAGGTCAAAACCAGCCTGGAGCAGATAATCAAAATCGGTAAACAAGGGGTTAACGTGAGACACCTAGAACAGAAGCAACAATTTTCAAAGAAACTAGAGGCTATCACGGTCTGTGGGTATATGGACACACTAGGCCACCCCACCGTGGCGGGGAGGCAGCTGGCCAAACAGCAGAGTACCCTAGCAATACAAAGTCCCGCACTAGGGAACCTGAATAGTTCAGAAAGTGACCGAGGCTTTGGCACGGATGGAGATGGATGTAGCAGGTTATGCCAGATGTGGCGGATGACAGCAGGTGCAGCAGGTTTGCGCCAGAGGTGGCGGATCACACTGGACAAGGCAGATGACACTGGACATGGCAGGAGACACTGGACATGGCAGACAACAGCAGGTTCAGAGGGTCATGACTCCAACCCTAACAGGCTCTGGAACAAGGACACCGCACGGGATAGAGGATACAGGGCACGGGTAACAACAGGAACAGGATAAAACTAAGGGACCATTTGCAAGACTGACATGGGAACACTAACAACATTGAGACAAGTATCAGAAGGGCAGGGCCCTTTTTATAGTCCAGAGAATCATGGGCAGTTGATGATGATGATTCCATTTGTGCGCGCGCTGGCTTTTTAAGGCCGAGCACGAGCATGCGCGTGCACGCTTCGGGACACAGCGGACTGGAGTAGAAGTGAGCGCTGGTGTCTCCTGGGAAGCGCTCACAGATTCATGGCTGCGGCCACCGGGGGGTGAGTAAATTAGATTACATGATCTGTCTACAGAACACAAGGGACTGTCCTGGACCTAAACAAGTGGACATCAGAATCTGTCTACGTGACCAAACCAATGAAAACCAGAAACAGGGATATCAAGCAAGTGGAAACTAAAAAGTAATTGAGGCATCAAAACATCCAACACCAGAGACAGGGACCCCAAGTTACTGGAAAAAACAATCCACTGGAAAGGAATGACTGTCTAGATGTCCGAACTACTGGACACCAGTGTCTAGGGAGCCAAATGGACAAAAGAAAGTGCTCTAATAAACCACTAAAAAACATTAACTGTCTGGAGAATCAAGCATCTGGAGACAATGAGTGAGGCACCAAACCATTATATACCAGACAGTGGGCACCAGGGATAGCTTGGCAGAAACCATTGGACGCACCCCCAAAAAATGGCACCAAACCACAGGATTATATGGCTTGCATGGGGTCAACAAAAGCCTTGACATCAGAGATTAGAGCACAAAACGACTAAAAACTCCTACTTAACATGCTCTACTCTATTGGCCTCAAGGACGCTGCTCTCTCTTGGTTTTTCTCCTATCTCTATGACCGCTCGTTCAGTGTGTCATTTGCTTGTCCTACTTCTTCTCCTTATCCACTTGCTATTGGGGTTCCTCAGGTACCATTCCTAGGTCCGCACCTCTTTTCTCTCTACACAGCCCCTATTGGACAAACCATCAGCAGATTTGGCTTCCAGTACCATCTCTACGCTGATGACACCCAATTATATGCCTCTTCCCATGACATCACCTCTGCTCTAATAGAAAACACCAGTGATTGTCTGTCCGCTGTCTCTAACATCATGTCCTCTCTCTATCTGAAACTGAATCTTTCTAAAATTGAGCTCCTGTTCTTCCCACCATCTACTAATCTACCTAAACCAGATGTCACCATCTCAGTGTGTGGCACTATCATAACTCCTAAGCAGCACGCCCGCTGTCTCTGGGTTATTTTTGACTCAGATCTTTCCTTTAATCCTCACATTCAATCACTTTCACGCTTCTGTCATTTTCACCTCAAAACCATCTCCAGAATCTGCCCTTTTCTTACTGAGGAAACAGCCAAAACTCTCATTGTTGCTCTGATTCACTCTCGTCTTGACTACTGTAACTCATTACTAGTCGATCTTCCCCTCACTAAACTCTCTCCTCTCCAATCTATCCTTAATTCAGCAGCAAGGCTCATCTTTATGACCAACCGCTACACCAACGCCTCTACCCTGTGCCAGTCACTGCACTGGTTGCCCATCCCCTTCAGAATAAAATTCAAACTTATTACTCTCACCCACAAAGCTCTCCACAGTGCTGCACCTCCTTACATCACCTCCCTCATCTCGGTCTACCACCCTACCAAAATCCTTCATAATCCAAACCTCCCACTCCCGTCTCCAAGATTTTTCTCGTGCTGCACCAGTCCTCTGGAATGTGCTACCCCAGACCACCAGATTAATTACCAATATCCACAGTTTTAAACGTGCCATGAAAACACATCTATTTAGACAGGCCTATAACATTCCCTAATCTGACTCCTTTCCATGGCCCCCTTTTAGATTAGTCATCAGAATTAGATTGCCTCACACTCCTTCATTTCATGTCCGTCATACACGGATACTGGCTGGTGACCGGCTCATGCAGCTTTATGTGTACCACCCCATGTGAATAAAAAATGGCTGGACCATTGTACAGAACAAACGCTGTTACACTTTGTGTCTCCCTTATTTCCTCATAGATTGTAAGCTCTGATATTGTCTGTTCATGTTCCCTCTAAATTGTAAAGTGCTGCGTAATATGTTGCCGCTATATAAATAAAGATGATTATTATTATTATTATGAAAAACAAGTCATTGTGGCACTGAAGGCAGGAGCTGTAGCACCAAATGCTAAATGCCAGCTAGTCTTTGGAAGAAATAACCACTGGACAACAGGGTCTAGCATCAAATCCGCAAATCACTAGGAATAATGTACTGTCTAAAGCAAAAAATAAAATATTTTTTTTTTTTTTTTAAATCACTGGACAACAGGGACTTGGGAACCAAACTGCTTTACACCGAGACTGTCTGGGACACAAATCCACTCATAAAGAGAATTGAAGCAATACATTTCATGACCCCAGGAAAAGTTTGGCTTATAAAAACCATTGAATATCTGTGTGAGCTACCAAGCCATTAACAACCAGGGATTGTTTGATGCACCAAGCCAGTAGAAACACAGTACAAAACCTCTCTGAACCAAACTGATAAATAATTATTTTCTGGCACACTAAAGCACTGTACACCAGAGATCCCAAAACCACTGGATATCAGGGATAGTGTGCGGAACTCTGGATACCAGGGACTTTCTTAGTTTGATGGCAAAAAATAAACAGAATTCTTAAATATGGTGTTCATGATGAATTCTGTAGAGATGTATTGGAAGATGGATTGCCCTTAAAATGTTTGTGTAGAGCTAACTTACTTGCGAACAGATTGATGTCTTTAATCCAAATGAATTCATCGTGTATAGGGCTGGGAGTGTAGGATAAACCTTTCTGTAAAAGTGCCACCTGGTGAGGATTCAGTTGGAAGGTGGACAAATTGCAAATCTGCATTTTGTCTTAAATGGTCTGAGAATTAACCAGGCTGGGTTTTTAAGGGCAATCCATCTTCCAATACATCTCTTAATAGTAATGAATTGAGGACCCTTATTGATCTTGAGGAATTACTCAATGAAAATGAATATAGAGCAACCACAGCTACGGGTCCCTTCTCCTCGCTACAACCTAAGTCACTTATAATACCACAATTCTACCAGTATGGCCATATTGCTATTTTTGTTAAAATGGTCAGTGCAGACCTACGGAGATTGAAATATTCAAAATCGAAAGTTCTTGGTAATCTTAGTAAAATGGAGCAGGTTGCGTTGGATGAACTCTGTAAAAACTAATCAATTATCATAAAGCCATCTGACAAAGGGGGCAATATCGTGATTATGGACCGGTACGATTACGTATGCATGGTCCATAGAATTCTAGATGATGTGTCCACCTATACGATTCTAGACAAGAATCCTACTGATCACTTTCTTAGTGAACTACATCCCCTCCTTGTTGGGACTAAATCACAGAATCTTATCACGCAAGATGAATTTAAACGTTAGACCTATAGTCTCCGGGAACGATTACCTTACACAAGGGATCAGTCTGTATGTGGACGAAATGCTCTCATCCTTTGTCACAGCCTTGTCCTCATACCTCAGAGACACTAAGGACACTGTCACCAGGATCTAGGGTATTTTTGTCACACCTACTACATTGATAGCCAGCATTGATGTCGAATCTTTATACACCAATATCAAGCACGACCTTGGCTTAATTGCTGTCCAATATTTTTTGAGCACCAAGGGGATTCAGTTCCAAGGACATAATAAATTCATCATCTCACTACTAAAATTTCTTTTGACTCACAATTACTTTTTTTTTGATGGGAAATTCTATCATCAAATAAAAGGCACTGCCATGGGCACAGTTTGTGCCCCCACCTATGCCAACTTTTTTTTTAGGGTGGTGGGAAGACACTTTTGTTTTTATTGAAGATTTATGATTTTTCACTAGTCACATTTTGTTTTGGGGTAGATATATCGATGACATTCTTATTTTTTGGGCTGGTGATAAGACACTTTTTCTGGACTTTATGGAGATTCTCAACATCAATGATATAGGGATGAAATTCACCTATGAGATACATGAGAAAGAAGTTAACTTTCTGGATCTCAAAATCTCGCTGGACCCTGATGGCAGTGTCCACACTGATATTTATCGGAAGGCTACAGCTACCAATAGCTTTTTACATTAGGAGAGCTTCCACCCACCGCCCCTTAAAAAAGGTATACCTATAGGGCAGTATCTCAGAGCAAAGAGAAACTGTTCTGATGAACAGTTCTTTCAATCTGAGTATGATAATCTGTACACTAAATTTCGTGCACGTGGGTACCCCATAAAAATATTTACACAAGGCTTATGCTAGAGCTAGGGCTGCCACTAGGAGGGAGTTACTCCATGGTAGGGGGAAGGTAAATGATTCTTCTGTAGCTTCTATTAGATGTATAGGAAATTTCGATGTATGTTCTCCTGAGATTTTTGAAGTATTGCAAAAACGTTGGCCTATTCTTCAAGCCGATCCTGATCTCAAGGAGGTCATACCTATCACACCCAGTATTACCTATCGTAGAGGTGAAAATCTCAGAGAATACCTTGTTCATAGTCATTACTCCAAACCTCACATTTCAAAGAGCACTTGGCTCCCCCCTCCCATTAAAGGATCCTATCCATGTGGGAGATGCTCATTCTGCCATCTCATGCCAACTACCAAGACCTTCATTAATCCTGTCGATGGAAAGTCCTTCGTTATTAGGCAATTTATTAATTGTCATAGTAGCGGAGTCGTGTATGCCGTCTGATGCCCTTGCCTAAACTATACATAGGCAAAATCATATAGCAACTGAGAATGAGAATCTCCAAACATATCAGTACAATTAACAATGACGAAGATACTCCATTAATTAGGCATATTAGATCGATACACAATGGGAAAATCAAAAATCTTCAATTCTGGGGAATTACCCAATTGAAATTGGGCCCCAGAGCTGGTAACCTTGACAAAAATCTCCTATGGAGGAAGCTCGGTGGATCCATAGGTTAAGATCCCTGAGCCCTGATGGCCTCAATGAGGGCTTTACCTATGCTGCCTTCCTTTGACTCAAAGGAGGCTCTATTCCACCCCTCTGTTCATAATTATTTTGATCCCTCTTTTTTTAGTCCCGAATTATTATTGATCACTATATCCTCCTCCCTCGTATCACTACCTACCTGTGATCTAATACATTTACATTAAGTATCACTTCAAGATACGAGCCATCGAATGGTTATACACATAGCCTAGTCACAGACTTAGGCTTTAAATCCTTCTTTTCTAGTCCATTCTTCTTTCCTTATACCTCTTTCCTATCTACTTTTCAATAAGATACGTACTTATACATTATGTTCCATTAACTGGTCCATTTTGTATGGCTGATATCCATATAATTAACCTCATATAGATTATACTCATAGGTATCTCTGGCACTGTACATCAGTATTCTTTACCTATGCTGATAGTTTATTTATACAGTCTACTTACCTCATCTTAGGATCCCTCTTTTATTTTTTAAAGTGCCGTGACATGCCCACTGCTGGTTTTCTTACACTTCTTGATTCAGTAAACACTTGCACCTTTAATATACAGGCGCGCTTACTTTGTGTTTCATTCCCTGCTCCTTCTTATCTATTGCACTAAAATTCCAATTATTTTTCTAAGTGTCGTCTCATGCGCACTTCTTGTTTTTCCACACTTCTCGTTTCAGTAGATATTTGGACACCCAGTGTGCAGTCGCGTTTTCCTTTGTCTCTGATAGGTGTAGGGCATCGGCCACTTTGATTGGCTCTATGACCTCTCTGTCTCTGAAATGAGGGCTGGTCTGTTTAGCCCCTTTTCATTGGCTCCCTGTGGACCGACGCCAACTGTCATGGGGGCCCGAGGTTATAAGAATGGCGGATTAGATACACGCTGCCAGTAGCCCCATTTGAACCCCTGAGGACGCTACGTTCGTAGCGAAACATATCGGGGGGGCTCCGTTCTATTTTAATATCAATGCTCTACTGACAGTTAGCTACGGTTATCTTTTCTTTTCAGCTATTACAGCGCACTGCAGACACTGTTCCAAAAAATATATACCGTACCGCACTGACTGTATGCACGCTTGGCGATCTGCCATGCAAATCTCTCATTGCTAGTGAGCATTGGCTAATTTTTAACAAGTGTGATTTTTCGTTTTGGTCTCTTTAATTTAATTAAAGTTATATTTTATATCACACCATATTAGCTAGCCGGACATAAGGGCATCTTTTTGCTTAATTGCAAATCAGTAAATTTGCAACAGACAGTATCACACATTGGCCCTGAATCTAAGCCTATCACCTGTGTTACTAATGGGTTATTTGTGTGTTTGTGTTTTTTTACAGGTTCGGTTATTGAACTACGTCAGATTCGAGGACTACTTCGATGACGGCTTTTTTTTATTTTCAATAAAATGGTTAACGAGGATTGTGTGTGGGGGTTTTTTACTTCAATAAAATATTTTTTCTATGTATTTTTTTTAAACTTTATTACTACCGCCCTAGTAATGGCCGCTGTCTGATTGACAGCATCCATTACTAAGGCGAGGCTTAGTGTTAGCAAGTGCAGAGTCTAACACTAACCCCCATTATTACCCCGGTACCCACCACCACAAGGGGTGCCAGGAAGAGCCGGGTGCAATCCATTACCCGACCATCTGTAGGGATGATCGGGCATGGGGGCGGCCGCAGGCTGGTATTATTAGGCTGGGAAAGCCCAAAAACAGTAGGGCTTCCCAGCCTGGTAATGATAGTCTGCTGCTGTTATGTTGTATCCGGCTGGTTACTAAAACAGTAGTAATAAAGTTAAAAAAAAATACAAGGACATATAAAAAATACTTTATTGAGATAAAAACCCACATTAACCATTTTATTGAGAATAGAAAACAACACAGTCATCGAAGTAGCCCTGGAATCCGAAGTAGTCCAACAACCGAACCTATAAAAAAAAAAACACCCAAAAATTTGAGACATAAAAAAGCCAAGTTGGACTTTTGCATCGGGGCCTATGAGCCTTTAGCTATACCCCTGTGAGTGTGTGTATGTTTGTGTGTGTGTGTGTGTGTGTGTGTGTGTGTGTGTGTGTGTGTATATGAATGTGTGTTTATATGAATGTGTGTGTGTAAATAAATAAATATATATATATATATATATATATATATATATATATATATATATATTTATATATATATATATACACAGTGAAGGAAATAAGTATTTGATCCCTTGCTGATTTTGTAAGTTTGCCCACTGTCAAAGACATGAACAGTCTAGAATTTTTAGGCTAGGTTAATTTTACCAGTGAGAGATAGATTATTTAAAAAAAAAAAAACAGAAAATCACATTGTTAAAATTCTATATATTTATTTGCATTGTGCACAGAGAAATAAGTATTTGATCACCTACCAACCATTAAGAGTTCAGCCTCCTCCAGACCAGTTACACGCTCCAAATCAACTTGGTGCCTGCATTAAAGACAGCTGTCTTAAATGAATATTCTCAAATATGTAAGGATGCACACCTTCTATAAACGTAGTATTGGTGCTATGAAGGTTCGGGCTGGATGACCCACAATAGTGATCAATAAAACCTAGAAGCACTCCAATGATTTTTTCGAGATATTTTCAAGATAATTTTATTATGAATAATTCATACACGATATTCCTTTTCAAGCGATATTTCTTGGACGTTTCGACCTCACCTAGGTCTTTATCACAATCGCTGTAATAACATAACATGTATAACGTATGTAATGACATAATAAAATATAACGGACAACTGAAAAGACTAAACTAATGATATAAAATAGAAAAAAACCACACATAATAAACAATGTAAAGAGCAGACTAAGTCAGCAAAGCATATATATTGAAGCATATATATTGATCAATAAATCACCATATGAAGTAATGCATCAACCATGAGGGTTGTACAGACATGTATATATATTCATGCAATACAGTACTATCGCATACAGGTAAGAATAAATTTTAGATTAGAACTGTCACCTAAGCAACATGTAATGAGATACTAAAGATATTACTATGTCAGGTATATTTATAAAAGTAAGCCTTCACAGGAACTGATGATATCAATAGGGGCTAAGAAATATATCATTATCAGACCATGACCTAAACCGGTAATATTAGTCGGTGCACAGAATAAAGGTTTAATGAAGAAAGAATAGCCATTGAGTTGTAACAAGAAAGTGAGCATACCTGATAATCGTTAGGATGTGGTGTGGACGGCGTCTACCAGACGCTCTCAGATTGCAGTCTGAAAAAAGTAACTCCGAGAAGGTATTTAAATAGGGCGCGACACTACCGGATATCCGGTGTTTGGAACGCACTCGGAGTCATGCGCAAGCGCACTACGCTCAGCTGTAAACTTGGCACGCAAACAAGGAACAAGTGTCAATATTGACATAATCGCTAATGGAAAGAAACGAAGACGCTAGCGCTGGGATACCCTAACTGGTATGTTAAATAACTCACATGATTTAGAAGAGAAATAGATACACCAAGTCTAGCTGTACTATAATATTTGAAATGAAGAAATTAAGGATGTAGGTACATTCCAATGCTCTATTAGGATGGTAATAATAAGGACTAAACAATATACAGGTAGAGTATCGTAATGAATTGGCTTGATCATAATCTATATTATGCAAAGGTGAAAAAACGAAGAAAAGAGAGGAAAAGAAAAGTAAGAAAAGTGAACCGGTTTTTAGGTACCTGTATCTGGTCATAATCGATCTCATGTTTCCTATCGTGCCTGGAAGAAATGAACATGGGTATTATATATGGAAATAAGAGAATAGACAGGGATGTAAATACTGTTCAAAACAGAAGATCATATTCCCTATTAAGACCTTTTGGTGCAAGAGTCTCCAGTGTATGTATCCAATACGATTCTCTTGTTTTTAGTAATTTAATGTGGTTACCACCCCTTCTAGGTCTGTGTACCTGCTCTATGACCTGAAATTTTAATTGGGAAAGATTGTGATTAAATTTCTCAAAATGATCAGGAAGCGGTAACCAAGTTTTTTTGCATCGTATAGTGGATTTGTGGCTGGATAGCCGATCCTTAATATGTTGTGTGGTCTCGCCTACATAGACCAGGCCACATGGACATTTGATAAGATAAACCACAAAATTAGAATTGCATGTAAAGTAACCTTTTACCGGAAAGGTCTTGTTGTGATGTGGGTGTTGAATCTTATCGCCCTTAATGATGTTGGAACAACATGCACAATGCAAGCAAGGGAAGGTACCATGACGTTTAGTTTGCAAAAAAGATTGTCGAGGAACCCTCGTAGAGCTGCCAATGTCAGCTCTAATGAGGCGATCCCGAATGTTGAATGATCTTTTGGAACACATCATCACTGGACTAGAAAATTCTGAAATATCGGGATAGGCCGTGTGTAGTGTTGGCCAATGTTTCCGGATACTCTGATATAATTTGGGTATAATCGGATGGTATGTAAGTATTAATGGAAATCTGTTTTGTTTAGGTTTAACAGTAGATGATGTGGTCCTGTTGGTCATAATTGATCTATCCAGTTCCTTTGATAAAAGTGATGGAGGATACCCTCTCTCCTCAAATTTAGTGGACATTTGCTCCAATCTTGTAGTTCTTCTATCAATATTGGATACAATCCTGGACACTCGAGTAAATTGTGATCTTGGTAAAGATCGTATCATATTGCTTGGATGACTGCTATTGTTTGTCTGTTGGTTTAGAATAAAGATCAGTAGTAAGTAATCCATCTTGGTCCTTCATGATAGTAGTGTCTAAAAAACAGATGTTGTCTTCACTATAATTCAATGTAAATTTTAGTTCCTCTCTAACCTGATTTATCTGATGAAAAAAATCGTCAAGAGATACTTGTGGACCATCCCATATACAAAAAATATCATCGATATATCTGTGCCAGCAAATTGCATGTTGTAGAAATAGAGAATTGGTATAGATGTGTTCTTCCTCAAAAAGAGCCATGTAGGCGTTGGCGTAAGGAGGTGCTACATTAGAGCCCATGGCTGTACCGCAAACTTGAACATAATAGTCATCGCCAAATAGGAAGAAATTCTCATGCAGGATTAAGTGGAGTAGTTGAAGGCACAGAGATATTGAATCGGTGTTCATCGTAGTTAAATTGAGTAAATGAGTAACTGCCTGTATGCCCCTATGATGGGTTATCGAGGTGTAGAGGCTATTAACATCTAGAGTAACTAGAATGCATGTGGGATTAACCCTTGAAAGCTCATTTACATTCCGTAAAAAATGGCCTGTGTCTAAGATGAAGGATCTAGTAGATTTAATTAGAAGTGTTAGTATTTTCTCCAAAAAAAATAGATAATGGTGAGAGGATAGAATCCGTGGATGCTACTATAGGTCTGCCTGGTGGATTTTTTAAGGACTTGTGGATTTTGGGTAAGACGTAAAAGACAGGTGTTATAGGATAAGGGTTCAAGAGAAATTTATGTGTCTTATCGTCAATTGTTCCCCGTTCTTTGAAGTCATCTAGGATCACAGAGATTTTGGCCTGGATTTTCATAGTTGGATCGCTATCTATTTTAATATAGGTGTTGTTATCAGATAGTTGTCTCTCTATTTCTGTAATGTAATCCTTCTTATCCCAAACCACTATCGCCCCGCCTTTGTCGGCTGGTTTGATGACAATTTCCTTATTATCACTCAAAGTTCTGAGAGCATCCAATTCGAGTTTAGACAAATTATATTTATGAGGAAAACGTCCCAATCTATATTGGGCCAGAAGAGATGCAGTATCTCTCTTGACCAGGTCTATGAACGCCTCAGTGGCATGATAGATTTTAGGAGGAGAAAAACGACTACGGTTACGTAAGCCTAATTTGTCGATAGTTAGTGGTGTGGGACTGACTACGGATACAAGCGGATTAGTATTGACATCTGATAAACCAAAATGTGTTTTCAGTCTAAGGCTTCTATAGAACCTATTGAGTTCCTGATCCAAAGTGAATGTATTGCATGAAGCAGTTGGACAAAAGGATAAACCTTTTTGTAAAACCGCGATTGTGATAAAGACCTAGGTGAGGTCGAAATGTCCAAGAAATATCGCTTGAAAAGGAATATCGTGTATGAATTATTCATAATAAAATTATCTTGAAAATATCTCGAAAAAATCATTGGAGTGCTTCTAGCTGTCTTAAATGGTCACCTGTATAAAAGACTCCTGTCCACAGACTCAATTAATCAGTATGACTCTAACCTCTACAACATGGGCAAGACCAAAGAGCTTTCTAAGGATGTCAGGGACAAGATCATAGACCTGCACAAGGCTGGAATGGGCTACAAAAGCATAAGTAAGACGCTGGGTGAGAAGGAGACAACTGTTGGTGCAATAGTAAGAAAATGAAAGACATACAAAATGACTGTCAATCGACATCGATCTGGGGCTCCATGCAAAATCCCCCCTTGTGGGGTATCCTTGATCCTGAGGAAGGTGAGAGCACAGCCGAAAACTACATGGGGGGAACTTGTTAATGATCTCAAGGCAGCTGGGACCACAATCACCAAGAAAACCATTGGTAACACATAACGCCGTAATGGATTAAAATCCTGCAGTGCCCGCAAGGTCCCCCTGCTCAAGAAGGCACATGTACAGGCTCGTCTGAAGTTTGCAAATGAACATCTGGATGATTCTGAGAGTGATTGGGAGAAGGTGCTGTGGTCAGATGAGACTAAAATTTAGCTCTTTGGCATTAACTCAACTCGCCGTGTTTGGAGAAAGAGAAATGCTGCCTATGACCCAAAGAACACCGTCCCCACTGTCAAGCATGGAGGTGGAAACATTATGTTTTGGGGGTGTTTCTCTGCTAAGGGCACAGGACTACTTCACCGCATCAATGGGAGAATGGATGGAGCCATGTACCGTCAAATCCTGAGTGACAACCTCCTTCCCTCCACCAGGACATTAAAAATGGCTCGTGGCTGGGTCTTCCAGCATGACAATGACCCGAAACATACAGCCAAGGCAACAAAGGAGTGGCTCAAAAAGAAGCACATTAAGGTCATGGAGTGGCCTAGCCAGTTTTCAGACCTTAATCCCATCGAAAACGTATGGAGGGAGCTGAAGATCCGAGTTGCCAAGCGACAGCCTCGAAATCTTAATGATTTACAGATGATCTGCAAAGAGGAGTGGGCCAAAATTCCATCTAACATGTGTGCAAACCTCATCATCAACTACAAACAACGTCTGACTGCTGTGCTTGCCAACAAGGGTGTTGCCACCAAGTATTAAGTCTTGTTTGCCAAAGGGATCAAATACTTATTTCTCTGTGCACAATGCAAATAAATATATATAATTTTGACTATGTGATTTTCTGTTTTTTTTTAAAATATAATCTATCTCTCACTGGTAAAATTAACCTAGCCTAAAAATTCTAGACTGCTCATGTCTTTGACAGTGGGCAAACTTACAAAATCAGCAAGGGATCAAATACTTATTTCCTTCACTGTATATATATATATATATATATATATATGTACGTGTATAAATATGTTTATGTATTTATATGTGTGTGTGTGTGTGTCTATATATGAGTCTGTGTGTATGTATGTGTGTATACATATACATATGTCTGTGTGTGTATATATATATGTGTGTGTGTGTATATATATATATATATATATAAATATGTGTGTGTGTATGTATATATATGTATGTGTGCATATATGAGTGTGTGTGTGTGTGTGTGTATATATATATATATATGAGTGTGTGGACATGTATGTGTGTGGATATATGTGTTTGTGTGTATGTATATATATATATATATATATATATATATGTACATATATGTGTGTTTGTTTATATATATGTGTGTATATACAGTATGTGTGCGTGTATGTGTGTATATATGTATGTGTGTGTATATGTGAGTATGTGTATATATGAGTGTGTGTATATATGTATATATATACACGAGAGTGTGTATGTGTGTTTATATGTATATATATATGTGTGTGTATATTTGTGTGTGTGTGTGTATAGTAGGGTTGCACGATGCATCGAAATATCGATACTATATTTTTCTATGCTGTGCACCCTCAAACAGTTTAATACCGTTAATTCATGTTTTTCTGCACAGCTTAGTATTGTAACACATGCATCTAGTCATGAATCCATTGCCCGCTCCTGAGAAGTGTGTGTGCGCGGTTAGCATGATGTGATATGGCCGGCGCTTCACCGGCACTGAAGATAGAACACGCACTGCAAAACACCCCCATGTTCTGTCTTCAGTGCTGGCGCCGGCACTTGTTAGTGTTCCGGCTGCATCAACTCATGCTGACCGCGTGCACGCACTTGTTGTCATGAGCAGGGCAATGGCTGTCTGACCTTATTTCCTGTTAGGGCATACTTAGGTATATCCTAACAACTGCCTGTGTACTATCAGTGCACAGGCTAATGTACTGGGATATAGATATATGGCAGTACATTACAGTATAAAAGTAAAATAAAATTATGTTAAAAAAGAAGAAACATTTCATACAATAAACATTTAAATAAAAGTCTCAATACATAAAATATACACACATTCGGTATCATCGCGACCGTAATAACCTGCACAATAAATTTAAGTGTCATTTGTGATGTGTACACTGTGAAAAATAAAATAAAAACTGCTTTCTTTCACTTATTAATGTGAGGCACATGGTATTATGAATTTTAACCCTTTATGTTAATTCCTTTCAGGGAGAGAACATCATTTTCACTTATCTAAAAAGGATTCCAACAAGTCACACCTTATCCTGACCTGAAGACCAATAAGTAACTAAGATTTCTATCACGGCTACATCAGACAAGAATAGGTAAGTGAGATTTAAAAAAAAATATATATATATATTTTAGTTTGAATGGAACCTTTTGTTAATAATCGGGTGGTGGGGCAAGGAACTGTATTCAATTAAATACATTATTATTAAATCATTTTTTCCTTACATAACCATTTTTATATATACACAAGAATGGTTATGATATAGAAAGCCGTTCATTGTTCCTTTACAGAACGCATCATTTCACTGTTGTACACATGAGTGAAGATAAAATGTAACACATATTTTTGATATGTGACAAGTTAAAAACAAAAACTATAAGCACAAAATAGAAAAATTATTATAAAAAGACTGCCATGTCATTTTTATCATTTAGACCGGCAGGTCCCGTTGCATTGGCACGAATAATCCATCCTGATTCTTTTCTCAATTTAAAATCAGTTTATTGGATTCAATTTCCACTTCAGGGTTATCACTAAAAGTCATTCAAGAGGAAAAGATCAGCACTCCTTGTGGAATTTGGAAAATAAATCTTATTTATTTATTTAGAGAGCCACTGGAAAGCTGAACAGCTTAAGTGGACACATAAAACGTCCGTCCTCTCTGACGCGTTTCTAGCTCACAAGAGCCATTACTCTGATGTGGCAACCATACCAGACTTCATCAACTACATCAATAACAAGCCATTCGGTTTGACTTTCACCTATGCTTATGATTGCCAACAAATCACGTTTCTGGATCTCTGCTGGTAATGCAATTTTGCATGGCAAATCTTGCCACCCGGAACATACCATTAAGGGTTTCCCGGTTGGCTAAATATTTTGAGCTAAAAGAAACTGCAGTTATGTCCACGCTTTAACAGTTAACCGCCATGCGGCGCTACACCGCAGCGGCGGTTAACTGTGCAGGGTGTCTGCCCTGCTCTCCCCGTTGCCGATCAGTGGCCTGTCGCCGCTGAAATTGGCAATTAACTCCTTCGATGCGGTGGTCGATTGCGATCACCACATTGAAGAGGTTTAGAGTAGATCGGCAGCACCCACATGCATTTGCGGGGGCTGGTGATCCTTATCACGGAAACCAGATGCCAGACAATGGCCTCCAGGTTGCCATGTACGGAAGTCTCGGAGGAGCAGCCTCCGGCCGGTGCTCCGGGGCTTCCTGTCAGTGTGACTGTCACGTGACAATGATAGTTAGAACACATTACACTAAGTAGGTAATGTAATGTGCTCCAGCAGCGATCAGAGCTGCAAGTCTATGTGTCCCCTAGTGGGACAAGTAAAAAAAGTAAAAAAAAGATAATAAAAATGTTTTTAAAAAGTGTAAAAATAAAAGTTAAGTGACAAACAAAAAATGCTTTTTTCCTATAATCAGTCTTTTATTATAGGAAAAAATTAACACGTTAAAAACAGTACACATATTTGGTATCACCGCATTCGTAATGACCCAAACTATAAAACTGTAATATTATTTTTCCCACACGGTGAACACCGCAAAAAAAATAAACGAAAAACCATGCCAAAATCAAAATTTTTTGGTCACCACCCCTCTCAAAATATACAATAAAAAGTGATCAAAAAGTTGCACGTACGCCAAAATGGTACCAATACAAACTGCAACCCGTCCCGCAAAAAACAAGCCCTTACACAGCTTTTTTGACTGAAAAATAAAAAAGTTATCGCTCTCAGAATATGGTGACACAAAAAATAATTTATTTTATAAGTAAGTGATTTTATTGCACAAACGCTGCAAAACATAAAAAAATTATAAACATATGGTATCGCCGTAATCGTATCGACCCGTAGAATAAAGTAAAATTGTCATTTATAGCCGAGGGTGAACACCATGAAAAAAAAGGAATAAATAACAAAAAATGGAATGAAAAGTGATCAAAAAAATTTCTGGTACCCCAAAATGGTACCAATGAAAACTACAGATTGTCCCACAATGAATAAGCCCTCACACAGCTCCGGTGGTGAAAAAAATATAAAGTTCTGGCTCCCAGAATATAGCGATGCAAAATGTGCAGAGTGTTCCAAAAGCTGATAAGATTGGGTGCCATTTATCAGTGCGACACCGGCCACACATCTGCGGATTATTATTTATTTACCCCATTATTATACCCTCTTATTATGCCCTGATGTTCTCCGCGCAGATTACATATACCCTGATGTACCCTGCACAGCTTACATATGCCCCCACATTATAAACTGAAATACCAGTAAAACGCCAAACAAACCTAACAAGCTAAATCTGCTCGCCAAATGCAGCTCCCTTCCTTCTGAGCCCTACAGCGTGCCCAAACAGCAGTCTACGTCCACTGATATGGCATCGCCATACCCGGGAGAACCCGGTTAATATTTTATGAGGTATTTTGTCTTCAGTGGCACAAACTGGGCATAACATGTAGTGCACTAAAATGGCAGTGGAAAATTGTAATTTTCACTCTGCACCATCTGCTGCACATTAACCCCTTCGCGCACCACAACATAGCACGTGAAAAATAAAGAATTTAAAACTGCAAAATCGCTGTTTTTTGTTCACCTTGGCTCTACCAAAAAATTTAATAAAAAGTGCTCGAAAAGTTGTATGTACCAAAAAAATTGTACCAATAAACGACCCCTCGTTCCTCAATAAATAAGCGCTTACACCACTCTATTGACGAAAAAATAAAAAAGTTATGGCCTCCTGGAAAGCGGGGAGGGAAAAAACGAAAAATGAAAATAAAAAAATTGTTCAGTCCGGAAAGGGTTAATTACTTTCTAATGAAAAACCATTTATGACCACATGTGGGATTTTGCCGTACTCGGGAGAAATTGCTTTACAAATGTTGGGCGGCTTTTTTCTCCCTGATCCTTTGTGAAATTGAAAAAATTCAACATTTTAGTGGAAGAAATGTTGATATGCATTTTCACGGCCAAACTCTAATAAATCCTGCAAAAGACTTGTGGGGTCTAAATGCTCACTATACCCCTAGATAGATTCTTTAAGTGGTGTAATTTCCAAAATGAGGGTCACTTTTGGGGGGTTTCCACTGTTTTGGCCTCTCAGGGGCTTTGCAAATGCGACATGGCACCCAAAAACCATTTCAGCTAAATTTGAGCTCCAGAAGCCAAATAGCGCTCCTTCCCTTCTAAGCCCTGCTGTAGGTCCAAACAGCAGTTTATTACCACATATGGCATATTTCCGTAATCGGGAGAAATTGTTTTACAAATGTTGGGGTGATTTTTCTCCTTTATTCCTTGTAAAAATTAAAAATGGTGAGGGGGGCGTGGCCGTGAGCGCATGGAGTAGGACGTGTTTAGATCCAGCTCCTTTGCTCCTAGGCTGTTACAGGCTAAAATCGGCTTTTACACAGCATAACAGTGTCCCAAAGTGACACACTCGTACACCGGATCGTTGTTGCACTTACCTGTCATGGGCAGGATCAAGAAGAAGCCCGCGGCGGCTTAACTAACGGAGTTCTTCCCGGCGGCAAGACTCCAAAATGGCGCAGACTCGCCTGCACTGGAACCTCAGGGAGACTCTGCTGCTGATCGGAGGTCTTCAGGGGCTGCTAGAGGTACGGTCCTCGCAGCCTCGTCACCATGTCCTCCCCGGTCCTCAGATGCCTTATTGCGGCACCCTGCTTCGTCCCCTGCTGGGTTGTTCTCCTCCAGACCCCCATCTTCTCCCTCTGTGAGTAACAATAGCTCTCCTGCAGAGCACGTGTTGAATATGGCACCTGTATTAATGAAAACTGCTGGGTCTGACAAACCAGTGACTGAAGCTGCACTTAAGTATATGTTGCATGATCTTCATGCTTCTATTCAACAATCTATTCAAAGTGCTTTTCATGACCTGCAGAAAGATTTTAATGCTTTGGGGGACAGGACCTCTCATATTGAAAACCGAATGGCTGAATTCTCAGCTGCGCATAATGCCCTGGTGGATACTAATACAGGGTTGGAAGACCAGGTGGAAGCATTGTCCCACAAGATTGCATATCTGGAAGACTGTTCACGCCATAATAATGTTCGCTTTAGAGGTATTCCTGAAGATATCACAAATTCCCATTTGATGGAGTACTTAGCTGATTTGTTTGTGGCTCTCTTGCCGGATACGCCTCAATTGGATCTGTTGATTGACAGGGCACATCGTATCCCTAAACCAAGATCCCTGCGTACTTCGACGCCGAGGGATGTAATTGCTCGTCTACATTATCATCATTTTAAGGCTGGGTTCACACGAGCATGTGCTTTTTGCGCATGCAAAAAACGTGGCGTTTTGCCAGCGCAAAAGGCACTTAACAGCTTCGTGTGGCCTCAGCATATGATGCGCGGCTGCGTGCTTTTCGCGCAGCCGCCATCATTATGAGACGCCGTTTGGATGTTTGTAAACATAAAAGCACGTGGTGCTTTTCTGTTTTCATTTATCCTTTTCACAGCTGTTGCGCGAATCACGCTGGTCGCACGGAAGTGCTTCCGTGTGGCATGCTTTGTTTTCACGCACCCATTGACTTCAATGGGTGCGTGATGCGCGAAAAACACCCAGACAACGGACATGTCGTGACTTTTTTTCAGCGGACTCACGCTGAGTAAAAATCACGCACATGTCTGCACGGCCCCATAGACTAATATAGGTCCGTGCGACGTGCGTGAAAATCCCGCGCGTTGCACTGACGTATATCCCGTTCGTCTGAATAAGGCCTAAGGATAAACTTCTCTTCACAGCGCGATCTGCGACCTCCCTCCCTGACCGATTCCGGGATGTACAATTATTCGCGGATTTGTCTGCAGCCACCTTACTGCGCAGGAGAGAGTTTGTGTCTACTACACAAATTCTTCGTGACTACCAATTTCCTTATAAATGGGGCTTCCCCATCAAGCTTATTATTTCCTACAGGGATTCGAAGCATGTGGTGGACTCTCCGGTCAAAGCCGCGGCGTTGGTTAAAAGTTGGAACTTGGAAGCTGGTGGTGTCCCTACATCGGGTACTTTCTAGCAGTCTCGTGCTATATCTCCACCTAAGATTCCTCTCCGCCTGGAGGCAGAATGGCAGGAAGTTCATCGTTCATCTGTTTCGTAACGATGCCGTGTAATTTTTCACGTAGATTGGTGAAACGTAATTGGTGTGCTTCTCTGGTGTACCTGTTTATGTCTCTTTCTTCTCCTATTTAGGTCAGTTATGCTGTCTCATTAACATGACCTAGGGTGGGGTCATGTCTGTAACTTGTAAATACAGATTTCCCTCCCTTCTAGGATTGCACTGTCGGATCGTCGAGTGCAGACTAGATTGTACTAGTTGGTTTGGTTTCCATTTTTTGGTTATCAGTTTGTTTGGGTTATGTTGTTTGCTCAGCTCGCAAGACATGTCATATTTTGTCCTCATAGCACCCTAAAAGTCTTAGGTATACTATTGTGTTCATGGAATGATCATTTGAGACATCTCCTTTTTGAAGATTATAATGGTGCTTAGATTTTCCTCCCTAAACACTAAGGGGTTAAATAGTCCATTTAAACAGTCAATGCTATGGGTTGAGACTAAGAGATTGCAGGCTTCTGTACTTTGCCTGCAAGAGACACATTTGAATCAGTCAGATATTGCTAGGCTTAAGCATAAACACTATCCTCATATTTACACGGCTCCGGCTGTCTCCAAGAAAAGGAGTGTTTCTATAGCAATTCATCACTCAGTTGCATTTGTCCAAGATTTTACTTATGTGGATGTAGAAGGACGCTATGTTATTCTTGTATGTCATCTGAATAATGTGCAGTATACTATTGTTAATATGTATGCGCCAAACACGCATCAGATTCGTTTTACTAACAAATTACTTAAACAAATTCACAAGTTTCAAAAGGGGCATCTTGTGTTGGTGGGAGATTATAACAAAGTCATGTGGCCATCACTAGATTCTACAGCTCCTGGAGCAACGCACTCTCCTTCAGACTTGTTTCAGGTTATGGCTAGAGAAGGTTTGTTGGATGTTTGGCGTTTGCAATACTTAAATGAGAAAGATTTTACGTTCTTTTCACATCCTCGTGGCACATATTCGCACATTGATATGTTTTTTGTGGATAAATTGTTGTTTGATAGAGTTTCCTCATCTCATATAGGTCTAATAACTTGGTCGGATCACGCGCCCATTTCAATGTCGGTATCTGAAAACTTTAATAGACCCCCTCATTCCCTTGGGGAATTAACCATTTTATATTAAATTCCCCCAATTATCAGGACTCGCATAATTCCACATTGATGGATTTTAATTGAAACATTTTTTTAAATGCTCACTATACCCCTAGATAAATTCCTTGAGGAGTGTAGTTTCCCACATGGAGTCACTCTTGGGGGGTTTCCACTGTTTTGACCACTCAGGGGCTTTGCAAATGTGGGCACTTGGGACGTAACTGACACCGGGAGAGGAATTCGTGGGTGTTGGCCATAAACGATGAAGAATGGTGTGGCAGCAGTGGACTCGTTTGTGTGGTTGTTATAAGGGAACTCGGCCCAAGGAAGAAGTTGCACCCAGTCATCATGCTGCCTGGAGATGAAGTGTCGTAGGTAGTTCTCCATGACCTAATTGATCCTCTCGACTTCACCATTGGACTGGGGGTGGTAGGCTGTGGAAAAGTCCAACTTTACAATAAAGAGTTTACAGAGGGCTCTCCAGAACTTTCAGGTGAACTAAACCCCTGATCAGACACGATATGCAGAGGTAAGCCGTGCAGGCTGAAGATGTGTTGGATGAAATTTGGCCAGTCAAGAAGCAGAAGGTAGGCTGGTCAGCGGAAAGAAATGAGCCATCTACCACCACCCAGACCGTACTGCATCCAGCAGAGGGGGGCAGGACCGTGACAAAGTCCATTGCTATATGCTGCCAGCGGTCATTGGGCACAGGCAGCGGCTGGAGCAGACCAGCTGGCTTGGAGTGAGCAACCTTGCTAGCCGCGCACACCGTGCAGGACGAGACAGATTCCACAATGTCTTTGGACAGCGTGGGTGACCAGAACTAATGGGCAATCAGATCTCTGGCTTTACGGACACCCGCGTGCTCCGCCAGTTTGGATCGGTGTCCCCAGCGAAGGATTCTCCTCCTGTCTGCCAGGCGTACAAAAGTCCTCCCCGGAGGGATGTGTCTAACTTGCAGGGGATATACAGAGATGACGCAGGATGGATCAATGATATTTTGCAGAGACTCCACAGTGTCCTCTGTCTTGAACGACCTGGACAAGGCATCGGCCCTCACATTTTTGTCGACAGGTCGATAGTGGAGTACAAACTGGAACCGAGCAAAGAACAGCGACTACCTGGCCTGGCTTGATGGGGGTTCAGCTGTTGGGCCGACTGGAGATAGGTGAGGTTCTTGTGGTCAGTATATCTCAGGATGGGGTGAGCCGCGCCCTCTAGTAGATGTCTCCACTCCTCCAGGGCCAATTTGATGGCCAATAACTGATCCCCAATCAAGTAATTGCACTCTGCAGAAGAAAAAACTCTAGAATAATAGCCACATACTACCGTCTTCCGTTTGGAGCCTCTCTGGAACAGAAGTGCGCCTGCACCAACAGAGGTGGTGTCCACCTCCAACGAAAACTGTAGGCATACATCGGGATGAGGGAGGGTTGAGGCAGATGTGAATGCACACTTAAGGCTAT
The DNA here is from genome assembly GCF_050947455.1 of Rhinoderma darwinii. Lineage (NCBI taxonomy): Eukaryota > Metazoa > Chordata > Amphibia > Anura > Rhinodermatidae > Rhinoderma > Rhinoderma darwinii. The sequence continues at coordinate 97,103,264 of NC_134692.1, forward strand.
TAAATGCAGATTTTGCGTCTGGAGTCCACACCTTGGCGTTCATACCATTCTTGGTGAGGTTAGAGATGGGAACCGTCAGTGAAGAGAAGTGTGAAATAAACTGCCAGTAAAAGTTGACATATGGACCTAAATCCTTGAGGATGTGGCCAATCCAGGACAGCCTTTACCATCTCAGGGTCCATCTTGAGGCCTTGATCCGAGATGATGTAACCCAGGAAGGGGTGACAATTTTTCTCAAATACGCAGTCCTCCAGCTTGGCATCCCTTAATCACAGCAGAACTTGATGGACATGTCTCCAATGAGTCGTCGGATCTGGAGAAAAAAAAAATGTAAATGTCATCAATATAGACCACAACACAGACATAGAGGAGGTCTCGGAAGACGTCATTGACGCATTCCTGGAAGACCACGGGAGCGTTACACAGACCGAAGGGCATCACCAAGTTTTCGTAGTGCCCATCTCGAGTGTTAAATGCCGTCTTCCACTCATCACTTTGACGTATTCATATCAAGTTGTAAGCCCTACGCAAGTCCAGTTTAGGGAAGATCTTGGCTCCTCGTATGCGCTCACGCTCAAATAGTTCAGAGTTTAGGAGTAACGGATATTTGTTTTTGACCGTGACTTGATTGAGGCCACAGTAGTCAAAGCAAGGATGAAAAGATTCGTGTTTTTTCTTGATAAAGAAGAATCTGGCCCCGGCCGGGGAGGAAGGCTTCCGTATGAAACCCCTCTCCAAATTCTCCTTGATGTAGATCGACATGAACTGCATCTCTGGCAAGGAGAGAAGATATACCGGGCAACGGGGAGTGGATGCATCTGGAACCAGTCCAATGGGGCAGTCATAAGCCCAGTGAGGAGGGAGCGTCTCAGCCTCCTTCCTGCTGAAGACATCCGCAAATTGAGAGTACTGAGGAGGCAATCCTGCCAATGACTGTGGCAAAGGAGACTGGACCGGATGGATCTGCGACAGACAGCGATTGCGACACTTGTGACCCCATTGGGGAACCTCTCCGGAATTCCAGTCCAGAACAGGGGCATGTAGTCGAAGCCAAAGCAGATCAGGCAGCACAGGGTTGACAGCTTTGGGTAGAACGAGAAATGAGATTAGCTCCGAATGAAGGGCTCCAACTTGCAGTTTGGGTCGGGCAGAGGCAGTCGATTCACCAAGGCATTCGCCAAAGATGTCCCCAGGGGGACTGTGGGCAACTGAAGAAGATCCACTAGGTCTTTCCGGATGAAGTTTGCTGCGGACCCTGAGGGTTGTCTCTATAACCAATCTTAGGCACGGCAGTTTCGCTTGCCTCTGCAAACACCAACGCACAATATGGCCTCCAAGGCCGCAATACAGACAAAATCCTGAAGTGCATCTGCAGTGTTTCTCCTGGACAGACAGTTTAAACAGGTCCACCTGTATAGACTCCTCTGGTGGGAATCTTGCCTCCCGGTGAGCCTCTTGGGATCGCTCCCGGATTCTCATGTCAATCCAGGTGGCTAAAAGTATGAGGTCATCCAGGGTAGGTGGCAGATCACGAGCGGCGAGCTCGTCTTTAACCTTAGGAGACAGTGCCTGACAGAAATGTAGCCCCTCATTGTTCCAGGACAGCTCTGCCGCCCGGGTGCGGATCTGAATGGCGTACTCGCCGACGGAGGTGTCATCCTGGCATAGGGTCAGCAGAGATGCAGCTGTTCAGAATGACTCATCCAGGTTCCTCAAACAAAATGCGAAAAATTTGAAGGAAACACTGGAAGTCCCGGGTCTCTGGCCCATGCCACAGCCTTGCCAGTAAGGAGAGAGACTATGAAAGCGATCCTTTCACAGTCAGTAGAAAATGCTCTGGCATGTAGGCTGAAGTGGATCTGGAACTGGATCAGAAATCCCCTGCAGGTCCTCGCGTCTCCATCATAGCGATGAGGCAGTGGCAGAGAAAATCGGGTGTCAGCACTGCCAGGTGGTGTAGTCAGGGGGTCATTACTGCCTGGAGGTGTAGAAGGAGGAACAGCAGAGGCAATAGTTTGGGGGAACTGCAGCTTGCGTATCCAGCTGATGTGCAATAATGTTCATAGCCTGGAGGAGTTGGTCCTGTCGTAATTGACAGACTAGAATATCCACCTGTATGGCTTGTGATGTCGTCACGGTCTTGGGTTGACCAGCGGGATCCATGGCCTGAGCGCAATGTCACGATCTGTGGGTATGTGGAACCACTGGGCCGTACCGCCGTAGCAGGATAGCAGCTGGCCAAACAGTGTACCAAGTAAAGTCTATAGTCCGAGCAAGGGTACCTGTGGTAGTACAGACAGTAGCGATGGCTAGGCTCAGATGGGACCTTGGTAGCAGACACCAGTCGTGGTGTAACACCACACGACTCCAACTCTTTTAAGGCACAGGGACAAGGTAGCACGGGATACAGGATACAGGTAGCAGGAACGGGAACACTGGGAACAGGAAAACAGTAAGGGACCATTTGCTAGACTGACACAGGGAATGAATGAAGGGGCAAGGCCCTTTTTATAGTCCAGGGAGATTAGACAATTCTAAACATGTGTGCGCGCTGGCCTTTTAAGGCCGGGACTGAGCTTGCATGCGCACCCTAGTGGTCACTGCAGGCCAGGATGGCCGCATGTGCTGGCATCTCCGGGAAGGAACGCGTCGGCAGGATGAGAGGAGTCTGCAGTCTGCGGCCGTTACAGTTAGATCTTACATCTGATCCACAGGTGCTTTCATAGGTTCCATCATGGAAAAAATAATATAGATGGCTTGTGAATATGTTATGGATTTGCAATCTCAGCGATTCCCCAAAGGCTGCTGGAGAGTGCCGGGAGATAGTGTGCAGATAAAACCAACACCTCAAATCCATCACATATCTGTTCGACACTGTCTTAGACGACCCTCGCTAGAGCCGACCGCAAGGTGGGATGACTATGCTGCTTAGGACCCAGGATGTCATAGCAGAGTTCAGAGCTGGATAGGAGGTACAATGCAGACTAACCTCAGCAGTAAACCAGACAGCCAGGGGAAAAACAGAAAGTCCAAATCAGAAGGCAAGCGGATATCTGGAATAGCAAAGATCATAACCGGTAGCTGATAATCTAAAATCAGCAAACAAGGGTTTAACGAGAGTCATACAAATGTATTGAAATATATTTTTTCATTTATCCTGATCATAAGGACACCTGACTTGGAGGTGTAGCTTATTTTTTTGGACCAGAAATAGTATAAAACACAAGTGCCCCTTTTTTCAATTGCGCACTAAAATGTCTTAATTTCGTTTTTTACACCATGGTATTAATGTATGGGTAATGGACTTGAAGTCCAATAAATAATGGTAAGAAAACATTATCTTCTACAAACTAGACACTCTAAAGTCTAAATTTCTAGCGGTTCAATTTCCGTTTTAACCCTTCACCCTTTTTACAGAATTTGTCCAAACTTGGGCCAAAAAAATGTAAATTGCTTTTTTTTTTATTTTTACAAAAGTGTCACTTTTCTTAAGCCATTTCAAAACTCCATATGACATACTGGTAAAAGTGACACCTTTCCACATTCTTCTATTTCTCCCCTGTACGGCGATACCAAATATGTGTGTCTAATTTATTATATGGACCCGTTATAGGGCATATCATAGAAGGAGTCCATTTTGGCTTTTGGAGGCCTGTCACACCAGAATTAATTTTATTGCACCATTCTGCATTTGCCATAGTACTGGAGTGTCAGACTGTCAGAATTTACCAAAAATTACCATGATACAAAAAAATACACACCCCAAATTCTATTTCTAGAAGTTCAATTTCTGTTTTAACCCTTCACACTTTTTACAGAATTTGTCCAAACTTGGGCCAAAAATACGGCGATACCAAATATGTGTATCTAATCTATTACATGGACCCGTTATAGGGCATATCATAGGAGCCCATTTTGGCTTTTGGAGGCCTTTTTACGCCAGAGCTGATTTTAGGGAACCACGCTATATTTGCCGTGGTACTGCAGGTCATTTTGACAAGTATAAATGTCCTGCTAATATTAATCTAGGGGTATAGTGAGTATTTCTAATAGGTGGAAAGAAAATAAAAAATAAGTTTTTCCAGAAAATACAGTATTGCTGCATTTTTACAGTGAAACATTATCCAATAAGCAACCCTCCCTTTTGGTTCTCCCTACAAAAACAGTGTGAAAGTAAATGAGTTAATAATGTGGGTAATATCACGGTCTTCGCCTTCATAGATTCTAAAGGCAGATGTGTAGCCTGTACCGCTCTCACAGAGCTTGTAGATTTTAACCCCATATTTTGCTCTCTTTGAGGGGATGTACTGGCGAAATGAGAGCCTGCCCTTGTAACTCATCAGTGATTCAACCACCGCTAGGTTTTTTTGGGGTTTGTACATCGGAATAAATAACTCACTACGGGGGGGGGGGGGGGGGGCTGGTGATTGTCGTTAAAACGAAGGAAGCGAATTGGCACCTCATATCTGCTTCTGGTCATAATGGCTGGAATAACAGGTGTTGCATGTGTAGGGCTTGTTGCCCAATATTATCCGGATTGAGGACTTTTTCACTAACCCCATGTTGAGGATGAGCCCCAAAAATGTTTACGTTCGCAAGTATTTGTGGGGTGCCACTCCTTTGCATAGGTGGACGTTGGCTTTTCAGCAAAGAATTGGCGAGCATACAGATTGGTTTAGGTTAACAACCAGCTCCAATAGTTCATGTGTAATGAATATTTTTTAAAAATCAAGGGCTGTAAAATTTTCCACATTAATATTTATCCCTGGTGTGGCAATAAATGCTGGTATATTAGGGGAAAATGACTCTGTGGGTACCCACTCAATATATTCTGGGGGAATAGAGTAGCCCGTGTTTTTTGGTACTTCTGCGACATGCCATGTGCTTGTGGACTCTGCAGCGACACGAATTGCAGAAAGCGTATCACTGTCGTCGTGATCACTGGTAGACAACATTTCTACCTCAGACGCGGTTTCTGTATCCCTTTCATCAGATTCAGAAATTAACATGGCGTATGCCTCTTCCAACGTGAACCTTTTATGGGCCATTGTAATTATACACACGTACGACAAAGACTGTAACCAGACGCACACGCAGACAAATTTTATTATTTTTTCTTTACTTTTTGTTTTTCACAGACGAAAATACACGGACGTCACAAAAGCACGCTCCACAAAAAACTGATGTCGAACAAACACGTAGACTATAAAACTTTTTTTTTTAAACTTTTTTTTTTTTGCACAAATAAAATACACAGACGTTACACACATACGCTACACAAAAACCCTAGGCTAAACCTAGACTAAACCTAGGCTAACCCTAGACTAAACCTAGGCTAACCCTAGAATAGAACCTAGAATAACCCTAGACTAACCTTAAGGGCACGTTCACGTTACATTTGTTTCAATACATTTTTAGGCAAGTTAGTTCAGACGTTGCGGAAAACTCCGATGCGGACCATGGGCTGCGGTGCGGAATTTTCCCTGCGCAACATGCACTGTCTGTGGCGGAAAAGAAGTGGAATTTCACTGCGAATTTCAGCCTTTGCAATGCAAAAACTGAAATCTGTGGCAAGTTCACTGTCTTTTCTGCAACGTCTGAATTACCTGTCAAATATGCAAATGTTGGTACAGATTCGTTGCGTAATTGCCCCAAATCTGCACCAACATTTGCAGCGGAAAAACTCTGCCACGTGTGAACATGCCCTAAGGATAACCCTAGCCAAGGTATACAATTGAAATTTATATAAAGTTTATGTATTAGATTTATTGTAATTTTGTGTCTTTGGTGTCACAGTAAAATTTTCTCTCTGTCTCTTCTCATGCAGAGAGTGTGAGGAGAGACAGAGACAGCTAAGAGAAACACTTAGTTTTTCATTTTGTGATCACTGTGAATGGTTCTCACAGTGATCACATGAACAGAGACCACTGTTATTGGTCTCCGATCATCACTCTGAAGCCAAGGCTCGGGGATTTTTCCCAGTACCCAGTCATAGAAACAGCACGGACTCTGCTACACTACAGAAAAGGTAGAGGGGTTATTCACGTGTAGAGATGAGCGAACCGGGACAACCGAACCCGGTTTCGGTCTGAACATCGGGAAAAGTTTTGTTCGCAGCGAATCCGAACTTCACCGGGTTCGGCCAAACACGTTTTGACCGAACCCGGTCAAAAATATTATACAAATCGGCAGCCACTTGTCTCTATCAATCACTGATAGAGAAAAGAGGCTGCTGATTAAAAATAAAATAAAAATAATTTCATACGTACCCGGTCGTTGTCTTGGTGACGAGTCCCTCTTCTTCTTCCAGTCCGACCTTCTTTCCTGACGCGGCAGCCTGTGATTGGCTGCAGAGGCCGCTGCAGCCTGTGATTGGCTGCAGAGGCCGCGGCAGCCTGTGATTGGCTGCAGCGGTCACATGGGCTGTAACGTCATCCAGGAATGTCGGGCCGGATGTCGAGAGGGACGCCGTCACCAAGGCAACGGCCGGGAGACCGGACTGGAGGAAGCAGAAAGTTCTCGGTAAGTATGAACGTCTTTTTTTTTTTACAGGTTACTCTATATTCTGATCGGAATTCACTGTCCAGGGTGCTGAAACAGTTACTGCCGATCAGTTAACTCTTTCAGCACCCTGGACAGTGACTATTTACTGATGTCGCCTAGCAACGCTGCCGTAATGACGGGTGCACACATGTAGCCACCCGTCATTACGGGGCCTCATGCACATGACCGTAATAGCGGGCCCATAGACTTCTGTTAGCCACGGGTACCTTCCCGTTTTCTCACGGGAAGGTGCCCGTGCCGTTAAAAAGATAGAACATGTTCTATTTTTTTATTTTACGGGCCGTGCTCCTATACCTTATAATGGGAGCACGGCTCGGAAAAACGACCGGCTGCCCCTTCACATGATTGGCAAGACACCGCTTAATGGTAAGAGCAGAGTTCACAGCAGCACAGAGTATTTCAGGAGATGAGCGTGCGGATCTTGTGCGGGGTGGTGACTTGCCAATCATGTGAAGGTGTTATTGAGGACAGGAGTGGAGGAGAGGTAACAGACTGAGAGCTACGTAATGGTAAGAGCAGAGTTCACAGCAGCACAGAATCTGCACGCTCCTCTCCTGAAATATTCTGTGCTGCTGTGAACTCTGCTCTTACCATTACCCCCACCCACACCATGCTGCACTATTTTAGTCACAATTTTTTTACCTGCAGTGGAAGCTTCTTCGGCTTCTTTCACACCATGGTATTTCTATTAGTTTACTGTATGTGGTGGGAAAGCTCCTAACGCCTATAATAAATGGATCCATAGAACCCCATATACCCAGCAGAGGCTAAAAAGCTTTTTTTGCTGCGTGGAATAGCATTGAAGGCTGCGCTATTCCATGCATAAAAATGTGTTGTTGTTTTTTTAACATGGGTGCCTATGGAGGACAGATAGTAGAGACATCCGTTTTTTTAAACTGCTTAATGCAACTCCTGGGAGCTTTATCAGCACATACATTATATTGATAGAAATATTGTGGTGTGAAAGCCGCCTAAGATCGTCCAATGCCGATGTGAACACAGCCCAATGCTGACAATAAGGCTGCATTATTAGAGCTATCACCAATGTGTCTACAGCTAATGGTTTGCTGACTCCGTCTACTTGTGCTGGCTCCACCCGCAACATGGGGCCACGTTTAGATTTTTTTCCAGGGCCACTTTAAGCTCCCAATCCGTACCCGGGTGGATATGATAAATATTAAGAACAAACAGCAGATCAAGAGTAGATGAACGGAGCAGGTGAAAGTTAAAAAGTTAGAGTCCTCACAACTTTAACCCCTTCACGCAAATCGGTGTTACTGTAGGTTCTTTTTAGCGGGTCGTTCCCGCAAATGGGCATACAGTAACGCCCTGAGGACGAAGCATGCACAGGAGCTGTGCGTGCTTCATCTTCAGCGGGTAATATACAGCTGACATCCTGCCGCAATGGCGGCGATCACAGTTATGTCCGATCGCCGCAGTTTAACCCCTTAAATGTCGCTGTCAATAGCGACAGCAGCATTTAAGTGATTGACACAGAGTGAGGGGGCTCCCTCTGTACCACGAAAAATCGCCGGATGCTGATGGTTGCAATAGCAACCAGTAAGCCTAGCAACGGCTTCCTGGTTGCCAGGTACGTGAGCCTATTAAGTCCTGCCCGAGGCAGAACGTAATAGGCTTAAGGCTGGGTTTACACTACCTATTTTCAGACGTAATGGAGGCGTTTTAAGCCTCGAATTACATCTGAAAAAACGGCTCCAATACGCCGACAAACATCTGCCAATTACTTTCAATGGGCTTTACAATGTACTGTGCCGACAACCTGTCATTTTAGGCGTCGCTGTCAAAAGACGGCTCGTAAAATGACAGCTTCGTTAAAAGAAGTGCAGGACCCTTCTTGGGACGTTTTTGGAGCCGCTTTCTCATAGACTCCAATGAAAACAGCTCCAAAACGGCCGTAAAAAATGCAGCGAAAACGCAGCGAAAAACGCAGCGAAAAACGCAAGTTGCTCAAAAAATGTCTGAAAATCAGGGGATGTTTTCCCTTGAAAACAGCTCCGTTTTTTGAGACGTTTTTGACTCTACGTGTGAACATACCCTAACTGTCAGTTGCAAACGTTTTTTGAGCAACTCGCCTTTTTCGCTGCCTTTTTGGCTGCGTTTTCGCTGAAGTCAATGAAAAACGTCTCAAATTACGTCCCAAGAAGTGTCCTGCACTTCTTTGATGACGCTGTTATTTTACACGCCGTCTTTTGACAGCGACGCGTAAAATTACAGGTCGTCGGCACAGTACGTCGGCAAACCCATTGAAATGAATGGGCAGATGTTTGCCGACGTAGTTGAGCCGTGTTTTCAGGCGTAATTCAAAGCGTAAAACGCCTCGTTTACGCCTGAAAATAGGTCGTGTGAATCCAGCCTAGCAATACACTGCACTACACAAGTACATAAGTAGTGCAGTGTATTGTACAGGGGATCAGAAGATCAGAGCTTCAAGTCCTCCTTTTATGTGTAAAAAAAAAAAAGCTAAAAAAAAGTTTTAGATAAATAAATAAAAGTTTTATGTAATAAAAACAACAATAATCGCCCTGTTTCACTGATCATGCCCTTTATAATTAGAAAAAATAATAAAAAAAATATATACATAATAGGTATCGCCGCGTTAGTATCGGCCTGACCTATAAAAATATCATATTATTTATACTGTATGGTGAACACCATAAAAAAATACAATAAAAACCAATAGCAGAATTTCCTTTTTTGGTCACGTTGTTTCCAAAAAAACGTAAAAAAAAGTCGCACATACCCAAACATGGTACAAATAAAAACTACAGTTTGTCACGCAAAAAACAAGCCCTCACACAGCTCCGTCGACAAACAAATAAAAAAGTTATGGCTCTCAGAATATGTTGACACTAAAAAATTATTTTATTTAGAAAAAAGTGTTTTTATTGTGTAAAAGTAGTAAAACATATAAAAACTATATAAATTTGATATTACCCTAATCACATTGAACCGCAGAATAATGTAAACATTTTGTTAATACTGCACAGAGAACACCGTTAAAAATGTATAAAAAACAGTGAGAGAATTTTTGTTTTCTGGTCTCCTCACCTCCCAAAAAATTGAATAAAAACTGATCAAATTATTACATGTACCCCAAAATGATACTAATAAAACTACAGCTCATCCCATGAAAATCAAGCATTCACACAGCTCATCAACGGAAAAATAAAAAGTTAGGACTCTCGGAACGCAATAATGCAAAATGACGGCCCAGACTAAGGCCTCATTTACACGAGCGTAATATACGCGCGTGCGACGCGCATGCTTTTCACGAGTGACGTACGCACCTATATTACTCTATGGGACAGTGCAGACAGTCCGTGTTTTTTGCACATTGCGAGTGCGTTGCGTAAAACTCACGACATGTTCTAAAATCGTGCGTTTCTTGCGCATCACGCACCCATTGAAGTCAATGGGTGCGTGAAAACCACGCATGCCACGTGGATGCTCCTGCGTTGTATGCGCGAATTTCACGCATCACTTGTTACATAGTTACATAGTTACATAGTTAGTACGGCTGAAAAAAGACATATGTCCATCAAGTTCAACCAAGGGAAGGAAAAAGGGCAGGAAAAATTTCTACACATAGGAGCTAATATTTTTTTGTTCTAGGAAATTATCTAACCCTTTTTTAAAGCCATCTACTGTCCCTGATGTGACCAGCTCCTGCGGTAGGCTATTCCATAGATTCACAGTTCTCACAGTAAAGAAGACTTGTCGCCTCTGCAGGTTGAACCTTTTTTTCTCCAGACGGAGGGAGTGCCCGCTTGTTTTTTGAGGGGGTTTTACAAGGAACAGGATTTCACCATATTTTTTGTATGTACCATTAATATATTTATATAAGTTAATCATGTCCCCCCTTAGTCGTCTTTTTTCAAGGCTAAATAGGTTTAATTCTTTCAATCTTTCCTCATAACTTAAATTCTCCATGCCCCTAATTGCTCTTCTTTGTATTTTTTCCAACTCCAGGGCATCCTTTCTATGAACTGGAGCCCAGAACTGAACTGCATATTCTAGATGAGGCCTCACTAATGCTTTGTAAAGTGGTAATATTACATCCCTGTCCCACGAGTCCATGCCTCTTTTAATACACGACAATATCCTGCTGGCCTTTGAAGCAGCTGATTGACACTGCATGCTGTTATTGAGTTTATGATTTACAAGTACACCCAGATCCTTCTCAACAAGTGAATCCGCCAGTGTAGCTCCCCCTAGGACATATGATGCATGCAGGTTGTTGGTACCCAGATGCATAACTTTACATTTATCTACATTAAACTTCATCTGCCAAGTGGACGCCCAAACACTTAGTTTGTTTAAATCTGCCTGCAATTCATGAACATCTTCCATAGACTGAACTATATTACATAGCTTGGGGTCATCTGCAAAAATAGAAATAGTGCTATTAATCCCATCCTCTATATCATTAATAAATAAGTTGAATAATAGTGGTCCCAGCACTGAACCCTGGGGTACACCACTTATAACTGGGGACCATTCAGAGAAGGAATCATTGACCACAACCCTCTGGATACGGTCCTTGAGCCAATTCTCAATCCAATTACAAACTATATTTTCGAAACCTATAGTCCTTAATTTACCCATTAGGCGTCTATGGGGGACAGTGTCAAATGCCTTTGCAAAGTCCAAAAACACTAAATCCACAGCGGCCCCTCTGTCTAGACTTCTGCTCACCTCTTCATAAAAACAGATTAGGTTAGTTTGACAACTTCTGTCCTTAGTAAAACCGTGCTGGCTGTCACTTATAATGCTATTTATTGTCACATAATCCTGTATATAGTCCCTCAATAGCCCCTCAAACATTTTCCCCACGATGGATGTTAAGCTTACTGGTCTATAATTACCCGGGGAAGACCTAGAGCCCTTTTTGAAAATAGGCACCACATTTGCGCTGCGCCAGTCCCTTGGCACTATACCAGTCACTAGTGATTCTCTGAATATTATGAAAAGGGGGACAGAAATAACTGAACTAAGCTCTTTAAGAATTCTAGGGTGTAACCCATCTGGTCCTGGGGCCTTGTGCACATTTATTTTATTTAATTTAGCTTGGACCATCTCTACATTCATCCAATTCAGTATATCAACTGATATATTAACAGCACTGGCACCGGCTACATCAGCTGCTCTTTCTTCTGTTGTATATACAGAGCTAAAGAACCCATTTAGTAACTCTGCCTTCTCTTGATCCCCTGTGATCAACTCCCCATTACCATTATCTAGGGGTCCTACATGTTCAGACCTTGGCTTTTTAGCATTAATATACTTGAAGAATTTTTTGGGATTTGTTTTACTATCCTTGGCCACCTGCCTTTCATTTTGTATTTTTGCTAATTTTATTACATTTTTACAGATTTTATTAAGCTCTTTATATTTTACAAAGGCTGTACCCTCAGATTTGTATTTTTTAAATGCCCTTTTTTTGTTCATGTATTGCCCCTTTCACAGAAGGTGTAAGCCATGTGGGGTTTAATTTGAGTCGTTTATACTTGTTACCTATAGGAATAAATTTTGCACTATAATAACTCAAAGTAGATTTGAAAATCTCCCATTTATCATTTGTTCCATTATTTGACATTAGTTCTTCCCAGTCTATATCCAGAATTGCAGCCCTCATCCTGGGGAAATTGGCTTTCTTAAAATTAAATGTTTTTGCCCTCCCAGCCTGCGTTTGTTTTTTACAGTATAGGTAAAATGTAACTATATTATGATCACTGTTGCCGAGGTTTTCACGAACATTGACATTCCCAACAAGATCTGCATTATTAGAAATGACCAGATCCAACAGAGCTTCACCTCTAGTCGGGTCTTCCACAAACGGGCCCATAAAATTTTCCTGCAACAGGTTGAGGAAATGTCTCCCCTTTGCAGTTGAAGCTGAACCATGACACCAATTAACATCCCGGAAATTAAAATCTCCCATTATCACTACAGTACCCGCCTGTGCAGCCCGCTCCATCTGTTTATATAGCTGAACATCCATCTCCTCAGTTATATTGGGGGGTTTATAGATTACACCAAAAGTAATTTTTTCAGTGTTTACCTCCCTTTCTAGTTCCACCCACAAGGTTTCCACCTCCTCACAGTATTCACCCACTATTGTCTCTTTCACACTCGCCTTCATATCACTTCTCACATATAGACATACACCACCGCCTTTCCTATTTGTCCTGTCTTTCCGAAAAAGTGTAAAACCCTGTAGATTTACAGCCCAGTCATGTGAAGAGTCCAGCCATGTTTCAGCAACACCAACTATATCTATATTTTCTTCCAGTATCAAGGCCTCCAGCTCCCCCATTTTGCTTGCTAGACTTCTGGCATTTGTGAACATACACTTTAACTTGCCTGTCAGTTTTTCACTTTTATTATCAGAAATGTGATTTGACATTAATCGGGCCTTTTTATTTACACTGATGTTTTGTAAAGAAAGGATCTCCTTATCTTGTTGTCTAGTCCTCTCCCCACATTCTGTTTCTCCCCCCACCAATATAGTCTGACCCCTCTCTAACCTGGCTACCCCTTTTTTTTCTACATTGACCTCCCTCCTCAGCCCTAGTTTAAATACTCCGCCACCCCAGCTAGAATTCTCTCCCCCAGCACAGCGGACCCCCTTCCATTTAGGTGCAAATCATCTGCAGAATACAGTTTGTACCCCAATGAAAAGTCAGCCCAGTGCTCTAGGAACCCAAATCCTTCTCCACTACACCAAGACTTAAGCCATGCATTTAACTCCCTGAGCTCCCGCTGTCTTTCCTGTGATGCGCATGGCACAGGCAGTATTCCTGAGAATACAACCTTGGAGGTCCTTCCCTTCAGCTTGTAGCATAGTTCTCTAAAATTATTCTTAATGCTCCTCCACCTACCATTTATTCTGTCGTTGGTACCGACATGGACCACGACAGCTGGATCATCACCAGCCCCTCCCATCAATTTGTCCACCCGTTCCACCACATGCCGAACCCTGGCACCAGGGAGACAGCAAACCATTCGGTTGAGGTGGTCTTGGCGACAAATTATTCTATCCGTCTTCCTGATTATAGAATCCCCTACGACTATCAATTGTCTTGGCTTACCTGCATTACTACTAGCTGGGCTGTTCTCCCGGCTGTTAGGGAGATCAGTATCCACTAGGGCTGCCATTTCTGAGACTGACACCCTCGCATCATCACCCAACTTGGCAATTTTGCCTGGAATGTCATAAACCGGATCGGCCTTCCTTTTCTTTGACCCCTTTCTACTGCCCCTAACTACATTAACCCAGCTACTTACCTGATCCTGCTCACCCATGTCTTCACCCTCCAGTTGTAACCCACTAACTGCATGCTCCGTGAGCAGCAAGCTCAGCTCAAGATTGTCTATCCTCCTCAGTGTTGCATTCTGCTCCTCCAGATCTCTAATACGAGCTTCCAGGTGAACAACATGCTCACATCTGCCACAGAGATATTCACCCTGGAACTCCGGCTCCAGTCGTGCATACATATGGCAAACTGTGCACTGAAGAAAACCTCCAATCTTGCTATCCATTATCCAAGTTACAAAAAAAACAGCGAACAGGTGTTAATCAAAAAGAAAAAGAAGTAGAAGAGCACTTACTGGGGCTTTAACTCCTCTTTTCAACTCCGGTTTTTGGAACTCCACTTGATCTACAAACCACTTGTTTTTTCAAGCCACAGAACAGGCTCTACAGAGTACTGAGGCCTGATTTATAGCACCTGGGACCAGCTAACCCCTCCCCCTTACTCAGCTACTCAGGAAGGAAACTGCAAGGGAAAAATGGTTTTAAATAATGTCACTTTTGCAAACTTTGTAGCAAGCAAGCAATCAATACATATATCACATACAATGGCCCCCCACTTTATCACACACAACACAGTAAATCAATCCGGTTTTTGGAACTCCACTTGATCTACAAACCACTTGTTTTTTCAAGCCACAGAGCTTGTATGTCGATGCAAAAGAGTTTATAAAGCTGGACAAAGCAAACAGAAACCAGGAAGTGCTTGCGTTTTCTCTACGAGTGGGCAAGCCTGTGTGAGAGAATCTACACTCCCCAGAGATCTGCTGCCATGCCGTGTGGGCTTGACGTTGAGCGCCTCATCAGCCTGGTCCAGGGCCATGGGGCTATTTGGGACACTCGTGCGGAGGCGTACCACGACCGCACGGTCAAGGAGGACGCCTGGGAGGAGATTGCAAAGGAGCTTTTTGGAGAGGAATGGGAGAGTGGCCGTACCCGGGACCGCAGTCGGTTGGGTGAGTACCATGTGTTTTTAAGCAATGCAATGTCATCCCTATTGAAGAACTGTGGCCCTGTATGTGTCTTCCGCTCAATTGCCCAATGACCTTTTGTGTAGCAGGCGCATCACCGTGTAGCATGTCATTAGCAGGGTAGGGCCCCTCATTTTGTGAGAGGGCAGAGTTGTTATGGCGTTGTTGCAATATGTGACCATGTATTTGTTTTTCCTCCAACAGTCCAAGATATAAAAACACGGTGGCGGAGTTGCCGTGACCAATTTAGGGGAGAAATGGGGGAAAAGGGATGCAGCGGAGATGGGGGCTCGCGTAAGCGCCCCTACATCTATATGAAGCAATTGATGTTGTTGAAGGACATTATGGAGATGCGGACGTAAGAGATTGTGCTTTTGCATGTGTCTAATGTTTGTTCGCCCAGGTCCTGTTTGCCATCGTGTTGTTGTGGGCAATGATCTCTATTGTGTTCTAACGCTGTTTTCCCATTCCAGAACCACCGACTATTTGGAGGACACTGCCGACGACACGGACATCGCCGAGTCTCAGCCGCAACCTCCTGCTGCCCATGACCTGCCCCTTAGCCCGGAGCCGACACCCCTGGACCCCGCCCTTGTCCAGTCTGCACGGGCCATCGCCTCTCCGGCTGAGGAGCACCCCTGCGTACCACAACTCGCCGACGCCATGTTCCACAGCCCTCCGCCGGTGTCCAAGTGGATAGCCGGGTGTTGGAATTCCTGAGCCGAGCTGCGGAGAGGACGGCCAGGACTTTTTTGCCCGCTGCATTGTTCCCCTACTCCGCCTGGTCCCTATGGATCCCATGGCCCGGCTCCATGCGTCGATCATAACCTTGATCGACGCCTCCACACCCCCCCCACAATCCAAACCACTGCTTCACGGCCATAGAGCAGTGGCACGGATTTGCCATGCCGGCCACCACGCCCCAATTGCCGTCACCCTACCATCAACCCACCCCGATCGCACGGCCGCACCCCTATATGCGCCCTATGGCTTCGCCTATACACTCACACACTTCTGGGCTTTGCCCCCAATGCATGCACACGTGTTATGAGGTTTTAGTTCATCTATCGGGGTTTGACAATGTTTGCAACAGATGAGAACGTTTGGGTGCTGTCATGGGACTCGAAGCACACTAAGTACACTCGCAATTGAACTCGCCTAACTTTTGGCCGACCATCATTCTATCTCCAGAAAGCATGTTTCCAAATGGCAAATGTCCTGATCAAACCCCGACAGATGTAAGCTCGCAACCCGCGTCAAGGGTCCTCATGTTTTGCGAGTCCCTAACCTTACACAAAGCAAAAAAAAACTAAAAAAAACACTGGCCACTTGGGACCTGTGTAGTGAAGCCTCCAAAAAACAGACAACCCTTCAAAGGTCATCACGCCGCCACGGTGCGGCTCCTGATGGGCACTCGAAATATGCCGCCAAAGTGTCCCGCACTCCAAGGCCGGATGTGAGAGATCGGCCGAGAGGAATAGCCGGGGCATTGTCGCTGGTGGCTGCATGTGTTAGGATATATTCTGCATCAAAGGTAGCATCATTAATGTGGCAGAAGTTATGCAGAACGACACACGCTTGTATAACACGTGTCACATTCTGCATGGACAATTGCATTGTCGTCAGAAAGACACGCCACCTGTTTGACATAATGCCAAAGGCACATTCCACACATCTACGAGCTCGGCCTAGGCGGAGATTGAACATGCGCCGACGGTCATCCAAGCCCCTTCTTGTAAAAGGTCGCATGACTTGCCTTGTCAGGGCAAACCCCTCATCCGCCACGATGACATACGGGATTGGGGGTCCGCTGGAACCAGGGAGAATGGAAGGTTCCGTCACCGCCAGTCGATTATTCACGAGTCGCTTCCCCATTCTTGATGAACGGAATATGCGGGCATCTGCAGAGCTTCCATACGAGCCGATGTCAACAATAGTGAAACAATAGATTGTGTCCAACAAGGCCAACAATACCATAGAAAAAAACTGTTTGTAGTTATAGTATTGCGAGTCACTGCGTGGGGCTTTTTTCACACAAATTTGTTTGCCGTCTAGGGCACCAATGCAATTCGGAAATTCACTTGCTCTAAGAAATCCCTCTGAAATTCTTAGCCACTGTTCTGTCGTGGGCTGAGGCATGACTGTGGTCTTTAACCTCTGCCACAACACGACATAGGTGGATGTGACAATGAACGAAATGGTGGTCACTCCCAAAAGAAATTCAAAATGTAACGAATGATAACTATTGCCTGTGGCCAGAAATCTAGAAAGCAAAGAGAAAGAAAAAGAAAGCCACAACACATGTTAGGGGTGGCTGCTAATACTGACAGCGTCATTAACTAAGTAATTGCAACTGCACACATACCTCAAGGTCACAAGCAGACGTTCCTCAGGCGAAATGCAGCGTCTCATGTTGGTATTCTTGTAGGTGATACCAGGGCGAATCTACTCAAGCAGAAGGTCAAATGTGCCCACAGATATGCGGCAGAATGCTCTAAATTTTTCAGGGTGCCGGCGTAAGTCCTCATACAGTGTATGGAAATGGCCTTTGGTCGTACGTTGGGCCACAAGTGGATGAACCCAAATGCGACATCTTCCACGCGTCTGGTGCTGCAGCATGGGTCTACGCTCCCCAAAACGACGCAAGATCATCCAGGCAAGAACACACGTGCCAGCGACTGAGAAGGCATAAGTGTGCCGTGCAAAGCCAATAACAACTTCAATGGAGAAACACACACTTGGGTTTCTGCAGAGGCGGAAATTAAGGTCCAAAACCTGTTTTCCCAGCAAGCAGGGGTTGGGCCAGCAGGCCTATTTGTAGGCTGGCCTCGCATTAATCACCTCTGCGTTTTTTACGCGCGTTGCAAACGCTGGACGTGCGCACATTTAAAACGCAATGACAACGCGCGCAATACGCTGCGTGGTTTTCGCGCGCAAAACGCACACGCTCGTGTAAATGAGGCCTGATTTATATGTGCAGCAGTTCTTTACCTAAAACCCCACGTCATCATTTGCTAGCCCCCACTGGTAGACCCTATAAATGCAGCGGAAACTATGACATTTTGGGGTCTGTGCTACATATGGGGCTAGTGAAGAAGTCAAAGATTAGGCAATGCTGGAGTGCGGATATTTTGTACCACGGACACTCTTTAGAAGTGGGACTCCTGCACCCAAAAATCCGGCCTGTGCATAAAGTATTGGTTCAAAGCGTACGTCACTGTCCATGGATAATTATTTTATTATTCATTTACCCCATTATTACATCATCCTATTATGACCTGATGCAATCCGCCCAGCTTACATATACCCTCATGTACTCCGCCCAGCTTACATATAACCTGATGTACTCATACTTTAATGTACTCCGCACAGCTTACATATACCCTGATGTACTCCGCACAGCTTACATATGCCCCCACATTATAAACTGAAACACCATTAAAACACTAAAAAAAACTACTACCAAGCTAATTCTGCACTCAAAAGGTAAATGGCGGTCCCTCTGGGCCTGGCAGTGTGCCCAAACAGCAGTTTATGATCACATATGGGGTATTACTGTACTCTGGAGAACCGCTTAACAATTTATTGGGTGTGTGTCTCCAGTGGTACAAGCTGGGCACAACAAGTTGGGCGCTGAAATAGCATAACTGTGGAAAATGCCAATTTTCAATCTGCAACATCTAAATGGGTTCACTTCTCGGGGGTTTTCACTGTACTGGTACCTCAGCGCAATTCAACATGGCGCCAAAAGCCAATTTTGCTAAATCTCCACTCCAAAAACGAAATTGCGCTTTTTCCCTTTAGACCCTTGCCGTGTGTCCAAATAGCAGTTTACAACCACATATGCGGTAGTTCCCTACTCAGGAGAAATTGTGTAACACATTTTGGGGT
Organism: Rhinoderma darwinii; assembly: GCF_050947455.1. Taxonomy (NCBI): domain Eukaryota; kingdom Metazoa; phylum Chordata; class Amphibia; order Anura; family Rhinodermatidae; genus Rhinoderma; species Rhinoderma darwinii. Next base: position 97,122,023 of record NC_134692.1, read on the forward strand.
GTCTTTTCTCCTGTATTCCTTGTGAAAATGAAAAATTATGAGCTAAATCTACACATTATTGGAAAAAATATTTTTTTTCATTTTCACGGCCCAGTTCTAATAAAATCTATAAAACACCTGAGGGATCAAAATGCTCAATACACCTCTAATTTAATTCTTTGAGGGGTATAGTCTCCAAAATGTGATCATACCTGGGGAATTTCTACTATACTGGTACTTCAGGGGCTCTGCAAATGCAACATGGCCCCCAGAAACCAATTCAGCAAAATCTGAGCTGCAAGATCCAAATGGTGCTCCGTCCCTTCTGAGCACTGCCGTGGGTCCAAACAGCAGTTTATTTCACATATGGGGTATTTCCGTAATCGGGAAAAATTGCTTTACAAATGTTGGGTTGCTTTTTCTCCTTTATTCCTTGCAAAAATTCGAAGTTTTTCCAGAAAAAAAAGTAGATTTTCATTTTCACAGACTAATTCTAATAAAATCTATGAAACACGTGTGGGGTAAAAATGCTTACTACACCCCTAGATGAATTCCTCAAGTGGTGTAGTTTCGTGAATCAAGTCACTTTTGGGAAGTTTCCACTGTACTGGTACCTTAGGAGTTTTGCAAAAGTGACATGGTGTCAAGAAACCAATCCAGCAAAATCTGTGCTCCAAAAGCCAAATGGCGCTCCTTCTCTTCTTATCCTAGCCGTGTGCCCAAACAGCAGTTTATGACCACAAATGGGGTATTGCCGTACTCCAGAGAAGTTGCTTTACAAATGTTGGGGTTCTTTTATTCCTTTATTTGTTGAGATAATGAAATTTTGAGCTAAAGCTACGTCTTATTGTAAAAAAAATTTTTTTTTTTATCTTCACTGCCCAATTCTAATAAAATCTATGAAACCCCTGTGAGTTCAAAATGCTCACTACACCCCTAGATGGATTCTTCAAGGGGTGTAGTTTCCTAAATGTAGTCACTTTGTTGGTGTTTTCTATGTTTTGGTCCCTTAGGGGCTTTGCAAATGTGACATGGCCTCCGCAAACCATTCCTGCTAAATTTTAGCTCCAAAAGCCAAATGGCGCTCTTTCCCTTCTAAGCCCTGCCGTGTGTCCAAACAACCGTTTATTACCACATGTGGGGTATTGTTTTACTCTGGAGAAATTTCTTTACAAATGTAGTGGTGCATTTTCTCCTTTTAGTCCTTGTGGAAATTAGAAAAAATTAGCTAAACCTACATTTTCCTTGAAAGAATGTAGATTTTCATTTTCACGGCCTACTTCCAATAATTTCTGCAAAAACCTGCGGTGTCAAAATGCTCACTATACCCCTAGATAAATTCCCTGAGGGGTTTAGTTTAAAAAATGGGGTCACTTTTGGGGGCTTCCACTGTTTTGGCACCACCAGACCTTTTCAAACCTGACATGGTGCCTAAAATATATTCTAATAAAAAGGAGGCCCAAAATCCACTAGGTGCTCCTTTGCTTCTGAGGTCTTTGCTTCAGTCCATTAGCGCACTAGGGCCACATGTGGGATATTTCTAAAAACTGCAGAATCTGGGCAATAAATATTGAGATGCATTTCTTGGGTAAAACCTTCTGTGTTACAGAATTTTTTTTATTGCAAATGAATTTTGGCCAAAAAAATTACATTTGAAAATTTCACCTCTACGTTCCTTCAATTCCTTTAAAACGCCTAAAGGGTTCAAACACTTTCTGAATGCTGTTTTGAATACTTTGAGGGGTGCCGTTTTCAAAATGGGGTGTTTTATGGTGGGTTCCTAATACATGGGGCCCTCAAAACCACTTCAGAACTGAACTCGTCCCTGAAAATATAGCCTATTGAAATTTTGAAATTGTAATTAAAAATGCTTCTTAGAAATTGCTGCTAAAGTTCTAAGCCTTGTAACGTCCTAGAAAAATAAATGGATGTTCAAAGAACAATGTAAACATAAAGTAGACATATGGGATATGTTAATTAGTAACTATTTGTGGGGTATTACTATTTGCTTTACAAGCAGATACATTTAAAATGAGAAAAACCCTAATTTCGTCAAATTTTCTCTAAATTTGGGTGTTTTTTACAAATAAGCAATGAATTTATCGACCAAAGTTTTTCACTAACATAAAGTACAATATGTCACAAGAAAACAATCTCACAATCGTTTGGATAGGTAAAAGTATTACGAAGTTATTACCACATAAAGTGACACATATCAGATTTGAAAAAATGGGTCTGGTCATGAAGGCCAAAATGAGCTTGGTTCTGAAGGGGTTAAGAAATGAGTCCATATACATATATACTTCATTGCTCAGACGCTCTCTGGACCTCATGTCCCACGGACTCAGCCGGGTCCGTGTGCACACGGGGAAGCTGGACAACGTTTGCCTCCACGGAGTAGATGCAGCATATGGAAAACAGCTCTGTGTGTACAGTCTTCTGCAGGAGGTATTCTGAGCCCAGTGGTTCTACCTCCAACCACATGTGCAGAGTGGAAAAAAGGCCCTATTTCATGTAGAGGCTATGTTCACACAGGGCGGATACGCTGCGTAAAAGCACACAGCGTATCCGCACTGGGAAATTAAATATGGCCAGTGATGTAAGGAGGAGAGAAGGAGTCCCAGGCAGAGCGCTAATGGCTCTGCTCCGGGCTCCGTCTCTGGGAAAGCCCCTGACATCACTGTCCATATATGACCTAATGATAGGGATGATAACTGTAGGGATGGTATTTGGCAGGTGATGAGCAGTGCCTGGTTTTCTTCAGACATGATGCTTAGAAATTGAGTCCAAAAAATTCAATCTTAGTTTCACTAGAAACAGAATCTAGTTTCTCAGTCTGAGAGGCTTTTTTACAAAATTCCAGATGGGCATTCATGTGTCTTTTACTGAGGAGAGGCTTCTTTCTGGCCACTCTGCCATAAAGCCCAGATTTCTGGAATTCACTTGGTTTTTGCTCTGATATGCATTGTGAGCTGTGAGACCTTATATCATACCTCCCAACTGTCCCGGATTCAGCGGGACAGTCCCGGATTCCGGGCAGTGTCCCGCTGTCCCGGGCGGCCGGGGGGATGTCCCACTGTGAAAATAATTCTGAAGCAGGGAAACATCAGCTCCCTGCTTCAGAATTGGTTCGTAGCGGAGGAGCAGAGGGAGCTCCTCCGCTCGCTGAGGGCTCACCGGGTACAGTGCTACTTTGCGGGTGGATTGAGTGTCCAACTCACCAGTTACAGCCCCGCTTGTAGCTTTCCTGTGCTTAATTAGCGTGGGAAAGCTACAAGCGGGGCTGTGACTGGTGAGTCTCACAGTCACTCACAGTGCATACTGAATGCGGCAGAAGCGGCAGCCAGTCTGACTGTGAGTCTCTGACCAGTCACCACCCACATGCAGCAGACAGACAGACGTTGCCGGCAGGATAGACTGAGATAGTGCCTGTTGTTATTTAATAAACCCTCAACTACTACTATTTTGCAGGTATTGAATATGACCGCTTCTATAGTGTAGTGGTCAGCTTGGCAGCCTTATGATAGAAAGGTTGCTGGTTCAAAGCCCAGTGTTTTTTTTTAAAATATTATTAATATCTTAGTTGTATTAGGCTAAGTTCACACTAGCATTAATATACGTTTACCTCTCTTCCGTCAGAGGAAGAGAGGATCAATATGTTAAACGGAAAGCAACAGTTCCATTAGAATTACCATTTCTTTCAATGGTAATTCTTTTGTATCAGTTGCTTTCCGTTTGTCTCTGTTCGCTAGGTTTCCGTTCTTTTGAACGGAAATAAAAGTTCTGCAGACTGCACTTTTGTTTTCTTTAAAAAAAAAATGGAAACTTAGCGGACGGAGACAAGATGAAAGCAACTGATACAAAAGAATTACCATTGAAATCAATGGTAATTCTAACGGAACCGTTGCTTTCCATTTAACGTATCGATCATCTCTTCCTCTGACGGAAGAGAGGTAAACGTATAGAAACGCTAGTGTGAAAGAAGCCTTAGGGCCTGTTCAAATCAGTATTGGCTTTCCGTTCCGGGGTTCCATCGGAGGTTTCCGTCTGGTGAACCCTGCAACGGAAAGTCAAACTGAAACCACAGCTTCCGTTTCAGTCACCATTGATATCAATGGTGATGGAAACATTGCTAATGGTTTCCGTTCGTCACCATTCCGGCAGGTTTCCGTTTTTCCGATGGAATCAATAGCGCAGTCGACTGAAACGTAAGCTGTGATTTCAGTTTGACTTTCCGTTGCGGGGTTCACCCGATGAAAACCTCCGACGGACCCCGGAATGGAAAGCCAATGCTGATGTGAACAGGCCCTTACTTTAATCGTTTTTTAATTCAACTTCAGTTCTGCCAGTACCCTTCGACTGGATTCACACGAGCACATTACGTCCGTAATGGACGGAACGTATTTCGGCCGCAAGTCCCGGACCGAACACATTGCAGGGAGCCGGGCTCCTAGCATCATAGTTAAGTACGACGCTAGGAGTCCCTGCCTCTCCATGGAACTAGTGTCCCGTACTGAAAACATGATTACAGTACGGGACAGTTGTCCGGCAGCGAGGCAGGGACTCCTAGCATCGTACATAACTATGATGCTAGGAGCCCGGCTCCCTGCAGTGTGTTTGGTCCGGGACTTGCGGCCGAAATACGTTCCGTCCATTACGGACGTAATGTGCTCGTGTGAATCCAGCCTTCTTCTTACTATCCCATTTGTGTGATCAATTATAAAAGGTGTTAGTTATGCTCTTTATTATCACTGAGGCCCCATGCACATGCCCGTGCCTGTAATCACTATCTGTGATTACGGGCACGGCCGGCCACGGACGTCTGCGGACAGTCATCCGCATTTGTGGACCGTGTTCCCATTATAAAGTATAGGACCATGGCCCATAAAATAAAAAAGTAGAACATGTCCTATTTTTTACGGAAGGTTTCTACGGCCATTTCATCCGCAATTACGGACGAAATCTATGGTCGTGGGTATGGGGCCTTACTCTTTATTTTGTAATGTGTCCGTAAAACTTTTGGTCTGTCCGTGATTTTTAGCTCAGTTATCCAGAAATTTCTGAAGTGGAGATTGGCAGCAATGCCGGGGAGTCTTTGGCGAGCGGAGGAGCTCCCTCTGCTCTGAACTAATTCTGAAGCAGGGAGCTGATAGTTTCCTGCTTCAGAATTAGTGGCTACTCCTTGAGCGGAATCCCCTTTGCCGATGATCTGGACATTGCGTCAGTGGCTCCTCCTGGAGCGGAATCCCCGGCCAGAGTCGGCAATGGGGATTCGCTCAAGGAGTATCCACTGACGTCACTGTCCATATGTGGACAGTAATATCAGGGCATCTCTCTCGAAGCGGAATCCCCGGCCTATGCTCTGGCTGGGGATTCAGCTTCTAGAGGGAGTCTCAATGGCGCTGTCTACAGGGTGGGGGTAGCACTATCTACAGGGGGTTGGCACTATCAACATGGAAACTGTAGCACTATATAGGGGCACTATCTACATGGGCACTGTGGCACTATCGAGAGGGCACTGGCACTTTATATATGGGCACTGGCACTAGGGGCAGCTTTGGGGGTATTATACTGTATAAGGGCAGCTAGGGGGGGCATTATACTATATAAAGCAGCTATGGGGTCATTATACTGTATGGAGAGGCTATTGGGGCATTATGCTGTAGGAGGCTTTAAGCTGTATGGGGCAGCTATGGGGCATTATACTGTATGGGGCAGCTATGGGGGCATTATACTGTATGGATGCATCTGTATGGGCATTTTACTGTATGGGGCAGCTATGGGGGTATTATGCTGCATGGGGAATCTATGGGGCATTATGTTGTATGGGGGAATTTGTTTGGGCACTATACTGCATGTGGGCCTCTGTGTGGGCATTATACAGCATGTGAGAATCTATGATGGCATTATACTGTATGGGGGCATTTGAGTTGGCCAGATACTGTATGGTGGCATTATACTGTATGGTGGCAGCAAGAGGGCAACATACTGTGGCACTACCTACATGGGCACTGTGTCACTATCGACAAGGGCACTGGAACTAGGGGTAGCTAAGGGGGCATTATACTGTATGGGGGCAGCTATGGGGGCATTATGCTTTATGGGGGAAGCTATGGGGGCGTTATGCTGTATGGGGAGATTTGTTTGGGCAATATACTGCATGGAAGCAACTGTATGGGCATTATACTGCATGGGAGAATATGTGTGGGCTTTATACTGTATGGGGCCATCTGTGTTGGCTTTATACTGTATGGGTGCATCTATGTGGCATTACAGTGTATGGTGGCAGCTATGGGGACATTATACTGTATGGTGGCAGCTAGAGGGCATTATACTGTTTAGGGGCAGCTATTTGGTATTATACTGTGTGGGAGGCACTGTGGGAGCATGATACTGTGTGAGCTGAATCGGGTGTGTATGGGCGGGGATTGGATGGGATTAGAGGCGTGGCTTAAAAGAAAAAAAATTGTCCCTCTTTGTGATACTTGAAAGTTGGGAGGTATGCCTTATGTAGACAGGGTTGTGTCTTTCCAAATCATGTCAAATCAAATGAATTTACCACAGGTGGAATCCAATGAAGGTGTAGAAACATTTCAAAGACGATCTAGAGAAATGGGAGGCCCTCAGAACTAAACTTAAAGTGCCATAGCAAAGTGTCTGAATACTTATGTCTATGCAAAATTGTAGTTTTATATTTTCTTAATAAATTAGCAAAAATTTCTAAAATTATGTTTTCACTATGGCATATTGAAAGCAGAATAATGGGGGAAAAACCTGAATTGTTATTTTATTTTAGGATAAGGCCTCAAAATAACGAAATATGAAAAAAGTTAGAGTCTGAAGACTTTTCAAATGCACTGTATACTGATACTATAGTAACAGGGTCCCATGTAGTTTATTACATAGGCCCCAGTTACTATAGTTACTGTGAATAAAAGGTGGCCGTGGGAGCCCCTGCCTTCGGGCCCGGTCGCAATTGCAAATGCTGCGACTGCTATAGCTTCGCCACTGCTTGATTGTATAGACATCGGCCGTTGGGGGAAAGTCGGGACACCCCCATACACATTAGACAGTCGGCCGATCATGCCGAAGTTGGCGGGTTTGAACGACATTCATCTAAATGTGTGGTGTTTGGTGGAGCCAGAGGCGTAGCTAGGTTCTCCAGCACCCGGGGCAAAGATTCAGTTTGGCGCCCCCCCAACCTCTTTCCCGACATCTCCTTCCCCCTCACCGTGTTTGTTTTCTCTACCAATCAATGACGTGTCATTTCTTTTCCACATTTCTTTTTATGTAACGCGAGCATAAAAACATTTGTACATTTTACAAGCAATATGGTTCTATACACAACACCAGAACCAAGATCAGTACATATATACAGCACCAGCGCAAATACAGCTCAATTTAGTCCAACCCCTTCCGTATAGGTATGTACGGCGTAAAACTACAGCTCCCAGCATGGCCCGAACAATGATAAGGATATGCTGGGAGATGCTGTTTCACAAAAATAAATCCTATCAATCATACCACCATCTTTTACAGGACAAGACTCCTTTGGAACATTATTTATCTTTATCTACTGCTCCCTCTCATGTCTTGTCCTATTTACATGGGATTCTTTTACCTAAATTCTCTTTCTCTCAACTGTCTTTCACTATTGCATGGGACGAGGAAATGGGGGTTCAACATTCGGAAGAAGAATGGGGTACTTCTTTCCTTTTAGCTCACAAACTGCCAATGTCTTGTTTTGCTCAAGAAAAAAACTACAAAATACTCACCCGATGGTATCGTTGTCCTGCTTTGTTGCATAGGATATTTCCTGAGGTGTCTGCTGATTGTTGGAGGTGTGGGGAAGCTCCTGGAACCATGTTGCATATTTGGTGGGATTGTCCCAGGATACGTCCCTTTTGGGGAAAGATTTTTGACTTGGGTAATAAGCTCTTTCACACTGAGGTTCCGACCTCGGCTTCTATTGGATTACTCTCCGTGGTTCCTGGATCACTCCCACACCTCAAAAGGGGTGTCTTTAGGCATTTCCTGACTGCGGCGAGAACGGTGATACCTAGGCATTGGAAGTCTCACACTGTCCCTTCTTTGACGGAATGGGTAACTGAGGTGAACGGGATTATGAGGATGGAGGAATTGCTGTCCGCTGACAGGGGCAAGTCTGTGCTCTTCGTCCAAACTTGGGCAGTGTGGTCTGGATTCCGGGGTGGTACTGATCTACCTCTCTGGCTGGATGGAAGGTTCTGAGCAGCATCTATGATCTTATTCCATGCGCTATGTCTGTTTGTATTTCCCTTTGTTGTCTGGTGTCTTGTGTTGGTGTTATATAATATGTGTGGCACTTATACGTACCAAATCTTACTTCATTGGGGCTTGGTCCCCATGTTTATTGCACTATCTTTATGTGAACATGGTACAGTTAGTACCACTGTATTTCGATTCATAATTGCTTTAGAGGGCTGGGAGGTTATCTCCCATTGATGCTCATGCATCTCATATACTGTTTATACTGTGAAAAATTTATATTTTGTACTGCGTGACAATTTCTTGACAAAATTGTACAATGTTTTATATGATGTTAAAATGCTTTTTTCAAAATAAAAATCTGGATAAAGAAAAAAATAAAAATCATACCACCATCTCGCTGCAGATCATACAGTGACTACATTACTGATTAGAGGCAGAATGAATATTTACATTAGGTGACCCACCGGTGACGTCTCAGATTCTAGTTCTTTTTCTCCATCCGGTCCAGACCTCTATGATGACTTCTCCCGGTCACAGCCCATTTCTGCAGTTTGCCGCTCACATGTCTTCAGCTTCTCACTTTTCCAACATTTCTGCACCTATAAATGAAGATAAAGTTATCATTATACCACACACTACGCCCCTAAATATAATAGCGCCATACACTGCACCTGTAATTATAATAGCACCATACACCGTGTCCCACACACACACACACACACACACACACACACACACACACACACACACACACTGTGCCCCCTGTAGATAGTGCCTGCCATAGAGCCCCCTGTAGATAGTGCCTGCCATAGAGCCTCCTGTAGATAGTGCCCCCATATAGCCCACCCCTGTATATAGTGTCCCACAAATAACTCCCCCTATAGTGCTCTACAGATAGCCCACCCCTGTATATAGCCCCCTGTAGATATAGCCCACCCCTGTATATAGTGCTCCACGTATAGCCCACCCCTGTATATAGCCCCCATGTAGATATAGCCCATCCCTGTATATAGCCCCCCTGTAGATATAGCCTACCCTGTATATAGTGCTCCACATATAGTCCACCCCTGTATATAGTGCTCCACAAATAGTCCACCCCTGTATATAGTGTTTCACAGATAGCCCACCCCTGTATAAAGTCCCCCTGTACATAAAGTCCACCTCTGTATATAGTGCTCCACAGATAGCCCACCCCTGTATATAGCCCCCCTGTACATATAGTCCATCCCTGTATATAATGCTCCACTAGATAGTCCACCCCTGTATATAGTGCTCCACAGATAGCCCACCCCTGTATATACTATATACAGGGGTGGGCTATCTGTGGAGCACTATATACAGGGGTGGACTATATGTACAGGGGGGCTATATACAGGGGTGGGCTTTCTGTGGAGCACTCTAGGGGGAGCTATTTGTGGGATACTATATACAGGGGTGGGCTATATCTACAGGGGGACTATCTACAGGGGGACTATATCTACAGGGGTGGGCTATATCTACAGGGGTGGGCTATATCTACGGGGGGGGGACTATATCTACAGGGGGGGACTATATCTACGGGGGGGACTTTAACTACAGGGGTGGGCTATATCTACAGGGGTGGGCTATATCTACAGGAGGACTATATACAGGGGTGGGCTATATCTACAGGGGGGCTATATACTATATAGCCCCCCTGTAGCTATAGCCCACCCCTGTATATGGTGCTCCATAGATAGCCCATCCCAGTATATAGCCCCCCTGTAGATAGACACCCCCCGTAGATAAAGCCCCCGTAGATAAAGCCCCCCGTGTAGACAAAGTTCCCCATCCATAGATAAAGCTCCCCCATGTAGATAAAGTCCACCCCGTAGATAAAATCCCCCTTGTAGATAAAGCCCCCCCATGTAGACAAAGTCCCCCCGTGTAGACACCCCCCCGTAGATAAAGTCCCCCTTGTAGATAAAGCCCCCCCCCCCCCGTGTAGTCAAAGTCCTCGCTGTAGATAATGCCACACACTTTTATTACAATAAAAAAAAAAAAACTATTCAAACTCACCTTAAGCCCGCTCCCACGCCGTCTGGCAGCCATGGAGACCTGCTCTCTTCTGCGCAGGTCTCCTGGGGGTTGAACGCAGCGTCTATGAAAGGTGCTGATTGGCTGGGCAGGATGACTTTCCCTGTCACTTAGCGCCTTTCATTGACGGAAGCTTCACTGGTACAAAAGGTGGAAAGGCGCTGAATGGCCAGGCACGGAACGTGCCCGGTCATTCATTGCTTCTAATTGTACCTGTGTCCTTGTGACACAGGTACAATTATAGTGCAGGAGGAGGTGGCGCTGGCGCCCCCTCTAAGTTGCGCCCGGGGCACCTGCCCCACCTGCCCCCCCTTAGCTACGCCCCTGGGTGGAGCCCATATCTTATGTACAGCCCAGGGCCCAAGATCATGCTAATCCACCACTTCCTGGGATGACACACAAACACAGGCTGTAGCGGTCACATGGGCATCATCACAGGAGGCCGGGCTGCACGGTGATCAGAGGTATGCGTCGCTATGGCAACGTCAGTGAATGTAAGTATTATTTTTTTTTTGCTTTTCTGCTATTCTTTGTCCAGCGGCGATTCTGTCCGAAAATCTGCACCATAATATGGTTCAGTCTTTCGGACGGAATTCCTTGCGGATTCTAGGTCGGATATACTGTGTACTTTTATGCAGCATATCTTACCTGTGTGAATATGCCTTAAAACCAGAATTTGCCAGGACCTCCGAAAGAGCCCTGATAAGGCTGGGTTCACATGACCTATTTTCAGACGTAATGGATGCGTTTTATGCCTCGAATTACGTCTGAAAAAACAGCTCCAATACGTTGGCAAACATCTGCCCATTGCTTTCAAAGGGTCTTACGATGTACTGTGCCAACGACCTGTCATTTTATGCGTCGCTGTCAAAAGACGGCTCGTAAAATTACAGCCTCGTCAAAAGAAGTGCAGGACACTTCTTGGGGCGCTTTTGGAGCCGCTTTCTCATAGACTCCAATGAAAACAGCTCCAAAAACGGCCGCGAAAACGCCGCGAAAAACGCGAGTTGCTCAAAAAACATCTGAAAATCAGGGGCTGTTTTCCCTTGAAAACAGCTCCGTATTTTGAGATGTTTTTGACTCTACGTGTGAACATACCCTTAGGGTATGTTCACACGCCCTATTTACGGACGTAATTCGGGCGTTTTAGCCCCGAATTACGTCCGAAAATACGGCTCCAAAGCGTCAGCACACATCTGGCCATTCATTTGAATGGGTTTTACGATGTACTGTGCCGACGATCATTTTTTTTACGCGCCGCTGTCAAAAGACGGCGCGTAAAAAAGACGCCCGTGTCAAAGAAGTGCCTGTCACTTCTTGAGATGTAATTGGAACCGTTTTCCATTGACACCATGGAAAAACAGCTCCAATTACGTCCGTAATGGACGCAGCGAAAAGCGACTGCACATGCCATTACGTCTGAAATTGCGGAGCTGTTTTCTCCGGAAACGTGTGAACATACCCTAATAGTGCCATGTATTCTATATTGATCCTCAACTCTGATGCTCGCCTCCTAGGCTGGGTTCACACGACCTATTTTCAGACGTATTGGAGGCGTTTTACGCCTCGAATTACGTCTGAAAAAACACCTCCAATACATTGGCAAACATCTGCCCATTACTTTCAATGGGTCTTACGATGCCGACGACCTGTCATTTTACGCGTCGCTGTCAAAAGACAGCTCGTAAAATTACAGCCTCGTCAAAAGAAGTGCAGGACGTTTTTGGAGCCGTTCTCTCATAGACTCCAATGAAAACAGCTCCAAAAACGGCCGTAAAAAACGCAGCGAAAACGCAGCGAAAAACGCAAGTTGCTCAAAAAACTTCTGAAAATCAGGGGCTGTTTTCCGTATTTTGAGACGTTTTTGACTCTACGTGTGAACATACCCGAAGGCTATATTCAGACGAACGGGATATACGTGCGTGCAACACGCGTGATTTTCACGCGCGTTGCACGGACCTATATTAGTCTATGGGGCCGTGCAGACATGTGCGTGATTTTTACGCAGCGTTGGTCCGTTGCGCAAAAGTCACGACATGTCCGTTCTTTGTAAGTTTTTCACGCATCACGCACCGATTGAAGTCAATGGGTGTGTGAAAACAACGCATGCCACATGCAAGCACTTCCGTACGCACAGCGTTTTTCACGCAACACTTGTTAACTCTATGTAAATGAGTTGAGACAACAGGTCCAAACAAGCAGCAACCAGGAAGTGGCTTTTCACTTGTTGGGCACATGCTTCATTTTCCCACCGACATCTGCTGCAATGCCTCGTGCGTGTGATGTGGAGAAGATGATCTGCCTGGTCCAGGAGAGGCCACTGTTGTGGGACACGCGTGCGGAGGCCTACCAATGTCAGGTCCGTATTTCAGGGTATCTTCCTTTCCCCTGTTATTTCACACCGAATAACCACCTCTGTAAATTGAAAGCTGAAGGCATGCCTGGAAAGAAGTACACCACACAGACAAATGTTGGTAGACATCTTTCCCTCCATCAAACAAGATTAGAACTGCCCTTTATTCAGAACAAAGAAACACACAGAGAAAAGACACATGCCCCTCCCTAGAGATGTGGGACTTGCTTAAGTCCCATTGGCTCCTCAGCTGTAAGTTCTCCTGTACATTCTTCTGCACACTTCTCTTTGCATTCCAGGGGGCGGTGTCTTCCATAGGCGTGTTATGCTTGCTCTTTGTGCTCCATGAATCCAATCTCTTTGTGTAATATACTGAATATATATATATATATATATATATGTAAGGATAATATTTTTCAAACAATATACATGGTAATGATCCCTGACACCACGACCGCACGGGCAAGGAGGTCGCGTGGGATGAGGTCGCGCAGACCCTCTTCAGTGACGAGTGGGCTAAAGGCAACACACGAGGCCGCAAGAGCATTGGTAAGTACATTGGTTTATCTATGCCCTGTAAAACCCACATGCTGTAGTGTATCCTTGTGTTAACATGTTCCCAATGGCCAACGTTACGGCTGTGTACCAGCATCAGTCAGCTTGTAGATCATGTATATTGGTGTGTAAGGGAATGGCAACGTTTACAACAAGTGCATATTTCGGGTATGGCACCTGGTGACAGTAGCTTTTTGTTGTTTTGTTCCTTTCTACAGTTGATATAAAAACCCGGTGGAGAAGCTGCCGGGATCAATTCCGCCGTGAAAATGGCGCTAGAGGCCGCAGTGGTGACGGGGCCACCAAAAAGAGGCGATACATTTACACTCAGCAGCTAATATTCCTGAAGGACATTATGGAAATGCGGCCGTAAGTAATGACTGTGCCTTGAAAACATGTCTGTGTTCACATGTCAGTCCCCCATAATTGATGGTTTGTCCCTTGTGGCAATGTTACGAAGACGTGTACATTTTTGATTACAGATGCAGTGACAATCTTCTGGACACAGAAGATGAGCCTGCCCATGAGGAGGCACAGGCGCCACCAGAAGAAAATCATGTGCTGCCCTTAACCCCTGAGGCGACAGCACCAGAACCTGCCCCACAGGCGTCCGGCCAACCCCAGGTGCCTCGTGACGTTCAGGCTGAAACCACCGCAGCAGGCAGGCGCAGGCAGATCGGATCCGCAGCTGACCAAGTGGACTCCCGGGTACTTGAGTACCTGCGTCGCTGCGGCGACGAGGACGGCTGTGACGCTTTTGGCCGAACCATTGCCCCGCTTCTCTGGCGAGTACCCACTGACTGTATGGCGCACCTCCAAGGCACGATCCTCAGCCTCATCGACGCGGCCACACCTCCGAACAACCCACGCCAGAACTTCCAGGCAATGGAGCATTGGCGTGGATTGGCCGGGACAGCGGTGCCGTGCAATGCACCTGTCCCTTCTCAGGCTGCCCCCCCTTTGACCCGGACAAACTTCCAACGCCCATTGCCGGCCCGCATGTCACCTTGTCCAGCGCCGATGCGGAACTGGCCTGTTCCAGCCTACAGCCGACCCATGGTAAACGTTCCACACGGTCCACCTGTAGGCTACCACACGCAGCATCAGCACCACTATGCTGTTGAGGAACATCCTCGGCAGGGCCATGCGCAGCATAGTGGTGCTGAAATGGACAGCTCTAACTCCCCACCACACCATTATCAGGAGTTGTAGTGCCGGTGATGCCGCACAGTTTTGCTGCCTAATTTCGTCCTTATTTGGGCCAAGGTTTACACATTGTGCATCATGTTGGTGCGTTTGTTTGTTGCTTTGTTGTCCTATGTTTTAGGCTTTATTTTTGGCCCCATTACCCGATAAAGTGTGGTTTTGTGGAGCAATCAAAGTTTCTGTGTTTCTCTCGATATATGTATTGTAACATGCTTTCCCAAACATGTCCCAAGGTAACGTTGCAACATGCTGCCCATGGCCCAAGGTAGTTGCATGTCATTCTTGAGAACTTAGTTGATGTTTTGCGGTTTAGTTCGAAAGAGCAACGACTTCTCCATCTGCGCTCCCAAAATCGCTGAGAAACCATCCAGCATAGCAGCACACGGTCCAGCGGAGGCGGCGCAATAATTTGGCTTTTAGACGTCAACAAGGCAAGAATCACAATAAACTCCCCAAAATATTTTGCAAGGTGCAAAAAGGCTGAGAACATGTGCTCACATCCAGCAGGTGTTTGAGAAGGGTGCCTTTTTGTAGGCTGCCCTCTCCATTACTCCACGCTGCGTTTTATTTACGCGCGTGAAAAACGCATGGCACACGAGCGTAAAAAACGCAGCCACGCAGCCATAACGCATGACACAGGCAACAACAACGCACGCAAAACGTAGCGATTTTTATGCGCGCAAAAACGCAACGCTCATGTGAATCCAGCCTCAGGGTATGTTCACACGCTTAACAAAAAACATCTGAAAATACGGAGCTGATTTCAGAGAAAACAGCCTCTGATTTTCAGGCGTTTTTGAAGCTGAGGGTATGTTCACACACACTATTTACGGACGTAATTCGGGCGTTTTAGCCCCGAATTACGTCCGAAAATGCGGCTCAAAAGCGTTGGCAAACATCTGCCAATTCATTTGAGTGGGTCTTACGATGTTCTGTGCCGACGGTCATTTTTTTTTACGCGCCGCTGTCAAAAAGACACCCACATCAAAGAAGTGCCTGTCACTTCTTCAGACGTAAATGGAGCCATTTTCCCTTGACTCCATGGAAAAACAGCTCCAATTACGTCCGTAATTGACGCAGCGAGAGACGCATGCACATGCCATTACGGCTGAAATTACGGGGCTGTTTTCTCCTGAAAACAACACCGTAATTTCAGCCGTAACAGACGCTGCCGTGTGAACATACCCTGAGAATGAAATTTGGAGCTTCTTTTGAGGCTTCTTTTCAGATGTTTTTTGAGGCGTTTTTTGAGGCGTTTTCATAGTGTTCAATGGAAAATCCGCTCCAAAAAAAGCCTCAAGAAGTGACATGCTACTTCTTTTTACGGAGCGTCTTTTTACGCTCCGTTTTTTTTACAGCAAAGCGTAAAATAAGGGCTTGTGGGAACAGAACATCGTAATTCCCATTGAAAGCAATGAGCAGATGTTTGTAGGCGTATTAGAGGCGTTTTTTCAGGCGTAATTTGAGGCGTAAAACGCCTCCATTACGTCTGAAAAGAGGTAGTGTGCACATACCCTAAGGCTGTGTTCACACTGAGTTTTTTTGCAGAAGGAAAATTCCCCCTGCAAAAACTGCTCCAGACGATTTTTGCACAGTGGTTTGACAAAAACTCATCAAAACACTCGTCGAGGCTTTTTTTTCCTCTTTCTGACTGATTGAAATGGGGTTTTGGAGGCGGAAACCGCCTCAAGATGGGTCATGACGCTTCTTTTTTACCGCGACGCAGTTATTTTACTCGCGGTAAAAAAACTCATCCAACTCCCATTGAAATCAATGGGTGGCATTTTCAAGCGGTTTTTGAGGAGTTTTACGGTGTGGTTTCCGCATCAAAAAACTCGTAAAAAATCTCAGGGTGCACAGGGCCATATACTGATCCTATAAATGAACACAGCTCTGCCACATTGATAAACCCAGCTGAATTTTTATACTATTCATTATCAGTACTGGAATTAATGGAATAAGTAATACCAATTAATGTTTTATATTGATTTACCAGTGGTCTCATAATAGAGCTTAACCCCTTAAGGCTGGGTTCACACGACCTATTTTCAGGCGTAATGGAGGCGTTTTATGCCTCGAATTACGCCTGAAAACACGGCTCCAAAACGTCGGCAAACATCTGCCCATTCATTTCATCGGATTTGCCGATGTACTGTGCCGACGACCTGTAATTTTACGCGTCGCTGTCAAAAGACGGCGCGTAAAATAACAGCCTCGTCAAAGAAGTGCAGGACACTTCTTGGGACGTAATTGGAGCCATTTTTCATTGAATCCAATGAAGAACAGCTCCAAATTACGTCCGTAATGGACGCCCCGCAAAACGCGAGTACGAACAATTACGTCTGAAATTCAGGAGCTGTTTTCTCCTGAAAACAGCTCTGTAATTTCAGACGTAAATGCAGTTATCGTGTGCACATACCCTTAAGGATGAGGCCATTTTCATTTTTCCATTTTTGTTTTTTCCTTCCCCGACTTCCGAGAGCCATAACATCTTTTATTTTTCAGTCAACAAAGCCATATAAGGGCTGGTATTTTGCAGGACGAGTTGTAGTTTTCATGGCACCATTTATTGTTCCATATAATGTACTTAAAGACTTTTAAAAAAATTATTTTGTTGGGTGGAATGAAAAAAAAAACAGCAATTTCCTCATTGTTTTTCGGCTTTTGATTTTAAACTGTTCACCTTGTGGTTAAAATGACATGTTAACTTTATTCTGCGGGTCAATACAATTAAGGCGCTATCAAATTTATATAGAATTTTTTATGTTTCTTATATTTTACCTTCCTCTGGCAGGGTGTAATAGGACTACTAACTAGGCAAACCTGGGGCCTTCAGTAGGCCTGATGGTGGTGAAACCTTTTTTCCTCTAGACGTGGAGAATGCCCCTTTGTGCTTGTTATGGGCGTAGGTGTATAAAGATCATTAGAAAGATCTCTGTACTGTCCAATTATATATTTGTACATTGTAATTAGATTGCTCCTAAGCTGTCTTTTTTCTAAACTGTATTGCCCCAAGTTTGATAACCTTTCTGGGTACTGCTATCCACCCATTCCCTTAATGACTTTGGCCGCCCTTCTTTGTTCCCATTCTTAGTTGCTTTTTACTGTGACATTTAAGCGATTAAACAGCTGGGATCAGAGTTATCTCCAGCCCCGGCCACTGAAGCGAGCTTTCAGTTGTAATATACCTCTGAAACCTGAAGCATACTCAGCCAGTGAGTCCGCTCCATATCCCCCCACCCTCTCTATTACATACATGTACATCTAGGTGCGGCAAGGGGTTAAAGTACTTGTTCAATCAGGACAAATCCTATACATATGCCCTATTAGGGCACATGAATATCATAGACAGCTAAGGACCCCCCTCTATGAGCCAGGGCGGAGAGTCACTAACAAGCAGCTCAAATTCATGCTCTGGTGGACTCAAGTTGTTCTTGTAGTACATAGATGGCCATTCATGTTAATGGTGAAATGTAATGCTAAATTTCCCCTGCATATTCCCCCAGCAATATCAGCTGTTTGCTGTAAGTCTTGGGAGCCAGACCCTTGAAAATCAGCTAAATCTTATACTGGCTCTCAGATTAAGGGGGGATTCACACGACCGTGTATTCGGTCCGTGCGGGCCGCGTGGTTTTCACGCGCCACACACAGACCAACACAAGTCTATGGGGCAGTACAGACAGTCCGTGCTTTATGCGCAGCGTTTGTCAGCTGCGCAAAAAACGCGACATGTTCAATATCTCCGCGTATTTCGCACATCACGCACCCATTGAAGTCAATGGGTGCGTGAAAACCACGCAGGTCGCACGGAAGCACTTCCGTGCGAACCGACTGAAACAGCGCACCAGCTGTCAAAAGGATGAATGTAAACAGAAAAGCACCAAGTGCTTTTCTGTTTCAAAACATCCAAATGGAGTGTCTTTTTAGATGAGCGAACCTGGACAACCGAACCGAACTTCACCGGGTTCGGCCGAACTCGTTTTGGCCGAACCCGGAAAAAAAAATTCCGGTACGCGACGTCAGGAGATAGTCACTGTCCAGGGTGCTGAAAGAGTTAAACTGTTTCAGCACCATGGACAGTGACTTCCGATCCCAATATACATGAACCTGTAAAAAAAAAACGAAGTTCTCACTTACCGATAACTCCCGGCTTCTTCCTCCAGTCTGACCTCCCGGGATGACAATTCAGTCCAAGTGACTGCTCCAGCCAATCACAGGCCAAGCACAGGCTGCAGCGGTCACATGGACTGCCGCGTCATCCAGGGAGGTGGGGCCCGACGTCAAGAGAGGCGCGTCACCAAGGACGTGTCACCAAGGCAACGGCCGGGAAGTTCTCGGTAAGTACGAACTTTTTCTTTTTTTTTAACAGGTTGTTGTATATTGTGTTCGGCATTCACTGTCGAGGGTGCTGAAAGAGTTACTGCTGATCAGTTAGCTCTTTCAGCACCTTGGACAGTGACGGGCATCGACTAGCCTCATCTCTATGATGGCGGCTGCGTGATTTTACACGGATGACACACGCAGCTGTCAAATGGTTTTTGCGCGCGCAAAACGCAGCGTGGTTTGCGCGCGCAAAAACGCAACGTTCGTCTGAATCTGCCCTATGGGTGCAGTCACACACAGCAAATGTTGTTGTAGAAACGTCTGCGACTGAAAATCAGTTTCATACAGCTGAATAGGGTTATTTCTACGTGCATGGATTTCCGCAAGCTCCATTCAGATGAATGGAACCGATTTTCAGTCGCAGACAACAAAAGCTGCAGCATTTGCCTGTACCCCAAGACTGTGATCCCACGTAGCATATGCGCTGAGGAATTTCCGCAAATTAATTCTTTCCGGAGAGTACGCAGCATTTATAGTAGCAGCAAAGTTGATGGGATTTGAAGAAATCTCATCCACATGCTGCAGAAAAGATCTGCTACAAAAATGTTTATAAATTGACATGCGTTGCAGTTTTATAGTATGCCACATGTCAATTTTTGCTACAGAATCGTTGCACTGTGTTGTGGGTTTTCCCCATGCCCAATTCAATGGGGAAGTAAATCCCGCAACAAATTTCAAATGTTGCGATTTTGCGGCGGTAACACTGCAAAAATCACAAATCTAAAAAAAAAATTAATAAAAAAGTATATACTTAGCCCCCCCCCCCCCCGGGCGTAGTCATAGCGGTAGCTCCATGATTTCAAATGTGTTTTCCATGCAGCTCTTGGATGATTTTTTATCCCATGTCACTGCTGCAGCCAATCACAGGCTGCAGCTGTCATATGGGCTGCAGCGTCATCACAGGAGGCCAGACTGCAAGGAGAACAGAGGGAAACGTCGATATGGCAATGACCAGAGGATGGGTATCGGATTTTTTTTTTTTAACTCTGTCTTCCAACCAACCAAAAATCTGCTCCACAATTTGGTGAGTTTTTCTGGCCTGGAACTCTGGCGGGTGCTAGATCTGATACTCTACATATTTTTATGCAGCATATCTGACCTGCGGAAACATACCCAAAGGGTATGTTCCCTCACGCAGACTACACTAACAAATTTTCACAATGGAAAATCTGCAACGGAATATAAAAAAAATGTAGATAAATCTGTCACAGAAATCTGCAGCAAATACTAAACATTGATTATAGCAAAGTATCCTGTATGTGCCCCTGCAGATTTCCAGCATTTTTTTCCCAGCGTTTCAGCTGAGTTTCCGCTGTAAAAACCACAACAAAACAAATCTGTTCTGAAATTTATGCTCTCCATTTAAGTCTATGGGCCAAGAATTCAGCATCTCCACACAGAACCAACAGCATAAATTGTTAGTCTGTAGAATTGAAAGTCGCACTGCAGCAATTTCCGCACCACTTTCTGCATTTTTTTTTCCGCAGTATGTGGCTGAGATTTGCTAAATCTCATTCACTGTGCTGCTTCGGTAAATGCTGCAGAATTTCCGCACAGAAACAAAAATGGCACACGCAAAAATGCAGTTAATGTAATGCTTTTTATATATCACTGTAGGCTCTAAAGTAACATCTGGATGCACAAAAAAGGCTTGTTTCACACATATCGCTTTGCTGCATTTTTAGGCATTTTTCTTGTAGTTTTTAGAGGTTTTTAATTTACGTTTCTGTGGTGCATTTTTTTGTGCAAACAGATGTTACATTGAAGTCCATAGTAAAATATAAAAAAAACACTACAAACACTGCGGCAATTTATTACGGCTGGTGTTTCATATGCCAGACTTAATCTAAAGAAAGATGGAATAAGATGCATCTAATTTATTTAGAGGGGTACGCCTCTTAATAATTAGGAGCATCTCTAGCCATCCATGTGCCAGAAAATCCAATCTACTCTAGCTATTAGCTAAAGTATTTTTGCGCTATAATTTCGGCTTGTTTTCTGGCACAAATTATAGTAAATTCATCAAACTGTCGTGGCCCCGGCTCGCCCCACCCTCTCAGCCCCACCCATTTTTTTTTAAAAGTGACAATCATAGTGAAAAATATAGAAAAGTAGCTAACTTTTTTAAGCCAAAAGCAAAAGTTTTTTTACGTCAGAAAACTGGAGTAGAGGACTTTACAAATTTTCCTCACTGCATTTTAGATTGTGCCATTTTTCATGCCTTTTTGTGGTCAATGGCATTTTTATTCAAATGCAGCATGCTCTGTGTGTGGGATTCTTTTCTAGCATGTGCCAGCAAAAACATAAAAATGTTTATATAAAACATAACAGATGCAGTTTAGTCACTTACATACGTGTTGTCTGTAGAAATACAATAAGGCTAAATAGCTTACAGAAGAATTAATGCTACATTAAGACTTACACATTCTACGTTTTTGTGTAAGTCACAAAGATACAATAATCTTTTTCAAGCTCTCAATAAAATTCCGGTAAAGGAGATTAAGACTTGAAATATACATTGGATGACTTTATCAGCCCAAAGAGAAAAGCAGCTGATACTGGAATGAACACAATTTCCATCTGGGTTGTAATATTTTCATGTATTTTATGAAGATGACAGAATGCAGAAGCTATAACTAGCACCACATAAATCCAACCCGTAATGACTCTGATACAGGTTAATGATTTTTTTTCTCTCAAATAAGAATTCTATAAGATTGAGAACAGACAGTGTTGCAACTTTCATTTAAATGTGTATCAATGATCAAAAAGATATGATCAAAAGAATTAAACAAATGAGATGTGACAGCTGCTCATTTTTCTCTTTCTTGCACCAAAGTCTAAGGGTATGTTCACACGGCAGCGTCCGTAACGGCCGAAATTACGGGGCTGTTTCCAGGAGAAAACAGCCCCGTCATTTCAGCCGTAACGGCATGTGCAGGCGCTTGAACGCCGCGTCCATTACGGAGGTAACTGGAGCTGGTTTTCCATGGAGTCCATGGAAAACGGCTCCATTTACATCTGAAGAAGTGACATGACACTTCTTTGGCGCAGGCGTCTATTTACGCGCCGTCTTTTCACAGTGACGCGTAAATATACGCCTCGTGTGAACAGACAAATGTCAGCCCATTGCTTTCAATGGGCAGATGTTTGCCAACGCTATCGAGCCGCATTTTCGGACGTAATTTGAGGCGTAAAACGCCCGAATTACGTCCGTAAATAGGCCGTGTGAACATACCCTCACACTAGCAAAATCAGATGAGGTGTAGTAAGGTACATGCAATGATCTTGTCCTAGGTTTATTGCATGTACAGTAGCTTCCTGTTGGTTGCCTATAACTACTGTGTACCACTGGTTGGCTATAAATACAGGAATTTTACTTATTGAGTCACTAGTGACAAGACTTTATAAGTTATCAAGTAGTGGAGTCTCTACTATGTTAAGGCTGGGTTCCCACCGGTCAGATTTGCTGCATAAATGTACGCAGCGTATCCAACCTAGAACCCGCAACAAATTCTGCCCGTAAAACCGCACCAAATTGTGGGGCAGTTTTTGGGCCGGAATCTGTGTGGTAGGAGCAGGGCTGGTCTTAGGGGTGTGCAACCTGTGCCATTGCACAGGGCGCATCACTCCAGCAGGTGGAAGGGGGTGCTGCACTGGCTCCCTTCCCCTGCCTGTGTTTCAGAAGCCCGGCAACTCAGCAGCTGCCTTTCTGCCCGGGCGCTTCTTCTCTCAGTGGCGTCGCTACCGCTGTAGCAGCCATAACGGCTGCTAGTGGCGACACCGGGCATGAGGGCCGCCCATCTGAATGGGCCCCCCATGGCCGTCAGCACCGCTGGCAGCCTCTGTGGCTGCTGCAGCGGTATCGGCGCCATATTCAATAGTAGCTGCGTCCTTAGAACGCAAATACTATTGAGCACTATAGTAGAGCAGGAAGGTATCTCCCAGCTCTGCTATCTTCTAGCGCCACTGTAGCTCCCTGAAGGAGCGGAATCCCCGGCCACAAGGGTGGAGCGCTTGATGTCTCCGTCCATATATGGACATAGACATCAAGCGCTCTGTCCAGTAGCAGAATCCCCAGCCAAAGGGGGATTCCGCTCCTTCAGGGAGCTACAGTGGCGCTAACTACAAGAATGTGGGGTGCTATCTACAAGGGGGTTGTGTGGCACTACCTACAAGGGGCTGTCCGGCACTACCTACAAGGGGGCTGTGTGGGAATTGGAATACAATACATTGATAAATATAAAAGAAATGGAAAGGAAGGATATGGTTTTATGTAGTCTGTAACTTGGAGACAAAAAACAACTTTCCAGAGTCTCTGAAATCACTGACTATTATTGCAACTTCTCGAGGTGTAGAGGGATATGTGACCAAATTATTTAGTGTCAGGGGTTTAGCATCTAATAAGTCTTATTCGTGGCCAACTATGCCCTGGTCTGGTTTCTGGAGGTAAAATTTGTGTTGCATTACAGCTACAGCAAATTGTCATACATTACTTATATTCAAATAGAATTGTCTATTGCTGGATATTATGGACTTTGTTGGATTCTCTGCTCTTCTGGTGGGCCAGTCAAACCCTGGTAGGTATGAAGGGCCTGTTCACACGGAGTATTTTGACAAGCTTTTTGGAGCGAAAACCGCTCCGCAAAACTCGTCAAAAACTGGCCAAAAATGCCTCCCATTGATTTAAATCTTCACGCGTTTACGCCTCTGACCTCCTATTGACATAAATGGCAGGCAGAGAGAGCGTATTTCACTGAGTTTTTTGCCCGTAGCACTCTTGGCCGCGGACGAAAAACGCCACGAAATACGCGGCGAAAATCGCGGAAAACTACGTGCAGGAAGGATAAAATCTGCCTCAAAATCCCAAACGGAATTTTGAGGCAGAATTTTCCTCTTGCAAAAAACTCAGTGTGAACACAGTCTAAGGGTATTTTCACACGACCTATTTTCGTCCTTTTTTCGGGGCCGTAAACGCCTGAAAAACGGCCGAAAAATCGGAAGCAAAACGCCTCCAAACATCTGCCTATTGATTTCAATGGGAAAACGGAACATTTTTCGCTGCGTTTTTTTACACGTAAAAAAACAGCCACAAAAAAAAAAGAAGTGCAGGACACTTCTTGGGACGTCTTTGGAGCCGTTTTCCATAGACTCTATTGAAAAAAGCTCCAAAAACGGCCATAAAAAACACAGCAAATTACGCTGCGAAAATCGCGAGTGGCACAAAAAACGTCTGAAAATCAGGAGCTGTTTTCTCTTGAAAACAGCTCTGTATTTTGAGACCTTTTTGTACTCTGCGTGTGAACATACCCTTAGCATAAAATATATAACTTTGCTAATATAATATGTAGGATGATGCTAAGCAATACTAATGGTTGCTATATGTGGAGGTAATGCAGTGGGATTTAGGCCTCATTCACACGACAGGGTCCGAGCGTCGGCCGGGAAAATCGGCCGTTTTTGGCCGATTTTCCCGGCCGGTTTGCATCCGATTTGCATCCGTTCCGATTCCGTTCCGGGCCGAGTTGCCGTTTTTACCGGCCGATTTGGACCCGATTTGCATCCGTGTTTTTCCCTGTCCGTTTTAAAATCGGATGAATTTCATTTAAATTTGTTGCCACACACAGCCCTTTGTAGATAATGCTACAGCCCCCCTGGTAGGTAATTCCACCCAGCCCCCTGTAGGGGATGCCACCCAGCCCCCTGTAGGGGATGCCACCCAGCCCCCTGCAGGTAATGCCACCCAGCCCCCTGTAGGTAATGCCACCCAGCCCGCTGTAGGTAATGCCACCCAGCCCCCTGTAGGTGATGCCACACAGCCCCCTGTAGGTGATGCCACACAGCCCCCTGTAGGTAATGCCACCCAGCCCCCTGTAGGTAATGCCACCCAGCCCCCTGTAGGTAATGCCACCCAGCCTCCTGTAGGTAATGCCACCCAGCCCCCTGTAGGTGATGCCACCCAGCCCCCTGTAGGTGATGCCACCCACCAGCCCCCTGTAGGTGATGCCACCCACCCTGCCCCCTGTAGGTGATGCCACCCACCCTGCCCCCTGTAGGTGATGCCACCCACCCTGCCCCCTGTAGGTGATGCCACCCACCCTGCCCCCTGTAGGTGATGCCACCCTGCCCCCTGTAGGTGATGCCACCCAGCCCGCTGTAGGTAATGCCACCCAGCCCCCTGTAGGTAATGCCACCCAGCCCCCTGTAGGTAATGCCACCCAGCCTCCTGTAGGTAATGCCACCCAGCCCCCTGTAGGTAATGCCACCCAGCCCCCTGTAGGTGATGCCACCCACCAGCCCCCTGTAGGTGATGCCACCCACCCTGCCCCCTGTAGGTGATGCCACCCACCCTGCCCCCTGTAGGTGATGCCACCCACCCTGCCCCCTGTAGGTGATGCCACCCTGCCCCCTGTAGGTGATGCCACCCTGCCCCCTGTAGGTGATGCCACCAAGTCCCCTGTAGGTGATGCCACCAAGTCCCCTGTAGGTGATCCCACACAGCCCCCTGTAGGTTGCACCCATCCCCCCCCTTCCAGGAGAAGTCACTGACTTCAATGTCCATATATGGACAGTGTAGTCACTGACTTCTCCTGAAGAGGAATTCCCTGCCACAGGTCGGGAATTCGCTTCAGAAGTGAGTGACGTCACTGTGTCCATATATGGACAGTGTAGTCACTCACTTCTCCTGTAGCGGAATCCCCGGCCATAGAGTCGGGGATTCCGCTGCAGAAGTACGTAACTTTGCTGTGTCCATATATGGACAGTGTAGTCATGCACTTCTCCTGTAGCGGCATCCCCGGCCATAGAGTCGGGGATTCCGTTGCAGAAGTGCGTGACTTCGCTGTGTCCATATATGGACAGTGTAGTCACTCACTTCTCCTGTAGCGGCATCCCCGGCCATAGAGTCGGGGATTCCGCTGCAGAAGTGAGTGACTTCGCTGTGTCCATATCTGGACAGTGTAGTCTCGCACTTCTCCTGTAGCGGAATCCCCAATCCCCGGCCGGGGATTGGGGATTCCGACTCCTACAGCGAGCAATAAAAGACCCTCCTCCTCCTCCTCACATGCACTCTGCACTCTGAGGAGGAGGAGAGAGAGTGCGCGAGTGACGGTAGACCCGGCCATCACTCGGGACACATTCCGGTTATGGCCGGGTATTATAGAGCATGTCCTATTTTTTGACGGACGGTTTTCCCGGCCGTCAAAAAATCGGTCGTGTGAATAGCCCCATTAGGGGTCTATTATTCCTAATGCAGCCGGGTGCCGGCCGATTTATGAACGGCCGGCACCCGGCCGGGAAACCCTGTCGTGTGAATCCCGCCTTAGAGTCAGCAATTGTGAACTGTAGAAAAACTTTGTTTAGAAAAGACACACAGTCTGTAGTGATCAGATATCATATATTTACTGTAGGAGCTGCTTTACAAGGAAATCATTTTTGATGTATTGATAATATTTCAAAAAGAGTAAAAATCCACTGCAGTATAAACGCTCTATAAGGTGTGCAAATAACAGATAGCACAAGTAATTGGCATAAATATAAAAATCAATGGTGTTTAGTATTCCTGCATCCTATGACTATAACTGCTATAACAGTGATAATCATACTATTGGCATGTCTTCCAAGATAAACCCTTAATTTTAATACCACAGTTAGAAAATACATGATCCGGTTTTCAAGGGAAGATACAATGTTTAGAACACTAAATGTTGTAATTAAAAAAAAATAATAATAAACACTAAATCACAAAATACTTAAAAAATATATACCATATAATATACAATTTACACAAATATCTGTATTGAGGTATGCGACTTGTAGGATATAAAAATATTGGCCCACATTTACTAAAAATACATTTGGTATATTTTTTGCTTGTCAAAGTGGATAGGGTAGTTGGAGAGAATTTAAACAAATTGTATTCAAAGGAAATCTGTCACCTCTGAAAACCCTAAACTACAGTAATCAATAAATAGCTTAAAAACACTGATTCCAAATCTGTAATTTTTGTCTTTTTACTCACTTGCCCGCAAATGGGCCGTACACTGCATGCTGATGAGGAGTCCTCTCCATTATACCACCGATCTTAAGAGTCTTCCCTATGAATAAGCATGCAGCGCACGACTCGTTTTTCGAGCTTCCAGTAAGTTTAGAGATAAAAGTTACAGTTTTGTAATCATCGTCTCTTATGTTTTTAAATGATTACTGTAGTTTAGGGTGGTTTTTGGAGGTTACAACGTTTCTTAAAAGACGCAGACCTCTTAATAAATTTTGTACATTTTGACCTCTTATTCTACGGCTACTATGAGCAGTCATAGATTTCTGCTATAAGTTTGCGAAATTTTCCTTTACTCCAGTTAATAAATTTGCCCTTAACTACGTTTCTTGGGAGACTATGGCCACATTTCTTGTTGTCTTTCAAATTTGATGAGTGAGGAGAAATATCACAAAGAGATTAGCAAATTTGGCACAAGTTTCAATGCGACTTTTAAACACATTGATAAATGTGGGTCATTGAGTAAAACAATATGCAGAAATAATAATATAATGCATGTGTCATACTGCACCAACATAATTATTGCACAGGTATTCCCAACATACATACACA
Source organism: Rhinoderma darwinii (assembly GCF_050947455.1). Taxonomy (NCBI): domain Eukaryota; kingdom Metazoa; phylum Chordata; class Amphibia; order Anura; family Rhinodermatidae; genus Rhinoderma; species Rhinoderma darwinii. The sequence goes on from NC_134692.1 coordinate 97,149,409, forward strand.
TGTGTGTGTGTATATATATATATATATATATATATATATATATATATATATACAGTGCTCATCAAAAGTTCCAGAACGCTTGAACAGCTCGAGGTAGATGGTTGAACTTTGGTGGGATTTAATGGGGTTATAAAACCTACCAGTTAACGCCAAAAAAAAAGCACCCAACCCTTGGTGGGGTGGGTGGGGGCAGCAAAATCTTAAATGGTACGGGGGGTCGAGCGGGGGCTCATTTGAAAGCTCTTTTCAATACAAAAATGGTGCTGCAATAGGATTTTGAGATAGGATTTTTTTTCGCTGAGATATATAACGTTAAAGTTAAATCTTCATTAAATCTTCATCTTCATTATCGGCTACCGCCGTTGTTAGCATTGCCCAAAGTGTACCGCGCGGGTAAAATCCTAAATCTGTGTGGGCGCATGTGCGTGTGTGTGTGAGCTTGGGAATGTCACATCAAGGTGACTTTAAATTACGTATTTTTATAATCGGCCTTGGCGATACAAAATGGACCTTGTCTACGATTGTAACATGATTTCATAATAATACGTAATTTAAAGTCACCTTAATGTGACATAGCTCACACACACACACACGCCCACGCGCCCACACACATTTGGTATTTTACCCGCGCGGTACATTTTAGGCAATGCTAACACCGGCGGTAGCCGATAATGAAGATGATAATTTTGAAGTTAAATATCTCATCGAAAATAAATCCTATCTCAAAATCGATTGCGGCATCATATTGAAAAGAGCTTTCAAATGAGCCCCCACTCGACCCCCCCATTCCATTTAAGATTTTGCTGCTCCCATCCACCCCACCGCCCCCAAGGGGGTGGGGTTGTGTTTTTTTTTTGGGCGTTAACTGGTAGATTTTATGACCCCATAAAATCCCACCAAATTTCAACCCTCTACCTCGAGCCGTTCAAAAGTTATGCGGGTGTTCTGGAACTTTTGGTGGGCACTGTATATATAAACATAGGACAAAAGAACAGCACCAGGACTTCATTAAAGATAAAAAAATGGTTGCTTTATTCACCCCAAGTGAGCAACGTTTCGGTTCAAGACAGAACCTTTCTCAAGTTTGAGAAAGATTCTCTCTTCAACCGAAACGTCGCTCACTTGAGGTGAATAAAGCAAACATTTTCATCTTCATTGACGTCCTGGTGCCGTTCCTTTTTCCTATGTTTTTTTCTACAAATTCGTTGGGGAAGTAATTCATCCTCTGGTAACGTGAACATGGCCTAATATTTAGCTGTGTTGGAGTGCTGTGTTCAATTGTGTTTGGACTGTATATATGTATATATATATATATATATATATATATATATATATATATATATATATATAGCAAAAGAAACTTTGCAGCACTCCAAGTTGAAAACAATGGTGGTTTATTCAATCCAAATACAACAGAAACGTTTCAATCCTACAATAGGATCTTTCTCAAGCTTAGTGACACATCTAATACTACAGACATATATAGGGTAGAGACCACTTTACATAATTAGTCTCACTATAATACAATAAAGTGCTAAGTGCATAAAATCTTGGTTAGTAAATGATTTAAGGTATCAATATAAACAATGAAATGATACATAAAGTGCACATGTGCATATAAAATAACGTGAATCACAATAAATAATACAACAATCATTAAAAACAACTGATTAAGACATAATCATTTATGTCTCAGTAGTGTTGAAATACATCACCATAAAACCACTCACCAATCAGAACTTCAGGTATCATTGGCAATAGAGCCTTAGGAATCCATAGTAGTGTTCAGCTGCATGACTTGTGACAATCAGGATGTAGTGCCTCTGTGTAATGCCCAGAGACGGAAGTATGTCGTTGCTAAGCAGAAGGACGCACAAGGCGCATGATGATGATGTACTGCGTTCCAATGCGTTCCACTGGTAAGGTCATGTGAGCGGCGGCATCATCGGTTGCCGAGCAACCGATACACATAAGTCACAGGTCATTGATAACAGTATCGAGTGGCATTATCATATATAACTACCTTCAATAACAAAGCTATATTCAGTCAAATGGTCCGGTATGCAAAAAAAGCATATAAACTATTGAGTGCTCCTGCTGGTAAGACATGGAGATATCATAGGGGAATAAAGAGTAGCATTTAGACCAAAAGAACGTGATATAGCCATGAAGAGAATCTGTTTCACATTATCTTCATTGTTGGAAATAAATGTAAGAGAACCCGAAGTTCTGTTGGGAGTGGTGTTCAGATCTAAAGAAATACAAAAAATGTGAAAAACCGTGTTTATCAAAATGTAACAAAAAATTAGGAAAATTAAAAATGAACATTAATGTGTCATTAATAATTACAAAGAAGAGAACATCAGAGAACCTAAAAGATAGAGCAGAGACATGAATGCATCACATGGCAATCCTATCTACACCAAATTCTACATTGAGGCCAAATGGTCTCAATGTATTCAATAAGAATATCCATCTCAATTCTTTTTTGTGTAGAACCATATGTCGGTCACCACCATATTGTAATGGCGGGATGTGATCAAGGATCATGAATGTTAGGTCCCTTTCATTATGACCATACTCTGAGAAATGCTTAGGTACAGGCAAATCAAGTTTCTTTTTACGAATCGAGAAGCGATGATTATTTAAACAGGTTTTAAAGGCACAGGTGGTCTCACCCACATATAGAAGGCCGCGTGATTTTCACGCACCAACTGACTTCAATGGGTGCGTGATGCGCGAACAATGCACAAATATAGGACATGTCGTGAGTTTTACGCAGCGGACACACGCTGCGTGAAAATCACTGACAGTCTGAACGGCCCCATAGAGTAACATAGGTCCGTGCGAGGCGCGTGAAAATCATGCGCGTTGCACAGACGTATTACACGTTCGTCTGAATAAGCCCTAACAATAAGGCCCAGTTCACAGAGTTTTTGGGCATTGATATTGACTCGGACACTGTGTCAGAATCAGCACCAAACAACTTCCAAAACCGCCTCCCATTGATTTAATCTGAAATCAATGGGAGCCAGTCGCGGAAAAAAGAAAAAGCAGCACGTCCTTTCTTGCCGCTGCTCCGCCTCTGACCTCCCATCGAAATCAATGGGAGGCAGAAAATGCATTTTTCGCTGTGTTTTTTGTCTGCTGTCCTCAATCGCCGCAGGCAAAAAACGCGGCTAGATAGTGTGGGCAGGTCAAAATCTGCCTCAAAATTCGGTGCGCGGTTCCAGGCGGTCGCGGGTGCACGCGCAGGAGTTTGCGGGTGCGCGGGCGGGCGGTGTTTGATGGCCCCCATGACGAGAGGGGGGGCCCGCAGCTCACGACATTCTTTTGGTGAAAAAAACGGGCCCCATTGCAGGGGCCTGTTTTTTTCTACCAAAGGCAAGTCGCGGCAGTTGCCGGGACCCCCTTTCAATTAGGTTTGGCCGGGCCCCTCACATCAGTAGCCCTAATACCCCCCTGATGGCGGCCCTGGGTAGCATGATATAGTGCTGGACGGAGTACCGTTAACAGGCGGTGCCACGGTAGGGAGGCCCAGAAAATGTATCTGTATGGGGCCCTGAAATTCCTGATGGCGGCCCTGGTCCTGAACAAAAAGATATATGAGTGGGTGGTTGAGACTACTTTGTTTCTGGGTGATATGGTTACCTGTCTAACCAGGTGTAGCCGTTCTCCCCACTTATGTTGCAGTCCGTGGCCATTATATTTATAAACTCCATATTGAGTCTTTTTTTACATATAATTATATCTCACATATATATCTATTGTGGGCTATTTATATAAAGAAATATATACAGCTGGTTACACACTCTGTTGAGTGTTATTCCATATTGTCATAACATATGTCGGGACGGAATTTTCTGTCTGCGCATGCGCGGCCATACTGCGTTCCAGGGATGCGTTCCACATGATGCACTTCCGGCAGTCCGCCATCTTGCGCATGCGCGCTATCGATCACGGGACGCCATGGTTTACTCCACGCATCACTGAGAGCTGACACTGTAAGTTATTTATTACATAATTCCTGTTTCTTTCCACTACAACTGCGTTGGAAGACTCCCTCTGCTCCTCCCCTTCATTATGAGTTGATGTAATTTATTAGGGTAATTATAATATTACCTTATTTATCTTTGCATTTTTTACCTTATATTTCGAGATGTTGTTTCTTAACACATTTATTGGTCACATTGATTGATATATTTTCACTTTTTGTAAGATTATGTTCTTTGTGTTAACCGATTTTTAACATATGCATTATCAATTGCACTATTTACTGTATATCCTGTGTATCCCTATATATATGTGGCACTGTGCACTTTTGAAATCAGCTTGAGAAAGGTTCAGGAGTGAACCGAAACGTTGCTCATTCTTTCCACCTGGTGGAACATCTGCCTAAGGGTATGTGCACACGATGAGAGGCTTTTACGGCTGAAATGACAGACTGTTTTCAGGAGAAAACAGCTGCCTCGTTTCAGCCGTAATTCCTCCTCCTCGTATTATGCGAGGCGTCTGTGACGCTCGTAAATCTTGAGCTGCTCTTCATTGACTTCAATGAAGAACGGCTCAAATTACGTTGCAAAGAAGTGTCCTGCACTTTTTTGCCGAGGCAGTCAATTTACGCGTCGTCGTTTGACAGCTGTCAAACGACCGACGACGTGTAAATGACAGGTCGTCTGCACAATACGTCGGCAAACCCATTCAAACGAATGGGCAGATGTTTGCCGACGTATTGTAGCCCTATTTTCAGACGTAAAACGAGGCATAATACGCCTCGTTTACGTCTGAAAATAGGTCGTGTGAACCCAGCCTAACACTGAAGTCCTGGTGCTGTTACTTGTTTTCTGTTTCTGTTATCTTATTCCAAGGAGTTGATTCATCCTTCTACTGGTAACGTGCACATGGCCTGATGTACAGTTTACCTTGAGTGCTGTGTTTCCTGTATCTATTTGAACTATATATATATATATATATATATATATATATATACACATATATATATATATATATATATATATATACATATATATATATATATATAGAAGAAAGAAAAACTTTGCGGCACTCCAATTTGAAAAAATGGTGGTTTATTCAGTCCAAATATAACAGCAACGTTTCAATCCTACATTAGGATCTTTCTCAAGGCTTGAGAAAGATCCTAATGTAGGATTGAAACGTTGCTGTTATATTTGGACTGAATAAACCACCATTTTTTCAAATTGGAGTGCCGCAAAGTTTTTCTTTCTTCTATATACACCACGTCCGAGGATCGGGACGTTTTTTGCTGGCACCCGATTCACATTTATTCTGTGAGTGCTGCTGTCTTCTCTTTTGTATATATATATATATATATATATATATATATATATATATATATATATATATATATATATATGTATATATATATATATATATATATATATATATAAAAACAGAGAACACAGTAACGGCACCAGGACTTCAAGGTAGATGAAAAAGCAGGGTGGATTTATTCACCTCAATACAGCAACGTTTCGGTTCAACAGGAACCTTTCTCAAGCCATAAAAAAACTGAACAAAGTGTCAGGTATAAATAGGAGGAGCATACATTAATCAGCAATAAAGTAATCATATGTACAATTCCAATAAAACGTGTATACATGTACATCCCGTTGTAGCAAAAATATCGATCGTGAAGTGCACATATTTTTTCAATATCAAACAAACATAAACAATATAAAAATATATGTTTGGTGAATTTATAGTATTCAGAAACAGTGTAAAATAGGGCAATTAAGATAATTGGAAAGCATTGCGGAGGCCAATTCAATTTTTACGTAAATAAACTTACTATTTAGTAATCAGTCCATGCAGGGAGGGAGACATCCACATGTCAGGTTCGCGCGTGTCTACTGCGCATGCTCCAAAGATGGCGTCCAGACCGGATGTTTAGTCTGTTACTTGTTTTCTGTTTCTCTTATCTTATTCCAAGGAGTTGATTCATCCTTCTACTGGTAACGTGCACATGGCCTGATGTTCAGTTTACCTTGAGTGCTGTGTTTCCTGTATCTATTTGAACTATATATATATATATATATATATATATATATATATATATATATATATATATATATATATATATATTTATATGTGTTAACCTCTTCCCGCACCATGCCGCAACTGTATGTCCTGGAGAGGGATTGCTTCCCGCACCGGGACGTTCAGTTGCGGAGCAGTTCCCAGCGCACACTGTCCTAACGGACACTGTCCGGGAACCAGAAAGTCAGCTGTCCCCGAAAGCTGACACTCTAGTCTTGCCAGCCAGCGGACCTCGCCACTGATTTTAGCAATTAACCCCTTAAATGCGGCAACCAATTGCGATTGCCGCATTTAAGGGGTTTGAAGCATATTGGCAGCCCCCACAAAGTGATTGTGTGCTTGTCATGGCAACCGGAGACCAGACAATGGCCTCCGGGTTGCCATGTACAGAAGCCTAGGAGGAGCAGTCTCTGGCTGCTCCTCCTAGGCTTCCTGTGAGAGTGACACGTCACGTCACAATGACAGTTAGAATACATTACACTATGTAGGTATTCTTGCAGCAATCAGAGATGCAAGTCTTCAAGTACCCTAGTGGGACTAAAAAGAAAAGTTAAATAAAGTTAATAAAAGTGTAAAAATAAAAGTTATATTAAAAAAACAAAAACTGCTTTTTTTTCCTGTAAGGGCATGACCACACGTGGCGGATTTCCTCCGCAACTGTCCGCATCAATGCCGCACAGAATCTGCGTTGCAGATTCTGCTGCGGATCTGCACAAAATGTGCAGTAAATTGATGCGGACTAGCTGCTGCGGAAAAGTGCTTCCCTTCTCCCTATCAGTGCAGGATAGAGAGAAGGGACAGCACTTTCCCTTGTGAAAGTAAACGAATTTCATACTTACCGGCCGTTGTCTTGGTGACGCGTCCCTCTTTCGGCATCCAGCCCGACCTCCCTGGATGACGCGCCAGTCCATGTGACCGCTGCAGCCTGTGCTTGGCCTGTGATTGGCTGCAGCCGTCACTTAGACTGAAACGTCATCCTGGGAGGCCGGACTGGAGACAGAAGCAGGGAGTTCTCGGTAAGTATGAACTTATATTTTTTTACAGGTTGCTGTATATTGTGATCGGTAGTCACTGTCCCGGGTGCAGAAACAGTTACTGCCGATCGCTTAACTCTTTCAGCACCCTGGACAGTGACTATTTACAGACGTCTCCTAGCAACGCTCCCGTCATTACGGGAGCCCCATTGACTTCCCCAGTCTGGCTGTAGACCTAGAAATACATAGGTCCAGCCAGAATGAAGAAATGTCATGGCAAAAAAGCAAGACAGCTGCGGACTTCATTGCGGAACTTAGAATCTCCATTGAAGTCAATGGAGAAATTCCGCCATGAGTCCGCCACTGCTCCGCAACAGACAGAGCATGCTGCGGACACCAAATTCCGCTCCGCAGCCTATTCTCCGCAGCGGAATGTTACGCATCGTCTAAACGAACACTTCTAAATAGAAGTGGAAGTCAATGCAGAAACGGCTCCGCTGCGGATTAACGCTGCGGAGTGTCCGCAGCGGAATTTAAGTGAAATTCCGCCACGTGTGAACCCAGCCTAATAAGACTTTTATTATAGGAGAAAAATTAAAACGTTAAAAAAAGTACAGATATTTGGTATCACCGTGTTCTTAACGACCCAAACTATTATGTTCTTTTTCCCGCACGGTCAACACCACCAAAAGAATCAGTAATTTGCTAGAATTGCTATCATTGCCCTCCCAAAATATAGAATAAAAAGTTTTCAAAAACTAGCATGTACCCCAAAATAGTACCATTAAAAACTACAACCCATCCTGCAAAAAAACAAGCCCTCACACAGCTTTTTTGACTGAAAAATAAAAAAAGGTTATGGCTCTCAGAATATGGTGACACAGAAAATAAATTATTTTATAAAAAAGTGATGTAATTGTGCAAACTCTGCAAAACATAAAAAAATATATATATATGGTATCGCCGTAATCACATCGACCCGCAGAATAAAGTAAAATGTAATTTATAGCGCACGGTGAACACTGTAAAAAAAAATAAACAAAATAACATTATCAGAATTGTTGGTTTTTGGTCACCTGGCTTGCCAAAAAATGGAACAAAAAGTGATCGAAAAAAATTGCATGTACCCTAAAATGGTACCAATGAAAACTACAGATTGTCCCGCAACATAAAAGCCCTCATGCAGCTCCGTTGGTGAAAAAAACGTAGAAGTTCTGGCTCTCTTAATATGGCGAATCAAAATGTGCAGACTTTTCCAAGAGCGGATAAGATCGGGCGCCATTTATCAGAGCGACACCTGCCACATATCTATGAATTATTATTTGTTTACCGCATTATTATACCCTCTTATTATGCCCTGATGTACTCTGCCCAGCTTATATATGCCCCCACATTATAAACTAAAATACCAGCAAAACTCCAATCAACTACTACCAAGCAAAATTGACGCTCCAAAAGCAAAATGGCACTCCCTCACTTTTAAGCCCTGCAGCGTGCCCAAACAGCAGTTTGCATCCACATATATGGCATCGCCATACCCGAGAGAACTCGCTTAACATTTTATGAGGTATTTTTCTTCAATGGCACAAACTGGGCACAACATATTATGCACTAAAATGGCATATAAGTGGAAAATTTAAATTTTCACTTTGCACCATCCACTGTGCCTTAACCCCTTTGCGCACTATGGTTTAATAGCACATCATAGTGTGAGGGTTAATGTATGGAGCCGGCTCACCTGCTGAGCCCGCTCCATATGCTGTGGGTGTCAGCTGTGTGTTACAGCTGACTCTTGGGACCAACGGACAGGAACAGCGATCGCGCTGTTACAAAAACCTGTAAAAATAGCAATATACCATGATACATTAGTATTGCAGTGTATTGTACCAGCGATCCAATAATCGCTGGTTCAAGTCCCCTAAGAGGAGTAATAAAATGTGTAAAAAAATGTAAAAAAATTTATTAATAGTGAGAAAAAAATATTTAAAAGTTTAAAAAAACACCTTTTCCCTTTTTTCTTCTAAAGTAATGTAAAAAATGTTTAAAAAAATTGGTATTGCTACATCCGTAAAAGTCCAAACTAATACAATATACCACTATTTAACTCACACGGTGAACAACGTAAAAAATAAAATAAATAATTTAAAAAGCAAAAATCTCTGTTTTTGTGTCGCCTTAGTCCTCCAAAATTTTTTTTTTATAAAAAATGTAATCAAAAAGTTGTATGTACCAAAAACTGGTACTAATAAAAACTACAGCTCATTTCACAAAAAATAAGCCCTCATACTGCTCAATCGACCAAAAAATAAAAAAGTTACGGCTCTGAGAATGTGAAGTTTTTTCCAATTTCAGACCGCAAGTAATTTTTTTTGCAGTTTCCGAGTACATTTTATCGTACTTTAAATGGTGTCAATAGAATCTACAATTCCTCCCGCAAGAAAAAAAACTCTCACACCACTCTATTGACTGAAAAATAATAATGTTAAGGCTCTTGGAATGCGGGGAGCGAAAAATGAAAATAAGAAAACAAAAAAAGGATCAGTCCTGAAAGGGTTAATTAATTTCTAATTAAAAAAATGTATGGCCACATGTGGGGTATTGCTTTACAAATGTTGGGGGGCTTTTTTCTCCTTTGTCCCTTGTGAAAATAAAAAAAATGCAAGATTTTAGTGAAAAAAAAATTGATATTCATTTTCGCGGCCTAATTCTAATAAATTCCGGAAAATACCTGTGGGGTTTAAATGTTCACTATACCCCAAAAAATTCTGTGAGGTTTTTTTTCCAAAATGGGGTCACTTTTGGGGGGTTTCCACTGTTTTGGTCTCTCCAGGGCATTGCAAACACGACATGGCACCGAAAACCATTCCAGCAAAATCTGTGTTCCAGAATGCAAATAGCGCTCCTTCCCTTCTGAGCGCTGCTATAGGTCCAATCAGCAGTTTATTACCACATATGGGGTATTTCCGTAATCAGGAAAAATTGCTTTACAAATGAGATGTTTCTTTTTTTTCCTTTATTCCTTGTAAAAATTAAAAATGTCTAAGTTTTTTCAGAAAAAAAGAAGATTTTCATTTTCACGGCCCAATCCCACTAAATTCTGCAAAAAACCTGTGGCGTCAGAATGCTAACTATACCCCTAGGAAAATTCCTTGAGGGGTGTTGTTTTCAAAATGGGGTCACTTTTGGGCAGTTGCCACTGTTTTGGTCCCTCCAGGGCATTGCAAACGCGACATGGCACCGAAAACCATTCCAGCAAAATCTGTGCTCCAAAATCCAAATGGTGCTCCTTCCTTTCTGAGCCCTGCTGTGGGTCAAATCTGTAGCGTCCATGGCCACGGGCTGTCGGGTTTACTCACCTCCTGACGCCCGCAGCCATGGATCCGTGAGCGCTGTTTCCCATTTCCTTCCTAGGAGACGCCAGCACTCACTTCTGCTCCGGCCTGCTGTGTCCCGTAGGATGCGCACGCTCGTACCTGGCCTTAAAGGGCCAACACCCGCACAGGTGAGAATCATCATCATCAACTGCCCACGGTTTCCTCGTCTATAAGAAGGTCCCAGCCCTTCTGATCCTTGCCTGAGCGTTGTTAGTTATCCCAAGTCTGTCTTGCAAATGGTCCCTTAGTGTTTCCCGTTCCAGTTGTTACCCGTGCCTTGTTACCAGTTCCTTCCTGTATCCCGTGCTGTTCTTGTTCCTGTGCCTATTAGTGTCGGAGTCGTGTCACGTCCTGTGTCATCTGCCATGTCCGGAGGAATTCGCCACGTCTGGCGCAACCTGCGGCTTCTGTGCCATCGGCCACGTCCTGTGTCATCTGCCACGACCTTTGTCATCTGCCACGTCCAGAGGAATTCGCCACGTCTGGCGCAACCTGCGGCACCTGTGTCATCCGCCACGTTTGGCGTTACCTGCTGCACCCATCTCCATCAGTACCAGAGCTGTGGCTACTGTCTGGACTATCCAGGTACCCTTGTGCGGGACATTGTATTGCTGGGGTTCCCTATTGTTTGGCCAGCTGCCTCCCTGCTACGGCGGTACGACCTAGTGGGTCCACAAACCCGTTATGTGACACAATCAGCAGTTTATTAACACATATGGGGTATTGCACTAATCGGGAGACATTAAATTCCAAAATTGTCAGTGTGAAAGGTATACATTTACATTAGGTTATGAAAATTCACTGCCTGTCTAAACGTTTAAAAATTTAATTTTCTTTTTATTGAAGAATTATCTTAAAAAATAGGGCACTAATTCCCAAGGATCTGGATACAGGCGTTGGCAACACAGATCATAAGTGCTTTATGGAGTGTGGAAGATAGCCAAATATTAAGAACATTAGGTTCAAGTGTCTAAATCAGAATGGTATAATTAGCCTATCACTACAACACTCCATAAACATAATGAATAAATAATAGTTTGTCTGGTTGCCACAAACAAGCAAGATTCCCAACGCGTTTCTGCACCCCTATAAACATAGGGTAGCGTTCTCAGGAGTATAAATTGCCTTGATCTATCTAACAGCCGGTCAGCACATATTATGCTGTGATATTAGGTTTCCGGCGTATAACTAGCTGACGCTCAGCACATATTAAGCTGTAGTGTTTTGGTTTTCCGGCGTGCACTAGACAGTGAGACCAGTCATCAGTGTCTAGTGCACGCCGCAAAACCAAAACACTACAGTGATAATAGAATATTAAGCCCTAATACATACTAGTCCTTCTCAATGAATTAGAATAACATCAAAAAGTTTATTTCAGTAATTCAATTAAAAAAGTGAAACTCATATATTATATAGATTCATTACACACAGATTCAGGGCCGGCCCTAGGATAGATGGCGCCCTGTGTGAAATGATCTTTCGGCGCCTCACACCATCATTAAAAAAAAATGTCCCATAAAAAAATTATAATTCCCCCATACAGTATAATAATAATATTTAATAATATAATATATTACAACCCCTTCAAGGACACAGTATTTTGTCCTCTAATTGTGCCCACAGTATTATGTCACCTGTAGTACCCCTACATAGTATAATGTCTGCTTAGTGGCCCCCACATAGTATAGTGCCGCCCTGTAGATTTTGCCATATAGCCTCCCTGTAGACAGTGCCATAATCCCCCACCTTCTTTTTGTAGATCGTGCCATACAGCCCCCCCCCACCTCCCCCTTGTAGACAGTGCCATACAGTCCCCCACCTCCCCCTTGTAGACAGTGCCCCCAAACAAAAACAAAAATTGTACTCACCTAGGCCCCGTTCCCATGGCGAACTAAGACGCTCCATGACGGGATCCTGTAGCCTAGTACAGAGTTTTTCAACGTTTTCGGACTCGAGGCAGCACTGGAAAAATTTCCTCAGGACCCCCCTACCAAAAATAGTTTTGAGAAAGACAGAAAGAACAAGCACTACACTCGTAGCGTATATTCCCACACTTTTTTGTAAGGCAAAAAAAATCTGCCTCAAAATTCCTTCAGGAACTGACAGCGTTGTTTGACCTTTTATTTGTGTTTTTTTTTAAGCTGTTGAAACGAATGCAAAAGACGCAGGCAAAAAAGCTCCAAATGACCGACACAGATATTTTCTGCCTCCTATTAATTTCAATTGGAGGTCAGAAGCGAAAACCACTTGAAGACCATCAGCCCCCCACTCACAGTAAAATGACCATCAGCCCCCCACTCACAGTAAAATGACCATCAGCCCACCATTCACAGTAAAATGACCATCAGCCCACCACTCACAGATTCCCCCTGTAGGCAGGAGTTAACCTAGCCCCTCTGCTGCCTGAGGCGAACTATAAAAAGACGCCCCCCCCCTCCAATCTATCAGAGTTTTCTCATTACTAGCTTTACACAACCAACACACAATATATAAAAAATGTCAAATAGGAAAACATTTGTTGTTTATTTGTAAAGTGCTGTTTAATGTATATAAAAGATGTAAGGAATTCTTCTTACTGTATTACTTTATTATCATAGATCAACAACGCAGCATTAACACTGAAAATGATTTAACGCATCTTCTATGCCCCTTTCTTATTAACTAATTGAATTATGATTTTTAACTGAGTTCAGTGGCCCGGCGTGAACGGCATGATGCAATGACGTCATCGTGCCGGGCAGTTGACGTCATCAGCGTGCTCCCGATCTCTTGTAGACCTCAGGTCTAAACCAGGCTGTGGCCTACAAGAGCAAACGGCGGAGCAGGGAGCCAATAGCCAGGAGTTGGTTGGCAAATTTTAGTCTGGGGGGCAAGCACACAGCACTGGCCCAAGTGTAGCGGCCCATTCTGGGGGCACTGAGCAATTGGCAAGTCTGCCCCCCTAACACCGCTACGGAAGAACTCTGCTACCTGTCAACGGAAAAATCATCCGCCAGGAGGAAAAACGTTTTTTGTTAGCGGAGTACAAGAAAGCCTGAATTAGACTTTCATGTACTCCGCCATGGGGAAACATTTTTCCCTCTGGCGGATGACTTTTCAGTTGACAGGAAGCAGAGTTACATGAAGGTGAATTATTTTTCCTTGACCTCTAGTTTCTATTGTGGCAAATTTAAGTTTTTTTACATTTTATACTGCTAACTTTTTTTTGGTATGTTCCGCTGGAGCGTTTCGACTACGTATTAGATTCATTGGACTACTTCGATGGTCTATTTTAAAAAAAAAATTAAATGGTGAAAGAGGGCTGCATGGGGGAGTTTAGATTTCAATAAAAAAATGTTTTTCTTATGTCTGCTTTTTTTAATACTTTATTATGGCCTTAGTAATGGCTGCTGTCTGATTGAGAGCGTCCATTACTAAGAAGCGGCTTAGTGTTAGCCAGTAAAAAGGCTATCACTAACCCCTATTATTACCCCGGTTCTCACTGTCGCGAGAGGAGTACGATCCAGTACCCGACCATCTGAAGCGACGGTAAGGCAGCAGGGTGGCCACAGGCTGGTTTTACCAGGCTGGGAAGGGATAAAAACCATGGCCCTTCCCATCCTGGTAATGCTAGGCTGCAGCTGCTTTATTGTATCTGGCTGGTTATGAAAAATAGCGGGAACCCCACGTCATTTAAAAAAAAAAATAATAGAAAAAAAATTACGTGAGATCCCCTCCATTTTTCATAACCAGCCAGATACAATAAAGCAGCAGCTGCCTATCATTACCAGGGTGGGAAGGGCCATGGTTTTGGCCATTCCCAGCCTGATATTACCAGCCTGCGGCCACCCCAGTACCCGCCCTTCACTTCAGACGGTCGGGTGCTGGATCGTACCCGGCTCTTCCAGGTACTCCTGGTGGTGGTGGGTACCGGAGTAATAATAGGGGTTAGTTGCAGCTTTATTACTGGCTAATACTAAGCCCTTTCTTAGTAATGGACGCTCTCAATCAGACAGCAGCCATTACTAAGGCAGTAATGAAGTATTGAAAAACAGACATAAAGAAATTTATTTTATTGAAATAACAACTCTTCCACACAATCCACTTTAACCATTTTATTAAAATAAAAAGAAAAAAAGTTTAAATCAGTGAAGTAGTCCAGCGAATCTATGACATAGTGCAAATGGTCCAGCGGAATCTGCAAAACAAAAATTAGCAGTATGAAAAATAAAAATAAAGATGGCTGCCCCACAAAAGTACAAACATATGAATAAATAGCTACCTTCGGGAACATATTAAAATAATTAGAAAAATTAGGCCCATAAAATAAAACATATAAAATAAAAACTAAAAAATTATAACACCTTTCTTTTAAAGACAACCTTTCACCTCCCCATACATGTACAGCTGTGTTCAGCATGTAATGGGGAGGGCTGCACAAACTCTGGGGCACTTTATATTTTTTTCCTAGCCTCCTTCATTATTTAGAGATCGGTTCTGCAATATTTGGCGCCCGATATTTAAATAACCCCATGAACTGTCAATGGGGAGGTAATTGGCAAGGGGGCGTGTAACATCGCTGCGACACTGTCCAATCAGCAACGGACAGCGTTACAGCGTTACAGCAAGAGCTTGAGAGAGAGAGAGAGAGAGAGCGCGTGCGCGCAGCTCCGCCACCACTACGGATCAGAAGAGGAGAAGAAGAGTGTGAATTCTTCTTCTGTTTCATGGCATCGGAGCTGTGCGTGCACGCACGCTCTCACTCTTTAGCTCTCGGCAGACAAGGACGACAAGACTGATCTCTCGCGAGAGATCACACAGTCTTGTACTTGCATGCTGAGAGCTGAAGAGTGAGAGCGTGTGCGCGCGCACACGCTCTCCTCTCACCAGCTCTTGCTGTTGACATTGTCCGTAGCGGATTGGACAGTGTCACAGCGCTGTTACACGTCCCCTTGCCAATTACCGCCCCATTGGTAGTTCATGGGGTTATTTAGATATCGGGCGCAAAATATTATGGCACCGATATCTAAGTAAGGAAAGAGGGTAGGAAAAAATATTTAAAGTGCCCCAGAGTCTATGGGCAGGTGAAAGGTTGTCTTTAAAATGTAACAACTTTTTAAAAAACTTTTGACATGTCAGAAGTTTTGATGAGTGGGGTCCGAACACTGAGACCCCCCCACTAGTCACTAAAACGAAGCAGCAGAAGTGTTCGGGTGAGCGACGTGCCGCTTCAATTCTGTTTGGCTTTCCTTGGAGCAGTGTACGGGCTCAATAGAAAGTCTAGGAGTCCGTATACCGCTCACTCGGCTGAAAGTCGATCATAAATGAAGCGGCACAGCACTCACACGAGCACTTCTGCTGCTTCGTTTTAGCGATCGGTGGGGGTCTCAGTGCTCGGTCCCCCACCGATGAAAACTTCGGACATGTCACTATGACATGATAAAAGTTTAGTTACAGCTTAAAGGCTATGTACACCTTTAAAAACATATTTTATTATATATATATATATATATATATATATATATATATATATATACCTATCGATGCGATTGGTGCAAGTTTTAATTACTTTTCATTGAAAATTATTGTTACTTTTTCAGATACAGTTGCTTTGTATCCTGTATACAGAGCAGCTATATATAGTGCTGAGACCTGAATCCATTAGGTCGCCTATTATTGATCACTTCTAAGTAATGAACTTAGATGTGATCGGTAACAGCCCGATCCTGCAGGACCCGTTGACACGGAATCAGTCAGTCCAGCTGACTTGGCGGATACAGGATTCAGCGCTATATACATTATATATATATACACACATACACACACACATTTATATATATTTGAATTAGCGGGGGCAGGTTTATGGGGAAGGATTAGGGCCTGTTCACATTAGCGTTGGCTTTCCCTTCTGGGTGTTCCGTCGGAGGTTTCTGTCGGGTGAACCCCGCAACGGGAAGTCAAACTGAAACAACAGCTTCCGTTTCCGTCACCATTGCTAATGGTTTCTGTTCGTCACCTTTCCGGCAGGTTTCTGTTTTGCTGACGGAATCAATAGCGCTAATGGTGACGGAAACGGAAGCTGTGGTTTTCAGTTTGACTTTCCGTTGCGGGGTTACCTCCGACGGAACCCCAGAACGGAAATCCAACAATGATGTGAACAGGCCCTTATACTGCGCTCAGATTCCTGCCCCTACTAATATAAAAGGGGTCGGCCAACGCTGGGGGGCCGGGAGTATACTGAAAGGGGTGGTCTGGGCGTTTTACTGACAGCAGAGAGCTCTATAGGGGGGAATTATCCCCCCCATAGAGCCCTGACTAGTTACTATACTGCAAGGTTAGGGGGGGTCTGAGCATCTGACTGACTGCTCTAATCCCCCCCTAGAGAGCCCTCTGTCAGATGCTCAGACCAAACCCCCCTCCCCCTCCCACTAATCCTTCCATTACAGTGATGTGAGGGCTCTATGGGGTGGGTTATTCCAGCCCCATAGGGCCCTTTGCTGTCGGTAAAATGCCCAGACCCCCCCTTGCAGTATACTCACGGGTCCCGGTCCCAGCAAGGCAGGAACGTACCTCGTACATCTCATCGCGTCTCGTCACTTCTCGTCGCTTGGACCGCTCCTCCTGCAGACTTGCTCCTCTCTGGCGGCATGTGCGGCGTACAGCGTGAGAGAGGAGGAGTGATACAGACGTGCCCATCGTGCGCACGTCTGCTATGTGTGTCTGCATGGCCCCTCCCCCGATCCTGTCCGTGCCTGGCTGAAAATGCCGCCCCCCCGTTTTCGGGTAGGTGGCGCCGCCTGAGGCTGTCGGCTCACCTCGCCTCATGGCAGGTGCGGCACTGCCTGTAGGTAGCGCCACACAGCCCCTTGTGGGTAGCACCACATAGCCCCTTTGTAGGTAGTGCCAGACAGCCCCCTTGTAGATAGCGCCACACAGAACCCTTGTAGATAGCGCCACACAGCCCCTTGTAGATAGCGCCATACAGCCCCCTTGTAGATGGCTCCACACAGCCCCCTTGTAGATGGCTACACACAGCCCACTGTAAAGAGCGCCACACAGCCCACAGCCCCCTGTTTGGTAGTGCCACACAGCCCACAGGTTGGTAGTGCCACACATCCCACAGTCCCCTTGTAGGTAGTGCAAGGACCACAAAATGACCCTGATAGCTGGTGGGCAGTAGACATTTAAAAAAGGACAACTGTGCAGGAGCACACAAAATACCCAGCTTTCCCAGCTATCAAATAAATGTGTGGAAATAAACTAAGATATAACTTTTATTTAGTCTAGCTAAAGGATTAATCCTTTTAGCTGGATTAAATAAAAGTTATATCTTAGTTTATTTCCGCACATTTATTTGATAGCCGGGAAAGCTGGGTATTTTGTGTGCTCCTGCACAGTTGTCCTTTTTTGCAGCTAGTGCCAAACAGCCCACAGCCCCCTTGTAGATAGCAATTCCCCCCCCCCCCCCTTGCAGTATAGATAGCGCCACTGTAGCTCCCTGAAGGAGCGGAATCCCCATGTGGCCAGGGATTCCGCTCCTGGAGCGCTTCTTGATGTTTCTGTCCATATATGGACAGTGACATGAGGGGAAACTCCTGAAGCGGAATCCCTGTCCACAGCGTTGCTGTGACTGTCGATTCCACTCCAAGAGACTCTCCTGTCGTCTGTGTCCATGATGTCATTGGCTTCTCCTGGAGTGGAATCCCCGGTTAGAGCGTCTGCAACGCTGTGACCCGGGATTCCGCTTCAGGAGTTTCCCCTGATGTCACTGTCAATAAATGGACAGAGACATCAAGCAGCGCTCCAGGAGCGGAATCCCTGGCCACATGGCGATTCTGCTCCTTAAGGGAGCTACTGTGGCGCTAGTAGATAACAGAGCAGGGAGATACCTCCCTGCTCTGCTATAGTGCCATCGCTACCGCTGTAGCAGCCGCACCGCCCTCATGCCCGGTGTCGTCATGGCTGCTACAGCGGTAGCGACGGCCACTAAGTGAAGAAGCGCCCGGGCGGAAAGGCGACTGCCTAAGGCCGGCCCTGGGTGCAGTTAGCGAGTGGCACCTGACCCGCTGGTAGTTGCAACGGCGCGGGGATACACACACCCGCTGGAGCCCCTCTTGCAGTGTGGCAGCTGGTACCCTGTGCGACCGCACTGCTTGACCGTATCTAAGGCCGGCCATGCACAGAGTGATCTGTTTCCAGCATTTTTTCTTTTAATGTTGATGATTATGGTTAATGAAAACCTAAAATTTAATCTCTCAGAAAATTTGAATATTATATAAGCCCAATTTCTAAAGTTATTTTTAATACTGAAATGTTGGCCTACTGAAATGTATATACAGTATATGCACTGAATACTTGGTTGGGGCTCCTTTTGCATGAATTACTGCATCAATGCGGCGTGGCATGGAAGTGATCAGCCTGTGCACTTCTGAGGTGTTATGGAAGCCCAGGTTGCTTTGATAGCGGCCTTCAGCTCATCTGCATTGTTGGGTCTGGTGTCTCTCATCTTCCTCTTGACAATACCCTATAGATTCTCTATGGGGCTTAGGTCAGGCGAGTTTGATGGCCAATCAAGCAGAGTGATACTGTGGTTATTAAACCAGGTATTGATACTTTTGTCAGTGTGGGCAGGTGCCAAGTCCTGCTGGAAAATGAAATCAGGATCTACATTAAGCTTGTCTGTAGGGGGAAGCATGAAGTGCTCTAAAATTTCCTGGTAGACGGCTGCGTTGACTCTGGACTTGATGTAACACAGTGGATCAACACCAGCAGATGACATGGCTCCCCAAACCATCACTGACTGTGGAAACTTCACACTGGACCGCAAACAACTTGGATTGACGCCTTTCTACTCATCCTCCAGACTCTGGGACCTTGATTTCCAAATTAAATGCAAAATTTACTTTAATTTGATACAGGACTTTGAACCACTGTGCAGCAGTGTTGGTCCACTGTGTTATATCAAGTCCAGAGTCAACGCAGTCGTCTAAGGGTATGTTCACACAGCCTATTTTCAGACGTAATTTGGGCATTTTATGCCTCAAATTACGCCTGAAAAGACGGCTCCATTACGTCTGCAAACATCTGCCCATTGCTTGCAATGGGTTTTACAATGTTCTGTTCAGACGAGGTGTAATTTTACGCGTCGCTGTCAAAAGACAGCGCGTAAAAATACACTCGCGTCAAAGAAGTGCATGTCACTTCTTGGGACGTTTTTGGAGCCGTTTTTCATTGACTCCATTGAAAAACAGCTCCAATAACGTCCGTAAAAGACGCCGCGAAAAACATGAGTACTTGCAAAAACATCTGAAAGGAGCTGTTTTCGCCTGAAAACAGCTCCGTAATATCAGACGTATTTTGCTACTGCATGTGATCATACCCTAACAGGAAATTTTAGAGCATACTTCCCTCTGCTGACAAGCTTTATGGAGATGCTGATTTCATTTTCCAGCAGGACTTGGCACCTGCCCACACTGACAAAAGTACCAATACCTGGTTTAATAACCACAGTATCACTGTGCTAGATTGTCCAGCAAACTCGCCTGACCTAAACCCCAGAGAGAATAGATGAGAGACACCAGACCCAACAATGCAGACGAGCTAAAGGCCGTTATCAAAGAAACCCGGGCTTCCATAACACCTCAGCAGTGCCACAGACTGATCGCCTCCATGCCACGCCGCATTGATAACACCTCAGCAGTGCCCCAGGCTGATCACCTCCATGCTGCATTGATGCTGTAATTCATGCAGAGTCGGAGCCCCAACCAAGTATTGACTGCACATACTGTACATACATTTCAGTAGGCCAACATCATTTTTTAAATTGGGCTTATATAATATTCTAATTTCCTGAGACACAAAATTTGGGGTTTTCATTAACTGTTAGACATAATCATCAACAATGAAAGAAAAAAAATGCCAGAAATAGATCACTCTGTGTGTAATGAATCTATATAATATAGGAGTTTCACTTTTTGAATTAAATTACTGAAATAAATTAAATTTTTGATGATATTCTAATTCATTGAGAAGGACCAGTATATAACAGTGATGATATGTGGTGGCATGTATAAATACAATTTTATGTATCTATATATATTTCAGCTGCTGTTTGTACAACAAGGTCTAAACACTAAATGAAAAACATTATAAATAAGGATTTCCAGGAATTGCAATTTCCTTGCCTGTCACTGACACAGAAATCCGTTGACAATAAACATTTTATGAACTATACAAACAGGTGAATACAATGTACCATCAAACAGTTTAACCCCTTCCCGCACCTTGACGTAACTGCACGTCAATATGTGCAGTAAGTTCACGCACCTTGATGTGCAGTTACGTCTGTGCTTTGACAGTTAATCGCCGCGCGGCGCTTCACCGCAGCGGCAGTTAACTGTGCAGGGTGTCTGCCCTGCATTCCCCGTTGCCGATCAGCGGCCCATCGCCGCTGATTTCGGCAGTTAACCCCTTTGATGCGGCGGTCGATTCCGATTAGTGCCGATCGGCAGCCCCCACGTGAAATCACGGGGGCTGGCGATGGTACCCATGGCAACCGGACGCCAGAAAATGGCTTCTGGGCTGCTATCTACAGAAGCCTATGAGGACAAGCCGGAGGCTGGTCGTCGTAGGCTTCCTGTCAGTGTGACTGTTACGTCACAATGACAGTTAGAATACATTACACTACGTACAGTGTCGTAACTACCGCCGTAGCAGCCGTAGCAGCTGCTACGGGGCCCGAGGCATGAGGGGGACCGTGTCGCCTGCCGGCACGGGCCCCCACCATGGCCGGAGGCTCCACTAGCAGCCGCTATGGCTGCTACAGCGCGACGCCACTGAACACTACGGCAGAGCAGGGAGGTATCTCCCCGCTCTGCCATTAAACAAAAGACATGTATCTCCTATCCACAGGATAGGGGATACATGTGTGATCGCTGGCATTGATAGGGAGAACGGGGGACTGAAAGTCCCCTGAAGTTCTCCATCACAAACCTCGGACTTCCGGGGTCTGTGTCGGCAGCTCCGTAGAAATGAATGGAGCACCGGTCACGCTTGTGCGCATGCGTGACCAGTGCTCCTTTCATTTTTATTGAGCTGCGCAGACGCCGGAAGTCAGAGGTTAGTCATAGAAAACATCGGGGGATATTCGGTCCCCATTCTCCCTATCGCTGCCATGTGTTTTGTAGGACACACTGTAGGTCGCATTTTTCTGGGAGGGGGGACGCTGTATGGCGTTCCCTACAGGGGGGGGGCTGTACGGCGTTCCCTACAGGGGAGGCTGTATGGCGTTCCCTACAGGGGGGGCTGTATGGCGTTCCCTACAGGGGGGGCTGTATGGCGTTCCCTACAGGGGGGGCTGTATGGCGTTAGCGCCATACAGCCCCCTCTGTAGATAACGCCATACAGCCGCCCCTGTAGAGAACGCCATACAGCCCCCTGTAGATAGCGCCATACATCCCCCTGTAGAGAACACCATACAGCCCCCCTGTAGATAATGCCATACAGCCGCCACTGTAGAGAACGCCATACAGAGTCCCCCATGTAGATAATGCCATACAGCCCCCTTTGTAGATAAAGCCATACAGCCCCCTTTGTAGATAACGCCATACAGCCCCCTCTGTAGATATCTACAAAGGGGGCTGTATAGCGTTATCTACAGGGGGGCTGTATGGCGTTCTCTACAGAGGGGGCTGTATGGCATTATCTACAGGGGGCTGTATGGCGTTATCTACAGGGGGATGTATGGCGCTATCTACAGAGCGGGCTGTATGGCGTTATCTACAGAGGGACTCTGTATGGCGTTATCTACAGGGGGATGTATGGCGTTATCTACAGGGGGGGCTGTATGGCGTTATCTACAGGGGGTTGTATGGCGTTATCTACAGGGGGGCTGCATGGCGTTATCTACAGGGGGGCTGTATGGCATTATCTACAGGGGGATGTATGGCGCTATCTACAGAGCGGGCTGTACGGCGTTATCTACAGAGGGACTCTGTATGGCGTTATCTACAGGGGGATGTATGGCGTTATCTACAGGGGGGCTGTATGGCGTTATCTACAGGGGGATGTATGGCGCTATCTACAGAGGGGGATGTATGGCGCTATCTACAGAAGGGGCTGTATGGCGTTATCTACAGGGGGGGCTGTAAAAATTGCACTATCTACAAGGGGGGGTTCTGTGACACCCAGGGGAGGGGTGGGCCCCAGTCAAAAGTTTGCTATGGGACCCAGTCTTTCCTAGTTACGCCCCTGACTACGTAGGTAGTGTAATGTACTCTAGCAGCAATCAAAGCTGCAAGTCTAAGTGTCCCCTAGTGGGACAAGTGAAAAAAGTAGAAAAAATAATAAAAATGTTTTAAAAAAAGTGTCAAAATAAAAGTTAGAAGTGACATAAACAAGAACTGCTTTTTTTTCCTATAATAAGTCTTTTATTATAGGAAAAAATGAACACGTAAAAAAAAAGTACACATATTGTGCATCACCTCGTTCGTAACGACCCCAACAATAAAACTATAATATTATTTTTCCCGCACGGTGAACACTGCAAAAAAAAAATTAACGAAAAATAATGCGAGAATCACTATTTTTTGGTCACCACCCCTCCCAAAATATACAATAAAAAGTGATCAAAAAGTCGCATGTTCGCTGAAATAGTACCGATACAAACTACAACCCGTCCCGCAAAAAACAAGCCCTTGAACAGCTTTTTTGACTGAAAAATAAAAAAGTTATGGCTCTCAGAATATGGTGACACAGAAAATAAATTATTTTCTAAATAAGTGATTTTATTGCGCAAACGCTGCAAAACATAAAAAAAACCTATATACATATGGTATCGCCGTAATCGCACCGACCCGCAGAATAAAATATAATGGTTATTTATAGCCCAGGGTAAACGCCGTAAAAAATAAATAAAAATCATTGTCAGAATTGATGGTTTTTGGTCACCTGGCTTGCCGAAAAATGGAATAAAAAGTGATCAACAGAATCGCATGTACCCCAAAATGGTACCAATGAAAATTACAGATTGTCCAGCAACAAATAAGCCCTCACGCAGCTCCGGTGGTGAAAAAAAAAAAAAAAGTTCCGGCTAACAGATTATGGCGATGCAAAATGTGCAGAGCGTTCCAAAAGCGGATAAGATTGGGCACCATTTATCAGTGCGACACTGGCAACAGATATGCGGATTATTATTTATTTACCCCATTATTATACCCTCTTATTATGTCCTGATGTACTCTGCCCAGCCTACATATGCCCCCACATTATAAACTGAAATACCAGCAAAACGCCAAACAGAACTACTACCAAGCTAAATCTGTGCTTCAAAAGCCAAATGCCGCTCCCTCCCTTCTGAGCCCTACAGCGTGCCTAAACAGCCGTTTACGTCCACCGATATGGCATCGCCATACCAGGGAGAACCCGGGTTATATTTTATGAGGTATTTGTGGCACAAACTGGGCACAACGTATAGTGCACTAAAATGGC
This sequence comes from Rhinoderma darwinii, assembly GCF_050947455.1. NCBI lineage: Eukaryota > Metazoa > Chordata > Amphibia > Anura > Rhinodermatidae > Rhinoderma > Rhinoderma darwinii. Next base: position 97,173,302 of record NC_134692.1, read on the forward strand.
ACATCAGTGGAAAATTTTAATTTTCACTCTGCACCATCCTCTGCGCATTAAACCCTTCGTGCACCATGACTTAATAGCATGTCGTGGTGTGTAGGGGGTGATATATGGAGCGTCTCACGCGCTGAGCCCGCGCCATATGCTGCGGGTGTCAGCTGTGTATTACTGCTGATACCCGGGACTAACGGACAGAAACAGCGATCACGCTGTTACAGGAGCCTGTAAAAAGGACAATATACTGCAACACATTAGTATTGCAGTGTATTCTACCAGTGATCTAACGATTGCTGGTTGAAGTCTCGCTGGTTCAAGTCTCCTAGGGGGACTAATAAAATATGTAAAAAAAAAAGTAAATAGTTATTATTAGTGGAAATTTTTTTATAAATATTTAAAGCCCAAAAAGAAACCCTTTTCACATTTTTTCTCTAAAGTAATGTAAAAAAATACAAGAAAATACACAAAATTGGTATCGCTGCATCTGTAAAAGTCCAAGCTATAACAATATACCATTATTGAACTCGCACGGTGAACGCTGTGAAAAATAAGGAATTTTAAACGGCAAAATCGCAGTTTTTTTGGTCACCTTGGCTCTACAAAAAAAAAATTAATAAAAAGTGCTCAAAAAGTCTTATGTACCAAAAAATGATACCAATAAAAACTACAGCTTGTCCCGCAAAAAATAAGCCCTCACACCACTCTATTGACGGAAAAATAAAAAAGTTGTGGCTCTCGGGAAGCGGGGAGGAAAAACTAAAAAGAAAAAAGCAAAACATGGATCAGTTCGGAAAGGGTTAATTACTTTCTAACGAAAAAACATTTATGACCACATGTGAGGTATAGCCGTACTCGGGAGAAATTGCTTTACAAATGTTGGGGTGCATTTTCTCCTTTATCCTTTAAAAAATTCAACATATTAGTGGAAATAATGTTGATATTAATTTTCACGGCCTAATTCTAATAAATTCTGCAAAAGACGTGTGGGGCCTAGATGCTCACTATACCCCTAGATAGATTCCTTAAGTGGTGCAGTTTCCCAAATGGGGTTACTTTTGGGGGGCTTCCACTGTTTCGCTCTCTCAGTGGCTTTGCAAATTCGACATGACACCCAAAAACTATTACAGCTAAATTTGAGCTCCAAAAGCCAAATAGCGCTCCTTCCCTTCTAAGCCCCGGTGTGGGTCCAAACAGCAGTTTATTACCACATATGGGGTATTTATGTAATCAGGAGAAATTGTTTTACAAATGTTGGGGTGCTTTTTCTCCTTTATTCCTTGTAAAAATTAAAAACGTCTAAGTTCTTTCAGAAAAAAAAGTACATTTTTACCTTTACAGACTAAGTCCAATGAATACAGCAAAACAACTGTGGGGGTAAAAATGCTAACTTTACCCCTATAAAAATTCCTTGAGGGGTGTAGTTTCCAAAATGGGGTCACCTTTGGGGGGTTTCCGCTGTTTTCATTCCTCCAGTGCATTGCAAACGCGACACGGCACTGAAAACTATTCCAGCAAAATCAGAAATCCAAAATCCAAATGATGCTCCTACTCTTCTGAGGCCTGCTGTGGGTCCAAACAGCAGTTTATTACCACATATGGGGTATTACTATAATCGGAAGAAATTGCTTTACATATGTTTGGGTGTTTTTCTACTTTTATTCCTTGTAAAAATGAAAAATTTCTACGTTTTTTCACAAAAAAAGTAGATTTTCATATTCACATACTAATTCAAATAAATTTAGCAAAAAAACTGTGGGTTCAAAAGGCTAACTATACCCATAGATAAATTCCTTGAGGGGTATAGTTTCCAAAATGGGGTCACTTTTGGGGGGTCTTTACTGTTTTGGTACCACAAAACCTATTCAAACCTGACATGGCGCCTAAAATATATTCTAGAAAAAGGAGACCCCAAAATCCACTGTCACGCTGCGGGGTTTGGATGTCACGATGCGGGGTGTGGACCCACTGGGCCGTACCGCGTAGCGGGGATGGCAGCTGGCCAAACCGGAAGGTACACAGTTCAATGGTTCAGCGAGAGTACCTGAGGCAATCGTAGGCAGTGGCGAGGCGGACACGTCCAGAACCAGGCGGTGGGAAGTCGTTCGGTGAGGCGTAGCAGGGTAGCGTAGACTGTAGCACAGCACGGCAGGTAGCACAGCACGGCAATAGCACTAGGTAGCACGGAAACAGGATACGGGATACGGAATACAGGAGCAAGGTACACTGGGAGGCTGGAAGACACTGGGAGACCATAAGCAAGACGAACAACGGGAAAACTAACAACGCTCTGGCAAAGGGCAAGAGGGCAGAGCCCTTTTTATAGCCCAGGGCATCCTGGGCCAGATTACAGTTTTTACAAAAACGCGCGCACTGGCCCTTTAAGGCCGTGCACGCGCGGGCGCGCGCACCCGCCGGAGACACTCGGAATCCGGAAGAGAGTGCCGGCGCCTGACTGGGGGACGACGCTACAGGCAGGTAAGCTGTCCATGGCCACGGCCGTCGGTGTTAACGACCGATCGACGGGCCGTGGCCATAGACGTTACATCCACTAGGTGGTCCTTTGCTTCTGAGGCCTGTGTTTTAGTCCATTACGGCACTAAGACCACATGTGGGATATTTCTAAAAACTGCAGAATCTGGGCAATAAATATTGAGTTGCATTTCTTGGGTAAAACCTTCTGTGGTACAGAAAAAATGTATTACAAATGAATATTTGAAGAAAAAAATGAAATTTGTACATTTCCCATCTACTTTGCTTTAATTCCTGTGAAACGCCTAAAGGGTTAAAACACTTTCTGAATGCTGTTTTGAATACTTTGAGGGGTGCCGTTTTCAAAATGGGGTGATTTATGTGGACTTTCTAATATATAAGGCCCTCAAAGCCACTTCAGACCTTAACTGGTCCCTGAAAAAATAGGCTTCACATGTCTTTGTATTTTCTTTTAAACTTTATTACTACTGCCTTAGTAATGGCCGCTGGCTGATTGACAGCATCCATTACTAAGGCGTGGCTTAATGTTAGCAGGTGAAAAGGCTAACACCAACCCGCCCATTATTACACCGGTACCCATCGCCACCAGGAAGAGTTGGATACGATCTAGTACCCGACCATCTGTTGTGATGACCGGGCACTGGGGCGGCCGCAGGCTGGTATTACAGTGGCTTATCTCACCCTGGTAATGCTAGCCTGTGGCTGCTATTTTGTACCTGGCTGGATATTAAAAGTGGGCCCACATAATTAAAAAAAAAATATTATTATTAGAAAAAACTTCATAGTCCCCCGCATTTTTCATAACCAGCCAGATACAACATAGCAGCAGCAGGCTAGCATTACCAGGGTGGGAAGGATACGGTTTCTGGGCTTTCCCAGCCTAATAACACCAGCCTGCAGCCGCCCCAGTTCCCGACCATCACTACAGATGGTCGGGGCACTGGATTTTCTTGAAAATATGAGAAATTGCTGCTAAAGTTCTAAGCCTTGTAACGTCCTAGAAAAATAAAATAATATTCAAAAAACAATGCAAACATAAAGTAGACATATGGGAAATATAAACTAGTAAGTATTTTGTGTGGTATTACTATCTGTCCTACAAGCAAATACATTTAAATTTAGAAAAATGCTAATTTTCTCAAAATCTTGGTGTTTTCTACAAATAAATATTGCATTTATCGACCAAATTTTTTCCCTAATTTAAAGTACAATATGTCACGAAAAAACAGTCTCAGAATCACTTGGATAGGTAAAAGCATTCCGGAGTTATTACCACATAAAGTGACACGTCAGATTTGAAAAATCGGCTTCGTCCTGAAGGCCAAAACAGGCTCATTCCTGAAGGGGTTAACCTAAGGTACCGATACATCTCGTGCTAGTGTGCGGTCTGCTCAAAAACTGTGACAGCAAGTCAATTTGTCAGCGAGTGGTAAATAGGACCATCTGATCACATATGCGGTCTGTCCACAAAGGTCTCCAAATAAATCTCTTCACAGGGATTGAGATAAATCCTCAGACCTTACATGAAATTGAATTCAAAGAATAATTATGAAAGCTTGAGTGTTTCAACCATGTACTTATTTGGCATGTAGATAATTTAGCAGTCCACTGGAATGAAGAGTTAATAGGATTGGAATTGGGTACAGAAATTAAAGTGTCACAGTATAGAGCTTCATCAAGTTCTTCCTGCTGAGCTTCAAAATCAATGCAACGTGACAGAAATACAGCGATATGCAGATTTTCCTGTCAGAATCTTATAGATCGTGTATATTGTACAACAAATTGAGATAAATATACGCAGTAGGGTGGAATGTAAAAAAAAAAAGCAGGAATGCAAGACTCCAGTAATATTACTCAGAGGTATAACTTATAGAATCACAAGTTTTAAGTGAAGAAGGACAACTTTAAAATGTAGCTCCAGTTTGCTGTAACTTCAAAGGGGTTCTCCCATCTTTGAAGTTTATAGCATATCCACAGGATATGTCATAAATGTCCAATAGATGCGGGACCCACCTCTGGGACCTGCACCTTTCTCTAGAATGGGGCCCCCTAAACTGCCTTGCTCAGCTCTTGCTGCTTACTGAATAGGTAGTTACGAAAACAAGGAAACTAGAAGTGAATGGAAGTTTTGGAGACGTGGTAGCACTGCGAACTACGTTGTTTCTGTAGCTCCCAAGTGCTAGAAACAGCATAGCCGGAAAACCCCTTTAAGGCCATTGTCAGGATTTAATGCAAGAAATTCTACTGTTCAAGGTTGCATCACTGCTCAGTGAGCTATCTGGGACACTGGAAAGTTATTTTTCCAGTGTCAGTGTCCAGTTTCACCAAAGTCTACTAATTAGCAATCCTGTTCCAGGTCTGTCTAGTTGCACTCTCTGATCTTTAATATAAACCTTACCCTTGCACTTCCTGGTTGCCAGATTATTGAGTTTCCGGCCTTAAACTCAGGCCTTGTCCACACAGCAGTAAAAAAAAAAAACGACGTGTAAATGTGTCAAAAATGCTAGCGTTTCTGTAAAGCGCATTTTAAAATACAGGCTTTTTTTACGCCTTTTCAGTGTTTTTTTACGCGTTTTTTGAGTTCTTAGGCCTGTTTTTTGGCGGATAATTAGGACTGCCATTGACTTTGAGAATTAAGCGCATTTTGGGCACCAAAGAATTACCCTGAAGCTTATTTTTTTACGCGGTGCGTTTTTTTAAATGCGCGTGTAAAAAAGCGTGTCGTATGCACTGACGGTGCTTTCCCATTGATGTCAATAGGAAGCTCAAATCATGTGGGTTATTTTTATGCGTTTTACATCCCGAAAAAACGCGTCAAATACATGGCGTGTGAACAGAGCCCAACTTATTGTTGCTTGCTACCTTACGCTACAAATGGATGTCGCTCATCTGTGTACCGAATTAGGATTGATTTTAACTACGGTATGGCACTTAGCTGTGTACTGAACTTGGATTTGCTTCTGATTACATCTCTGTCTTATGTTAAACTGTTGCCGCTCACCTCAGTACTGAACCTGGACTGTTACCTGACTACTCTTGCTTAATAACACCATCCTTGCAGATTGTTTAAGCCACTGGACTCCAAACCTGCTTCCAGACATTGGCAGAATAATATTACCACAATATGGAGTGTGGCAACTTTACACCAACATGTTACCGTACTGCAAAATTTTGGCCACTTACCAAAGATAATTTTCTGACCTGCAAAATCTAGTGCGGTATCTATCATCAAATTTTAGTGGTGATCGGCGCAATTTTTGAGATTTCCTTAACAAATGTCGTATATATTTTCAAGTGCAACCTGCTCCATTTACCAGTGAAAAGAAAAAATGTATTGTCTATAATTAATCTTCTGAAAGACGAAGCACTAGCGTGGCCCTCTCCTTATGTAGAAAAGAATAGTAATCTTCTAAGTGATTTGGATAATTTTGTTTCACTCCTATGTATCAAGTTTTTGATGATCCTAATTGTTGCGCCGCAGTTGAAGCTAAATTGCATAATCTGCGGCATGGAAAACGCTCTGTTGCTGAATGCACAGCAGAATTTAGTCGCTGTGTAGCTGATACAGCGTAGAATCTAGCGGCACAGAAAAGACAATTTTAGCAAGTGCTTTTAGATCAAGTGAAGGATGTAAAGATGACTTGAAGAACTTAATTCAATTGTGTATCTGAATTGATGTGGGACTTACTGATGGAAAAAGGGAAATAGTCTTCCTTTTCAGTCCATTTCAGTCCATGAGCACTGAAGACCCAGCAATATACTAAAACCATGCAGATTTATGTTATTCAGAAACCCCTTACTACAGCAGAAAAAGAGAGAGATGGCACACAGAAAATCTTTGCCTATATTGCAGAGTTTGGGACTCTATGCTGTTAATTGCCCAAATAAGATCCGTAGGACAATCGCTGTCACAGGTTTAAAAGAACCAATGAAACGGGGGGGGCGGAGTCTAGCCGCAGAGGTGAATGGGCGCTTGACTCGCGTGCTCCTCTAAGCTTTATGCTCTAGAAGCGGCTCACAGCTAATTGAACTTGCGTGGACAGTACGGACGCCACCTTAAGACATTGCTGATCTGGCTGGACTAAATTTCCACGATTCATAGTGCGCCCCTGACCCTGCACATAGTGGTCTGGTGCGGCGCCATTGACGGCACCCTGCCAGCAGCGTTCACGCTTCTTTGTGGATGCAGTGTGTGTGGAGGATAGTAAGGGGACCGCTTCCACCTCGCTTGCGGCTCATCGCCATCATTGTTGCTTGGATTATGTAAGCCAGCCGACGATGTCCCTCGGAGCAGCACAGCTGCCCTGTAACTCGGGAAAGGTGCATAACATTATAGCGTGCCGGCGGCCACTGTCCCCAGAAGAGAGGGGAAGGAGACCGTGGCCTCTCCCGTGCAGTCAACTTGACCACGGGTTTCCACCTGCTAAGATCCCTTTAATCACATCTGCAGGACGATCTGTCCTTCAGACAGGTAATACACTTGCATAGTTGCACTCTGTTCTGTATGACAGGCTTCACATTGGAAGTGGATTCTTTATTACATAAGTGGCTATAAGTTGTATCTGGATACTTCTTAAACTATTAGAGCTGTACACGTCGCATCAGTACTGTAAGACACTGAAGGTACAGTCACATTATACAGTCTGTGAGTTTCTCTGGCAAGCAACCATTACCTCTGGTTTTTGGTCATCATTTTGAACAATATTTGTGACCTGTCTCACTCCCCAGCTAAGTTTGTGCATAGTGGCAACAATTTGCATGACTTGTCAAAACTGCACCTAGAAAGCTCACTGAATTCTTCAGTGCTGCTGAATCCCCTCCACATACTGCTGATTCTATACCTAATCAGTCCCTGCAGCCCTCCTCAGCTGCTTCTTCACCTCAGATCTTCACAAGATCCACTTACTACTCCTCCATTGGCCCAAGCCCTGCCTCACACTGACAATATATGTAGAGACAGGATCATCTGTAACAGCCTCTCCAGCCAGTAAAGACCTTGCGCATAAGAGGTGCTTGACTGTTGATCCGGATATACTGCTCACTCCAGATATAAATACCCAGTGTGATATTTCTCAATTCCCCACCTCTGATGCTCCTGTCACAGTGGATAAATTGAAAGGTATGCTAGTTATCCTGCAGAATGGTATTAACAATAATGTGCCCTCATTAATGTGTAAACTCCAAACTAACATCAATGCTATTGGAGATCGTACTGACCATCTAGAGCGGAAGATGGAGAAGTTCTCTTCAGCACATAATGAATTAGTGGATGCACACAATGCCTTGGATGAGGAAGTCAAATGGTTAAAGACCAAGCCCACTGACTTTGAAGACAGATCCAGGTGTAATAACATTAAAGTAAGGGGAATCCCTGAGGATATACTACCATCGGATCTCCCTACTTTTTTAAAGAATCTGTTTCTGGCCATAGTACCGAGCCTCTCCGATCTTGACATTACAATAGACCGAGCTCACAGAATCCCAAAACCTAGGTCCGCTCCAGAAAAGGTGCCTAGAGACACCCTAACAAGGTTTAATTTCTATCATGTCAAAGAACATATAATATTCGAGGCACGAAGACTGAGTACTCTCCCATCTCCGTTTACCTCAATTTCTTTATTTCCAGGTCTCTCAGCAGCTACCTTACAAGCACACAGAGATTTTCTTCCTGTGACGATATCATTGCGTGAGCACAGCATTAAATATAAATGGGGATTATCTACCAAACTACTCACCTCTCGCCAAAATATAAATGGGGATTCCCTACCAAACTACTCACCTCTCGCCAAGAGGGCTTGGACCTTCTTAAATGTTGGAACATCTTTTCGATCATTAATCCACAACCTCCAAGTGTCTCCTGCCATCCTAAACCTCTTGCGGAAGAGTTGAAAACATGGCTTCATCTACTGCCCTTACCTGACGACTGATGTGTGCTGTCCATGTTTAGATTTACTCTTTCTTTACCTCATATATCTAGAGTTTACTTATTGAACTTTATACTTGTCTCTCCCCCTGGAGAATACTGTGCAAATTCTGCACCAAGTCTCAATGGACATGTTGTTGATGATGTTCTTTTTTTTACTGTTCAAGTTGTTTATGCTCATGTGCTTTTGATACTCAACTATCATATTTGGATTCCTGCAATTATAGAGTTACTATAAGAGCGACAATCACTTGCTTTATTATTTACGACACATAATAATACTGAAGATTGCATCACTAAATGTCAGGGGGCTTAACAGCCCCTTAAGTGCAGCATGTTATGGAAAGAAGCTAAGTTATTACACTGTGAGGTATTGTTTGCCCAGGAAACTCATTTTCACAAGCATAAAACCCCTTCTATTAGCAATAAGGCCTTTCCCCATATATTCATGTCATCTTGCACGGCTAAACGGAAAGATGTATTAATTGCAATATGGAGTTCAGTTGCATTCAAGCTCCACTAAATCATTTCAGACGTACAGGGTAGATATATTGGGCTAATCTGTGACATCAATAACATCACATATACTCTTTTCAATGTATATTTCTCTAACAAACGACATTGTAGATTCTGGTCCTCTATCGTGTCTAAACTTTCTGCAATAAGTAAAGGCCTCCTGGTTGTTTGTGGGGATTTTAATACAATCTTAGACCCAGATCTAGATTCTAGTGCTGTTAGACGACAGATGGGCACTTTAGCCTCCCCCATTGCTGACGCAGGTTTTTATGATATCTGGAGATGTCAACATGATAGTGAAAGAGATTACTAGTTTTTCTCTTCCCCTCACAACTCTTACTCAATAATTGTTTTTTCCCTCCTAAATAAGCATCGGTACCATCACTTGGTCGGACCATGCCTCTATACAAATTACATTGCAAGAAAAGTTCTCTTGCTACTCTCTCTCTCTCAATGGAAATTAAGTTATCATATCGTTACTCATCCTGAACACGCTGCCAAGTTGCAAACTGACCTTGTATCATACTTTGATGTTAATAAGCAATCTGTAGATAACCCTCATGCGCTTTGAAAGGCGTATATGCGGGGTGTCCTCATCCAAGCATGTGCACAAGTAAAGAAAAAACGAGTTAGGGAAATTACTGATTTGTTAGCAAAGATCCGCGATTTAGAAGCCCAAAATAAAATTGCTCCTCTCTTGTCACGTTCCCTACAGCTACGTGCTCTTAGACTACCACTGAAGACTATACTTGCTAATGCAGTTCTATGTTAACAATAATAAAGCAGGAGCTTTCCTTGCCAAGAGGATTAAACAATCTCCCTCAAACTCACGTATAGCATATTTAATTGATAGACAAGGTAACAAGAGGACTGATCCATGTGTATTAGCTGATCAATTCAGGACTTATTACAGTTCTCTTTACAACTTACATGAGGATACCTCTGTGCATCAGCCAACTGCGGAAGAGATTGCACGCTGCTTTTGGCGAAGATACCCTCACCGCCTTATCCCCCGCTCATTTAGACTCGCTATCTACCCCTATTACTTCCCAAGAAGTTGAGAAAGCAATTACCACACTGAAACCCTTTAAATCTCCAGGTCCACATGGATTTACGAACATATATTATAAACATTTCTCTAATATTATATCTCCTTATTTAACAGACCGTTTTAATAAAGCTGCTTCGGATGGAAGCTTTCCTCCTGAAATGTTATCAGCCACCATAGTCACTATCCCAAAACCTGGGAAAGATCAGACATGTCCAGACAATTTTAGGCAAATTTCTCTCCTTAACACGGATCTTAAAATTTATGCTACAGTTCTAGCACTGAGACTTGCACATATTCTGACGGAACTAATCAATCCTGATCAGGTGGGATTTATATCTGGCAATCCTCTGATGGCACCCGACGGTTTATCAACATCACTCAATCAGCGGAGCTTTCTCGGACATCTTCTCTGCTTCTTGCCTTGGATGCGGAGAAGGCGTTTGACAGAGTTTACTGGGGATATCTGTCTGCAATGTTAGGTCAATTTGGATTTCATGGATTAATATAGTCTGCTATTCTTGCCCTTTACTCAAATCCTTCTGCTAGAGTATTGATATCCGGTTTCCTATCCGATAGATTTGATACCACAAATAGCACCCGGCAGGGATGTCCTTTATCACCTCTTATTTTTGCTCTTGTAAATGGGGCCCTTTACTGAGCATATCAGATCAAATTGCAATATCCATGGTGTCTCGATAGGTAATTCCTCGCATGTTATAGGACTGTATGCAGATGATGTAGTTATTTCTATAACTAAACCTAGCATTTCTCTACCGGAAATTCAAAACATTATTAATAGTTTTGGTAACGCTTCCTATTATAAAGTTAACTCCACTAAATCCCCTATCCTTAACGTAGGTATAGATTGGTGGGCTTAAATGTTGGTTTGGTCCACCATAAGCTCTATCAAATTGTTGGTAAAGAACAATTTGAAGTATCCAGTTACAGGCAGTCCTTCCGTCTGCACATGAATTCCTGCCTCAACAGTATATTCTGGGATTTGGTGGGTGTAATTGGTTGGGGGTGACCAATCACTGCTGGCAGTACCAGGGTTAGGCAGAATGGCAGTTTCAGGGTTAGGCAGAACCTGCGACTACAAGGAGGTTCCTCACTGTCACTAGAGGAGGACGAGAGAAAGAACTCTGGTTCCTCACCGCTCGCTGAGTCTGTATCGGTCGCTATAATGGCATACGCCTCTTCAGCGGTGTAACGTTTTGCAGCCATTTTATTAATATAAATATATATATTGTAACAGGTTGAGTGTGTTAATCTGCCAAGGGAGATATATTCCTAGACACCAATTAAGAGGTTAATATAGTGTCTTCCCAACACACAGGTGCATGGTGATTAAATAACAAGAGTGGGAAGACTGGTGGGTGGCTGAACAGACCTGAGATTTACAGAGGGGTGAGAGCTAACCCGTAAAGAAAAGGGCTGGACTGTGTGCTTTATACTTAGACTTTTTGTTGCTTGAATCATTTCTTTCTGTCCTAAACTTTGTTTATGCTGATGAAACACCTTTATATTTATGGGACTTTCATGCTTGAAAGAGAAATAAAGCTTCGAAGTCTAGTTTAACAAGAATACTGCGCTGAGAATATCTTTTTGCCTAACAACATTCCCGAAACCGCTACATATGGTGGAGGATGCAGGTGTACCGTCTGCACTGACAGAAAGAAACACTTCCAAGAGCCAGCAGTGACTATATGTCCTGGTTGAAAGCGGCTACCCTGATGTCCAGACCATCCTCCAACATGTAGGAGTTAATCCAGCAGCCGGTACAGGCCAATATGCAGCAACAACAGGCTCATGCTGATGCAATGCAGGCCCAACATCAAACCAACAACCTGCTCATGCAGCAACTGGCAGCATTACAACTAACTGGGACTGTCCAACAGGCCTCCTCTCAGACTGTTGCCCATAGCAACCCCAAGAAAGTGGTACAGAGGGCAATGCAATGGATAGTGGAAGGAAAGGATGTCGAAGCTTACCTTTCCCAGTTTGAGCATACTGCAGAAAGGGAACATTTGCCGGAGTCTCAGTGGGCTGAAGTCCTGGCTCCGTTACTAGCAGGTGAGCCGCTAAAAGCTTATTGTGACTTGTCTGCAGAAAATGCAAAGGACTATGTGATGCTTAAAGCCGAGATAATCGCACGGCTGGGTGTTTCTTTGATGGTTCGTGCCCAAAGGGTACACCAGTGGCAATATGATGCCAATAAGCCTTCCGGGTCCCAGGTGCATCACCTGATGAATCTGATCGATAAATGGCTTGAACCAGAGAGGTTGTCTCCGCGGGAGGTGTTGGATCGGATCATCATTGAACGCCTGTTTGGCGCATTCTCTAGGGATTTACAATACTGTGTGATGCAAGCTGATTCCCAGACCTCTGAGCAAATGATCTCTGCCCTGGAAAGACATACTGTGACGGAGAGACGTACTGGGAAAAAAGCTGAATTTTTTTCTTATCACGGAAGTATAATCGGGAGTCCAAGGTTTACTGCTACTCAAATTTTTCTATCCAATACAGGCCCACAGCTCAGGGTCGTCCCACCCAAACACCTTCCTAAGCTTTGCTGCAGGAGATGTCATGAAGTTGGGCATATTGCAGCCCAATGCCCAGAAGCTGAGGAACCTATGGACTGTACTATGGCAAGGTGCCAGTCACTGTTTGTCTACTCTGTGTGCACTGCAATGGCACTGGACCCACGGCAGATTTGTGAAGTGTTGGTGAATGGCCAGCAGGTCATAGCCCTTCTTGACACCGGCAGCGTGGTCACCTTACTCAGAGAAACCGTTCCACCTAAAGGTGGTGAACCCTGTGAAAAAAATTGCGGTACAATGTGTACATGGAGACACAAAAGAGTACCCTGTTGCGCAGGTCTCTGTGGAAACCGCTAATGGGACTGTTAGCTGCAATGTGGGGGTTGTACCTGGATCGATACATGAACTTATTCTCGGCAGTGACTTTCCATCATTCTGGCTACTGTGGGAAAATACACTGACAGATAAGGATGAGCTTTCATGTCAGAAAGATCTATCTATTTCCTTAAGTAATGATGATAATGTTGTTGCTGATAGCATTGGGAGTAAGGTGTTTCCCTTTCGTGTCTTAGCAGGTGATGAGCCTGAGGATTCTCTCTCTGAGCAGGAAATCCCTGACTTGGGAATTCTTATGGCAAATTTTGGCCCTGCTCAGGTGAGAGACCCAAGTCTAAAAAAAGCATTTGAAAATGTAAAAATTGTGAATGGTGTGGCCCAGGAGCCTGAGGGAAATATGCCTTATCCATATTTTGTGTTGGTCAATGAACTATTGTATAGAGCGGATAAGGCAAACGAGGAGGTTACTGAACAGTCAGTGGTGCCGCAACCTTACAGGCGCAAGGTCCTGGAACTGGCCCACACACACGTTTTAGGAGGATATTTAGGGGTGGAAAAAACACAGGAGCGCATCTTGCAGCAGAAGTAAGGACAATGCTTGAGCTTGGTGTCATTGAGGAATCCTCCATCGGGTGGACCAGTACTATAGTCCTGGTTCCAAAACCCAATTGTACTTGGAGGTTCCGCAATGACTTCAGGAAACTAAATTAGGTCTCTAAATTTGATGCATAGCCCATGCCCAGGGTTAATGAATTAATTGAAAGAATTGGTCCAGCAAGGTATATTACAACACTAGATCTCACCAAAGATTATTGGCAAATTTCTTTGTCTAATGAGTCCAAAAAGAAGACGGCCTTCTCTACCTCAGATGGCTCATTTCAGTATGTCAACATGCCATTTTATCTACAGGGAGCCCCGGACACATTTCAACGAACTATGGACAGGGTCCTGAGGCTTGATAGAGAATATGTGGCTGCGTTAAGCAAAGTTCAAAATGTGATCAACTCCCTCAGAAAGGCTGGATTCACAGCTAATCCTGAAAAATGTGCCATAGGCTTAGAGGAAGCCAAGTATCTTGGATATATTGTGGGCAGTGGAGTGATTAAACCCCAGTTAAACGTTAAACAAGGTTTAGGCAATTAAAAAAAAACAGGTGACAACATTTTTGGGCATTGTGGGCTACTATTGGCAGTTTGTACAAAATTTTGCCACCCTTGCAGCACCACTTACTGACCTAACAACAGGGTCTAGGCCTACTGCAGTACACTGGACTCCTGACTTGGAAAAAAACCTTTACAGCATTAAAATCGGCATTGTGTCAACAACTAGGGTGCAGTGTTGTCACAGGTGGTTAAAGAAGAAGAACATCCGGTGATTTACTTGAGTAGAAAGCTGTCACCGGCAGAGAGAAATTACTCGATTGTGGAGAAGGAGTGCCTAGCCGTAAAGTGGGCATTAGATGCCCTTAAGTATTATTTGGTAGGTAGGCCATTTAGGCTGGTCTCAGACCATGCCCCCCTCACTTGGATGGCACAAAATAAGGACCGCAATCCCAGTGTAACAAGGTGGTTCCTAGCTCTGCAGGAGTATAAATTTAAAGTAGAACACAGGGCTGGGAGAGAACATCAGAATTCGGATGCACTCTCAAGGATACATTGCCTGTTAGGAGTAAGGGTATGTTCACACGAGGTCATTACGTCCGTAATTGACAGATGTATTTCGGCCGCAAGTACCGGACCGAACACAGTGCAGGAAGCCTGGCTCCTAGCATCATAGTTATGTACGACGCTAGGAGTCCCTGCCTCGCTGCCGGACAACTGTCCCGTACTGAAAACATGATTACAGTACGGGACAGTTGTCCGGCAGCGAGGCAGGGACTCCTAGCGTCGTACATAACTATGATGCTAGGAGCCCGGCTCCCTGCACTGTTTTCGGTCCGGTACTTGCGGCCGAAATACGTCCGTCAATTACGGACGTATTGACCTCGTGTGAACATACCCTAAGTGTCCAGACCTGCGGCCTGGAGAAAAGGGGGGGGGATGTGTAACAGGTTGAGGGGGTTAAACTGCCGAGGGAGATATATTCCTAGATGTCTATTAAGAGGTTAATATAGTGTCTTCCCAACACACAGGTGCAGGGTGATTAAATAACAAGAGTGGGAAGACTGGTGGGTGGCTGGACAGACCTAAGATTTACAGAGGGGTGAGAGCTAACCCGTAAAGAAAAGGGCTGGACTGTGTGCTTTATACTTGGACTTTTTGTTGCTTGAAACGTTTCTCTGTTCTAAACTTTGTGTATGATGATGAAACAAGCTGCCTTTATGTTTATGGGACTTTCCTGCTTGAAAGAGAAATAAAGCTTCCAAGTCCTGTTTAACAAGAATACTGCGCTGAGAGTGTCCTTTTGCCTAACAACATTCCCCAAACTGCTACAATATATATATATATATATATATGTAATTTATACACCTGTAAAACACTAAAAACACTATCTAGCTCTTGCTAACGCTAAGCGTCTTTTGGGGTTTTTGAATACAGTAAATACTAACACTGACAAACACAATCCTTTTTTTTTTTCTTTTTCTTTCTAACACTTAGTAGAGATGAGCGAACCGGGACAACCGAACCCGATTTCGGTCCGAACTTCCGGAAAAGTTCGGTTCGCAGCGAATCCGAACTTCACCGGGTTCGGCCGAACCCGTTTTGACCGAACCCGGCTACATTTTGGCGCCTGCCACATGTTACATCTAAAAGGGAGGATTTCACAAGATCACCAGACATCACCTGACATCAGGCTACCCCATAATGCCTTGCAAACGGCTCTCCCAGCCAATCGGAAGGCAGCATAGGGGCGGGCTCAAGCCTGCAATAAAAGTCTATGAATGGAGCTCAGCGGCCATTTTACAGACAGGAGCTGTAGGGATAGCATCTCTGTGCAGTAAGGGAAAGCTTTAGGAATCTAAAAGGCAGGAATCCAGCAATCGAAGGGGCTCATCGACTACTCACTACTCAGCCAGTGTGTGAATACGCTTTTATAAGGGGCTCATCCCCATTGCATCCAACTTGCAATACAGGCAGGCTTTGTAGTACTAAAACGCCCAGTATTCCCTGAGTGCACAGTGGCTGATAGAAATTCTCATTCATTGCCATTTGGCAAGCCAGTGTCAGTGTGTGAATACGCTTTTAGAAGGGGCTCATCCCCGGCCGTTAACATAACAAACAAATAACAATCCAACTTGCAATACAGGCAGCCTTTGTAGTAGTGGTAGTAGTACTACAAGGCCCAGCATTCCCTGAGAGCACTGCAGCGTGGCTGATAGAAATTCTCATTCATTGCCATTTGCCAAGCCAGTGTCAGTGTGTGAATACGCTTTTAGAAGGGGCTCATCCCCGGCCGTTAACATAACAAACAAATAACAATACAACTTGCAATACAGGCAGCCTTTGTAGTAGTGGTAGTAGTACTACAAGGCCCAGCATTCCCTGAGTGCACTGCAGCGTGGCTGATAGAAATTCTCATTCATTGCCATTTGCCAAGCCAGTGTCAGTGTGTGAATACGCTTTTAGAAGGGGCTCATCCCCGGCCGTTAACATAACAAACAAATAACAATACAACTTGCAATACAGGCAGCCTTTGTAGTAGTGGTAGTAGTACTACAAGGCCCAGCATTCCCTGAGTGCACTGCGGCGTGGCTGATAGAAATTCTCATTCATTGCCATTTGCCAAGCCAGTGTCAGTGTGTGAATACGCTTTTAGAAGGGGCTCATCCCCCAGGTTTTGATTCAACTTGCTGCACTCCAGCAGTGAAATGTCTGGGAAAAAAAAGGTTGTGAAAGGACGGGGTAGAGGAAAAAACACCCATGCCGTCTCCTCTTCCAGTCCAAATGTTGGATCTGTTGGTGCCAGACCCAGTACCAGCATTTGTGGCACAAGACATGTGCCCAGTTCCACTAGTAGCAGCTGCTATGTGCCTGCTGGTAGTAGTAGCAGTATCAGCAAGCCAGACTTGTCCATCTCCTCCGGTGGGCGGGTTACTTTAGACAATACGGCCATTGTGGACTGGTTGGCTGGCTCGCGGTCATCTCAGCAGGAAGACTCTGATGATCTGGCTTCAAGCCAGGTTTCGTTGGATTCCAGATCCTCTACAGTTCCTTGGCACAGTGACAGTAGTAATATAGGTATTTCTAGCGTTTCCATTCCATTATCTATATCTTCGCTCCCCCTTCCTAGCGGGAAGCCATCTTTCCTGAGAGTCCTAAGAGACATCTCCTCGGGTGCGAAGGAAGATACTGAACAACATAGTGATTATGATGATTTGTTTTCCGCGAGTCAGCCAACGGAGTGTGTTGCGGCGGTGGTGAAGGTGGAATCGGTGTCCGAGACGCATAGCTGCGGTAATGGGGGTGTTAGTGGTGGTAGCCGTGGTGGCAGACGCAGTAATGAGGGGGGGCATGGAGCCCGCCATGATGTCACATCACATTCACAACACAGTGACAGAAATGGAGGGGATGATGAGGAAGGCTATGATGATGATGTTGTTTTAGACAGGACGTGGGAACCAGGTGACAAGGTGATGATGGCGTCAGAGGAGGAGGGTAGTAGTGGCAGCACTGGCCGTGATAAACAGCCAAGCCGAAGTAGGGGCAGAAGTCAATCTGCAAAATGTTGCAGCGGTAGGGTCAGCTCAGGAGCCGGTGACGGCGACACTGATGCTGGTGTAGGCTCCCGAAAAAAGCCTGCCAGACAAGGGGCAAGCTCGAGTGGTGGTGGTGGTGGTTTTGGTGGAAGTGGTACTACCTCTTTACGGTACTCTGCCGTGTGGCAATTTTTCTGCACCTTCCCGGAGGACGAAAACATGGCACAGTGCCGTATCTGCAAGCAGAAAGTAAGGCGTGGGCAGGGCAGCAATGTAGGAACTACCGCTCTACGCAAACACATGGAGCGGCATCACAAGGCCATGTGGGACAATCGACATGCCCCACCATCATCATATACATCTAATGAAGACCCCAGGATGGCGAACTATATGCTTCGTTACTTGCGCGCTGACTGACGTATTGTTAGCATGAAGCAAAGAGATGAGTACTGGATAGCCACACTTTTAGACCCTCGGTATAAAGCCAGAATGGGGGATTTTTTTGCGCCTTCCGAGAGGGAGGCAAAATTGGCTTATCATCGAGAGAAGCTATGCAGCCAGCTTGTCACGGCTTTCAAACGGCAAACACATGCTGCAAGCATGTCTGACCTTGGGGGCACTCTCCGCTCCCCACTGTCTCATCGTTCCACCGCCTCTGGCAGAGCTACCTCTGCAATAGGCGGCAGCGGCAGCAGCAGCAGCAGCAGCAGCCAATTCAGTTTGGAAAATATGATGACAACATTTTTACATCCAATACCCCGACCTGACACACATCGTAGTCACCAAAGGGATGTTCACCATCACCAGGTGCAGCACCTAAACAACCAGCTTCACTCGTACCTGGACTGTGCCCTTTCTCCGTCAGAAATGCTGATCCCAGACCCCATGGACTTCTGGGTCAGCAGATTGGATCATTGGCAAGA
This sequence comes from Rhinoderma darwinii, assembly GCF_050947455.1. Taxonomy (NCBI): domain Eukaryota; kingdom Metazoa; phylum Chordata; class Amphibia; order Anura; family Rhinodermatidae; genus Rhinoderma; species Rhinoderma darwinii. The sequence continues at coordinate 97,191,708 of NC_134692.1, forward strand.
ACTGGCCCAGTTTGCCATGGGTGTACTGTCTTGTCCACCCTCCAGTGTAGCGTCAGAGAATGTATTCAGCGCGGCAGGGAGCTTCGTCACCCCTAAGCGAACAAGATTGTCCGCCAACAGCTTGGAAAATCTCACGTTTCTGAAAATGAATCAAGCGTGGATCGGTGAGGATTTTAAAACCCCTGTGCCTGATGCCACTGATTAGATCTGACATTGCTGCTGCTACTGCTGATACTGCCGCCTGATACTACGGGATTCTGTCCTGTCCACTCTTTTTTTAATGTGCTGCTGCTACTACTACTACCACCCTTGCTGTCTGTGTTGGCTACCTCTACTACCACCAATACTCCTCCACTGCCGCCCGTCTGCTACAAGCAGGCCTGAGGCCTGCCCCACCACAGGGCTTTGTCCTGTGACTGTCGTCCAGTCTCTTTTTTTAATGTGCTGCTGCTACTACTACTACTACTACCACCACCCTTGCTGTCTGTGTTGGCACCCTCTACTACCACCAATACAACTCCACTGCTGCCCGTCTGCTACAAGCAGGTCTGAGGCCTGCCCCACCACAGGGCTTTGTCCTGTGACTGTCGTCCAGTCTCTTTTTTTTAATGTGCTGCTGCTACTACTACTACTACCACCCTTGCTGTCTGTGTTGGCTACCTCTACTACCACCAATACACCTCCACTACCGCCCGTCTGCTACAAGCAGGCCTGAGGCCTGCCCCACCACAGGGCTTTGTCCTGTGACTGTCGTCCAGTCTCTTTTTTTAATGTGCTGCTACTACCAGTCTACCACCCTTGCTGTCTGTGCTGGCTACCTCTACTACCACCAATACACCTCCACTGCCGCCCATGTGCTACAAGCAGGCCTGAGGCCTGCCTCACCACAGGGCTTTGTCCTGTGACTGTCGTCCAGTCTTTTTTTTTAATGTGCTGCTGCTACTACTACTACTACTACCACCCTTGCTGTCTGTGTTGGCTACCTCTACTACCACCAATACACCTCCACTGCCGCCCGTCTGCTACAAGCAGGCCTGAGGCCTGCCCCACCACAGGGCTTTGTCCTGTGACTGTCGTCCAGTCTCTTTTTTTAATGTGCTGCTGCTACTACTACTACTACCACCCTTGCTGTCTGTGTTGGCTACCTCTACTACCACCAATACACCTCCACTGCCGCCCGTCTGCTACAAGCAGGCCTGAGGCCTGCCCCGCCACAGGGCTTTGTCCTGTGACTGTCGTCCAGTCTCTTTTTTTAATGTGCTGCTACTACCAGTCTACCACCCTTGCTGTCTGTGTTGGCTACCTCTACTACCACCAATACACCTCCACTGCCGCCCGTATGCTACAAGCAGGCCTGCCCCACCACAGGGCTTTGTCCTGTGACTGTCGTCCAGTCTCTTTTTTTAATGTGCTGCTACTACCAGTCTACCACCCTTGCTGTCTGTGTTGGCTACCTCTACTACCACCAATACACCTCCACTGCCGCCCGTCTGCTACAAGCAGGCCTGCCCCACCACAGGGCTTTGTCCTGTGACTGTCGACCAGTCTCTTTTTTTAATGTGCTGCTACTACCAGTCTACCACCCTTGCTATCTGTGTTGACTATGTCTACTACCACCAATACACCTCCACTGCCGTCCGTCTGCTACAAGCAGGCCTGAGGCCTGCCCCACCACAGGGCTTTGTCCTGTGACTGTCGTCCAGTCTCTTTTTTTAATGTGCTGCTGCTACTACTACTACTACCACACTTGCTGTCTGTGTTGGCTACCTCTACTACCACCAATACACCTCCACTGCCGCCCGTCTGCTACAAGCAGGCCTGAGGCCTGCCCCACCACAGGGCTTTGTCCTGTGACTGTCGTCCAGTCTCTTTTTTTAATGTGCTGCTACTACCAGTCTACCACCCTTGCTGTCTGTGCTGGCTACCTCTACTACCACCAATACACCTCCACTGCCGCCCATCTGCTACAAGCAGGCCTGAGGCCTGCCCCACCACAGGGCTTTGTCCTGTGACTGTCGTCCAGTCTCTTTTTTTAATGTGCTGCTGCTACTACTACTACTACCACCCTTGCTGTCTGTGTTGGCTACCTCTACTACCACCAATTCACCTCCACTGCCGCCCGTCTGCTACAAGCAGGCCTGAGGCCTGCCCCACCACAGGGCTTTGTCCTGTGACTGTCGTCCAGTCTCTTTTTTTAATGTGCTGCTACTACCAGTCTACCACCCTTGCTGTCTATGATGGCTACCTCTACTACCACCAATACACCTCCACTGCCGCCCGTCTGCTACAAGCAGGCCTGCCCCACCACAGGGCTTTGTCCTGTGACTATCGTCCAGTCTCTTTTTTTAAAGTGCTGCTACTACCAGTCTACCACCCTTGCTGTCTGTGTTTGTTACCTTTAATTCCACCAATACACCTCCACTGCCGCCCGTCTGCTACAAGCAGGCCTGAGGCCTGCCCCACCACAGGGCTTTGTCCTGTGACTGTCGTCCAGTCTCTTTTTTTAATGTGCTGCTACTACCAGTCTACCACCCTTGCTGTCTGTGTTGGCTACCTCTACTACCACCAATACACCTCCACTGCCGCCCGTCTGCTACAAGCAGGCCTGCCCCACCACAGGGCTTTGTCCTGTGACTGTCGTCCAGTCTCTTTTTTTAATGTGCTGCTACTACCAGTCTACCACCCTTGCTGTTTGTGTTGGCTACCTCTACTACCACCAATACACCTCCACTGCCGCCCGTCTGCTACAAGCAGGCCTGCCCCACCACAGGGCTTTGTCCTGTGACTATCGTCCAGTCTCTTTTTTTTAATGTGCTGCTACTACCAGTCTACCACCCTTGCTGTCTGTGTTGGCTACCTCTACTACCACCAATACACCTCCACTGCCGCCCGTCTGCTACAAGCAGGCCTGCCCCACCACAGTGCTTTGTCCTGTGACTGTCGTCCAGTCTCTTTTTTTAATGTGCTGCTACTACCAGTCTACCACCCTTGCTGTCTGTGTTGGCTACCTCTACTACCACCAATACACCTCCACTGCCGCCCGTCTGCTACAAGCAGGCCTGCCCCACCACAGGGCTTTGTCCTGTGACTATCGTCCAGTCTCTTTTTTTAATGTGCTGCTACTACCAGTCTACCACCCTTGCTGTCTGTGTTGGCTACCTCTACTACCACCAATACACCTCCACTGCCGCCCGTCTGCTACAAGCAGGCCTGCCCCACCACAGGGCTTTGTCCTGTGACTATCGTCCAGTCTCTTTTTTTAATGTGCTGCTACTACCAGTCTACCACCCTTGCTGTCTGTGCTGGCTACCTCTACTACCACCAATACACCTCCACTGCCGCCCATCTGCTACAAGCAGGCCTGAGGCCTGCCCCACCACAGGGCTTTGTCCTGTGACTGTCGTCCAGTCTCTTTTTTTAATGTGCTGCTGCTACTACTACTACTACCACCCTTGCTGTCTGTGTTGGCTACCTCTACTACCACCAATACACCTCCACTGCCGCCCGTCTGCTACAAGCAGGCCTGAGGCTTGCCCCACCACAGGGCTTTGTCCTGTGACTGTCGTCCAGTCTCTTTTTTTAATGTGCTGCTGCTGCTACTACTACTACTACCACCCTTGCTGTCTGTGTTGGCTACCTCTGCTACCACCAATACACCTCCACTGCCGCCGGTCTGCTACAAGCAGGCCTGAGGCCTGCCCTACCACAGGGCTTTGTCCTGTGACTGTCGTCCAGTCTTTTTTTTTAATGTGCTGCTACTACCAGTCTACCACCCTTGCTGTCTGTGTTGGCTACCTCTACTACCACCAATACACCTCCACTGCCGCCCGTCTGCTACGAGCAGGCCTGCCCCACCACAGGGCTTTGTCCTGTGACTGTCGTCCAGTCTCTTTTTTTAATGTGCTGCTACTACCAGTCTACCACCCTTGCTGTCTGTGTTGGCTACCTCTACTACCACCAATACACCTCCACTGCCGCCCGTCTGCTACAAGCTGGCCTGCCCCACCACAGGGCTTTGTCCTGTGACTGTCGTCCAGTCTCTTTTTTTAATGTGCTGCTACTACCAGTCTGCAACCCTTGTTGTCTGTGTTGGCTACCTCTACTACCACAAATACACCTCCACTGCCGCCCGTCTGCTACAAGCAGGCCTGAGGCCTGCCCCACCACAGGGCTTTGTCCTGTGACTGTCGTCCAGTCTCTTTTTTTAATGTATATGTAGAAGAATGATCGAGGCACTCACCGAAGCTGGCAAAAAATTCGTTCTTTATTACAAAAGAGGATCTAGGTCAGGATGTGGAAATGCCTACGGCCGTTTCACGTGCTGGTACACGCTTTCTCAAGGCCCTAGCGTCACTTCCTTCACCTGCCTTTTTATACACAAATTAGTACACATAGTTACATAACAAAAAATTAAAAAAGACAGGGAAATGCACAGTATATTTAGATGGTTCATACAATTAGTACATTCCAATCTTAGAATATCAGAATTACAATACAAAAATTCTCTAAAAACAAATAAGGTTCATGTTAAAAACGAACTAAGATCATTCCGATCATTGAGACCGAGCGGTCCTAGTGCACCTGTCAGAGAAATAATCTCTGCCTCTCTCTGCAGCAGAGATTTGTGTCTGTCTCCTCCTAACACCAATGGCTGAATGTGAACAATACCCACAAATCGCATACATCGAGCGTTATTTTCATGTTTCTCCTGCATATGTTGTATCAACCTAGGGCATCCCTCACATGTATTTAGTGATCTTATATGTTCACGAAATCTTACATACATAGGTCGTATAGTTTTTCCTATATAAAATCTACCACAATCGCAAATTACTGCATAAACAACATATTGAGTCCTACAGGTTATTAATCCATTAATTTCAAACGTAATGCCCCCTAAATTCAGGTTCCTTGTACGTATTATGGAATTGCAATAATTGCATTGACCACATCTGTGGTTACCCTTTGGACTATTAGCTGTCAGCCAATTTTCTTTGCACTTCTCTTTTTGGGAAAAACGTCCCCTGACTAAAATATCTTTTAAATTTTTACATCTACGAAAGGATACAATTGGTTTCCTAATTGCGACTTCCATAAGTAATGGATCATTCTCAATTAGGTGCCAATTGTTTCGAATACTTGTCCGAATAACATCACTCATTGGGCTATAACCGAAGGATAGAACAAATCTCTGATCTTTTTTCATAGGAGTTTTTCGACTATGTTTTTTATGATGGAATAACGATGTTTGTTTAATTACACTAGCTCTATTTAAAGCATCTTTTACCAGTTGTACCGGATAACCTCTTGCTTCCAACTTTTGACTCATGTCATCTGCCTGTTTATAAAATGTCAAGTCACTACTATTAATTCGTCTTAGACGCAAAAATTGAGCATAAGGTAAAGATTTAGTTATATGTCTAGGGTGATAACTATCATACCGCAACAATGTATTAGTGGCTGTTGGTTTTCGATAACCTTTAGTCTGAATTGCTCCCTCCTCTATTGTTACATATACATCCAAAAACTCAATTTCTTGATTACCAAATTTATGTGTAAAACTCATATTTGACGAATTTGCATTGAGGTATTTTACAAAGTCTAGAAACTCCTGCTGGGTACCAGACCACACTACAAAAATGTCGTCTATATAACGTAGGTATAACTGTAGGTATTTGGCATAGGGATTCGAAAGATTGTATATCATTTGTTCTTCAAAATCCGCTAAAAATAAATTCGCAAAAGTCGGAGCTACGGGAGTACCCATCGCCGTTCCTGACTTTTGTCGATACCAGATGTCATCAAATTGAAAGGAATTGTGACTCAACACATACTGTAATGCCTCACATATGAAGTCAATAAACGCATGATCACTTTTAGTATACTGCAATTGACGTCTAACGGCCTGTACACCGGCATCCTGAGGGATACGGGTGTATAGGCTTTCGACGTCAATACTAGCCAATTTAAATCCTTTTTGCCAACCAAAGTCCATAATTATTGACAAGAAATCTTGTGTATCCTGTAAATAGGAAGGAATATTCTTTAATAATGGGCGCATAACCCAATCCAAATAGCGTGAAAGTGGCTCAGTAACTGATCCAATTCCCGCTATAATGGGGCGGCCCGGAGGAAATTCCATAGATTTATGTACCTTTGGGATGAAATACCAGTATGGTCTACTGGGAAATGGTATAATTAATTTCTCTCCGAATTTTTCAGAAAAGAAACCACCCTCAACCCCCTTTCTCAATAGTGATCTCAATAACCTTAGGTATAATGAAGTTGGTTCCTGTTTGAGGATTTCATAGACCGAATTGTCATCTAACTGACGATGGGCCTCCTGAATATAATATTCTTTGGACAGTAATACTATATTCCCTCCTTTATCTGCCGGTTTTAAAATAATATTATTATTAGAACTTAACCATTTCAATGCCTTCCTTTCCTCTACTGATAGATTAGGAATGGCTGAAGGATAAATGAGGCATTTTACATCACGTAAAACCTCTTTTTGAAATAAATCTAATTGTGAACCGGCAGGTAAAGGAGGGTTAAAGGTGGATGGTCTCCCACCCTGAAACTTCTCAATATTGTACGATTGTGATTCACAATCCACTTCTTCAATAGGGACATCCATTAAAATATGTAACATTTTTCTATCTTCAGCAGAAAAATTATCATTTAAACTAAAGCCAAGATTACCTACAGTAACTTTCCTTTCTCCAATAGGAGGCACCTTTTCAGAAACATGACCAGAAAAAACCCGATGCAAATTCATCTTACGTATTGATTTATAAAGATCTATTTCAAATTTAGTATAATCAAATTCGGAATTGATACAATAGTTAAAGCCCTTTGAAAGCAGAGACAAACAATCTGGAGTCAAAATAAGATCGGACAGATTAATCACAGTTGTTACATTGGTAGAAACAGGTACATCCAAATCAGATATAGACACTGCATTATAAGAAGAACAGTCTCTTACTGTCTCCAAGAGACCTGCTTTCGCTTGACTCCTGCATAATTGCCTCTTCTGCCTTTGACGACCCCTTCTGATGCTCCTCCTAAAGGGTTATTATTCCCCTCAATTACAGAACTGGTGGAAATGTCCATCAACGGACCATGCCTGGTCACTTCTTCTCCATAGCTAGAATCCGATCCCGAATCAGTAGTCCAGTAATCAGTTGATTTGTGCTGGATCCTTTGACGTCTAAATTTTCGTATCCTCCGATTACCCCAACTGAAGATATGACCGGTATCAAAATCACCTTTGTCTCGGATGAATTTATCTTTTTTCCTTTCTTTTATTTCCGACTGGATAGGAATAACCTTCTTGTCAACTTTCTTAATAAACATTTGGAATTGTGTTTCGGTTAATCTCGTTTTTAATTCCACTTTGGCTTTACCAAGTTGTTCCTTTATAGATGTATATTCTTTTTCAGTGCGGGTCAGTATTAACTCAGTTAAATTGAGTGAATGTTGTACATGCAGCTGTTTCCACTGTGCAGCAAATTCCATATCATCATGATATTGCGAAATTTCTTTATATATACGCAAGCCTCTAGGTGATCTATTGCAGTCCTTGTAAGATTGTAAGGAGTTAACAGTCCAAAACAACTTGACTTCTTTTTCGGACAGAAACATGACCTTATTTTCAAGAGCTTTTGTGCCCATCACCTGCAACTCATCTTGGAGATTGCATTGTGCAAAAAACGCATCCACATCCATACGACCTGCGATCAGCGCTGCTGAATCCAAAGTAGCCAGGGGCTCCACATGATCCACTGGATTATTTTCCATGGCTGGTTCTATCAGCGTGCTCTAGCCCAAATACACTGGATACAATCAATGGGAAGAAGGAAAGAGGCTGGCACTACCAAAACCGCACAGTCGGAATAGGAGTTGAAATATGGCTTGCTTACTATTGGATAATTGCAGGTAAATTGCCACGGAGTTGCTCTTCGAAAGAATAGCACAAAAAGCTGGATATATATGTAGAAGAATGATCGAGGCACTCACCGAAGCTGGCAAAAAATTCGTTCTTTATTACAAAAGAGGATCTAGGTCAGGATGTGGAAATGCCTACGGCCGTTTCACGTGCTGGTACACGCTTTCTCAAGGCCCTAGCGTCACTTCCTTCACCTGCCTTTTTATACACAAATTAGTACACATAGTTACATAACAAAAAATTAAAAAAGACAGGGAAATGCACAGTATATTTAGATGGTTCATACAATTAGTACATTCCAATCTTAGAATATCAGAATTACAATACAAAAATTCTCTAAAAACAAATAAGGTTCATGTTAAAAACGAACTAAGATCATTCCGATCATTGAGACCGAGCGGTCCTAGTGCACCTGTCAGAGAAATAATCTCTGCCTCTCTCTGCAGCAGAGATTTGTGTCTGTCTCCTCCTAACACCAATGGCTGAATGTGAACAATACCCACAAATCGCATACATCGAGCGTTATTTTCATGTTTCTCCTGCATATGTTGTATCAACCTAGGGCATCCCTCACATGTATTTAGTGATCTTATATGTTCACGAAATCTTACATACATAGGTCGTATAGTTTTTCCTATATAAAATCTACCACAATCGCAAATTACTGCATAAACAACATATTGAGTCCTACAGGTTATTAATCCATTAATTTCAAACGTAATGCCCCCTAAATTCAGGTTCCTTGTACGTATTATGGAATTGCAATAATTGCATTGACCACATCTGTGGTTACCCTTTGGACTATTAGCTGTCAGCCAATTTTCTTTGCACTTCTCTTTTTGGGAAAAACGTCCCCTGACTAAAATATCTTTTAAATTTTTACATCTACGAAAGGATACAATTGGTTTCCTAATTGCGACTTCCATAAGTAATGGATCATTCTCAATTAGGTGCCAATTGTTTCGAATACTTGTCCGAATAACATCACTCATTGGGCTATAACCGAAGGATAGAACAAATCTCTGATCTTTTTTCATAGGAGTTTTTCGACTATGTTTTTTATGATGGAATAACGATGTTTGTTTAATTACACTAGCTCTATTTAAAGCATCTTTTACCAGTTGTACCGGATAACCTCTTGCTTCCAACTTTTGACTCATGTCATCTGCCTGTTTATAAAATGTCAAGTCACTACTATTAATTCGTCTTAGACGCAAAAATTGAGCATAAGGTAAAGATTTAGTTATATGTCTAGGGTGATAACTATCATACCGCAACAATGTATTAGTGGCTGTTGGTTTTCGATAACCTTTAGTCTGAATTGCTCCCTCCTCTATTGTTACATATACATCCAAAAACTCAATTTCTTGATTACCAAATTTATGTGTAAAACTCATATTTGACGAATTTGCATTGAGGTATTTTACAAAGTCTAGAAACTCCTGCTGGGTACCAGACCACACTACAAAAATGTCGTCTATATAACGTAGGTATAACTGTAGGTATTTGGCATAGGGATTCGAAAGATTGTATATCATTTGTTCTTCAAAATCCGCTAAAAATAAATTCGCAAAAGTCGGAGCTACGGGAGTACCCATCGCCGTTCCTGACTTTTGTCGATACCAGATGTCATCAAATTGAAAGGAATTGTGACTCAACACATACTGTAATGCCTCACATATGAAGTCAATAAACGCATGATCACTTTTAGTATACTGCAATTGACGTCTAACGGCCTGTACACCGGCATCCTGAGGGATACGGGTGTATAGGCTTTCGACGTCAATACTAGCCAATTTAAATCCTTTTTGCCAACCAAAGTCCATAATTATTGACAAGAAATCTTGTGTATCCTGTAAATAGGAAGGAATATTCTTTAATAATGGGCGCATAACCCAATCCAAATAGCGTGAAAGTGGCTCAGTAACTGATCCAATTCCCGCTATAATGGGGCGGCCCGGAGGAAATTCCATAGATTTATGTACCTTTGGGATGAAATACCAGTATGGTCTACTGGGAAATGGTATAATTAATTTCTCTCCGAATTTTTCAGAAAAGAAACCACCCTCAACCCCCTTTCTCAATAGTGATCTCAATAACCTTAGGTATAATGAAGTTGGTTCCTGTTTGAGGATTTCATAGACCGAATTGTCATCTAACTGACGATGGGCCTCCTGAATATAATATTCTTTGGACAGTAATACTATATTCCCTCCTTTATCTGCCGGTTTTATGTAACTATGTGTACTAATTTGTGTATAAAAAGGCAGGTGAAGGAAGTGACGCTAGGGCCTTGAGAAAGCGTGTACCAGCACGTGAAACGGCCGTAGGCATTTCCACATCCTGACCTAGATCCTCTTTTGTAATAAAGAACGAATTTTTTGCCAGCTTCGGTGAGTGCCTCGATCATTCTTCTACATATATATCCAGCTTTTTGTGCTATTCTTTCGAAGAGCAACTCCGTGGCAATTTACCTGCAATTATCCAATAGTAAGCAAGCCATATTTCAACTCCTATTCCGACTGTGCGGTTTTGGTAGTGCCAGCCTCTTTCCTTCTTCCCATTGATGGTCTTTTTTTAATGTGCTGCTACTACCAGTCTACCACCCTTGCGGTCTGTGTTGGCTACCTCTACTACCACCAATACACCTCCACTGCCGCCCGTCTGTTACAAGCTGGCCTGCCCCACCACAGGGCTTTGTCCTGTGACAGTCGTCCAGTCCCTTTTTTTAATGTGCTGCTACTACCAGTCTGCCACCCTTGCTGTCTGTGTTGGCTACCTCTACTACCACCAATACACCTCCACTGCCGCCCGTCTGCTACAAGCAGGCCTGAGGCCTGCCCCACCACAGGGCTTTGTCCTGTGACTGTCGTCCAGTCTCTTTTTTTAATGTGCTGCTACTACCAGTCTACCACCCTTGCTGTCTGTGCTGGCTACCTCTACTACCACCAATACACCTCCACTGCCGCCCATCTGCCACAAGCAGGCCTGAGGCCTGCCCCACCACAGAGCTTTGTCCTGTGACTGTCGTCCAGTCTATTTTTTTAATGTGCTGCTGCTACTACTACTACTACCACCCTTGCTGTCTGTGTTGGCTACCTCTACTACCACCAATACACCTCCACTGCCGCCCGTCTGCTACAAGCAGGCCTGAAGCCTGCCCCACCACAGGGCTTTGTCCTGTGACTGTCGTCCAGTCTCTTTTTTTAATGTGCTGCTACTACCAGTCTACCACCCTTGCTGTCTGTGTTGGCTACCTCTACTACCACCAATACACCTCCACTGCCGCCCGTCTGCTACAAGCAGGCCTGCCCCACCACAGGGCTTTGTTCTGTGACTGTCGTCCAGTCTCTTTTTTTAATGTGCTGCTACTACCAGTCTACCACCCTTGCTGTCTGTGTTGGCTACCTCTACTACCACCAATACACCTCCACTGCCGCCCGTCTGCTACAAGCAGGCCTGCCCCACCACAGGGCTTTGTCCTGTGACTGTCGTCCAGTCTCTTTTTTTAATGTGCTGCTACTACCAGTCTACCACCCTTGCTATTTGTGTTGGCTACCTCTACTACCACCAATACACCTCCACTGCCGCCCGTCTGCTACAAGCAGGCCTGCCCCACCACAGGGCTTTGTCCTGTGACTGTCGTCCAGTCTCTTTTTTTAATGTGCTGCTACTACCAGTCTACCACCCTTGCTGTCTATGTTGGCTACCTCTACTACCACCAATACACCTCCACTGCCGCCCGTCTGCTACAAGCAGGCCTGCCCCACCACAGGGCTTTGTCCTGTGACTATCGTCCAGTCTCTTTTTTTTAATGTGCTGCTACTACCAGTCTACCACCCTTGCTGTCTGTGTTGGCTACCTCTACTACCACCAATACACCTCCACTGCCGCCCGTCTGCTACAAGCAGGCCTGCCCCACCACAGTGCTTTGTCCTGTGACTGTCGTCCAGTCTCTTTTTTTAATTTGCTGCTACTACCAGTCTACCACCCTTGCTGTCTGTGTTGGCTACCTCTACTACCACCAATACACCTCCACTGCCGCCCGTCTGCTACAAGCAGGCCTGCCCCACCACAGGGCTTTGTCCTGTGACTATCGTCCAGTCTCTTTTTTTAATGTGCTGCTACTACCAGTCTACCACCCTTGCTGTCTGTGTTGGCTACCTCTACTACCACCAATACACCTCCACTGCCGCCCGTCTGCTACAAGCAGGCCTGCCCCACCACAGGGCTTTGTCCTGTGACTATCGTCCAGTCTCTTTTTTTAATGTGCTGCTACTACCAGTCTACCAGCCTTGCTGTCTGTGCTGGCTACCTCTACTACCACCAATACACCTCCACTGCCGCCCATCTGCTACAAGCAGGCCTGAGGCCTGCCCCACCACAGGGCTTTGTCCTGTGACTGTCGTCTAGTCTCTTTTTTTAATGTGCTGCTGCTACTACTACTACTACCACCCTTGCTGTCTGTGTTGGCTACCTCTACTACCACCAATACACCTCCACTGCCGCCCGTCTGCTACAAGCAGGCCTGAGGCTTGCCCCACCACAGGGCTTTGTCCTGTGACTGTCGTCCAGTCTCTTTTTTTAATGTGCTGCTGCTGCTACTACTACTACTACCACCCTTGCTGTCTGTGTTGGCTACCTCTACTACCACCAATACACCTCCACTGCCGCCGGTCTGCTACAAGCAGGCCTGAGGCCTGCCCTACCACAGGGCTTTGTCCTGTGACTGTCGTCCAGTCTTTTTTTTTAATGTGCTGCTACTACCAGTCTACCACCCTTGCTGTCTGTGTTGGCTACCTCTACTACCACCAATACACCTCCACTGCCGCCCGTCTGCTACAAGCTGGCCTGCCCCACCACAGGGCTTTGTCCTGTGACTGTCGTCCAGTCTCTTTTTTTAATGTGCTGCTGCTACTACTACTACTACCACCCTTGCTGTCTGTGTTGGCTACCTCTACTACCACCAATACACCTCCACTGCCGCCCGTCTGCTACAAGCAGGCCTGCCCCACCACAGGGCTTTGTCCTGTGACTGTTGTCCAGTCTCTTTTTTTAATGTGCTGCTACTACCAGTCTACCACCCTTGCTATTTGTGTTGGCTACCTCTACTACCACCAATACACCTCCACTGCCGCCCGTCTGCTACAAGCAGGCCTGCCCCACCACAGGGCTTTGTCCTGTGACTGTCGTCCAGTCTCTTTTTTTAATGTGCTGCTACTACCAGTCTACCACCCTTGCTGTCTGTGTTGGCTACCTCTACTACCACCAATACACCTCCACTGCCGCCCGTCTGCTACAAGCAGGCCTGCCCCACCACAGTGCTTTGTCCTGTGACTGTCGTCCAGTCTCTTTTTTTAATGTGCTGCTACTACCAGTCTACCACCCTTGCTGTCTGTGTTGGCTACCTCTACTACCACCAATACACCTCCACTGCCGCCCGTCTGCTACAAGCAGGCCTGCCCCACCACAGGGCTTTGTCCTGTGACTATCGTCCAGTCTCTTTTTTTAATGTGCTGCTACTACCAGTCTACCACCCTTGCTGTCTGTGCTGGCTACCTCTACTACCACCAATACACCTCCACTGCCGCCCATCTGCTACAAGCAGGCCTGAGGCCTGCCCCACCACAGGGCTTTGTCCTGTGACTGTCGTCCAGTCTCTTTTTTTAATGTGCTGCTGCTACTACTACTACTACCACCCTTGCTGTCTGTGTTGGCTACCTCTACTACCACCAATACACCTCCACTGCCGCCCGTCTGCTACAAGCAGGCCTGAGGCTTGCCCCACCACAGGGCTTTGTCCTGTGACTGTCGTCCAGTCTCTTTTTTTAATGTGCTGCTGCTGCTACTACTACTACTACCACCCTTGCTGTCTGTGTTGGCTACCTCTACTACCACCAATACACCTCCACTGCCGCCCGTCTGCTACAAGCAGGCCTGCCCCACCACAGGGCTTTGTCCTGTGACTGTCGTCCAGTCTCTTTTTTTAATGTGCTGCTGCTACTACTACTACTACCACCCTTGCTGTCTGTGTTGGCTACCTCTACTACCACCAATACACCTCCACTGCCGCCCGTCTGCTACAAGCAGGCCTGAGGCCTGCCCTACCACAGGGCTTTGTCCTGTGACTGTCGTCCAGTCTTTTTTTTTAATGTGCTGCTACTACCAGTCTACCACCCTTGCTGTCTGTGTTGGCTACCTCTACTACCACCAATACACCTCCACTGCCGCCCGTCTGCTACAAGCAGGCCTGCCCCACCACAGGGCTTTGTCCTGTGACTGTCGTCCAGTCTCTTTTTTTAATGTGCTGCTACTACCAGTCTACCACCCTTGCTGTCTGTGTTGGCTACCTCTACTACCACCAATACACCTCCACTGCCGCCCGTCTGCTACAAGCAGGCCTGCCCCACCACAGGGCTTTGTCCTGTGACTGTCGTCCAGTCTCTTTTTTTAATGTGCTGCTACTACCAGTCTACCACCCTTGCTGTCTGTGTTGGCTATCTCTACTACCACCAATACACCTCCACTGCCGTCCGTCTGCTACAAGCAGGCCTGAGGCCAGCCCCACCACAGGGCTTTGTCCTGTGACTGTCGTCCAGTCTCTTTTTTTAATGTGCTGCTGCTACTACTACTACTACCACCCTTGCTGTCTGTGTTGGCTACCTCTACTACCACCAATACACCTCCACTGCCGCCCGTCTGCTACAAGCTGGCCTGCCCCACCACAGGGCTTTGTCCTGTGACTGTCGTCCAGTCTCTTTTTTTAATGTGCTGCTACTACCAGTCTACCACCCTTGCTGTCTGTGTTGGCTACCTCTACTACCACCAATACACCTCCACTGCCGCCCGTCTGTTACAAGCTGGCCTGCCCCACCACAGGGCTTTGTCCTGTGACAGTCGTCCAGTCCCTTTTTTTAATGTGCTGCTACTACCAGTCTGCCACCCTTGCTGTCTGTGTTGGCTACCTCTACTACCACCAATACACCTCCACTGCCGCCCGTCTGCTACAAGCAGGCCTGAGGCCTGCCCCACCACAGGGCTTTGTCCTGTGACTGTCGTCCAGTCTCTTTTTTTAATGTGCTGCTACTACCAGTCTACCACCCTTGCTGTCTGTGCTGGCTACCTCTACTACCACCAATACACCTCCACTGCCGCCCATCTGCTACAAGCAGGCCTGAGGCCTGCCCCACCACAGAGCTTTGTCCTGTGACTGTCGTCCAGTCTATTTTTTTAATGTGCTGCTGCTACTACTACTACTACCACCCTTGCTGTCTGTGTTGGCTACCTCTACTACCACCAATACACCTCCACTGCCGCCCGTCTGCTACAAGCAGGCCTGAGGCCTGCCCCACCACAGGGCTTTGTCCTGTGACTGTCGTCCAGTCTCTTTTTTTAATGTGCTGCTACTACCAGTCTACCACCCTTGCTGTCTGTGTTGGCTACCTCTACTACCACCAATACACCTCCACTGCCGCCCGTCTGCTACAAGCAGGCCTGCCCCACCACAGGGCTTTGTCCTGTGACTGTCGTCCAGTCTCTTTTTTTAATGTGCTGCTACTACCAGTCTACCACCCTTGCTGTCTGTGTTGGCTACCTCTACTACCACCAATACACCTCCACTGCCGCCCGTCTGCTACAAGCAGGCCTGCCCCACCACAGGGCTTTGTCCTGTGACTGTCGTCCAGTCTCTTTTTTTAATGTGCTGCTGCTGCTACTACTACTACTACCACCCTTGCTGTCTGTGTTGGCTACCTCTACTACCACCAATACACCTCCACTGCCGCCCGTCTGCTATAAGCAGGCCTGAGGCCTTCCCCACCACAGGGCTTTGTCCTGTGACTGTCGTCCAGTCTCTTTTTTTAATGTGCTGCTACTACCAGTCTACCACCCTTGCTGTCTGTGTTGGCTACCTCTACTACCACCATCACACCTCCACTGCCGTCCGTCTGCTACAAGCAGGCCTGCCCCACCACAGGGCTTTGTCCTGAGACTGTCGTCCAGTCTCTTTTTTTAATGTGCTGCTACTACCAGTCTACCACCCTTGCTGTCTGTGTTGGCTATCTCTACTACCACCAATACACCTCCACTGCCGCCCGTCTGCTACAAGCAGGCCTGAGGCCTGCCCCACCACAGGGCTTTGTCCTGAGACTGTCGTCCAGTCTCTTTTTTTAATGTGCTGCTACTACCAGTCTACCACCCTTGCTGTCTGTGTTGGCTATCTCTACTACCACCAATACACCTCCACTGCCGCCCGTCTGCTACAAGCAGGCCTGAGGCCTGCCCCACCACAGGGCTTTGTCCTGTGACTGTCGTCCAGTCTCTTTTTTTAATCTGCTGCTGCTACTACTACTACTACCACCCTTGCTGTCTGTGTTGGCTACCTCTACTACCACCAATACACCTCCACTGCCGCCCGTCTGCTACAAGCAGGCCTGAGGCCTGCCCCACCACAGGGCTTTGTCCTGTGACTGTCGTCCAGTCTTTTTTTTTAATGTGCTGCTACTACCAGTCAACCACCCTTGCTGTCTGTGTTGGCTACCTCTACTACCACCAATACACCTCCACTGCCGCCCGTCTGCTACAAGCAGGCCTGCCCCACCACAGGGCTTTGTCCTGTGACTTTCGTCCAGTCTTTTTTTTTTTAATGTGCTGCTACTACCAGTCTACCACCCTTGCTGTCTGTGTTGGCTACCTCTACTACCACCAATACACCTCCACTGCCGCCCGTCTGCTACAAGCAGGCCTGAGGCCTGCCCCAACACAGAGCTTTGTCCTGTGACTGTCGTCCAGTCTCTTTTTTTTAATGTGCTGCTGCTACTACTACTACTACCACCCTTGCTGTCTGTGTTGACTACCTCTACTACCACCAATACACCTCCACTGCCGCCCGTCTGCTACAAGCAGGCCTGCCCCACCACAGGGCTTTGTCCTGTGACTGTCGTCCAGTCTATTTTTTTAGTGTGCTGCTACTACCAGTCTACCACCCTTGCTTTCTGTGTTGGCTATCTCTACTACCACCAATACACCTCCACTGCCGAACGTCTGCTGCAAGCAGGCCTGCCCCACCACAGGGCTTTGTCCTGTGACTGTCGTCCAGTCTCTTTTTTTAATGTGCTGCTGCTAGTACTACTACTACCACCCTTGCTGTCTGTGTTGGCTACCTCTACTACCACCAATACACCTCCACTGCCGCCCGTCTGCTACAAGCAGGCCTGAGGCCTGCCCCACCACAGGGCTTTGTCCTGTGACTGTCGTCCAGTCTCTTTTTTTAATGTGCTGCTACTACCAGTCTACCACCCTTGCTGTCTGTGTTGGCTACCTCTACTACCACCAATACACCTCCACTGCCGCCCGTCTGCTACAAGCAGGCCTGCCCCACCACAGGGCTTTGTCCTGTGACTGTCGTCTAGTCTCTTTTTTTAATGTGCTGCTGCTAGTACTACTACTACCACCCTTGCTGTCTGTGTTGGCTACCTCTACTACCACCAATACACCTCCACTGCCGCCCGTCTGCTACAAGCAGGCCTGAGGCCTGCCCCACCACAGGGCTTTGTCCTGTGACTGTCGTCCAGTCTCTTTTTTTTATGTGCTGCTACTACCAGTCTACCACCCTTGCTGTCTGTGTTGGCTATCTCTACTACCACCAATACACCTCCACTGCCGAAGGTCTGCTGCAAGCAGGCCTGCCCCACCATAGGGCTTTGTCCTGTGACTGTCGTCCAGTCTCTTTTTTTTAATGTGCTTCTATTACCAGTCTACCACCCTTGCTGTCTGTGTTGGCTATCTCTACTACCACCAATACACCTCCACTGCCGAACGTCTGCTGCAAGCAGGCCTGCCCCACCACAGGGCTTTGTCCTGTGACTGTCGTCCAGTCTCTTTTTTTAATGTGCTGCTGCTAGTACTACTACTACCACCCTTGCTGTCTTTGTTGGCTACCTCTACTACCACCAATACACCTCCACTGCCGCCCGTCTGCTACAAGCAGGCCTGAGGCCTGCCCCACCACAGGGCTTTGTCCTGTGACTGTCGTCCAGTCTCTTTTTTTTATGTGCTGCTGCTACTACTACTACTACCACCCTTGGTGTCTGTGTTGGCTACCTCTACTACCACCAATACACCTCCACTGCCGCCCGTCTGCTACAAGCAGGCCTGAGGCCTGCCCCACCACAGGGCTTTGTCCTGTGACTGTCGTCCAGTCTCTTTTTTTAATGTGCTGCTGCTACTACTACTACTACCACCCTTGCTGTCTGTGTTGGCTACCTCTACTACCACTAATACACCTCCACTGCCGCCCGTCTGCTACAAGCAGGCCTGCCCCTCCACAGGGCTTTGTCCTGTGACTGTCGTCCAGTCTCTTTTTTTAATGTGCTGCTGCTACTACTACTACTACCACCCTTGCTGTCTTTGTTGGCTACCTCTACTACCACCAATACACCTCCACTGCCGCCCAGCTGCTACAAGCAGGCCTGAGGCCTGCCCCACCACAGGGCTTTGTCCTGTGACTGTCGTGCAGACTCTTTTTTTAATGTGCTGCTGCTACTACTACTACTACCACCCTTGCTGTCTGTGTTGGCTACCTCTACTACCACCAATACACCTCCACTGCCGCCCGTCTGCTACAAGCAGGCCTGAGGCCTGCCCTACCACAGGGCTTTGTCCTGTGACTGTCGTCCAGTCTTTTTTTTTAATGTGCTGCTACTACCAGTCTACCACCCTTGCTGTCTGCTGTCTGTGTTGGCTACCTCTACTACCACCAATACACCTCCACTGCCGCCCGTCTGCTACAAGCAGGCCTGCCCCACCACAGGGCTTTGTCCTGTGACTGTCGTCCAGTCTCTTTTTTTTAATGTGCTGCTACTACCAGTCTACTACCCTTGCTGTCTGTGTTGGCTACCTCTACTACCACCAATACACCTCCACTGCCGCCCGTCTGCTACAAGCAGGCCTGCCCCACCACAGGGCTTTGTCCTGTGACTGTCGTCCAGTCTCTTTTTTTAATGTGCTGCTACTACCAGTCTACCACCCTTGCTGTCTGTGTTGGCTATCTCTACTACCACCAATACACCTCCACTGCCGTCCGTCTGCTACAAGCAGGCCTGAGGCCAGCCCCACCACAGGGCTTTGTCCTGTGACTGTCGTCCAGTCTCTTTTTTTAATGTGCTGCTGCTACTACTACTACTACTACCACCCTTGCTGTCTGTGTTGGCTACCTCTACTACCACCAATACACCTCCACTGCCGCCCGTCTGCTACAAGCTGGCCTGCCCCACCACAGGGCTTTGTCCTGTGACTGTCGTCCAGTCTCTTTTTTTAATGTGCTGCTACTACAAGTCTGCAACCCTTGTTGTCTGTGTTGGCTACCTCTACTACCACAAATACACCTCCACTGCCGCCCGTCTGCTACAAGCAGGCCTGAGGCCTGCCCCACCACAGGGCTTTGTCCTGTGACTGTCGTCCAGTCTCTTTTTTTAATGTGCTGCTACTACCAGTCTACCACCCTTGCTGTCTGTGTTGGCTACCTCTACTACCACCAATACACCTCCACTGCCGCCCGTCTGTTACAAGCTGGCCTGCCCCACCACAGGGCTTTGTCCTGTGACAGTCGTCCAGTCCCTTTTTTTAATGTGCTGCTACTACCAGTCTGCCACCCTTGCTGTCTGTGTTGGCTACCTCTACTACCACCAATACACCTCCACTGCCGCCCGTCTGCTACAAGCAGGCCTGAGGCCTGCCCCACCACAGGGCTTTGTCCTGTGACTGTCGTCCAGTCTCTTTTTTTAATGTGCTGCTACTACCAGTCTACCACCCTTGCTGTCTGTGCTGGCTACCTCTACTACCACCAATACACCTCCACTGCCGCCCATCTGCTACAAGCAGGCCTGAGGCCTGCCCCACCACAGAGCTTTGTCCTGTGACTGTCGTCCAGTCTATTTTTTTAATGTGCTGCTGCTACTACTACTACTACCACCCTTGCTGTTTGTGTTGGCTACCTCTACTACCACCAATACACCTCCACTGCCGCCCGTCAGCTACAAGCAGGCCTGAGGCCAGCCCCACCACAGGGCTTTGTCCTGTGACTGTCGTCCAGTCTCTTTTTTTAATGTGCTGCTACTACCAGTCTACCACCCTTGCTGTCTGTGTTGGCTATCTCTACTACCACCAATACACCTCCACTGCCGTCCGTCTGCTACAAGCAGGCCTGAGGCCAGCCCCACCACAGGGCTTTGTCCTGTGACTGTCGTCCAGTCTCTTTTTTTAATGTGCTGCTACTACCAGTCTACCACCCTTGCTGTCTGTGTTGGCTACCTCTACTACCACCAATACACCTCCACTGCCGCCCGTCTGCTACAAGCAGGCCTGCCCCACCACAGGGCTTTGTCCTGTGACTGTTGTCCAGTCTCTTTTTTTAATGTGCTGCTACTACCAGTCTACCACCCTTGCTATTTGTGTTGGCTACCTCTACTACCACCAATACACCTCCACTGCCGCCCGTCTGCTACAAGCAGGCCTGCCCCACCACAGGGCTTTGTCCTGTGACTGTCGTCCAGTCTCTTTTTTTAATGTGCTGCTACTACCAGTCTACCACCCTTGCTGTCTGTGTTGGCTACCTCTACTACCACCAATACACCTCCACTGCCGCCCGTCTGCTACAAGCAGGCCTGCCCCACCACAGTGCTTTGTCCTGTGACTGTCGTCCAGTCTCTTTTTTTAATGTGCTGCTACTACCAGTCTACCACCCTTGCTGTCTGTGTTGGCTACCTCTACTACCACCAATACACCTCCACTGCCGCCCGTCTGCTACAAGCAGGCCTGCCCCACCACAGGGCTTTGTCCTGTGACTATCGTCCAGTCTCTTTTTTTAATGTGCTGCTACTACCAGTCTACCACCCTTGCTGTCTGTGCTGGCTACCTCTACTACCACCAATACACCTCCACTGCCGCCCATCTGCTACAAGCAGGCCTGAGGCCTGCCCCACCACAGGGCTTTGTCCTGTGACTGTCGTCCAGTCTCTTTTTTTAATGTGCTGCTGCTACTACTACTACTACCACCCTTGCTGTCTGTGTTGGCTACCTCTACTACCACCAATACACCTCCACTGCCGCCCGTCTGCTACAAGCAGGCCTGAGGCTTGCCCCACCACAGGGCTTTGTCCTGTGACTGTCGTCCAGTCTCTTTTTTTAATGTGCTGCTGCTGCTACTACTACTACTACCACCCTTGCTGTCTGTGTTGGCTACCTCTACTACCACCAATACACCTCCACTGCCGCCCGTCTGCTACAAGCAGGCCTGCCCCACCACAGGGCTTTGTCCTGTGACTGTCGTCCAGTCTCTTTTTTTAATGTGCTGCTGCTACTACTACTACTACCACCCTTGCTGTCTGTGTTGGCTACCTCTACTACCACCAATACACCTCCACTGCCGCCCGTCTGCTACAAGCAGGCCTGAGGCCTGCCCTACCACAGGGCTTTGTCCTGTGACTGTCGTCCAGTCTTTTTTTTTAATGTGCTGCTACTACCAGTCTACCACCCTTGCTGTCTGTGTTGGCTACCTCTACTACCACCAATACACCTCCACTGCCGCCCGTCTGCTACAAGCAGGCCTGCCCCACCACAGGGCTTTGTCCTGTGACTGTCGTCCAGTCTCTTTTTTTAATGTGCTGCTACTACCAGTCTACCACCCTTGCTGTCTGTGTTGGCTACCTCTACTACCACCAATACACCTCCACTGCCGCCCGTCTGCTACAAGCAGGCCTGCCCCACCACAGGGCTTTGTCCTGTGACTGTCGTCCAGTCTCTTTTTTTAATGTGCTGCTACTACCAGTCTACCACCCTTGCTGTCTGTGTTGGCTATCTCTACTACCACCAATACACCTCCACTGCCGTCCGTCTGCTACAAGCAGGCCTGAGGCCAGCCCCACCACAGGGCTTTGTCCTGTGACTGTCGTCCAGTCTCTTTTTTTAATGTGCTGCTGCTACTACTACTACTACCACCCTTGCTGTCTGTGTTGGCTACCTCTACTACCACCAATACACCTCCACTGCCGCCCGTCTGCTACAAGCTGGCCTGCCCCACCACAGGGCTTTGTCCTGTGACTGTCGTCCAGTCTCTTTTTTTAATGTGCTGCTACTACCAGTCTACCACCCTTGCTGTCTGTGTTGGCTACCTCTACTACCACCAATACACCTCCACTGCCGCCCGTCTGTTACAAGCTGGCCTGCCCCACCACAGGGCTTTGTCCTGTGACAGTCGTCCAGTCCCTTTTTTTAATGTGCTGCTACTACCAGTCTGCCACCCTTGCTGTCTGTGTTGGCTACCTCTACTACCACCAATACACCTCCACTGCCGCCCGTCTGCTACAAGCAGGCCTGAGGCCTGCCCCACCACAGGGCTTTGTCCTGTGACTGTCGTCCAGTCTCTTTTTTTAATGTGCTGCTACTACCAGTCTACCACCCTTGCTGTCTGTGCTGGCTACCTCTACTACCACCAATACACCTCCACTGCCGCCCATCTGCTACAAGCAGGCCTGAGGCCTGCCCCACCACAGAGCTTTGTCCTGTGACTGTCGTCCAGTCTATTTTTTTAATGTGCTGCTGCTACTACTACTACTACCACCCTTGCTGTCTGTGTTGGCTACCTCTACTACCACCAATACACCTCCACTGCCGCCCGTCTGCTACAAGCAGGCCTGAGGCCTGCCCCACCACAGGGCTTTGTCCTGTGACTGTCGTCCAGTCTCTTTTTTTAATGTGCTGCTACTACCAGTCTACCACCCTTGCTGTCTGTGTTGGCTACCTCTACTACCACCAATACACCTCCACTGCCGCCCGTCTGCTACAAGCAGGCCTGCCCCACCACAGGGCTTTGTCCTGTGACTGTCGTCCAGTCTCTTTTTTTAATGTGCTGCTACTACCAGTCTACCACCCTTGCTGTCTGTGTTGGCTACCTCTACTACCACCAATACACCTCCACTGCCGCCCGTCTGCTACAAGCAGGCCTGCCCCACCACAGGGCTTTGTCCTGTGACTGTCGTCCAGTCTCTTTTTTTAATGTGCTGCTGCTGCTACTACTACTACTACCACCCTTGCTGTCTGTGTTGGCTACCTCTACTACCACCAATACACCTCCACTGCCGCCCGTCTGCTATAAGCAGGCCTGAGGCCTTCCCCACCACAGGGCTTTGTCCTGTGACTGTCGTCCAGTCTCTTTTTTTAATGTGCTGCTACTACCAGTCTACCACCCTTGCTGTCTGTGTTGGCTACCTCTACTACCACCATCACACCTCCACTGCCGTCCGTCTGCTACAAGCAGGCCTGCCCCACCACAGGGCTTTGTCCTGAGACTGTCGTCCAGTCTCTTTTTTTAATGTGCTGCTACTACCAGTCTACCACCCTTGCTGTCTGTGTTGGCTATCTCTACTACCACCAATACACCTCCACTGCCGCCCGTCTGCTACAAGCAGGCCTGAGGCCTGCCCCACCACAGGGCTTTGTCCTGAGACTGTCGTCCAGTCTCTTTTTTTAATGTGCTGCTACTACCAGTCTACCACCCTTGCTGTCTGTGTTGGCTATCTCTACTACCACCAATACACCTCCACTGCCGCCCGTCTGCTACAAGCAGGCCTGAGGCCTGCCCCACCACAGGGCTTTGTCCTGTGACTGTCGTCCAGTCTCTTTTTTTAATCTGCTGCTGCTACTACTACTACTACCACCCTTGCTGTCTGTGTTGGCTACCTCTACTACCACCAATACACCTCCACTGCCGCCCGTCTGCTACAAGCAGGCCTGAGGCCTGCCCCACCACAGGGCTTTGTCCTGTGACTGTCGTCCAGTCTTTTTTTTTAATGTGCTGCTACTACCAGTCAACCACCCTTGCTGTCTGTGTTGGCTACCTCTACTACCACCAATACACCTCCACTGCCGCCCGTCTGCTACAAGCAGGCCTGCCCCACCACAGGGCTTTGTCCTGTGACTTTCGTCCAGTCTTTTTTTTTTTAATGTGCTGCTACTACCAGTCTACCACCCTTGCTGTCTGTGTTGGCTACCTCTACTACCACCAATACACCTCCACTGCCGCCCGTCTGCTACAAGCAGGCCTGAGGCCTGCCCCAACACAGAGCTTTGTCCTGTGACTGTCGTCCAGTCTCTTTTTTTTAATGTGCTGCTGCTACTACTACTACTACCACCCTTGCTGTCTGTGTTGACTACCTCTACTACCACCAATACACCTCCACTGCCGCCCGTCTGCTACAAGCAGGCCTGCCCCACCACAGGGCTTTGTCCTGTGACTGTCGTCCAGTCTATTTTTTTAGTGTGCTGCTACTACCAGTCTACCACCCTTGCTTTCTGTGTTGGCTATCTCTACTACCACCAATACACCTACACTGCCGAACGTCTGCTGCAAGCAGGCCTGCCCCACCACAGGGCTTTGTCCTGTGACTGTCGTCCAGTCTCTTTTTTTAATGTGCTGCTGCTAGTACTACTACTACCACCCTTGCTGTCTGTGTTGGCTACCTCTACTACCACCAATACACCTCCACTGCCGCCCGTCTGCTACAAGCAGGCCTGAGGCCTGCCCCACCACAGGGCTTTGTCCTGTGACTGTCGTCCAGTCTCTTTTTTTAATGTGCTGCTACTACCAGTCTACCACCCTTGCTGTCTGTGTTGGCTACCTCTACTACCACCAATACACCTCCACTGCCGCCCGTCTGCTACAAGCAGGCCTGCCCCACCACAGGGCTTTGTCCTGTGACTGTCGTCTAGTCTCTTTTTTTAATGTGCTGCTGCTAGTACTACTACTACCACCCTTGCTGTCTGTGTTGGCTACCTCTACTACCACCAATACACCTCCACTGCCGCCCGTCTGCTACAAGCAGGCCTGAGGCCTGCCCCACCACAGGGCTTTGTCCTGTGACTGTCGTCCAGTCTCTTTTTTTTATGTGCTGCTACTACCAGTCTACCACCCTTGCTGTCTGTGTTGGCTATCTCTACTACCACCAATACACCTCCACTGCCGAAGGTCTGCTGCAAGCAGGCCTGCCCCACCATAGGGCTTTGTCCTGTGACTGTCGTCCAGTCTCTTTTTTTTAATGTGCTTCTATTACCAGTCTACCACCCTTGCTGTCTGTGTTGGCTATCTCTACTACCACCAATACACCTCCACTGCCGAACGTCTGCTGCAAGCAGGCCTGCCCCACCACAGGGCTTTGTCCTGTGACTGTCGTCCAGTCTCTTTTTTTAATGTGCTGCTGCTAGTACTACTACTACCACCCTTGCTGTCTTTGTTGGCTACCTCTACTACCACCAATACACCTCCACTGCCGCCCGTCTGCTACAAGCAGGCCTGAGGCCTGCCCCACCACAGGGCTTTGTCCTGTGACTGTCGTCCAGTCTCTTTTTTTTATGTGCTGCTGCTACTACTACTACTACCACCCTTGGTGTCTGTGTTGGCTACCTCTACTACCACCAATACACCTCCACTGCCGCCCGTCTGCTACAAGCAGGCCTGAGGCCTGCCCCACCACAGGGCTTTGTCCTGTGACTGTCGTCCAGTCTCTTTTTTTAATGTGCTGCTGCTACTACTACTACTACCACCCTTGCTGTCTGTGTTGGCTACCTCTACTACCACTAATACACCTCCACTGCCGCCCGTCTGCTACAAGCAGGCCTGCCCCTCCACAGGGCTTTGTCCTGTGACTGTCGTCCAGTCTCTTTTTTTAATGTGCTGCTGCTACTACTACTACTACCACCCTTGCTGTCTTTGTTGGCTACCTCTACTACCACCAATACACCTCCACTGCCGCCCAGCTGCTACAAGCAGGCCTGAGGCCTGCCCCACCACAGGGCTTTGTCCTGTGACTGTCGTGCAGACTCTTTTTTTAATGTGCTGCTGCTACTACTACTACTACCACCCTTGCTGTCTGTGTTGGCTACCTCTACTACCACCAATACACCTCCACTGCCGCCCGTCTGCTACAAGCAGGCCTGAGGCCTGCCCTACCACAGGGCTTTGTCCTGTGACTGTCGTCCAGTCTTTTTTTTTAATGTGCTGCTACTACCAGTCTACCACCCTTGCTGTCTGCTGTCTGTGTTGGCTACCTCTACTACCACCAATACACCTCCACTGCCGCCCGTCTGCTACAAGCAGGCCTGCCCCACCACAGGGCTTTGTCCTGTGACTGTCGTCCAGTCTATTTTTTTAGTGTGCTGCTACTACCAGTCTACCACCCTTGCTTTCTGTGTTGGCTATCTCTACTACCACCAATACACCTCCACTGCCGAACGTCTGCTGCAAGCAGGCCTGCCCCACCACAGGGCTTTGTCCTGTGACTGTCGTCCAGTCTCTTTTTTTAATGTGCTGCTGCTAGTACTACTACTACCACCCTTGCTGTCTGTGTTGGCTACCTCTACTACCACCAATACACCTCCACTGCCGCCCGTCTGCTACAAGCAGGCCTGAGGCCTGCCCCACCACAGGGCTTTGTCCTGTGACTGTCGTCCAGTCTCTTTTTTTAATGTGCTGCTACTACCAGTCTACCACCCTTGCTGTCTGTGTTGGCTACCTCTACTACCACCAATACACCTCCACTGCCGCCCGTCTGCTACAAGCAGGCCTGCCCCACCACAGGGCTTTGTCCTGTGACTGTCGTCTAGTCTCTTTTTTTAATGTGCTGCTGCTAGTACTACTACTACCACCCTTGCTGTCTGTGTTGGCTACCTCTACTACCACCAATACACCTCCACTGCCGCCCGTCTGCTACAAGCAGGCCTGAGGCCTGCCCCACCACAGGGCTTTGTCCTGTGACTGTCGTCCAGTCTCTTTTTTTTATGTGCTGCTACTACCAGTCTACCACCCTTGCTGTCTGTGTTGGCTATCTCTACTACCACCAATACACCTCCACTGCCGAAGGTCTGCTGCAAGCAGGCCTGCCCCACCATAGGGCTTTGTCCTGTGACTGTCGTCCAGTCTCTTTTTTTTAATGTGCTTCTATTACCAGTCTACCACCCTTGCTGTCTGTGTTGGCTATCTCTACTACCACCAATACACCTCCACTGCCGAACGTCTGCTGCAAGCAGGCCTGCCCCACCACAGGGCTTTGTCCTGTGACTGTCGTCCAGTCTCTTTTTTTAATGTGCTGCTGCTAGTACTACTACTACCACCCTTGCTGTCTTTGTTGGCTACCTCTACTACCACCAATACACCTCCACTGCCGCCCGTCTGCTACAAGCAGGCCTGAGGCCTGCCCCACCACAGGGCTTTGTCCTGTGACTGTCGTCCAGTCTCTTTTTTTTATGTGCTGCTGCTACTACTACTACTACCACCCTTGGTGTCTGTGTTGGCTACCTCTACTACCACCAATACACCTCCACTGCCGCCCGTCTGCTACAAGCAGGCCTGAGGCCTGCCCCACCACAGGGCTTTGTCCTGTGACTGTCGTCCAGTCTCTTTTTTTAATGTGCTGCTGCTACTACTACTACTACCACCCTTGCTGTCTGTGTTGGCTACCTCTACTACCACTAATACACCTCCACTGCCGCCCGTCTGCTACAAGCAGGCCTGCCCCTCCACAGGGCTTTGTCCTGTGACTGTCGTCCAGTCTCTTTTTTTAATGTGCTGCTGCTACTACTACTACTACCACCCTTGCTGTCTTTGTTGGCTACCTCTACTACCACCAATACACCTCCACTGCCGCCCAGCTGCTACAAGCAGGCCTGAGGCCTGCCCCACCACAGGGCTTTGTCCTGTGACTGTCGTGCAGACTCTTTTTTTAATGTGCTGCTGCTACTACTACTACTACCACCCTTGCTGTCTGTGTTGGCTACCTCTACTACCACCAATACACCTCCACTGCCGCCCGTCTGCTACAAGCAGGCCTGAGGCCTGCCCTACCACAGGGCTTTGTCCTGTGACTGTCGTCCAGTCTTTTTTTTTAATGTGCTGCTACTACCAGTCTACCACCCTTGCTGTCTGCTGTCTGTGTTGGCTACCTCTACTACCACCAATACACCTCCACTGCCGCCCGTCTGCTACAAGCAGGCCTGCCCCACCACAGGGCTTTGTCCTGTGACTGTCGTCCAGTCTCTTTTTTTTAATGTGCTGCTGCTACTACTACTACTACCACCCTTGCTGTCTGTGTTGACTACCTCTACTACCACCAATACACCTCCACTGCCGCCCGTCTGCTACAAGCAGGCCTGCCCCACCACAGGGCTTTGTCCTGTGACTGTCGTCCAGTCTATTTTTTTAGTGTGCTGCTACTACCAGTCTACCACCCTTGCTTTCTGTGTTGGCTATCTCTACTACCACCAATACACCTCCACTGCCGAACGTCTGCTGCAAGCAGGCCTGCCCCACCACAGGGCTTTGTCCTGTGACTGTCGTCCAGTCTCTTTTTTTAATGTGCTGCTGCTAGTACTACTACTACCACCCTTGCTGTCTGTGTTGGCTACCTCTACTACCACCAATACACCTCCACTGCCGCCCGTCTGCTACAAGCAGGCCTGAGGCCTGCCCCACCACAGGGCTTTGTCCTGTGACTGTCGTCCAGTCTCTTTTTTTAATGTGCTGCTACTACCAGTCTACCACCCTTGCTGTCTGTGTTGGCTACCTCTACTACCACCAATACACCTCCACTGCCGCCCGTCTGCTACAAGCAGGCCTGCCCCACCACAGGGCTTTGTCCTGTGACTGTCGTCTAGTCTCTTTTTTTAATGTGCTGCTGCTAGTACTACTACTACCACCCTTGCTGTCTGTGTTGGCTACCTCTACTACCACCAATACACCTCCACTGCCGCCCGTCTGCTACAAGCAGGCCTGAGGCCTGCCCCACCACAGGGCTTTGTCCTGTGACTGTCGTCCAGTCTCTTTTTTTTATGTGCTGCTACTACCAGTCTACCACCCTTGCTGTCTGTGTTGGCTATCTCTACTACCACCAATACACCTCCACTGCCGAAGGTCTGCTGCAAGCAGGCCTGCCCCACCATAGGGCTTTGTCCTGTGACTGTCGTCCAGTCTCTTTTTTTTAATGTGCTTCTATTACCAGTCTACCACCCTTGCTGTCTGTGTTGGCTATCTCTACTACCACCAATACACCTCCACTGCCGAACGTCTGCTGCAAGCAGGCCTGCCCCACCACAGGGCTTTGTCCTGTGACTGTCGTCCAGTCTCTTTTTTTAATGTGCTGCTGCTAGTACTACTACTACCACCCTTGCTGTCTTTGTTGGCTACCTCTACTACCACCAATACACCTCCACTGCCGCCCGTCTGCTACAAGCAGGCCTGAGGCCTGCCCCACCACAGGGCTTTGTCCTGTGACTGTCGTCCAGTCTCTTTTTTTTATGTGCTGCTGCTACTACTACTACTACCACCCTTGGTGTCTGTGTTGGCTACCTCTACTACCACCAATACACCTCCACTGCCGCCCGTCTGCTACAAGCAGGCCTGAGGCCTGCCCCACCACAGGGCTTTGTCCTGTGACTGTCGTCCAGTCTCTTTTTTTAATGTGCTGCTGCTACTACTACTACTACCACCCTTGCTGTCTGTGTTGGCTACCTCTACTACCACTAATACACCTCCACTGCCGCCCGTCTGCTACAAGCAGGCCTGCCCCTCCACAGGGCTTTGTCCTGTGACTGTCGTCCAGTCTCTTTTTTTAATGTGCTGCTGCTACTACTACTACTACCACCCTTGCTGTCTTTGTTGGCTACCTCTACTACCACCAATACACCTCCACTGCCGCCCAGCTGCTACAAGCAGGCCTGAGGCCTGCCCCACCACAGGGCTTTGTCCTGTGACTGTCGTGCAGACTCTTTTTTTAATGTGCTGCTGCTACTACTACTACTACCACCCTTGCTGTCTGTGTTGGCTACCTCTACTACCACCAATACACCTCCACTGCCGCCCGTCTGCTACAAGCAGGCCTGAGGCCTGCCCTACCACAGGGCTTTGTCCTGTGACTGTCGTCCAGTCTTTTTTTTTAATGTGCTGCTACTACCAGTCTACCACCCTTGCTGTCTGCTGTCTGTGTTGGCTACCTCTACTACCACCAATACACCTCCACTGCCGCCCGTCTGCTACAAGCAGGCCTGCCCCACCACAGGGCTTTGTCCTGTGACTGTCGTCCAGTCTATTTTTTTAGTGTGCTGCTACTACCAGTCTACCACCCTTGCTTTCTGTGTTGGCTATCTCTACTACCACCAATACACCTCCACTGCCGAACGTCTGCTGCAAGCAGGCCTGCCCCACCACAGGGCTTTGTCCTGTGACTGTCGTCCAGTCTCTTTTTTTAATGTGCTGCTGCTAGTACTACTACTACCACCCTTGCTGTCTGTGTTGGCTACCTCTACTACCACCAATACACCTCCACTGCCGCCCGTCTGCTACAAGCAGGCCTGAGGCCTGCCCCACCACAGGGCTTTGTCCTGTGACTGTCGTCCAGTCTCTTTTTTTAATGTGCTGCTACTACCAGTCTACCACCCTTGCTGTCTGTGTTGGCTACCTCTACTACCACCAATACACCTCCACTGCCGCCCGTCTGCTACAAGCAGGCCTGCCCCACCACAGGGCTTTGTCCTGTGACTGTCGTCTAGTCTCTTTTTTTAATGTGCTGCTGCTAGTACTACTACTACCACCCTTGCTGTCTGTGTTGGCTACCTCTACTACCACCAATACACCTCCACTGCCGCCCGTCTGCTACAAGCAGGCCTGAGGCCTGCCCCACCACAGGGCTTTGTCCTGTGACTGTCGTCCAGTCTCTTTTTTTTATGTGCTGCTACTACCAGTCTACCACCCTTGCTGTCTGTGTTGGCTATCTCTACTACCACCAATACACCTCCACTGCCGAAGGTCTGCTGCAAGCAGGCCTGCCCCACCATAGGGCTTTGTCCTGTGACTGTCGTCCAGTCTCTTTTTTTTAATGTGCTTCTATTACCAGTCTACCACCCTTGCTGTCTGTGTTGGCTATCTCTACTACCACCAATACACCTCCACTGCCGAACGTCTGCTGCAAGCAGGCCTGCCCCACCACAGGGCTTTGTCCTGTGACTGTCGTCCAGTCTCTTTTTTTAATGTGCTGCTGCTAGTACTACTACTACCACCCTTGCTGTCTTTGTTGGCTACCTCTACTACCACCAATACACCTCCACTGCCGCCCGTCTGCTACAAGCAGGCCTGAGGCCTGCCCCACCACAGGGCTTTGTCCTGTGACTGTCGTCCAGTCTCTTTTTTTTATGTGCTGCTGCTACTACTACTACTACCACCCTTGGTGTCTGTGTTGGCTACCTCTACTACCACCAATACACCTCCACTGCCGCCCGTCTGCTACAAGCAGGCCTGAGGCCTGCCCCACCACAGGGCTTTGTCCTGTGACTGTCGTCCAGTCTCTTTTTTTAATGTGCTGCTGCTACTACTACTACTACCACCCTTGCTGTCTGTGTTGGCTACCTCTACTACCACTAATACACCTCCACTGCCGCCCGTCTGCTACAAGCAGGCCTGCCCCTCCACAGGGCTTTGTCCTGTGACTGTCGTCCAGTCTCTTTTTTTAATGTGCTGCTGCTACTACTACTACTACCACCCTTGCTGTCTTTGTTGGCTACCTCTACTACCACCAATACACCTCCACTGCCGCCCAGCTGCTACAAGCAGGCCTGAGGCCTGCCCCACCACAGGGCTTTGTCCTGTGACTGTCGTGCAGACTCTTTTTTTAATGTGCTGCTGCTACTACTACTACTACCACCCTTGCTGTCTGTGTTGGCTACCTCTACTACCACCAATACACCTCCACTGCCGCCCGTCTGCTACAAGCAGGCCTGAGGCCTGCCCTACCACAGGGCTTTGTCCTGTGACTGTCGTCCAGTCTTTTTTTTTAATGTGCTGCTACTACCAGTCTACCACCCTTGCTGTCTGCTGTCTGTGTTGGCTACCTCTACTACCACCAATACACCTCCACTGCCGCCCGTCTGCTACAAGCAGGCCTGCCCCACCACAGGGCTTTGTCCTGTGACTGTCGTCCAGTCTCTTTTTTTTTAATGTGCTGCTACTACCAGTCTACTACCCTTGCTGTCTGTGTTGGCTACCTCTACTACCACCAATACACCTCCACTGCCGCCCGTCTGCTACAAGCAGGCCTGCCCCACCACAGGGCTTTGTCCTGTGACTGTCGTCCAGTCTCTTTTTTTAATGTGCTGCTACTACCAGTCTACCACCCTTGCTGTCTGTGTTGGCTATCTCTACTACCACCAATACACCTCCACTGCCGTCCGTCTGCTACAAGCAGGCCTGAGGCCAGCCCCACCACAGGGCTTTGTCCTGTGACTGTCGTCCAGTCTCTTTTTTTAATGTGCTGCTACTACCAGTCTACCACCCTTGCTGTCTGTGTTGGCTACCTCTACTACCACCAATACACCTCCACTGCCGCCCGTCTGCTACAAGCAGGCCTGCCCCACCACAGGGCTTTGTCCTGTGACTGTCGTCCAGTCTCTTTTTTTAATGTGCTGCTGCTACTACTACTACTACCACCCTTGCTGTCTGTGTTGGCTACCTCTACTACCACCAATACACCTCCACTGCCGCCCGTCTGCTATAAGCAGGCCTGAGGCCTTCCCCACCACAGGGCTTTGTCCTGTGACTGTCGTCCAGTCTCTTTTTTTAATGTGCTGCTACTACCAGTCTACCACCCTTGCTGTCTGTGTTGGCTACCTCTACTACCACCAATACACCTCCACTGCCGCCCGTCTGCTACAACCAGGCCTGCCCCACCACAGGGCTTTGTCCTGTGACTGTCGTCCAGTCTCTTTTTTTAATGTGCTGCTACTACCAGTCTACCACCCTTGCTGTCTGTGTTGGCTACCTCTACTACCACCAATACACCTCCACTGCCGCCCGTCTGCTACAAGCAGGCCTGCCCCACCACAGGGCTTTGTCCTGTGACTGTCGTCCAGTCTCTTTTTTTAATGTGCTGCTGCTACTACTACTACTACCACCCTTGCTGTCTGTGTTGGCTACCTCTACTACCACCAATACACCTCCACTGCCGCCCGTCTGCTACAAGCAGGCCTGCCCCACCACAGGGCTTTGTCCTGTGACTGTCGTCCAGTCTATTTTTTTAGTGTGCTGCTACTACCAGTCTACAACCCTTGCTTTCTGTGTTGGCTATCTCTACTACCACCAATACACCTCCACTGCCGCCCGTCTGCTACAATCAGGCCTGCCCCACCACAGGGCTTTGTCCTGTGACTGTCGTCCAGTCTCTTTTTTTTTAATGTGCTTCTACTACACCAGTCTACAACCCTTGCTGTCTGTGTTGGCTATCTCTACTACCACCAATACACCTCCACTGCCGAACGTCTGCTACAAGCAGGCCTGCCCCACCACAGGGCTTTGTCCTGTGACTGTCGTCCAGTCTCTTTTTTTAATGTGCTGCTGCTAGTACTACTACTACCACCCTTGCTGTCTGTGTTGGCTACCTCTTCTACCACCAATACACCTCCACTGCCGCCCGTCTGCTACAAGCAGGCCTGAGGCCTGCCCCACCACAGGGCTTTGTCCTGTGACTGTCGTCCAGTCTCTTTTTTTGTATGTGCTGCTGCTACTACTACTACTACCACCCTTGGTGTCTGTGTTGGCTACCTCTACTACCACCAATACACCTCCACTGCCGCCCGTCTGCTACAATCAGGCCTGAGGCCTGCCCCACCACAGGGCTTTGTCCTGTGACTGTCGTCCAGTCTCTTTTTTTAATGTGCTGCTGCTACTACTACTACTACCACCCTTGCTGTCTGTGTTGGCTACCTCTACTACCACCAATACACCTCCACTGCCGCCCGTCTGCTACAAGCAGGCCTGAGGCCTGCCCCACCACAGGGCTTTGTCCTGTGACTGTCGTCCAGTCTTTTTTTTTAATGTGCTGCTTCTACCAGTCTACCACCCTTGCTGTCTGTGTTGGCTACCTCTACTACCACCAATACACCTCCACTGCCGCCCGTCTGCTACAAGCAGGCCTGCCCCACCACAGGGCTTTGTCCTGTGACTTTCGTCCAGTCTTTTTTTTTTTATGTGCTGCTACTACCAGTCTACCACCCTTGCTGTCTGTGTTGGCTATCTCTACTACCACCAATACACCTCCACTGCCGCCCGTCTGCTACAAGCAGGCCTGAGGCCTGCCCCACCACAGGGCTTTGTCCTGTGACTGTCGTCCAGTCTCTTTTTTTAATGTGCTGCTACTACCAGTCTACCACCCTTGCTGTCTGTGTTGGCTACCTCTACTACCACCAATACACCTCCACTGCCGCCCATCTGCTACAAGCAGGCCTGATGCCTGCCCCACCACAGGGCTTTGTCCTGTGACTGTCGTCCAGTCTCTTTTTTTTAATGTGCTGCTGCTACTACTACTACTACCACCCTTGCTGTCTGTGTTGACTACCTCTACTACCACCAATACACCTCCACTGCCGCCCGTCTGCTACAAGCAGGCCTGCCCCACCACAGGGCTTTGTCCTGTGACTGTCGTCCAGTCTCGTTTTTTAGTGTTCTGCTACTACCAGTCTACCATCCTTGCTGTCTGTGTTGGCTATCTCTACTACCACCAATACACCTCCACTGCCGCCCGTCTGCTACAATCAGGCCTGCCCCACCACAGGGCTTTGTCCTGTGACTGTCGTCCAGTCTCTTTTTTTTAATGTGCTTCTACTACCAGTCTACCACCCTTGCTGTCTGTGTTGGCTATCTCTACAACCACCAATACACCTCCACTGCCGCCCGTCTGCTACAAGCAGGCCTGAGGCCTGCCCCACCACAGGGCTTTGTCCTGTGACTGTCGTCCAGTCTCTTTTTTTAATGTGCTGCTGCTAGTACTACTACTACCACCCTTGGTGTCTGTGTTGGCTACCTCTACTTCCACCAATACACCTCCACTGCCGCCCATCTGCTACAAGCAGGCCTGAGGCCTGCCCCACCACAGGGCTTTGTCCTGTGACTGTCGTCCAGTCTCTTTTTTTAATGTGCTGCTACTACCAGTCTACCACCCTTGCTGTCTGTGTTGGCTATCTCTACTACTACTAATACACCTCCACTGTCGCCCGTTTGCTACAAGCAGGCCTGAGGCCTGCCCCACCACAGGGCTTTGTCCTGTGACTGTCGTCCAGTCTCTTTTTTTAATGTGCTGCTGCTACTACTACTACTACCACACTTGCTGTCTGTGTTGGCTACCTCTACTACCACCAATACACCTCCACTGCCGCTCGTCTGATACAAGCAGGCCTGAGGCTTGCCCCACCACAGGGCTTTGTCCTGTGACTGTCCAGTGTCTTTTAATGTGCTGCTACTACTCACCCTTGCCAATAAAAAGGGTAAATTTTTTGAGGGCTTGTCAAAAGTCATTGCTTGTTGCTTTTACATCCATGTATGGAAGAACCCCGGCAGGCATCTGCTAATAAAAAAGGTCAATTTTTGGAGGGCTTGTGAAAAGCCATTGCTTGTTGCTTTTACGCCCATGTATGGAAGAACCCCGGCAGGCATCTGCCAATAAAAAGGGTCAATTTTTGGAGGGCTTGTGAAAAGCCATTGCTTGTTGCTTTTACATCCATGTATGGAAGAACCCCGGCAGGCATCTGCCAATAAAAAGGGTCAGTTTTTGGAGGGCTTGTGAAAAGCCATTGCTTGTTGCTTTTACATCCATGTATGGAAAAACCCCGGCAGGCATCTGCCACCATAAAGGGTACATTTTTTGAGGGCTTGTCAAAAGCCATTGCTTGTTGCTTTTACATCCATGTATGGAAGAACCCCGACAGGCATCTGCCAATAAAAAGGGTCAATTTTTGGAGGGCTTGTGAAAAGCCATTGCTTGTTGCTTTTACATCCATGTATGGAAGAACCCCGGCAGGCATCTGCCAATAAAAAGGGTCAATTTTTGGAGGGCTTGTGAAAAGCCATTGCTTGTTGCTTTTACATCCATGTATGGAAGAACCCCGGCAGGCATCTGCCACAATAAAGGGTAAATTTTTGGAGGGCTTGTCAAAAGCCATTGCTTCTTCTTTTACCACCTTATATGTATGAACCCTGGCAGGCATCTGCCGCCAAAAATGGTTAATTTTTGTACCTTTTTTAACAATGCATTAAGCATACAACATGCACAAGTGCAGTGGTTTCTGTTAGTTATCACTGTGTCCCATCAGTTTTCCTATAGCCATACATGCTGGCGTAACTTTGACACTAACTTTGCCTTAAAGGGAACCTGTCACCAGCATTTCACCTATTAAACCAGCAATACTTGATGGTAGTGGGTGAAAAATCATTTCTATATAACCTATAATTGTCTTCTTAGTCGGCTCTGTAGCTTTAGTATTCCGTTTTTTAGTGTTTCCACACCGTATGCTAATGAGCATAAAAGAGTCAGATCTTCATTTGAAAAGAGTAAAATCTTCGTTTGAAAAGAGTCATATCTTCGTTCCTCAAGTCTTCCCGAGTTCTCCCGCCTCCTCACTTTTGATTGACAGCTCCTCGCCTTCCCCCAGCACACAAAATCCCGTGCTTGTACATTGATGTCCTCTTTTTATGTGACACCGGAATATTACGATAAAAGGCGCAAAATGCTTGCAGACCGTTATTTACAGTTGGAGGAGGAGTTTAGGAGAGGGGATAACGGCTATGAACTTTTGATAGCAGCGGCCAGTGAGGGATAAGTAAAGCTCAATAGGTGAAATGCTGGTGACAGGTTCCCTTTAAAGACAGCTCAAAAGTACTTGGATACACTCATGGGTGACCTAAGAGTGTTATACAGGGCTTCTAGGGCTTTTAAACAGTGTTATACACGATTTTTAGGGGCTTTCTTGTATTACAGGTTCGGTCAGAACTAGTTCGGTTCGAATCGAACTTTTTCACGAAACTCGGCGAATCTGCCGAACCAAACTTTTCATAAGTTCGCTCATCTTTAACACTTAGTACCATTTACTAACTGACACTTACTGACGCTGACTAACTGACAAGTGATGTGAATGACAGTAACAGATTGAAACTAACTGACTGGTGACGCGACTGAAAAGTGACGTATTCACACTAACTGACAAGTGATGCGACTGACAGTGACAGCTTGACACTAACTGACAAGTGACGCGATTGACTGACAGATTGAGACTGAAAAGTGAAGCGACTGACAGTGACTGAGTGACATTGACAACTGACGCGACGAATTGACATAGACGACCTAGACAACTACCTAACAACTAAATTATTTTTAGTGATTTATGGAGGTGTGTGGAGTCATACATTAGGAACAGGGGAGCAAGAAATTAGGGGTTAATTCTGATTTTAACTTTGTGTGGGGCACACAACATGACACAGGCTCTGATCTCTCCAACTTCTCTTCACCAACAAAGTGATCAGAGCCTCGGTCCGGTATTTTTCACCCGCCCTGGGTGAAAAATGCACTGTGATTGGTGGGTCTGAACAGACCCACCAATCACAGCAATCGCCGGCAATGGAACGCTGCTATTGGTCCATTGCTGGTCACATCGGGCAGGGGGGTGGACTGTAGTAACCGTTCCCGGACTTAATTACAAGTCCCGGGAATGTTTTTTAACACTTTATTTGCAGAAATTATGTAATTGGTGGATCTGTAGAGATGCACCGATTACATCGATTGCCGACATTGGACCGCTTTTATGGGTCAATTGTTGGTGACTGGGGATTGTTAGCTGTCAAGACCAGCTGAGCTCCCTGTTCCCGCTGCACGTGGTCACCGACAGTGTGCACCGGAAACCGCGCAGTAACTGTACGTCCTGGTGCGCTAAGATACTGGCCACCAGGACTTACAGTTGTGTGGTGTGCCTAACGGTTAAGTCCCAGAATGATAAATGAAATGCATCATATAAAGAGTATGTAGGGAAGGAGCAGGTAAATCGCAGGAGACCCTCCACCAACAGCCAGCAGGTTTAGGAAGTATATGGATTGGCTATCCAGGGTTGCCAGATTTTCAGAACAACCGGGCAACCACATGCTTCATAAGTAAGTTTGTAAAGAGGGAGATTGGAATTAATTAGTGCAGTCCACGCTTGTAACGTACGGACCTTAGGGTGTTCCCAGTTCAAAAGAATAATCTTTTTTGCATAAAACAGTAGCAATGACATAAGGGATCTGGTAGCAACATTGGGAAAAAGATCCTCTACCAGGAGAAGTAAGCAGACTTTAGGGTTCAAAATACGAGGCAGCCCGATTTTAGACTCGAAACTCCAGGACTTCTGAGCAAAAGTTAGATATGATCGAACACTCACAAAACATGTGCAGGAAGGTGCCATCCTCCCTCTGGCACTGGGGGCATGTAGGGGAAGAAAGATTCCCCATTCTAAACAACTTAGACGGGGTGTAGTAAATTTGGTGAAAAAACTTAACTTGAATGAGTCGATCCCTTGCAGAGATCAAGGGACCAGTCAGGACAACCAGGAGTTGTGTATGATCCTCAGTAGAAACAGAGGGTAGGATCTGGGACCATCTATCTAGAGCTCCGTCAGTTTTATGGGTAGAAACCCGTACTAATTGTTTATAGAGTGTGGATAGCGGCTTGGCCAGTGTCTCGTGCGTCACCCAGTCCTCCACCGGTGATGTGCACAATTGTAGATCATAACCCGCAAACTGCGACCAAAGGGAGTGTCTAAGCTGGAAGTATTGGAATTTCAAATGCGGTGGGATCTGATGTTTAATATTGAGTTGC
Organism: Rhinoderma darwinii; assembly: GCF_050947455.1. NCBI lineage: Eukaryota > Metazoa > Chordata > Amphibia > Anura > Rhinodermatidae > Rhinoderma > Rhinoderma darwinii. The sequence goes on from NC_134692.1 coordinate 97,230,363, forward strand.
GTAAACTTGACAATCTTATTTTCCCCATGCAGGCCATGAATAAGGACACAGACGTGTCAGAAACGCGTAGGCACATTTGAACAGGGCTTACTTCAATCCTTCACCTAACACTCATCTCTGTACTCTGCCACAGAACTATCCCATGTAGTTAATTTTAATTTTTGTTATATCAATAAAATTGGAACAGGAGTTCCTTTTTAACTCACACCCAGCGCTGGATCTTGGCTCTATCTTTTTCCTGTTGTTTACCGCTGACCGCGCGGGAATCCGGGCGCTGTCTGTCCCCAGACAACTAATGGTGAGCTGGAGGTTTACCTCCCCCTCTTCCCCATTCATAATTTTTGTGAGAAGGGAGATGGGCCTGTAGGAACTACAATTACTCAGGTCTTTACGGGGCTTTGGGATCAGTATAATAAGGGCCTCTTTCTCATAAGTGCCTCTCTCCCCGAACAGGGACTTAAACAGGTCAAGAAGTCGCGGAGCAATCAATTCCGCATGCAACTTATACCGTTCAATGGGGAGCCCATCCAAACCCGGGGTTTTCCTATTCGGGACGGCGCTAATGGCCGCTTAAGGCCGCTATAACCTCCTCCAAGTTTAGTTCAGCATCTAAATAAGCAGTATCTTCCCCATCTAGAAAAGAGAATGAATGATATTGAGATACTCCTCCAGCCTAGTCATAGAGTACGTCACTTTGGATGAGTATAGCTTAGCATAAAACTTGGGCAAATGTTTGATTAACGGTCAGAGGATCTGTCACCAGCAGACCTGTAGGAGACATGATATCCACTATAGGATTCACTACCGTGTCTTCTCTAGCCAGATATGCTAATAAGAGCCCGTTTTTGTCACCCTGCCCAAAGCATCTCTGTTGGGAGTACAATGTTTTCTTTCTGGTTAGTTCTGTCAAAAATAAACTATATTTCCGTTGTTTGGCAGATAAGTCAAGGAAATTAGAGGCATCCCTGGAATTAATATGTCAGCTCCGCCACAGCCAACTCTCTCTCAATTTACCTCGCTGCATCGCAGGACCTCTTCTTTGTGAGGAGATAGCCCTTATAACTATTCCCCTTGTATATGCTTTGAAACCATCCCAGACTAAACAACAGTCCGCCGTGTCAGCATTAGTATCCCAAAAGCTCGGCAGCTCTATTTCCAGGGATGTCAGAACCTCCCTACAGGAGAGCCACAAAGGAACCCCAAAGTGACCAGCAGGGGAGAATGGTCCGAAATACCCCTAGGAAGATAATTGTCAGTAACTACGAGGACAAGAGCAGACATATTCCCAAATGCATGATCAATCCGTGAAAAATATCTATAGTCCGGGGAGTGACAGGAGTGAGCTTAAGGGAAGGGATGTTGCATGCGCCACAGTTCAGTTAAATGTCACAGCCCATGTAGTCAAAGGGGAAGCACCACTCGCTCCCAAACCCAGCCAATCCAACTCCGGACAAAGAAGGAGATTGAAATCACCAAGGAGTAGAAGGGGTGCAGGGCCGAGGCCTGCCACCATTGCCATCTCCTCATGTAGGAGCTGGACAGAAGCTGGAGGAGGATTATAAATATTCACGCTAATGAATGGAGTAAAAAATGCCTGGAAAAACAAGACAATGAATGTACCCCTAGGGTCAGTGTTCACAGAGGTAATTACACATTGCAAAGATTTGTGGACCAGCAAAGAGACCCCACAGGAATAGCTGGAGAAGGAGGCATGATAGCAATACTTAATCGAGGGTCTATGTACCAACTGGGTCTCCTGGAGGACTATCATATGTGGGCTATAATTGGAGATAAAGTTAAAGATCAGTGACCTTTTGAGTTTGTCATTAAGGCCCCTGAAATTCCAGGAAATAACTTTAAGATATTGCAAAGTCTCCGTCAGGTCTATAAAAAAAAAAATTGGGCAGATCTAGAGCATAAATTGAGACAGTGGCAAAACAAAGGTTCCCACAAAGGGTCACTCCCTTCAGCTAACTGGGGGGGTCAAATCACCGATCCACACGTAATTATGCATTGTATTCACCTGGTGCAAGTTAGACGGAAAGCTATAACTAACAAAACCCAACCCACCCTACCCATCCCTCCAAACATGAGATAGGCTTCATTCCCAATGCAGTAACGCACCTGCTCGAGGTAAGGATAAAACACAGACATTAGGTTATCATTCGAGGGGTAAACGACTACTTAGAGACCTAAGAAAGAAGGTAATGCACAATTCACATGAAAATAAACAATACAGGCATAAGGAGCAGAAACCTTCTTTGGTGTGGAACAAAGTCCATAATTACAGTATGTTTAATCGCAGAACAGGAAGTTGCAGTCCATCAGTAAGTGGTAGACTCTAGTCCAGATCGTTCCATCCAGGAGAAGACATCCTCTCGTTTATCTGGTTTATACAAAAATATAGTAGAGCCTTTGTGCAGCCTAAGCCTAGCCTAAGCCTCGCAGGGTAGGCCATGGAATATGGAATCTGCTTTTCCCTCAGGGATTTTTTGGCCTCTGCAAAACGTTGCCTCTGTTTTTCCCTGACTACTCCAGAGAGTAGTCAGGTTAAAGAGGCTCTGTCACCAGATTTTGCAACCCCTATCTCCTATTGCAGCAGATCGGCGCTGCAATGTAGATAAGAGTAACGTTTTGTTTTTTTTTAAATACGAGCATTTTTGGCCAAGTTATGACCATTTTCTCGAGAGATCACGCTGTGACGTCACTCACTTCCTGCCCCAGGTCCTGCATCGTGTCGGACGAGCGAGGACACATCGGCACCAGAGGCTACAGTTGATTCTGCAGCAGCATCAGCGTTTGCAGGTAAGTAGCTACATCGACTTACCTGCAAACGCCGATGCTGCTGCAGTATCAACTGTAGCCTCTGGTGCCGATGTGTCCTCGCTGGTCCGACACGATGCAGGACCTGGGGCAGGAAGTGAGTGACGTCACAGCGTGATCTCTCGAGAACACGCTGTTTCTGTGCACTGCCAGAAGCTGGGTGTTAACGAAGAGAAGTGGATGATGCTGATTCGTCAGCATCATACACTCCCATTCACAACGCCCAGCTAGTAAAAGAAGTAAAAACACCCAGATGTACACACACAATACACGCCCAGTTGTACTTTTACTTTAAACACGCCCAGTTGTACTTTAGAAAGCCTCATTTGCATAAATATAAAAATGGTCATAACTTGGCCAAAAAAAACGTTACTCTTATCTACATTGCAGCGCCGATATGCTGCAATAGGAGATAGGGGTTGCAAAATCTGGTGACAGAGCCTCTTTAAACTCGAACATCCTGGTTATCGCATTTCAGAGGGCCTTGTTTCCTGGCAAGATCCAGGAGCTTATCTCTATCTTTAAAGTTGGGAAACTTGGCAATAAATGTACGTGGTGGTGTTCCAGGTGGGGGAGCTCTGGTCGAGATATGGTGTGACCGTTCCACACAGAACATGGGAGAAAATGCATCTGGACCAAAAGATGCTTTAAGCCAAGACTCCAGGAAGGCGGCATGGTCCAGCTTTTCAACTCCCTCCGGCAGACCAACAAAACGGACATTCCACCGTCTTAAGCGATTCTCCATGTCATCTATTTTAGCCTTCCAACTAGATTGCTGGGATTCTAGAGTATCAATTCGAGCTCTGATAGGGGTCACAACATCCTCCAGGTCAGATATTCACAGTTCAGATTCAGTAGCCCTTTCCCGCAATATATGGACATCAGCTCTAAGAAGGCCGAAGTCCGTCTTGAGAGCGTCTATTTTTTTCCGTCAACACTGTACGAGACTCAGTGATGGCCTTTAGAACATTTAGCATAGACGGCTCTGTGGGAGAATTAGATGGGGTATCAGAGGCAGCAACCTCTGAGGGCCGTGATGTATGTGGCCCAGTCGCAGTTCTCGCCAATTTCTCCATCTTGTCAGTAATTTTGGACTGCTTGGAAGGATAACGTTGGCGGGTGTTCACAACAAAATTGGTATCCTCTGCAGAGAATGGCTTGAGCCAAATAAATGGGTCACTCACCACACCTCAGGAGAACAAATGCAGGGCCCCAGGGTGTCTGTGTGCAGGTCCAAGATGGCGGCAGCGCCCAACAACACCTACAGCAAAGCGCTTGCAGTGTTTGGTGTGTGGCCAAGTGGCGATTGTGTGGCTTGCATAGGGACAGCGCCCCAGGGTGATGGGCTTGTCCAGGGAGCGCTACAAAACCCAGCAGAGTTCTGTGTTCCGAACCGGAAGTGTGGCTCCGTATATTATGTCATATCATTAAATCACAATGGATGTAATTAGGCTTTTTAACACTCATCCACAGAAATAGGCACTTTAATGTTAAAGTGGAAGCAAATCTCTTAAAAATTATCTATATTCATTGCATTTATTATCACAAAATTATTACATTTATCATGTTTCATCCCCTTCAAGTCAGTATTCAGTAGAGGTGCTTTTTATCAAAAGTCTTTGTACATGTGGACATCATAGTTTGTTACGATTCTTCATTGTAAAACTGTTCAAGCTCCTTCAAGTTGCACAGGAAATGTGAATGAACAGCAATTTTCAAGCCCAGCCACAAGTTCTCAATGGGCCTGAAGTCTGGTCATTAACAACGATGTTTTTAGGCTGTTTATACACGGTCCATCTTGGTCCTCAAAATTATGTATTGTTAAAAGTTGAATAGTTATTCCTGCGCAGCTTTGACTTTTATTGGGTTCGCTACTGAAAATTCTATTAAGTTTACATTGCGTAAAGTCACGCTTTTAGTTTTACTGGGACTTTTCCTCTGCATTTTATATGTGTATATATATGTATGTATGTGTATATATATATATATATATATATATATATATATATGGGGTCCGGAGGGTGTGGAGGCACGCTTAGCTGCCATAAACGCTGTGCACATAGATCAGCCCAGGGCCCCATCCTCTGGGCCAGGGGCGTAGCTAGGGGGGGGACAGGCGGGGGATGTGACCCGGGCGCAACTTAGAGGGGGGCGCCAGCGCCACCCCCTCCTGCACTATAATTGTACCAGCGTCTATAGGACACAGGTACAACTAGAAGCAATGAATAGCCGGGTACGTTCCGTACCCGGCCATTCAGCGCCTTTCCACGAGTGAAGCGGCGTGATACTTTGTACTGCTTGTGTCATTGAAAAGCGCTGAATGACAGGGAAAGTAATTCTGCCCCGCCAATCAGCGCCTTTCATAGATGCTTCGTTCAACCCCAGGAGACCTGCGCAAAAGAGAGCAGGTCTCCATTGCTGCCGGACGGTATTAAGGTGAGTTTAAATAGCTTGTTATTTTATTGTAATAAAAAAGTGTGTGGCTTTATCTATGGGGGGGGGCTTTATCTACGGGGGGGCTTTATCTATGGGGGGCTATATACTGGGGTGGGCTATCTATGGAGCACTATATACAGGGTTGGACTATATGTGGAGCACTATATAAAGGGGTGGACTATATGTGGAGCACTATATACAAGTGCGGGCTATATCTACAGGGGGGCTATATACAGGGGTGGGCTATCTATGGCGCACAATCTACAGGGGGGCTTTATACAGGGGTGGGCTATCTATGGAGCACTATATATAGGGGTGGACTATATGTGGAGCACTAGATACAGGGGTGGAAAATATCTACAGGGGGGCTATATACAGGGGTGGGCTATCTGTGGAGCACTATATACAGGGGTGGACTATATGTGGAGCACTATATACAGGGGTGAACTATATATGGAGCACTATATACAGGTGTAGGCTATATATACAGGGGGCTATATACAGGGGTGGGCTATCTGTGGAGCACTATAGGGGGAGATATTTGTGGGACACTATATATAGGGGTGGGCTATATGGAGGCACTATCTACAGGGGGCTCTATGGGGGGCACTGTTTACAGGGGGCTCTATCGCAGGCACTATCTACAGGGGGCACAGTGTGTGTGTGGGACACAGTGTATGGTACGCTATTATATTTAGGGGCGTAGTGTGTTGTAGAATGAGAGCTTTATCTTTGTTTATAGGTGTAGAAATGTTGGAAAAGTGAGAAGCTGAAGACATCTGAGCTGCAAACTGCAGAAATGGGCTGTTACCGGGAGAAGTCATCATAGAGGTCTGGATCAGATGGAGAAAAATAACTATAATCTGAGACATCACCGGTGAGTCACTTAATGTAAATGTTTATTCTGCCTCTAATCGGTACTGTAGTCACTGTATGATCTGCAGCGAGATGATGGGTGGTATGATTATGATATGATTTATTTTTTGTGAAACAGCATCTCCCAGCATATCCTTGCCATTGTTCGGGCCATTCTGGAATTTGGAAACAATTTAGTGCAAACCCATACGGCAGAGGTTGCACTAAATTGAGCTGTATTTGTGCTGGTGTTGTATATATGTAATGAGCTTGACTCTGGTGTTGTGTATAGAACTATATTGCTTGTAAAATGTACAAATGTTTTTATGCTCGAGCAACATAAAAGAAAAAGTGTAAAAGAAATGATACGTCATTGATTGGTATTTGCTTCTCTTGGACACAGCCGGGTCTTTGATGCTGGGAGAGCATGGTGTGTTGTTGTTTGGCATAGCAAGCAGGGTAGCCCGCTCTATGAACTATCAAGGCGTCACAAATAGGCTTCTACCTGGCTATACACGTTGTGCCTCATGACGTACACACTATCCCTCCATGTTTCACACACTTGCACCCCATTATCCATTTATTTCTATTGAGGCACTTCACTCATTACTGCCCCCTATATTTCACTTATAGTATTACACTTGCACACACACTATTCATTTATTATTTCTTACTACACATCCCATGCACCACACACACCACTCCCCTCAAGACTAGTGGGAGTGGCTATTATTATTTAACGCACCTGCTCACTCTCCTTCATCAGCGTTTCTGACCTGGCTGTGTCCATTTGTAAGTATGGACTTTTTCGGTGTTTTTGTCATTGATTGGTAGAGAAAACAAACATGGCGAGGGGGAAGGAGATGTCGGGAAAGAGGTTGCGGGGGGACGCCAAACTGAATCTTTGCCCCGGGTGCTGGAGAACCTAGCTACTCCTCTGTCTGGGTCCAAATGCCCGAGGCATAAGGAGGCCCGCGCTGCCCGGCATATAACATTTACGGGCCGGGCAGCATCGCCTCCTCATGCCCAGTGGTGTCGCTTGCACCGGAGGGGGCCCCGGTGCTAGTGACAGCCACATTTAATTGTATCTGCGTCCTCAGGTTACAGATGGACTGCATCTCTTCACTGCCTGGCTATACAAGTCTATGGGGAAGAGAGGGGGAGCAGAAGGAGGGAGCAGAGAGAGTGAGTCAGCAACAGACACACTGCATACAAGTCTATGGATAGGGGAGGCGTTACAGGAGGAGGAAGAAGGAGGAGGAAGAAGGAGCAGATTGAGAAAGACAGAGACGTGCTGGTAAGATTTCTATGTCACCCCAGTGCTGGATTCTCAGCTACACTGCTCATTGTTGCTTGTGATGTCCTCCGTGCTGCTGCAGCTTCTATACATGTGATAGATATAAATAGAAGAGCAGGATTATATAAAGGCCAGAAATAGTGTTTTTTCTCATGTACACACATATAACTGCTTATTTAGATTGTTACCGTATGTTTCTTTTTTTTAAGGAAAAAAATTAACAAGAATCGTAGAAAAGCTGCATGTACTAAAATATTTTCTTGTGGTGTTTATGCTGGTGTGGCTTTGAGTAGAGTCTTCAGTGCTAACTTGCATATCACACCCGAAAGAAGAAAAGGACTCTTTATGGTTCACGATGGGCTGACTTGGGAAACATAGGTATGTTTGATAACTGCAATTACGGACAATTTTTACTGTCATGTGCATAGGCCTTAGAGACATAAGTTCTTTATTTTTCTGCCGACGTAGCTATATGAGGGCTTATTTCTTTTGAGACGACTTTTACTGCATTTTTAGAAGGCAGGATGAACAGAAAACGGCAATTCTTTCTTTGTTTTGTTTTTTACGGCATTCATGTTGCAAGTTAAATAACGTAATTGTTTTATAGGGTCGTTACCGATGCAATGATACCAATTATGTGTACTTTTGTTTTTTTCATTTCTTTTCATAATGAAACATTTTACAAGGAGCAAAAGTGTTTTTTGTTTGAACTATTCTTTCCTCTTTTTTTTTAGTCCCCTTTACTATGCAATCATTTGATAGCTTTGATAATACACTGTAAACAGTGGCAGATTAAGTAGACCATAGGCCCTGGGTTGTTCCACAAACTTGGGCCCCCCTCCCCACCGCCGCTCTGCCGTGTCAATAGTGAACACCACTTTTTTGTGCGAGCATTGACAAATGGGTGTTACGATTCCCCTTGTCAAAGGGCTGTGTCCCTACATACTGACATTCTCCAGCCATCGCTGACAGTATCATACTGTTCAGGGACACTTCCTCTTGACAATGGAAATGGTAACACGCATTTGTCTATTAGTCCTGGGTACACAAAGATATGTAGAATACAAAGATTTCCTACAACAGACATGTCAGCAAAGGGGACAGATCCCCAATAGATCCAGTGACTCACAAATGACGTCTTCTCTGATGGGAGTCGTTTTCTTTTCTTCTCCATTTGACGCAGACTGTTATGGCGGCTTCTCCTGAAGAGACATCTTTGCCCATCACTTCTGCAGCCATTTCCAGCCTCTATAGAAACACATAAATTTAGACACCAAGGCCAAGAACCATACATTAAAAGGGGTTGTACGGGCACAGACCGTTTTTTATACTGATAACCTATCGATGTGCCCGGACAACCCCTTTTACTCAGACTAATAAATTTGTACCCCAGACTAGATCATAGAATACATACAGACCTATTGCAGTCCCCAGAACAAGCACCCTAAATAAATACAGACCTCAGACACGACCCCTAAATACAGACCCCAGACCCGACCACTACACTAATAATGACCCCAAACCTGACTCCCTTAATACAGACCCCAGACAAGACCCCCTACACTAATAATGCCTCCAGACCTTGCTCCCTTAAGTAATACAGACCCCAGACCAGACCCCTAAATACAGACCCCTAAATAAAGACCCCTAAACTAATACAGACCCTAGACAGGCCACCTAAATACAGACCCCAACAACTAATACAGAAGGTATATAGAGAAGAAGTCCTCCAGCTCACCTGACACTTGCTGTGTGTGTCGCGGTCATCGCACGGGCTCTCGTGTCGGCACACGATGGGTATAGATAGGCAGAGGCAAAAGGGTTGAGTCCAGCGCTGAAGAGGGTAAAACGGAAACTAGTTCCAAGTTTACTAAATAATCGATTAAAAGGTCCAATAGGTTGGAGTCCTGGTGTGCAAAACGGGAGTAAATATCGATCCAGTCCTGAAGCCTACGCGTTTCAGACGTTAGGCACGTCCTTGATCATGGCTGTTCAGGTGGATACTGATCTCCCTAACAGCCGGGAGAACAGCCCAGCTAGTAGTCGGCGGGATGGTAATGCAGGTAAGCCAAGACAATTGATAGTCGTAGGGGATTCTATAATCAGGAAGACGGATAGAATTATTTGTCGCCAAGACCACCTCAACCGAATGGTTTGCTGTCTCCCTGGTGCCAGGGTTCGGCATGTGGTGGAACGGGTGGACAAATTGCTGGGAGGGGCTGGTGATGATCCAGCTGTCGTGGTCCATGTCGGTACCAACGACAGAATAAATGGTAGGTGGAGGAGCCTTAAGAATAATTTTAAAGAACTAGGCTACAAGCTGAAGGGAAGGACCTCCAAGGTTGTATTCTCAGGAATACTGCCTGTGCCATGCGCATCACAGGAAAGACAGCGGGAGCTTAGGGAGTTAAATGCATGGCTGAAGTCTTGGTGTAGAGGAGAAGGATTTGGGTTCCTAGAGCACTGGGCTGACTTTTCATTGGGGTACAAACTGTATTCTGCAGATGATTTGCACCTAAATGGAAGGGGGTCCGCTGTGCTGGGGGAGAGAATTCTAGCTGGGGTGGCGGAGTATTTAAACTAGGGCTGAGGAGGGAGGCCAATGTAGAAAAAAAAGGGGTAGCCAGGTTAGAGAGGGGTCAGACTATATTGGTGGGGGGAGATACAGAATGTGGGGAGAGGACTAGACAACAAGATAAGGAGATCCTTTCGTTACAAAACATCAGTGTAAATAAAAAGGACCGATTAATGTCAAATCACATTTCTGATAATAAAAGTGAAAAACTGACAGGCAAGTTAAAGTGTGTGTTCACAAATGCCAGAAGTCTAGCAAGCAAAATGGGGGAGCTGGAGGCCTTGATACTGGAAGAAAATATAGATATAGTTGGTGTTGCTGAAACATGGCTGGACTCTTCACATGACTGGGCTGTAAATCTACAGGGTTTTACACTTTTTCGTAAAGACAGGACAAATAGGAAAGGTGGTGGTGTATGTCTGTATGTGAGAAGTGATATGAAGGCGAGTGTGAAAGAGACAATAGTGGGTGAAGACTGTGAGGAGGTTGAAACCTTGTGGGTGGAACTAGAAAGGGAGGTAAACACTGAAAAAATTACTTTTGGTGTAATCTATAGACCCCCCAATATAACTGAGGAGATGGAAGGTCAGATATATAAACAGATGGAGCGGGCTGCACAGGCGGGTACTGTAGTGATAATGGGAGATTTTAATTTCCGGGATATTAATTGGTGTCATGGTTCGGCTTCAACTGCAAAGGGGAGACATTTCCTCAACCTGTTGCAGGAAAATTTTATGGGCCAGTTTGTGGAAGACCCGACTAGAGGTGAAGCTCTGTTGGATCTGGTCATTTCTAATAATGCAGAGCTTGTTGGGAATGTCAATGTTCGTGAAAACCTCGGTAACAGTGATCACAATATAGTTACATTTTACCTATACTGTAAAAAACAAACGCAGGCTGGGAGGGCAAAAACATTTAATTTTAAGAAAGCCAATTTCCCCAGGATGAGGGCTGCAATTCAGGATATAGACTGGGAAGAACTAATGTCAAATAATGGAACAAATGATAAATGGGAGATTTTCAAATCTACTTTGAGTTATTATAGTGCAAAATTTATTCCTACAGGTAATAAGTATAAACGACTCAAATTAAACCCCACATGGCTTACACCTTCTGTGAAAGGGGCAATACATGACAAAAAAAGGGCATTTAAAAAATACAAATCTGAGGGTACAGCTGTAGCCTTTGTAAAATATAAAGAGCTTAATAAAATCTGTAAAAATGTAATAAAATTAGCAAAAATACAAAACGAAAGGCAGGTGGCCAAGGATAGTAAAACAAATCCTAAAAAATTCTTCAAGCATATAAATGCAAAAAAGCCAAGGTCTGAACATGTAGGACCCCTAGATAATGGTAATGGGGAGTTGATCACAGGGGATCAAGAGAAGGCAGAGTTACTAAATGGGTTCTTTAGCTCTGTATATACAACAGAAGAAGGAGCAGCTGATGTAGCCGGTGCCAGTGCTGTTAATATATCAGTTGATATACTGAATTGGATGAATGTAGAGATGGTCCAAGCTAAATTAAATAAAATAAATGTGCACAAGGCCCCAGGACCAGATGGGTTACACCCTAGAATTCTTAAAGAGCTTAGTTCAGTTATTTCTGTCCCCCTTTTCATAATATTCAGAGAATCTCTAGTGACTGGTATAGTGCCAAGGGACTGGCGCAGGGCAAATGTGGTGCCTATTTTCAAAAAGGGCTCTAGGTCTTCCCCGGGTAATTATAGACCAGTAAGCTTAACATCCATCGTGGGGAAAATGTTTGAGGGGCTATTGAGGGACTATATACAGGATTATGTGACAATAAATAGCATTATAAGTGACAGCCAGCACGGTTTTACTAAGGACAGAAGTTGTCAAACTAACCTAATCTGTTTTTATGAAGAGGTGAGCAGAAGTCTAGACAGAGGGGCCGCTGTGGATTTAGTGTTTTTGGACTTTGCAAAGGCATTTGACACTGTCCCCCATAGACGCCTAATGGGTAAATTAAGGACTATAGGTTTAGAAAATATAGTTTGTAATTGGATTGAGAATTGGCTCAAGGACCGTATCCAGAGAGTTGTGGTCAATGACTCCTACTCTGAATGGTCCCCGGTTATAAGTGGTGTACCCCAGGGTTCAGTGCTGGGACCACTATTATTCAACTTATTTATTAATGATATAGAGGATGGGATTAATAGCACTATTTCTATTTTTGCAGATGACACCAAGCTATGTAATATAGTTCAGACTATGGAAGATGTTCATGAATTACAGGCAGATTTAAACAAACTAAGTGTTTGGGCGTCCACTTGGCAAATGAAGTTTAATGTAGATAAATGTAAAGTTATGCATCTGGGTACCAACAACCTGCATGCATCATATGTCCTAGGGGGCGCTACACTGGCGGATTCACTTGTTGAGAAGGATCTGGGTGTACTTGTAAATCATAAACTCAATAACAGCATGCAGTGTCAATCGGCTGCTTCAAAGGCCAGCAGGATACTGTCGTGTATTAAAAGAGGCATGGACTCACGGGACAGGGATGTAATAATGCCACTTTACAAAGCATTAGTGAGGCCCCATCTAGAATATGCAGTTCAGTTCTGGGCTCCAGTTCATAGAAAGGATGCCCTGGAGTTGGAAAAAATACAAAGAAGAGCAACGAAGCTAATAAGGGGCATGGAGAATTTAAGTTATGAGGAAAGATTGAAAGAATTAAACCTATTTAGCCTTGAAAAAAGACGACTAAGGGGGGACATGATTAACTTATATAAATATATTAATGGCACATACAAAAAATATGGTGATATCCTGTTCCTTGTAAAACCCGCTCAAAAAACAAGGGGGCACTCCCTCCGTCTGGAGAAAAAAAGGTTCAAGCTGCAGAGGCGACAAGGCTTCTTTACAGTAAGAACGGTGAATTTATGGAATAGTCTACCGCAGGAGCTGGTCACAGCAGGGACAGTAGATGGCTTTAAAAAAGGGTTAGATAATTTCCTAGAACAAAAAAATATTAGCTCCTATGTGTAGAAATTTTTCCTTCCCTTTTCCCTTCCCTTGGTTGAACTTGATGGACATGTGTCTTTTTTCAGCCGTACTAACTATGTAACTATGTAACTATGTAACCTATTGGACCTTTTAATCGATTATTTAGTAAACTTGGAACTAGTTTCCGTTTTACCCTCTTCAGCGCTGGACTCAACCCTTTTGCCTCTGCCTAACTAATACAGACCTAGACACCTAAATACAGACCCCCAGACCTTAAACTTATACAGACCCCCTAAATACAGACCCCAGACCTGACCCCCTACACTAATTATGACCCCAGACCTGACTCCCTTAAAGAGGCTCTGTTACCACATTATAAGTGCTCCTACATAATGTGATCAGCGCTGTAATGTAGATAACAACAGTGTTTTTTATTTTGAAAAACGATAAATTTTGAGCAAATTATGCAGAATTTTAGATTTATGCTAATTACTTTCTTAATATACAACTCTGCGTGTTTTTACTTTTTTGCCAACTGGGCGTTGTAAAGAGAAGTGTATGAGGCTGATTGGTCATTGTCATACACTTCTCTTTACAATGCCCAGTTGGTAAAAAAGTAAAAACACGTCCAGTTGTCTATTAACCCCTTCCCGCACCTTGGCGTACATGCACGTCCAGATGAGCAGTAACTTTGCGCACCTGGGCATGCAGTTACGTCTGTGCTTTAACAGTTAACTGCCGTGCGGCGCTACACCGCAGCGGTGGTTAACTGTGCAGGGTGTCTGCCCTGCTCTCCCCGTTGCCGATCAGCGGCCTGTCGTCTATGTAATTGGCAATTAACCCCTTCGATGCGGCCGTCGATTGCGAATGAAGTGGTTTAGAGCAGATCGGCAGCCCCCCACATGCATTTGCGGGGGCTGGCGATCCTCCTTGTCACAGCAACCGGAGGCCAGACAATGGCCTCCGGGCTGCCATGTACGGAAGCCTATGAGGACCAGCCGGAGGCTGGTTTTCATAGGCTTCCTGTCAGAGTGACTGTCATGTCACAATGACAGTTAGAACACATTACACTACGTAGGTAGTGTAATGTATTCTAGCAGCGATCAGAGCTTCAAGTGTCGTAGTCTCCTAGTGGGACAAGTCAAAAAAAAAGTCAAAAAAAGATAATAAAAATGTTTTTAAAAAAACTGTAAAAATAAAAGTTATAAGTTAGATAAACAAACACAGCTTTTTTTCCTATAATAAGTCTTTTATTATAGGAAAAAAATGAACATATTAAAAAAGTATACATATTTGGTATCACCACGTTCATAATGACCCCAACTATAAAAATATAATAATATTTTTCCCGCACGGTGAACGCCGTAAAAAAAAAAAGAAGTAAAAAAACAACGCTAGAATCACTATTTTTTGGTCACCACTCCTCCCAAAATATGCAATAAAAAGTGATCAAAAAGTTGCATGTACCCCAAAATAGTACCAATAAAAACTACAACCCGTCCCGCAAAAAACAAGCCCTTACACAGCTTTCTTGACTGAAAAATAAAAAAGTTATGGCTCTCAGAATATGGTGGCACAAAAAATAAATTATTTTATAAATAAGTGATTTTATTGCGCAAACGCTGCAAAACATAAAAAAAAGATATACAAATGGTATCGCCGTAATTGTACCGACCCACAGAATAAAGTAAAATGGTCATTTATAACCCAGGGTGAACGGCATAAAAAAAAGAATAAAAAACATTGTCAGAATTGATGGTTCTTGGTTACCTTGCTTGCCAAAAAATGGAATAAAAAGTCTTCAAAAAAATCGCTTGTACCCCAAAATGGCACCAATGAAAACTACATATTGTCCCGCAACAAATAAGCCCTCACACAGCTGCGGTGAAGAAAAAATAAAGATGTTCTGGCTTTCAGAATAAGGCGATGCAAAATGTGCAGAGTGTTCCAAAAGCGGATAAGATTGGGCACCATTTTTCAGTGTGACACTGGCCACATTTCTGCGGATTATTATTTATTTATCACATTATTATACCCTCTTATTATACCCTGATGTACTCCGCACAGATTACATATGCCCCCACAATATAAACTGAAATACCAGCAAAACGCCAAACAGAACTACTACCAAGCTAAATCTGTGCTCCAAAAGCCAAATGCCACTCCCTCCCTTCTGAGCCCTACAGCGTGCCCAAACAGCAGTTTACGCCCACAGATCTGGCATCGCCATATCCAGAAGAACCCGGTTAATATTTTGAGGTATTTTTCCTCAGTGGCACAAACTGGGCAAAACATATTGTGCACTAAAATGGCATATCAGTGGAAAATTTAAATTTTCACTCTGCACCATCTGCTGCGCATTAACCCCTTCGCGCACCATGACACAGCATGTCCTGGTGTGAGGGGTGATGTATGAAGCGGGCTCACGCGCTGAGCCCGCGCCATATGCTGTCGGTGTCAGCTGTGTATTAGAGCTGTCACCCAGGACAGGAACAGCGGTCGCGCTTTTACAGTTGCCTGTAAAAATGACAATATACTGCAATATATTAGTATTGCAGTGTATTGTACCAGCGATCTACTGATTGCTGGTTCAAGTCCCCTAGGGGGACTAATAAAATGTGTAAAAACAAAAAGTAAATAGTTATTATTAGTCAAAAAAATAAATAAATTTAAAGTCCCAAAAAAATCCTTTTCACATTTTTTTTCTCTCAAGCTACGTAAAAAAATTACAAAGTTACACAAAATTGGTATCGCTGCATCCGTAAAAGTCAGAACTATTACAATATACCATTATTTAACTTGCACGGTGAACGCGGTGAAAGATAAAGGATGTAAAACTGCAAAATCGCTATTTTTTTGGTCACCTTGGCTCTACCAAAAAAATTAATAAAAAGTACTCAAACAGTTGTATGCACCAAAAAATAGTACAAATACAAATTTGCTTGTCCCGCAAAAAATAAGCCCTCACACCACTCTATTGGCGGAAAATTAAAAAACTTATGGCTCTTGGAAAGCGGTGAGGGAAAAACGAAAGAGTAAAAGCAAAAAATGGTTCAGTCCGGAAAGGGTTAATTACTTTCTAAAGAACAAACATTTATGACCACATGTTTTGCCGTACTCGGGAGAAATTTCTTCACAAATGTTGGGGTGCTTTTTCCTCCTTTATTCTTTGTGAAATTGAAAAAAATTCAACATTTTAGTGGAAATAATGTTGATATTCATTTTCACGGCCTAATTCTAATAAATTCTGCAAATGACCTGTGGGGTCTAAATGCTCACTATACCCCTAGATAGATTCCTTAAGTGGTGTAGTTTTCCAAATGGGGTCACTTTTGGCTGGTTTCCACTGTTTTGGCTTCTCAGGGGCTTTGTAAATGCGACATGGCACCCGAAAACCATTTCAGCTAAATTTGAGCTCCAAAAGCCAAGTAGCGCTCCTTCCCTTCTAAGCCCCGCTGTGGGTCCAAACAGCAGTTTATTACCACATATGGCATATTTCCGTAATCGGGAGAAATTGTTTTAAAATGTTGGGGTGTTTTTTTCCTTTATTCTTTGTGAATATAAAAAATGGCTACGTTTTTTCAGATTTTTTTTTTTACTTTACAGACTAATTCCAATGAATTCAGCAAAACAGCTGTGGGTTCAAAATGCTAACTTTACCCCTATATAAATTCTTTGAGGGGTGTAGCTTCCAAAATGGGGTCACTTTTGGGGGAATTTACTTTTTTGGCCCCACAAGACCTCTTCAAACATGACATGGTGCCTAAAATATATTCTAAAAAAAGGAGGCCCCAAAATCCTCTAGGTGCTCCTTTAGTTCTCAGGCCTGTGTTTCCATCTATTAGCACACTAGGGCCACATGTGGGATATTTCTAAAAACTGCAGAATCTGGGCAATAAATATTGAGTTGCATTTCTCGGGTACAACATTCTGTGGTACAGAAAGAAATGTATTACAAATTAATTTTGGCAAAAAAAATGTAATTTGTAAATTTGACCTCTACATTGCTTTAATTCCTGTGAAACGCCAAAAGGGTTAAAACACTTTCTGAATGCTGTTTTGAATACTTTGAGGGGTGCAGTTTAAAAATGGGGTGATTTATGAGGACTTTCTAATATTTAAGGCCCTCAAAGCCACTTC
The DNA here is from genome assembly GCF_050947455.1 of Rhinoderma darwinii. Lineage (NCBI taxonomy): Eukaryota > Metazoa > Chordata > Amphibia > Anura > Rhinodermatidae > Rhinoderma > Rhinoderma darwinii. Next base: position 97,247,461 of record NC_134692.1, read on the forward strand.
AGAACTGAACTGGTCCCTGAAAACATAGCTTTTTGAATTTTTTTTTAAATTATAAGAAATAGCTGCTAAAGTTCTAAACCTTGTAACGTCCTAGAATGATAAAAGAATGTTCAAAAAACAATGCAAACATAAAGTAGACATATGGGAAATGTAAACTAGTAACTATTTTGTGTGGTATTACTATCTGTTTTACAAGCAGATACATTTAAATTTAGAAAAATGCTAATTTTTGCAAATTTTCTCCAAATCTTGGTGTTTTTTAAAAATAAATATAGAATTTATCGACCAAATTTTTTCACTAACATAAAGTACAATATGTCATGAGAAAATAATTTCAGAATCACTTTAATATGTAAAAGCATTCCGAAGTTATTACCACATAAAGTGACACATGTCAGATTTGAAAAATCGGCTTCGTCCTGAAGGCCAAAACAGGCTCAGTCCTGAAGGGGTTAAGAAAGTAATTAGCATAAATCTAAAATTGTGCATAACTTGCTAAAAATTTATAGTTTTTCAAAGTAAAAAACACTATTGGTATCTACATTACAGCGCCAATCACATTATGTAGAAGATAGGGCACTTATAATGAGGTGACAGATCCTCTTTAAATAATACAGACCCTAGGCCAGACCCCCTAATCTAATACAGACCCCAGACCAGACCCCTAAATACAGACCCCTAAATAAAGACCCCTAAACTAATACAGACCCTAGAACAGGCCCCCGTAAATAGACCCCATAAACTAATACAAACCCTAGACGTCAAACTAATATAGACCCCTAAATACAGACCCCTTAAACTAATACAGACACCAAACTTCCTAAATACAGACCAGACCCCCTAAATACAGTCCCCAAACCAGACCACCTAAATACAGACCCCTTAAACAAATACATCTCCTTATACTTGCATAGCAGCTCACCTCAGTCTTCTCTGTGGAGTCTTGCTGCTGCTCATGGACCTGCGGTCATGTGACCAGCAGGTCTTTAAATCTAAGAACTTCAGAGATGAGGTAATGTGACCTTATGTCTAAAGGTCCTTTTTGCAGGACATATACAATGCGGAAAAATCGCGAAAAAACTGTATTGTACTTTGGGTGGCCATCCGGGAGCCTCCGGCCCCGGCGGCCGCCCAAAAGGCCCTATGATTGTAATGATAGGGGTAGGGAAACGGACAAGTGAGCCCTAATCTACCCGCCACTCTGTCCCTGCCTACTTGCAACGACCCGCCCTAGGCGACGGGGTACAACTGGGCGGCGGTCCCTACGCTCAGTAAGTGCACGAGACAAACAGACAAGGGTACACAAAGCTAAGGGAAATGGGGCAGTTGCCCACGGCAACACCGTGAGCAACAAGAGAGGTGAACGAGCAGAGTCAAAACAGGAGAGAACGAGGTACCAAATGCATATCAGGAGAGTAGTCAGTAAGCCGGCGTCAATATGGAGAAGGATCAAATAGTCAGAAGCCGTAGCTGGGCCAGGAAACCACACGAGAAGGATCACAAGCAAAGGAGGAACAGGAAAGGCAGGTATAAATAGACAGAGGGCGGGAGCTAGCTGAGTCTGGCCAGGCTGCGATAGGCTCTCCCACTCCTAAGCCTGCCAGCCTGAGTGGTGGAAGCTGGAGTCAGTCTCAGAGACATAGACTCAGGTGAAGACTGATTACCTATGGGCGTTAACCCCGAAGCTGTGCCTGGCAGATCCTTTACAATGATGATCCTCCATTAACTGTAATACTTCTAGTGCAGTGTATTATGCCTATCAGTGTGAAACTGATAAGCATTCTATTAAGCCATGCCTTTGGCAGACCTGGGGGCATTTGTTAGGCCCTCGGCTGCCATAAAAACCATCGGCACCACAATTTTTTTTGTATGGCCAGTGCATATGGCAGCACAGTGTGATAAATGTATCGTATCAAGGTTGACCATATGTATATATCCATTGCCTTGCTAGTTAACTCACTTATACAACAGTTTTTTCTTACTCTGTTTACTTCACAAAAATAGAAAGAATTGAGTGAAGTTTCATGCAAACTGCATTTTTTTGTACATCTTTCACCCCTTAAAGATGTGGACTAGTTGGCACGTTCAGGACGCAGCCCCATGTTTTAAATCTGACATGTGTCACTTTATGCGGGCATGAAGGAGAAAAAACACCCCAACATTTGAAAAGCAATATCTCCCGATTACGGCAATATCCATATGTGGTCATAAACTGCTGTTTGACCACACGGCAGGGCTCAGAAGCGAAGAAGCACCATTTGGCTTTTGGAGCTCAAGTGTTGCTGCCATGTCACATTTGCAAAACCCCTGTGGGCCCAAAGCAGTGGAAACCCCCCAAAAGTGACCCCATTTGAGAAACACCCCTGAAGGAATTTATCGAGGAGTATAGTGAGCATTTTGACCCCACAGGTTTTTTGCTGAATTTAGTGAAATTAGGCCATGAAATTGAAAAGCTAAATTTTTTCCGCTCAAACGTGGGCATTTTACCTTTTTACAAGCAATAAAGGAGAAAAAGCACCCCAAAATTAGAAAATCTATTTCTCCCGATTATAGCAATACCCCATAAGTGGTCATAAACTCCTGTTTGGCCACATGGCAGGGCGCAAAAAGGAAGGAGCACCATTTGGAGCTCAAATGTAGCTGGAATAATTTTCAAGTGCCATGTCACATTTGCAAAGTCCCTGCAGGGAGAAAACAGTAGGAACCACCAAAAAGTGTCCCCATTTTGGAAAGGAATCTATATAGTGGTATAGTGAGCATTTAGACCCCACTGGTCTTTTGCATAATTTATTGGAATTAGTTTGTAAAAATAAATATTGTAGCGTCCATGGCCGTGGACCTTCGGGTTTACTCACCCTTTGGCGGCCGCAGCTATGGTTCTGTGAACGCTGGCTCGGATCTCCTTCCCAGGAGACGCCAGCGCTCACTTCCGCTCCGGTCCGCTGTGTCCCGTAGGGTGCGCGCCCACGCTCGTGCCCGGCCTTAAAGCGCACGTGGGAAATCATCATCAACTGGCCCATGATTTCCTGGACTATAAGAAGGGTCCTGCTCCTTTGCTCATTGCATGAGTGTTGTTAGTATTCCCATGTCAGTCTTGCAAATGGTCCCTTAGTGTTATCCTGTTCCTGTTGTATCCCGTTCCCTGCTACCTGTATCCTGTGCTGTGTCCTTGTTCCTGAGCCTGTTAGTGTTGGAGTCATGTCCTATTGCCTCTGCCACGTCCAGTGTCTTTTGCCACATCCAGTGTCTTCTGCCACGTCCAGTGTTATCCACCACGTCTGGCGCAACCTGCTGTCATCCGCCACGTCTGGCGTAACCTGCTGCACCCACCTGCATCTGTGCTATAGACTCGGCCACTGTCTGGACTATTCAGGTACCCTAATGTGGGCCTTTGTATTGCTTGGGTGCTCTGTTGTTTGGCCAGCTGCCTCCCCGCTACGGCGGTGCGACCCTGTGGGTCCACATACCCACAGACTGTGACAAATATCAAAATTTTTTCCACTATTTTGTGGAATTTTTTTTCATTTTCAAAAGGCATAAAAGAGAAAAAAACACCCCAACATTTGTAAAGCAAATTCTCCCGAGTACGGCAATACCTCACATGTGGTTATAAACTGCTGTTTGGACACACGGCAGGGCTCGGAAAAGCAGGAGCACTATTTGGCATGCAGATTTTGCTGGATTGTTTTTTGGGCGCCATGTCGCATTTGCAAAACCATTTTACCAGATTATAGTGGAAGCCCCCAAAAAGTGACCCCTTTTTGAAAACTATACCCCTCAAGGTATTTATCATTTGCCTGGACATAGGACAAAGTTCAAAAGTGAGGAGCAACATGCGCATTTCAGGTCTATTTTGGTGATTTTCAGAGCATTGACCCACAATTGCAGGGCTCTGAGGTCAAATAGTAAAACAAAACCCTTAAACGCTTATTTTGGAAACTACACCCCTTAAGGCATTTTAATGGGTGTAGTGAGCATTTTGCCCCACAGGTGTTTTTTCACTAGTAATTAGTGCACAGCGGATGGTGCAAAGTGAAAATTGCAATTTTCTGCTGATATGCCATTTTAGTGCACAATATGTTGTGCCCAGTTTGTGCCACCAAAGAAACACCCCCTCGTAAACTGCTAAGCGGGTTCTCCCGCGTATGGCACTGGCATACATGCGGACGTAAACTGCTGTTTGTTACACTATAGGAATTTTGCTTGGTGGTAGTTCTGTTTGGGGTTTTACTGGTATTTCAGATTATAATGTGGGGGGCATATGTAATCTGTGCAAAGTACATCAGGGCATAATAAGAGGGTACGATAATGGGGTAAATAAATAATTCATAGATATGTGGCCGGTGTCGCACTGATAAATGGTGCCCAATCTTATCCGCTTTTGGAGCACATTTTGTGTTGCCAAATTTGTGTACTTTTTTTAACGTTCATTTTTTTTCTATAATAAAAGACTTATTATAGGGAAAAAGGGCAGTTTTCGTTTTTTTCAACTTATAACTTTTATTTCTATACTTTTCTACAAAATTTTTATTAACTTTTTTAACTTTTTTTTTTTATCCCACTAGGGGACTTGAAAGCCTGCACCTCTGATCTTTATTCTAATGCATTGTACTAACCACGTAGTGCAATGCATTAGAGCTGTCAGTCATTCACTGAAAGCAAGATAGATTCCGCCTCCAGGCAGGGCCTAATGGGCTTTCATAGGTGGCAGACCAGGAGGCCATTGTAAGGTCTCGGTTGCCATAGCAACCATCGGCAGCCCCACAATCGCATTGCCGCGATGCCGATTGTTTACAATCACTAAGATGCCGTGATCGCTTTTGATCACAACATCTAAGTGGTTAAGGGCTAGCTCCGTTCCCTGCCACTACAGCAGAGTGTCAGCTGTAACATACAGCTGACACCCGCAGCGTCTGACCCTGCGCCATCTTCTTCGCTCGTACGAGCGCTACTTCCCCTTCATTCCGGTCAATTTATCACACTGAATCGCCGATACGGACGTGTCAGTGATTCACAGTGTGAGCAAGTGAGGCAAATGAAGGGAAGCTGTAATGGCAGGAAGGAGGTGAAGGGAAAGTGAGCCCTAATCTACCCACCGCCCTGTCCCTGCCTACTTGCAACGACCCGCCCTAGGCGACGAGGTACAACTGGGCGGCGGTCCCTACGCTGGCTAAGTGCACAGGAAGACAAACAGGGAACACGCAAGGGAAGGGGCAGTAGCCACGGAACGCCACGAGGAAACGGGGCGGCGAACGAACAGTCAGGACCAGGACGAAGTGAGTACACCCGAGCGGGCACGGAGACAGAAGCAAGCCAGGGGCAAAGCAAAGCAGGTCAAGCAGAACTGCAGCAAGGCAGAAGCACGGCAGAAGCAGGCTGGAGCAAGCAGCAGTGGGGCCAGGAATCCAAAAGAATTACAAGCACTGAGGGAGAGCACAGGGCAGGTAATAAAGGGCAGGGGGCGGAGCTAACTCCGACAGACCAGGCCGCGATAGGCTCTCCCACTCCTGAGCCTGCCACCCTGGTTGGTGGGAGATGGTGTCAGTCGAACAGGTCTGGCCTCAGGTGTGGATTGATTAATCCCAGGAGTATAGCTAGATGAAGTACCTGGCAGATCCCTAACAGTACTCCCCCTTTTATGAGGGGCCACCGGACCCTTACTAAGGGGACCCGGTTTAGTGGGGAAGAGGAGGTGGAACCTCCTGATCAATACCCCAGCGTGAACATCACGGGCAGGTACCCAAGTCCTCTCCTCCGGCCCGTATCCTCTCCAATGGACCAGGTACTGGAGGGAGCCCTGGACCATCCTACTGTCCATAATCTTGGCCACCTCGAATTCCACCCCCTCAGGGGTGAGAACGGGAACAGGAGGTATCCTCGAGGGGGACCAGGACGGGGAGCAGCGTTTAAGGAGGGAGGCATGGAAGACGTCATGTATGCGAAAGGATGGGGGGAGCTCCAGACGGAAGGATACAGGGTTGAGGACTTCAATGATCTTATAAGGTCCAATAAATCGGGGAGCAAACTTCCTGGACGGGACCTTAAGGCGCAAGTTCCTGGACGACAACCAGACCAAATCCCCGACGACAAACCGGGGGTTAGCAGAACGTCTACTATCCGCCTGAATCTTTTGTGCGCTCTGGGACGCCTCTAGGTTCTTCTGAACCTGGGCCCAGACAGTGCACAGTTCCCGATGAACCTCCTCTACCTCAGGATTATTGGAACAACCAGGGGAGACGGAGGAGAACCTGGGGTTAAACCCGAAATTACAGAAAAACGGGGAGACCCCTGACGAGTTACTGACCCGGTTATTCAGGGAAAATTCAGCAAGGGGAAGGAATGAGACCCAATCGAATTGACAGTCAGAGATGAAACACCTTAAATATTGTTCCAGGGATTGGTTGGTCCTTTCCGTCTGGCCATTAGTTTCGGGATGGAAGGCGGAGGAGAAGGACAGATCAATCTCCAACTTTTTACAAAAAGCTCTCCAAAATAAGGAAACAAATTGTACCCCTCTGTCAGAAACGATATTGACTGGGGCCCCATGGAGACGCAGGATGTGTTTCACAAACAAAGAAGCTAACGTCTTGGCGTTAGGTAGCTTCTTAAGGGGCACAAAGTGGCACATCTTGCTGAAGCGGTCGACTTCCACCCACACCACCGACTTGCCCTGAGATGGAGGCAAATCGGTGATAAAATCCATGGAGATATGGGTCCAAGGTCTCTGGGGAATGGGCAAGGAACGTAGTAGGCCCGCAGGTCGGGACCTAGGGGTTTTGGACCTAGCGCAAACCTCACAAGCGGCGACGTAAGCCCTAACATCTTTAGGCAACCCAGGCCACCAATAGTTTCTGGTAATGAGGTGTTTGGTGCCCAAGATGCCAGGATGACCAGATAGAGCGGAGTCATGGTTTTCCCTGAGTACCCTCAGCCGGTATTGCAGGGGAACAAACAGTTTGTCCCCAGGGACGTTCCCGGGAGCTGCACCCTGATCAGCCGCGATATCAGAAGCTAAATCAGAATCCGTGGCAGAGACGATTATACCAGGGGGTAAAATACAAGCAGGATCCTTCTCGGAAGGAGGATTGGCCATGAAACTACGTGACAGAGCGTCAGCCTTAATATTCTTGGACCCAGCCCTATAGGTAACCAAGAAATTAAATCTGGTAAAGAATAGTGCCCACCGAGCTTGTCTAGGATTAAGCCTCCGGGCCGATTCTAGGAAAACCAGATTCTTGTGATCCGTAAGGACCGTTACCTGGTGTCTGGCCCCCTCCAGGAAGTGCCGCCACTCCTCAAAAGCCCATTTAATGGCTAGAAGTTCGCGGTTGCCAATATCATAGTTACTCTCCGTGGGCGAAAACTTCCTAGAGAAGTAAGCACAGGGGCGGAGATGGGTGAGGGAGCTGGTACCCTGGGACAAGACGGCCCCCACTCCCACCTCGGAAGCGTCAACCTCCACAATAAATGGCTCCTCTTGGTTGGGCTGAATCAGCACGGGGGCCGAGATAAAGCACTTCTTGAGAGTCTCAAAGGCCTGGACGGCCTCAGGGGGCCAATGGAGGACATCGGCACCCCTGCGGGTAAGGTCCGTAAGAGGCTTAGCGACGACCGAGAAGTTGGCAATAAATCTCCTGTAATAGTTGGCGAACCCTAAAAAACACTGTAACGCCTTAAGGGAGGCAGGTTGGACCCATTCCGCCACAGCTTGAACCTTGGCAGGGTCCATGCGGAATTCATGAGGAGTGAGGATTTGCCCTAAAAATGGTATCTCCTGTACCCCAAAGACACATTTTTCAGTCTTAGCAAACAGATTATTCTCCCGAAGGACCTGGAGCACCTTCCTGACATGCTCCACGTGGGAGGACCAGTCCTTGGAAAACACCAGTATGTCATCAAGGTACACAACAAGAAAATTACCCAGGTACTCTCTCAGGATTTCATTAATAAAATTCTGGAAGACAGCAGGGGCATTACACAACCCAAAGGGCATGACCAGGTATTCGAAATGACCCTCGGGTGTGTTGAACGCAGTTTTCCACTCATCCCCCTCTTTGATGCGGATAAGGTTATATGCCCCCCGTAGATCGAACTTAGAAAACCATTGGGCTCCCTGAACCTGATTAAAAAGATCCGGAATCAAAGGAAGTGGGTACTGGTTCCTTACGGTGACCTTATTCAGGTTACGATAATCAATGCACGGCCTAAGACCACCATCCTTCTTCCCCACGAAGAAGAAGCCAGCGCCTACAGGAGAAGTCGAGGGGCGAATGAAACCCTTGGCCAGGCATTCTTGGATATACACCCTCATCGCTTCACGTTCAGGACATGAAAGATTAAATATCCTACCCTTAGGAAGCTTGGCACCAGGCACCAAATCGATAGCGCAATCGTAATCTCTATGGGGGGGCAACACCTCGGAGGCCTCCTTAGAAAACACATCGGCGAAGTCCTGAACAAACTCAGGAAGCGTGTTTACCTCCTCCCGGGGAGAAATAGAGTTAACAGAAAGACATGACATAAGACATTCATTACCCCATTTGGTGAGATCCCCAGTATTCCAATCAAATGTGGGATTATGCAACTGCAACCAGGGAAGGCCTAAAACCAGATCAGACGATAATCCCTGCATCACCAGTACAGAGCACTGCTCCAAATGCATGGAGCCAACCAGGAGTTCAAAAACAGGAGTATGCTGAGTAAAATAACCATTAGCAAGGGGGGTTGAGTCGATTCCTACTACAGGGATAGGATAAGGTAAATCAATACAAGGCATCTTTAGAGACATAGCAAATTCCACAGACATGATATTGGCAGATGAGCCAGAATCCACGAAAGCACTGCCCGTGGCAGACCGGCCAGCAAACGAGACCTGAAAGGGAAGCAAAATTTTATTGCGTTTCACATTAACGGGAAATACCTGTGCGCCCAAGTGACCTCCCCGATGATCACTTAGGCGCGGAAGTTTTCCGTCTTCTTATTATTGCGCCTGGGACAGGTGTTCAGTAGATGCTTGTCGTCCCCACAGTAGAAGCAGAGACCATTCATTCTGCGAAACTCCCTACGTTGTCGAGGGGACATGGAGGCCCCGAGTTGCATAGGTACCTCCGAGTCCTCCGTGGAGGGGCGAGGAGACGGGACCTCGGGGGGGATCGCAGAAAAGTCAGAGGGGAGCACACTGAAGCGTTCTAGCTGACGTTCCCTGAGACGTCGGTCAAGTCGTACTGCTAGGGCCATAACCTGGTCAAGGGAGTCAGGCGAGGGGTAGCTAACCAGCAGATCCTTCAGGGCGTCAGATAATCCTAACCTAAACTGGCACCTTAGGGCCGGATCGTTCCACTGAGAAGCTACGCACCACTTCCTAAAATCAGAACAGTATTCCTCAACCGGTCTCCTACCCTGACGTAAGGTCACCAGCTGACTCTCGGCTAAAGCAGTCCTGTCAGTCTCGTCGTAAATGAGTCAGAGGGCAGAGAAAAAACGATCAACAGAGGAAAGTTCAGGGGCGTCAGGAGCCAAGGAGAAGGCCCACTCTTGGGGCCCTTCCTGGAGTCGGGATATGATGATACCCACCCGCTGGTTCTCGGAACCTGAGGAGTGGGGCTTTAGGCGGAAATACAGTCTGCAACTCTCCCGGAAGGAGAGAAACGTCTTACGGTCCCCTGAAAACCGGTCAGGTAACTTGAGGTCGGGTTCTAGAGGTGAGGTGAGGGGTACTACTAAAGCAGCGTCACCCTGATTGACCCTTTGGGCCAGGGCCTGGACCTGTAGGGAGAGGCCCTGCATCTGCTGGGTCAGGGTCTCAAGGGGGTCCATGGTAGCGTCAGCGTAGGAGAAATGGTAGACTAGGTAAGGGCTTGTAATTATGTAATGGCAGGAAGGAGGTGAAGGGAAAGTGAGCCCTAATCTACCCACCGCCCTGTCCCTGCCTACTTGCAACGACCCGCCCTAGGCGACGAGGTACAACTGGGCGGCGGTCCCTACGCTGGCTAAGTGCACAGGAAGACAAACAGGGAACACGCAAGGGAAGGGGCAGTAGCCACGGAACGCCACGAGGAAACGGGGCGGCGAACGAACAGTCAGGACCAGGACGAAGTGAGTACACCCGAGCGGGCACGGAGACAGAAGCAAGCCAGGGGCAAAGCAAAGCAGGTCAAGCAGAACTGCAGCAAGGCAGAAGCACGGCAGAAGCAGGCTGGAGCAAGCAGCAGTGGTGCCAGGAATCCAAAAGAATTACAAGCACTGAGGGAGAGCACAGGGCAGGTAATAAAGGGCAGGGGGCGGAGCTAACTCCGACAGACCAGGCCGCGATAGGCTCTCCCACTCCTGAGCCTGCCACCCTGGTTGGTGGGAGATGGTGTCAGTCGAACAGGTCTGGCCTCAGGTGTGGATTGATTAATCCCAGGAGTATAGCTAGATGAAGTACCTGGCAGATCCCTAACAGAAGCAGCACTCGTACGAGCTCTGCACCCCCTACAAGACAGCTGATTGGGGTCCCGGGTGTCTGACCCCAACCCATCAGCTATTGATGGCCTATACTAAAGATAGGTCATCAATGTTTAGGGACTGGACTGGACAACCTTTAAAGCCTACCGTGTGTTAGGCTTAGATACAGGGCCCCAGCTTAAACTGCATAAGAATACTGTCTGCTGGACCCCGTATCTAAGCCTACATTAGGCTTAGATACAGGGTGCAACAAACAGTATCACACATGCACATGGGCCCTGTTCACATCAACGCTGCCCTTCCGTTGAGGGGTTCCATCTGGTTAACCTCTCAACACAAAGGCAAACGGAAATCTTAGCTTCCGTTTGCTTCACCATTAATCTCAATGGTGATGGAAACTTTGCTAATGAATTACGTTTGTCACCGTTGTGAACGGGTTCCGTTGTTTTGGAGGAATCAATAGCGCAGTCGACAATGCAAAACAACGGAATCCAGCCACAACGGTGACAAACGGAAATCTTTAGCAACGTTTCCGTCACCATTGAGATAAATGGTGAGGGAAACAGAAGCTGTGGTTTCAGTTTGCCTTTCTGTCGAGGGGTTAACCCGACGGAACCCATCAACGGAACCCCTCAACGTAAGGGCAGCTGTGATGTGAACAGGCCCTTACAAATTTTTTTTTGTTATTTTTACAGGTTCAGTCGTTGGACTACGTCAGATTCGAGGACTACTTCGATGACTGCTTTTTTATTCTCAATAAAATGGTTAATGAGGGTTATGTGGGGGTATTTTATTTCAATAAATATATTTTTTCTATGTCTTTGTATTTTTTTTTACACTTTATCGCTGCCAACTTACTAATTGCCGCTGACAGATTGACAGCGTCCATTACTAAGGCGGGGCTTAGTGTTAGAACGTGAAAAAGCTAACACTAACCCCCATTATTACCCTGGTACCCACCGCCACCAGGGGTGCCAGGAAGAGCTGGGTATGATCAAGTACCTGACCATCTGTAGTGATGGTCGGGCACTGGGGTGACCGCAGGCTGGTATTATTAGGCAGGGAAAGGCCAAAAACAGTGGCCCTTCCCACCCTGGTAATACTAGCCTGCTGTTGTGTTGTGTTGTATCTGGCTGGTTATGAAAAATGGGGGGGGGGGCCCACGTCATTTTTTTTATAAATAATTGGAAAGCACGATGTGGGGTTCCTCCATTTTTATAACCAGCCAGATATAACATAGCAGCAGCAGCAGAAACCTAGCATTACCAGGGTGGGAAGGGTCACAGTTTTTGGCCTTTCCCAGCCTAATAATACCAGACTGCGGCCGCCCCAGTGCCCGACCATCACTACAGATGGTCAGGTACTTGATAGTACCCAGCTCTTCCTGGCACCCCTGGTGGCGGTGGGTACCGGGGTAATAATGGGGGTTAGTGTTAGCCTTTTCACCTTCTAACACTAAGCCCCACCTTAGTAATGGACGCTGTGCATGGACTACAGATGGTCGGGTACTAGATCATACCCGGCTCTTCCTGGTGGCGCTGGGTCCCAGGGTAATAATGGGGATTAGTGTTAACCTCTTCATGTCTAACATTAAGTCCCCCCCACTTAGTAATGGGTGTTGTGAATCAGCCAGCGACAATTACTAGGGCTGTAGTTATAAAGTTTAAACAATTACAAAGACATTGATAAAATATTTTATTGAAATAAAAATACCACACAACCCTCGTTATCCATTTTATTGAGAATAAAAAAAAATGCAGTTATCGAAGTAGTCCTCGAATCTGAAGTAGCCCAACAACCGAACTTGTAAAAAGACAAACACACAAATATAATTAGTATCATGTCAAAAAGGAAAATAATTATTATTCTTACCTTTCCTGGGTCCAGCACTGGAGCTACAATGTCAGCGAGCTGGGCACTATATTTAATCCCATCATTTGTGATACTGTCTGTTGAGTCACTGTCTAATCCTATCATGTGTGATACTGTCTGTAGAGTCACTGTGTCTAATCATATCATGTGTGATACTGTCTGCTGAGCCACTGTATCTAATCCTATAATGTGTGCTACTGTCTGCTAAGGCACTGTATCTAATCTTATCCATAGCTTTAGGGTCATAGTGCTATAGATATGCTGTCTCATATACACCATGTTCCAAATTATTATGCAACTGTTATTTTTCGCTGATTTTCCTAAATAGTCGATGCAAATGACAGTCAGTATAATCTTCAAGCCATCAACCGTTGGAGTATAATGCAAATTTTATTGAATAAATCTCCTAATGATAACAGTTTTTTTTTTAGAAGTAAAAAACACAAAATGCACTGTTTCAAATTATTATGCACAACAGAGATCAAAACATTTTAAAGGTTGTAAAGAAAACTAAAATGGTAATTTGTTGAATTTGCATCATCAGGAGGTCATATTTACAGAAATCAAAAGCTCTTTCAATCAAAAAAAACTTAGCAGGCCAAGTTACCATCCAGGGTTGCACGGCACTCATCAGTAAACAACATGGTTTGAAAATTAGTCTTAATGTATTTCTGAGCTCACTGCAACCGTTTCTGCTTGTGAGCATTGTTTAGGGGTGGCCGAATAATAGCTTTATGCACACTTGCAAACCTCTGGAGGATCCTACACCTTGAGGTTCGCGGGACTCCAGAGGCACCAGCGGCTTCAAATAGCTGTTTTCTGCTTTGCAATGGCATTTTAGCAGCTGCTCTCCTAATCCTATTAATTTGTCTGGCAGAAACCTTCCTCATTATGCCTTTATCTGAACGAACCCATCTGTGCTCTGAATCAGCCACAAATCTTTTTTACAGTACGATGATCACGCTTAAGTTTTCTTGAAATATCCAATGTTTTCATACCTTGTCCAAGGTATTGCACTATTTCACACTTTTCGGCAGCAGAGAGATCCTTTTTCTTTCCCATATTGCTTGAAACCTGTGGCCTACTTAATAATGTGGAACGTCCTTCTTAAGTAGTTTTCCTTTGATTGGGCACACCTGGCAAACTAATTATCACAGTTGTCTGAGATTGATTACAATGATCCAAAGAGCCCTAAGACACAATACCATCCATGAGTTTAATTGAAAAACTAATAATTAAATGTTTATGACACTTAAATCCAATGTGCATAATAATTTGGAACACGGTGTATATATATATATATATATATATATATATATATATATATATATGCACATATTCATACACGCACACAAGAAGAACCTTTGCATCAGAGGCCCATGAGCCTTTAGCTACGCCCCTGGATAGATAGATAGATAGATAGATAGATAGATAGATAGATAGATAGATAGATAGATAGATAGATAGATATAGGGAGAGTGATACAATAATTGTATGTTCACACACAAACTCAAAAACGTCTGAAAATACGGAGCTGTTTTAAAGGGAAAACAGCTCCTGGTTTTCAGACTTTTTTTCGCGATTTTCGCTACGTTTTTGCTGCATTTTTACGGCCATTTTTGGAGCTGTTTTCTGTGAGTCTGTGAAAAACTACTCCAAAAACGTCACAAGAAGTGACCTGCACTTCTTTTTCACGGCCGTTTTTTTACGCGGACGTTTAGAAAAAACGGCCACGTAAAAAAACCGGCCCATCGGAACAGAACGAAGTTTTTTCCATTGAAATCAATAGGCAGATGTTTGGAGGAGTTCTGATTTGTCCGATGTTTACGTCCCGAAAGATGGACGAAAATTGGCCATGTGAACATACCCTAAAAGTCAGTGCTGCTGTGCTAAACAAGGAATAACAGCACCAGAATGGTGTAGCGAAAAATACAAATGCAAAGCCCAACAGGACTGGATCCAACCATCCCCAACAACAATGAAGAAAAGAGATCCAGGCAGCACAACCAAAAAGGAACAGATTTTATTTACTCATGTGACATTTCAGCTCCTCAGAGCCTTTCTCAAGCATAATACAATGCATCAAGTGACCGGTATTTAAAGTGCATAACATCATTAACAATTGTCAAACAATTAATATATAAAAATTTGCAAATACAGTGATATCCAAAAATGGAAGACATATGCCATATATCAAAAAATATTACAAATATAGCGTAGGACAATTACAAAGTTGTAAACCAAAAAAATAAAAATAGTTAGTGTGATATAATAAGGATAGTATAAACTATCAAATCAAGAAACACATGTGTATCAATTTAAAAAAATATATAGTTAAATTCTGCAGGTCCGACTCACCTCGTGGTGCCCAGCAATCATACATTCCTACTGCTAATGTCACACGGGCTATAACCCAAATAGACAGCGAAAACATTATCAATAAACATAGACACAATGCGCATGCGCTGAAAGCGCCATGCACGCATGCACAATATTGTTCGGGTTACTAAGACTTCCATTTTGGAAAAGGACAATGGCTCAAACTGATTTGCTCCGCGAGATATATGCATTAGCCAAAGGTGCCTCTTATCTACAGCAGCGACTTCAGATGATAATAATATAACGTCTATGGCCGCGGACCACCGTTCTGACTTACCCTCTGACGGCCACTGCCATGGACGTGTGAGTTCTCAGCAGCATCTCCCTCCTGTGAGACGCTGACACTCACTTCCTGGTTCGGAGACTGTCTCCCGCATGACGCGCGCGCGTGCACGGCCTTAAAGCGCCATTGTGCGCACAGTTGCAGAATATCTGCAATTAGCCTAGAATGCTGCTGGACTATAAAAGGGGCTCTGCCCTCTTGATCATTGCCTGAGCGTTGTTGTGTTACCTAAAGTATGTCCTTGCAAATGGTCTCCTAGTGTTTTCCAGTTCCCAGTGTTTTCCAGTTCCCAGTGTTACCCACTCCTGCTGCCTGTACCCTTTATCCCGTGCTACCGTGCCTCTGTGCAGTCAAGAGTTGGACTCGTGTTGTATCCTCCGATGCATCTAGTGTGTTGCACCCCGCCGGGTGTCTGTCTACTAATGGAGCCTCATCTTAGCCTGAATCCATCGCTATTGTCTAGATTGCCTCAGGTACCCTTTCTGAACTATAGACTTTGCATTGTACCTGTTTGGCCAGCTGCTATCCCGCTACGCGGTACGGCCCAGTGGGTCCACATCCCGCACCGTGACAAATAATAGACCAAAGATGGTGAGAAGAGGTACAATCCATCCTTGATCGCAACTGCAAAGAATAACTATATGGAAAATCTCCACTTCACTTACGTAGCTGCATAGTACTAAACACAGCTCGTACCCCCAAAAATGAATAGCCCATAAAATTATGGGAATCACAATAATAGCCCTGTCAAGTCGATATATTTATCCTTTTGCGCTTCTCCATCAAAACACGATGGAGAGGACCTGATGACAGACCGGAAGTCCCCAAAAATTATCAAAGGACTTCTTATGTCTCTTGTCAAAAGGAGCGCAAAAAGGTACAACTTGCAAAATGTGGACTTATTATGAATAGGAGACAAACCACAGTGAACAATAAAGTAAAGATTAATCTTACATATACTGGGAGAAATCACATCAAATAAAAACAAAAATTTATATACATATAGACACAGTATAAATACATATGCATAAATCCCACCGAGCTGCAACTATACAGTGCTGAATTATTCGACATGGGAAGCCTTGTACAGAATGAATATTAGAAAAAGTAAACACTTTCAAATGTGTGGGTCCAGAAGAGGCAGTTAATGACCACCTAGAATAAAACAAATTCATATTAAAAACAGCTCTGCGAAGATATACAAAGTTACAATAGAATGACTAGTCACATACAACAAGTATTATATGTTAACCCCTTCCCGCAAATGGGCATTACTGTACATCCTTTTTAGCGGTGCATTCCCGCAAATGGCCGTACCGTAACGCCCTGAGGTTGAAGCAGGCACAGGAGCTGTGCTCGTTTCATCTTCAATTTAGTTTTTTTTCACAAATGAGCAATAAATTTATTAACCAAATTTTTCCACTAACATAAAGTAAAATATGTCATGAGAAAATAGTCTTAGAATCGCTTGGATAGGTAAAAGCATTCCCAAGTTATTACCACATAAATTGACCATGTCAGATTTAAAAAAATGAGGCTGGTCCTGAAGGCCAAAATGAGCTTGGTCCTGAAGGGGATAAGCTACTCAGAGGAGGTATGATGCAGAAACAAATATGAAGCCCAGCAAATGACTAGCATCCCAAGATAAATCAGCCCATCGTCGGACCCACTTTAAATTCATGGTTAATACCGTTAGGCGCTAAAGTATTTCATTTGAAGATCCACTCCAACTCCCTAACTTTGAGTTTGGCGACTCTATCTCCACCACATCTGTGTGGAGGGATAAAGTCAGCAATACAAATTTGAAATATTTAACGGTGTAACCAAGATTAACAAGATGCTAAGAGACTGTAAGATCAAGTCTCTTGGTGCGTATGGTGGACTTATGTTTATTAATCCTGATACGATATTCATTGATTATCTCCCCCACATATAGTAGCCCACATGGGCACTTTAAAATATATATGACATGGTCCGACGAGCATGTAAAAAAAATGTCTAATTTTGAAGGTAATATTACTCACAGGATGTTTAAAGGAGGGACCTTTGCACAAATCGTTGCAGTTGCCACAATTTAGGCATGGAGAACACCCAACTTTATGTAGTACTAAAGTGGTTTGTCTAATGCACCGTGTGGGGCCAACATCAGCATGAACTAACTGGTCACTTAGATTTTTAAATAGTCTGTAGACTAGCATAGGAGGACGACCAAATTCGTTATTTGCTAGACTGTGTAAAATATGCCACTCTCGGCTGATAATATTGCCAATTCTATTACTTAACTGGGAATAAGTGGAAATAAATAGAATACTGGTTGGCCATTATCTTTCGAGGGGTCTAGCAAATTTTCCCTACTCATCCTGTCAACCCTAGACTTCTGTCCATTCAAAAGGGGACGTGGATAATGTCTCCTAATTAATTTTTTATTAATCTCATCCAATCGTGCAGTCAGATGCTGAGGGTCAGATACAATGCGTTTAACCCTCAGCATTTGACTGTAGGGGATGGATTCCATAATCCACCTAGAATGCTGACTATTGAATTGAAGAATGTTGTTGCAATTGGTTGGTTTGGTATAGAGGTCAAATCAACAAACTGTCACCAGATCTACAAACAAAGAGAAACTGTTGAAGATGTCATGGTAAATGTATTGTCAGGATCAATATAATTAAGAAATTCAATGAATTGCTGTTATTGAATCTGCGTCCCAGTCCATAGAACAAAAATATTGTCGATGTTTGGTATAGAGGTCAATCAACAAACTGTCACCAGATCTATAAACCAATGTATCCAAGAATTGAAGAGAAACTGACGAAGATGTCATGGTAAATGTAATGTCAGGATCAATGACATTAATAAATTCAATGAATTGCTGTAATTGATTCTGCGTCCCAGTCCATAGAACAAAAATATTGTCGATGTATCTCCACCACTTCAGCACATCCCTGAGGAAGCCACATAGTGGCGATATGCGTGAAGCTTTCAGTCCCCTTTTCCCCTCTGTGGATACTATGCTTTATGCATTCTTATGGTCTGGTATTATTCACACACTAGATTCATTCATGGTTATTAGTACCTGTATGTTGAGGGGATTTGGTAGTCAGTGGGGATATCATGTGGATGCTTATCAGGGTGGCAACCCCCAAGAGTTCATGTTTAGCATGTGTATGCTATTTAAAACGATTTTAAATTTGTACATGTGATATATTTATTGGATTAAATATATTTTCATGTTAAGTATCATGTTTATATAGTTTTTGTCATATACAGGCCCATTTGTCACAGTGTGCTAGGCATTCAGCTGTGTACTTGAAAAAATAGCGTTCCAGTTAAAATGACTGTTAAAAGACAGGATCGTAGAAGACGAGGACGCGGGTATGTAGTGTAGTGTCCCAGAAATGGTACTTCTATTCCACTACGTTGTGCAGCAAGAGGATATAATCATTTGAATGTTTTACTATGTTACAACCTTATTTTATGGGGTCCTATGCAATGTATTCATTATGTACTATCACTTTAAACCACTGTAGAAGCTGTGGAGGTCTTATAATTAGGTATCCACTAGAGGACGCATCGACATGGATGTTGCTGGAAGGTGGCTTTAGCCTGGTTTAGAGACCATAGAGCAGAGTCTTAGTCTGGATGTGGTACGCATCAGATGCAACCTCCAGCAGTGCTTTAGGCCCCAGTGTAACTGGCTGCGCCTACATCAGCCACCAATGCTTGAGAGGAAGGAAGGTGGAGTAGAGACTGATTCCTACTAGAAGCATTCCTGAAAGACAGCTCTGTAGCAGCAACCAAGAAACCTTGCTGTCTAAATATTCAGTCATCTCTGAAGGAGAGGTGTTTGTGGGCCTCAGAGGCTTTGTTGGGAAACACTGG
The DNA here is from genome assembly GCF_050947455.1 of Rhinoderma darwinii. Taxonomy (NCBI): domain Eukaryota; kingdom Metazoa; phylum Chordata; class Amphibia; order Anura; family Rhinodermatidae; genus Rhinoderma; species Rhinoderma darwinii. Next base: position 97,266,323 of record NC_134692.1, read on the forward strand.
GACATGTTCTACCCAGCATCAGAAGGAAGTAGCTTACATGCTATTGCCACTATTAGCGAAGACTTAGAAGCTAGATTATTTAGTGGATCTAAGGAAATTAAGGGAGCTGTCTACTAAATAGCTATCAAGCCAGAAGGTATTGCTGAGAGGAAGAAAGATTGGAACCCTACTTTAAAGACCTACAAGTACTGATTAACTACTACTACCTCCATCATTGTGCAAGGACTGTTTCTCGTTGTGTGCAAGTTACAAATAAACCTTGAGTTATTTGCACAAAGAACTTGTCTCTCTGGTTCATCTGCACGCTACATCAAGGGCACCCTAACCTCCATCATCCAGAGATACACTACACAGGGTGTGCCCTGGGGGAACAACAAACACCATCATCCACAATAGTGCAGCCCCCCTTTCACTGTACCAGCCCAGTAGGTGTGGGGGAGGAAAGGTCGAGTTACATTTATCCATCGTCTACACAGTTGACAGAAAGGAGGCCAGATACTACAACCCCCATCCTCTCCAGAACAGCGCATATTACACACAAGGGTTGGCGTCACAAACTACATTTTAAATCTACCGTATGCTGGTTCTGTGCTGGGTCCAGGGGTGCTACAGTAGGAGGAATTAACACCCGTGCCACGTCATTAAGCAGAACGTGAGTGCCTGTGGTAGCAGCAGCGCCAGCTGTACGACAGCAAGTAGTAATAGCACTAGCACCGTATGTTTGTTATTAGTGAAAAAACACGGAAGACATTTTGGAATACTTGGCTTGCCCATCTAATTCACAGCAGGACAATATTACCACTGAAACTGAAACTGTCAATTTGAGTCAGTGTTCAGCGCATTCCTCCGCCTCCTCCTCCTCCACTGCTCTCCGAACACTTAATTTCCACAGTGGCTTTTCCCCTCCGTCAACTCTGACTTCACTGACACAGACCCCTAGCAAGCCACCGTCTTTTGCGCCAAAGAGACAGCAATCCAGCTGCTTAGGAAGATAAAATAGAAAGCAGTCAGTTTTTTTTAAAGTGATGTGGATGAGAGTCAGGCGGAGGAGTGGAGGACATAATGACTATTGGTGGTTGAGTAGTAGTTCCACATTTTGCCATGTTGGTATGGTTACTCGGGGCACATCTAAAGGTGGGAATCATGAGGGGGTGAAAGAAGCCCATGACTATGATTTGGAAAAAAGTGGTGGGGATAATGATGATGATGTTGAGGATGATAATTTTGTATTGGACAGGACCTGGCAACCGGGTCATGTTGACCAGATGACATCAGAGGAAGAGGGTGGCAGCGGTAATAACAAGCCTAGCTGACGTAGCCACGACATCAGCAAAGTGACCAAGACCATTCTACCCCTTCTCCTCCCCGTGGTCTTTCTTGTAACCAGACCACATCCACAACTAGTACATGGTAATTTTCATCATCATCCACGTCTGATTCTCCTAGTCCAATTCCTCCTCAGTTCCATCTTCAGGCATCCATAAGTGAATGTGTGGCCAGGAAACAGTAATACGGTATTGCGTCAACTTAACGCGCAACTTTGCTGGTGGTACAGTTGCTGGCGGTGCAGTCTCTACCGTACCACTTAGTGGATTCCACTGCATTTAGGCAACTGATGGCATGGGCTCAGCCTCGATGAAGGATACCCAGTTGCCATTATTTATCAAGGAAAGCTATCCCTGCCTTATACCTTATACATGGAGGAGAATGAGGGCCACTCCTTACATATGTCGTTGTACGGCACGGTGCACGCCACAGTCGACACGTTGAGCAGCAGTTACGGGCAGGGACAATACATGGCTTTCATGGCAGACTGGGTCAATATTTTGAGTTTCAGCAGCGACAGTCCACAAAAGCAACATGGCCAGGTTCTAGTGACACCTCCATGGCTGTGTAGGTCTTCCGACACCAGACAGAGCATATCCTCCTCCAGTTACTTCTCAGCGGACGTCATCTTCACATCCCCAAAAGTAACAGGGCAGAGCGTTGCCTCCATTTCCCTTCCCTCATTTTATGGGTGTAAGCTGAAGCACTGTCATGCTATCTTACACCTGATGAGTCTATGGGTTGATCCACTGAATCCAGGTGCATATTTTCCTGGTGAATGTCTCCCAGAGAACTCCAACTGGACAGTGTTGCCAGCGACAATGGCACTAACATTGTTGCTGCACTGCAGTTGGGTAAAATAACACATTTTCCGGCATGCCGCGTCTAAATTTGGTGGTGCAACATTTTAGAAATATGTATAACGGCGTAAAGGAGGTGCTGCTCATGACCAGGAAAGTCGCTGTGCATTTGAGCCGTTCTTATCTGGCTAAGAATGCCCTCATGGACTCGCAGTAACAAAACAGTCTGCCCTTGCACAGCCAGGTTTGTGACGTTCCAACTGTATTGAATTCCACCTTGCACATGCTCGACCGTCTATATGAGCAGCAAAAGGCGGTTAATGATTACTAAACACAACCTATCTGTACATACTGCCTCTAAGATAAAAAAAAAATGCCAAGTTGTCAAAACAAATAATTCTCGTACATCTAATGTTTCAGGGGCATCCAAACACGTAAACCAAGCGTAACTTGGTGCATTGACCCAAAACAATATGGAAGAAAGCTACAAGTGATGGGGTCAATTATGGCACAAAAGTCATAAATAGTTGAAAAAGAAATTACTTTGTTGGAAGATAGACACAAAAAACATTAAAAATTAGACATACAAATGCGAAAAGATGGCGTCAACCTGTGCAGGAATTATAGGATGGAATATAATACACAGACAACATAGCTGGAATGGAACAGTAACATTCAAAGGTAGACACATATCCATATTATAGCTCCTGCGCAGAGAATGACGCCAGACCCAACACGCGTTTCGGCTGATGCCTTCGCCCGGGGGTGCCGTTTTCTCCGCAGGGATCTCCTAAGGTCTGGAAAACCAATCAGGCACCAATGTGAGAATCCCAGGCAAAGAGAGACATGTCGGCGACATGCGGCGGGTGCATAGATGACTTCCAGTTCCGCATCATCGGAGTGGATATGACGCAGCGATGTCTAACATCACCGCCTCCATCTACATCCAATTGGAGACTGGGGATGGGAGGTGCGTAGGTCACTGCATTGATGCCTGTGTAAATGATCACACAGAAAAACAGTATAGGTGGCATGCGTTGGGGAAATTGCAAACACTAAAAATATATGGATACTGCCTTATAGTATATAAGAACTGCCTAACACCCCTTGCACATGACTGAGTTCGGGCCGTGAAAAACGGTCCGAGTGTCCGTCGCATTTCCCGGCCCGACCGCGGTACAGGTGAACGGGACTCATGGACATTTTATGATGCTAGGAGTCACTGCCTCCCCACGGAACTGCTGTTCCATACTGTATCATTTTGTTCAGATATAACACAGATAACACAGATATTTAATTTTATATATATATATATATATATATATATATATATACACTACCGTTCAAAAGTTAAGGGTCACTTAGAAATTTCCTTTTTTTTTAAAGAAAAGCACCGTTTTTTTCAATGAAGATAACATTAAATTAATCAGAAATACACTCTATACATTGTTAATGTGCTAAATGACTATTCTAGCTGCAAACGTCTGTTTTTTAATGCAATATCTACATAGGTGTATAGAGGCCCATTTCCAGCAACCATTACTCCAGTGTTCTAATGGTACATTGTGTTTGCTAACTGTGTTAGAAGGCTAATGGATGATTAGAAAACACTTGAAAACCCTTGTGCAATTATGTTAGCACCGCTGTAAACAGTTTTGCTGTTTAGAGGAGCTATAAAACGTATCTTCCTTTGAGCTAGTTGAGAATCTGGAGCATTACATTTGTGGGTTCGATTAAACTCTCAAAATGGCTAGAAAAAGAGAGCTTTCATGTGAAACTCGAAAGTCTATTCTTGTTCTTAGAAATGAAGGCTATTCCATGCGAGAAATTGCCAAGAAACTGAAGATTTCCTACAACGGTGTGTACTACTCCCTTCAGAGGACAGCACACACAGGCTCTAACCAGAGTAGAAAGAGAAGTGGGAGGCCCCGCTGCACAACTGAGCAACAAGACAAGTACATTAGAGTCTCTAGTTTGAGAAATAGATGCCTCACAGGTCCTCAACTGGCAGCTTCATTAAATAGTACCCGCAAAACGCCAGTGTCAACATCTACAGTGAAAAGGCGACTCCGGGATGCTGGCCTCCAGGGCAGAGTGGCAAAGTAAAAGCCGTATCTGAGACGCTAATAAAAGGAAAAGATTAATATGGGCAAAAGCACACAGACATTTGACAGAGGAAGATTGGAAAAAAGTGTTATGGACAGACGAATGGAAGTTTGAGGTGTTTGGATCACACAGAAGAACATTTGTGAGACGCAGAACAACTGAAAAGATGCTGGAAGAGTGCCTGACGCCATCTGTCAAGCATGGTGGAGGTAATGTGATGGTCTGGGGTTGCTTTGGTGCTGGTAAAGTGGGAGATTTGTACAAGGTAAAAGGGATTTTGAATAAGGAAGGCTATCACTCCATTTTGCAACACCCTGCCATACCCTGTGGACAGCGCTTGATTGGAGCCAATTTCATCCTACAACAGGACAATGACCCAAAGCACACCTCCAAATTATGCAAGAACTATTTAGGGAAGAAGCAGGCAGCTGGTATTCTATCTGTAATGGAGTGGCCAGCGCAGTCACCAGATCTCAACCCCATAGAGCTGTTGTGGGAGCAGCTTGACCGTATGGTACGCAAGAAGTGCCCATCAAGCCAATCCAACTTGTGGGAGGGCCTTCTGGAAGCATGGGGTGAAATTTCTCCCGTTTACCTCAGCAAATTAACAGCTAGAATGCCAAAGGTCTGCAATGCTGTAATTGCTGCAAATGGAGCATTGTTTGACGAAAGCAAAGTTTGAAGGAGAAGATTATTATTTGAAATAAAAATCATTATTTCTAACCTTGTCAATGTCTTGCCTATATTTTCTAGTCATTTTGCAACTCATTTGATAAATTTAAGTGTGAGTTTTCATGGAAAACACAAAATTGTCTTGGTGACCCCAAACTTTTGAACGGTAGTGTATATATATATATATATATATATATATATATATATATATATACATATATATTTATGGGATATATAACGTCAATTATGACCTATAAAGCGTTCAAACAATAAGATAGGTAATAGTCACCATGTATTGGTGATCCATAATATTCAGTGTACATTTTTCCAACCAGTCCCACTGCAACAGTGCCTAAATCGGAACAACTCAATGAAAGGTGGGTAGTTAGAAATATATATAATAAGAAGGGAATTAAAAGAATAAAAAACAGACCCGCAGGGAGTCAATGGTTATAAAAATGGAGCGAAACTTAATGTCTCTGGGGGTTTAGCCCTTGCGGATGATGTGTGACATGTCCCAACAGTGAAAAAGCAACCACTTTTTTGGATGCAGCAGGCACTAAAACTTTTACTATCACACACTATATTACATGCTCTACTAGAGCAGTTGTATGCTATGCGACATGTCCGTGTCCTAAAATTGATGTTGGTCTTACATCTAGGGAACTGAAAGTATGAGTAAGAGAACATATATGTGATACTGTGGGAGCTGTTGAAGTAGATACCCTGGAAACGTTGAAACCAGTGGCACGACACGACCCACTACTCCTGTGATCCAACTAAATTCAAGGTGGGAGGGATCGGCTGTATTGTAGTTGTCATTAGGGGAGGAGCCATCACACAAAAACTGGCAGAATGTGTAGGCAGATGGATATGGACTCTTAGAGCAATGTGCCCACTCGGTCTCAATGAGACGTTAAGTTTCGCTCCATTTTTATAACCATTGACTCCCTGCGGTTCTCTTTTTTACTTCTTTTTATTATATAAACAACATTATCCTTTTCACTTCTCACATATTCTTCCCTCATATTTTTTTTTGCACGATATCGGCCACAATTGGCTGTCTTATGACATATATCACTGCTCTTGCTATTTTGATTTTTTTATCATGATTTTCATGGTTTATATATATTTTTTTATCTATTCTACTCACTTTAACTCCTTTTTCCTTTCACATACAAGTATGCACCTCATATTTATGCAGATACCTTATCACTATTAGGCAGTTATTTTATACTATTGGGGAGTGTCCATTTATTTTTAGTGTTTGTAATTTCCCCCATGCATTCCACCTTTACCGTTTTTCTGTGTGATCATTTACACAGGCATCAATGCAGTGGTCTTCGCTGAGTGACTGTGCGCTTGCTTTCGAGGGAAGTGGCCTATGCACCTTCAGTCCACAGTCTCCAATCAGATGTGGATGGAGGCGGTGATGTTAGACATCGCCGCATGATATCCTCTCCAATGACACGGAACCAGAAGTCTGGCGGTGGCCACCTTTGTACCCGCCGCATGTCCCCGACATGTCTCTCTTTGCCTAGGATTCTCTAATTGGTTCCTGATTCTGGTTTCCAGAACTTATACCCACTCCTTTCAGTCAGGTCTGCATTGTTTTCATCCCTACATCTACATGCCTGTGTATTATATTTAATATACACATGATGAATACCTATTCAAGTATGGACCATGGGCATGCGCCAAAGAATTACGCGTCCACACAAATCACAAAACCAAAACTAAATACCTATGACGAAATGTGAGGACATATAATATATCCAAAACTAAATAAACAACACACAGAACAAAATATGTACCATGAAAATATAAAACAAACTTTATTATAATGCACATAACAGCATATTGACCATCAAGAAATAAAATCAGTAATACACACAATTGATCCACGGGTTTGTACAGTCCTCTGAAGCTTTGATTTGGGCAATTTCTTATGTGATTTATGCAATCCTAGCTGTGTATTTATTTTTACATCTGTGCACATGTTTATGTGCTTTTGGTCAGGTGTATAGTCCATTTATGCCTTTTTCTTCTTACAATACAGCCTGTGATATATGTTTTTTGGATGTAGATCTCTGTACCTCACCGCATCACATGATGTTTATACTGTGTTAGCATGTTATTTGGATAGTCCACGCTGTATCTCCACACTATCTCTTTTAATTGTGTGTATTACTGATTTTATTTCTTGATGGCCAATATGCTGTTATGTGCATTATAATAATTTTTGTTTTATATTTTCATGGTACATATTTTGTGCTGTGTGTCGTTTATTTAGTTTTTAATATACACATTCCTTGATTCCATCCTATACTTCCTGCACAGGTGGACGCCATCTTTACACATTTGTATGACTAATTTTTAATGTTTTGTGTATCTATCTTCCAATAAAGTAATTTCTATTTCAACTAATTATGGCTTTTGTGCCATAATTGATCCCATCGCTTGTAGGTTTCTCTGGTTAATGATTACTACCTGAAGCAGACCACAGGGACAATATTTTGCATTAGAGGCTCATCAGGGAAGTGTGTTACCCCCTTGAGACCCATTGAGGAGACCACAAAGTTTGTCAGTAGGGACCATTGCATCATCAGCGATGTAATTTCTATCATATGTATACTAGAGGAAACATTCACATTCAGGAAACAAGGGATGGAGGTAGAACATCAACAGTTTCCACATCTTGGTCGCCGCCCTGGGGCTGTTGGGGATCTGCACAGATGGTCTATCGTGCGGGAGGAAATGGAGGAGAATGAGGAACTGGGTCTGGGTCCTGGACTTGGGTAGGAAGAGGAGGAGGAGTTTGATCTGGATGTAGACTGAGGGCGTTGATATTTCCCAGCCAGGGGACAAGCCTGACCCTTATTCTTTGGGCGATGAGAATGATGATGACGATGCCTCTGGCTAAGACCAAAAATGGAAGGCCCCTGGGTCTTTCCACACGCTGGCGAGCATGACAAGCTGCATGCTCTCTTGCTTACATTCTGACAAGCGAATCATTAACATCAAGCGAAGGGATGAATATTGGAAAGTCATTCTTTTAGACCCATGCTATTAAGGCAAAATGGGGGAGTTTTTTCCTGCTTCCCTATAAGAGGCAATATTGGAGTACTATCAGGAGAAGCTTACAAACCAGCTTGCCACAGCTTTTGTCGGCAAGACACCTGCCGGGTGCATGTCTGCCCAGGAGGCCCCCGTCCGCTCACAGTTCTCACCTAGTCGATGCTCCACCACCTCTGCAAGAGCCACCCCTACAAGTAGAAAAGCAGCAACCAGTACAGTACTTTTAACATGACAATCCAGACATTTTCCACTTCACAGCACCAACTGGACACACATCAGCAAGCGGATATAGATCGCCTGAACAACCAGGACTGTTCACTTACCCAGGCAGATAACCTCCGGAGCCCTGACCCCATGGACTTCTGGGTCAGCAGATTGGACCAATGGCAGGAACTGGCCCAGTTTGGTATGGATGTGCTGTCTTGTCAACCATCTAGTGTACTGTCAGAGAGGGTATTCAGTATCATGTCCTTCATGCTCCATTTATTGCACTGCTGCTGCTGCTGCACTGCTGTTACCGATACCCCTACACAGCCGTAGTGCAGCCTTGTTTCTAATGTTCCATACTGTACTGCCAGTGCCACTAATGTCGCCACTGCTGCCACTACCACCCCCTACCCAGCTGTACATCATCTCCTGTGGCCTTGACCATCATGTTCCATACTGTACTGCCACTGATGTTGCCACTGCTGTCACCACCACCCCTACACAGACGGACATCACCTCCTGTGGTCTCGTACGTCAATTAAATATGGTACTGCCACTAATCTTACCCCTTCTACCACCACCCCTACATCGTCTTCTGCGGCCTTGCCTGTCATGTTCCACATTGTACTGCCGCTATTGACTTAATAAAAAAATAAATACAAAAGTAAAAATTTAAAAAAATAATATTTCTTCTTCCAAAACCGGTGCCATGTGTGTAAACACAGGTCCAGCAAAAAGGAATAATTTTTTAAGTGCTTAGAACAGCCACTGCTTCTTCCAACACCCCGCCATGTGCATTTCCCCCAAAAAGCAATCATTTTTGTAACGTTTTTCATGTGTAAAAATGTAAAAGATATGACAGTGCAGTGTGTGTTTAAACAGGCGATTTTTGCCAGCGGCTACCATCCGTTTACCCATAGCCATATATGCTGCTGTTATTTTGACATATCTAGGGCTGTGTTTGCGTTAGAGAGATAGAAATTGGGGGGATAGAATCCTATGAGCCCTCTGAGTGTCATACACCACTTTTTAGTCAATTTGCATGTTCGATTCAGAGCTAATTTATTTTGCCCGAAACTAAACTTTGATTCGAATCTGAAACAAAACTAAACTTAAGAGTTTTGCTCATCTCTATTTGCAAGGCCTAGGCCGATTTCAGACAAGCTTTAGCTTTCTGAGTTTTAAAACAGATGTAAAAAAATGCCTGCAAATTTATGCCTAATGTGAATTCACACTTAGAGCCTAGTGGGTGTTTCCTTTAAGTAATATGCAGGGCCGGACTATGGCATAAATTCAGCCCTGGTATTTTAAAACACAGAGACCCACCAACTGCCCATGCAATATGTTTGCGCAGTTGCGAGCCCACTCTAAAGGTATACACATGAATATTGTCATCATATATACTGTACACATTAATAACACCAATATATAATTTTACACATGCTGCTAATTATATATATATATATATATATATATATATATACTGCATACATTAATAATTCCATCCTCTTTACTGAACAAATTAATAATGCCACTATATATACTGTACACATGAATAACCTGCGACATATGCCACACATGTGCCAATAACACCTAGAACACATGCAGCATACTCGCCACTCAAACCTATCACATTGACTTACAATTGGGTTTATTGGACTAGGGCGTGGAGTTCATCATTATGACGGGAAAAATAACGCAACATGTAGCACTTTTTTTCCCATCAAATCTGACAAGAACTGCAACAGAGTCTACAACGGAGATGACAACAGAACATAACTTCTCTGTCGCTACTGGAGGCTGTTGGTTTTACTGAAAACAGTAATAGAGAGAGTGGCACTGCTGAGCATCAGCTGTATGTCAGATCCAGTGGCTGCTTATTGGCTCAGAATAAAGCAACCGCTAAGCAGTGCCATTCTCTATTTCTTTTATCGAATGAGATCTCTGAAATCTGCCAATGCGGCTCCACCCTGACGAACCAAACAGTGAAGTAACCAATGCTGGGCTGGTGGGCAGGCTCTTTCCTTCTGGGCACTGCTGCCTATCTGCCTCTTGATTGCTGCTTGATTATACAGAGGCGCTTCCTTTCCTTTGGGCCACCTTTCTGACATAAATAGGTAACGCACACCAGGTTACTTTACTGTGTTTGGGACTCTACCCAGTCTTAGCTACACACTGCTTTGGACATCTGTTTAGACCTATTTGTTAGCACAGATGCTCATAATTACCTCTTTAGATATTACCATTCTAGTGCTTGCACTCATTACTTGCCTTTTCTGTCCTCATATGGGTTATTTAGGCTGGACTCTTTAGCTCTGTTCCCCTTTGTATACCTGATGTTACCTGCCTTTCATTAGTACCATGCATGTTTCAACCCTATATTCATGTATCAATTACTATGAAATTGCTGTGGTACTAATTTGTGCACTTCTGTGGCCCATGTACAGTCCAATCTTGTTTTTGGATTATCTATATATTTTATATTTCCTCATTGTTTAATTTTTATTAATAGAATTGATATTTTTATATATAAATAGTGTCTGACTCCCGTTTCTCAGTTGTAAGGTATTGATTATACAGAGATAGACAACTTCCTCCCTCTTCTTCCCCTTACCATCTTTCTGAGTGTCTGATTAGTGGCTGCTTACAGATAAGCTTGATCAGACACCTAGTGTGAATAGATGTCAATGCTTAGTTATAATTGAAAACAACTGTGTGGGTGGCAGCCAAACAATCCACTGTGCACCAGCCCATCTGGCATTTGCCAGAACTGCCTGATTGCCAATCCGGCCCTGGTAATATGTGCCCCAAACATCCCCTATCTCCTGCTGTGAGGTCACTGTCTCATCGCAGCAAAACTGTATTGGGGCATATAAAATCCTGGCCAAAAGTTTTAAGACTGACACAAATTTTGTTTTTTACAAAGTTTGCTGCTTCAGTGTTTTCAGATCTTTTAGTCAGATTTGTCTTCCCGCTCCAAGAAGTACTATCACGTCACGCTGAGCGCATTGTTCGCGCTTTGTGAAGTAACAGTATGTCTAGGATTTAATATAGCGCCATTTTTCCCTGTCACGTTCATGAGCTGTGATAGCAGGCTGTCGGAGACAGTAGTTATCACAGCTCAATGTGCAGGGACCAATTGCGATGGTCCCGTCTCGGCAATTGTCGCTATTGGTTAGTCAGTGACTACTGACCAATAGTGGTGATCACTGACATCATTTCTTGCCCCTGACATCAGATCCTGCCGCACCCACCCTGAACTTCTCTGTTGGTGTTAGTAAGTCATTTAGATGTGTGAGAGAGAGTTGCTGCGAAATTCTAATATTAGAGCTTTTTTTTGTCTTCCTATGTCCTCCATCCACTTTCCAATCTTGTCCTAATCCTCCTTGTTTTGCCCTTGTCACTCCCACTTCCTAGTCATCAGGGCCACATTTTTTGGTCCCTGGGGTATATTTTTTGAAATATATTTTTTCAAAAAAAAATATAAAAATGTATTAAAAGAAAGTTCGTTTAGACAGTCATCAGCTAGTTAATTTAGTATTAGGGTTAGTTAGTGTCAGAGAACCATTAAAAGCGTAGCTAGGTTTAGCGTCAGGCAATTTAGCATCAGGAATCCGTTACCGTAGTTAGGTTTAGCATTAGGGATCCATCACTTTAGTTAGGTTTAGCGTCACGGAAGTTCACATAAAATCTAGTTAGGTTTAGTGTCAGGCATCCATCACCGTAGTAAAGTTTAGAGTAAGGGTGTGTGCACACGATGAGAGGCTTTTACGGCTGAAATGACAGACTGTTTTCAGGAGAAAACAGCTGCCTCGTTTCAGCCGTAATTCCTCCTCCTCGCATTTTGCGAGGCTTCTCTGAAAGCCGTAAATTTTGAGCTTTGCTTCATTGAGTTCAATGAAGTACGGCTCAAATTACGTCTGAAAGAAGTGTCCTGCACTTCTTTTAACGAGGCTGTATTTTTACGCGTCGTCGTTTGACAGCTGTCAAACGACGACGCGTAAATGACATGTTGTCTGCACAGTACGTCGGCAAACCCATTCAAATGAATGGGCAGATGTTTGCCGACGTATTGCAGCCCTATTTTCAGACGTGAAACGAGGCATAATACACCTCGTTTACGTCTAAAAATAGGTTGTGTGAACCCAGCCTAAGGGAAGCTCGGAATACTCTAGTTAGGTTTAGTGTCAGGGAATCATCGCCGTGGATAGGTTTAGCATCAGAAAAGTTCACATATAATCTAGTTAGGTTTTGTGTCAAACATACGTCACCATGGTTAGGTTTAGTTTCAGGGAAGCTCTGAATAATTGAATTAGGTTTAGTGTCAGGGAATCGTCACCGCAGTTAGGTTTAGCGTCAGAGAAGTTCACATAAAATCTAGTTAGGCTTAGTGTTAGGAACCCTCGCCCTAATTAGGTTTAGCGTCAGCTAAGTCCACATGTCCTATAAAAACAAAACAAAAAAATAAAAATAATATAAATATATAAAAAAAGAAAAAAATTAGTTTAGGTAGTTTTCTGCAGCATCTCAGCTAGTTAGTTTAGTATTAGAGTTAGGTAACTTCAGGAACAGTCAAAAAGGGAAGTTAGGTATAGCGTCAGGGAATTTAGTGTCAAGAATCAATCACCGTAGTTAGGTTTAGGCCGGGTTTACACGAGCACACGCAAAAAACGCGACGTTTTGCATGCGCAAAAGGCACTTAACAGCTCCGTGTGTCATCCCCGTATGATGCGCGGCTGCGTGATTTTCGCGCAGCCGCCATCATTATGACACTCCGTTTGGATGTTTGTAAACAGAAAAGCACGTGGTGCTTTTCTGTTTTCATTCATAGTTTGACAGCTGTTGTGCTTCCGTGTGGCATGCGTGATTTTCACGCACCCATTGACTTCAATGGGTGCGTGATGCGCGAACAACGCACAAATATAGGACATGTCGTGAGTTTTTCGCAGCGGACTCAAGCGGCGCATAAATCACGGACTGTCTGCACTGCCCCATAAACTAACATAGGTCCGTACGACACGCGTGAAAATCACGCGCGCTGCACGAACGTATTACACATTTGTCTAAACAAGCCCTTAGTGTTAGGGATCCATCACGGTAGTTAGGTGTAGCATCAGGAAAGCTTGGAATAATATAGTTAGGTTTAGTTTCAGGGAAGCTCGGAATAATCTAGTTAGGTTTAGTGTTAGGAACCCTCACCCTAGTTAGGTTTAGTGTCAGGGAAGTCCACTTGTTCTATAAAAAAAAAAAACACAACATTTTTTGGCTAGTTTAGGTAGCAGCCTATTGCTCCTAGTTAGGGAAGATATTATTTTTTTTTGCTGAATACCAAATACATTTTTTTATAAGTTTTATACGTGTCTATGCACAACATAACTAACATGTCCCAATGGGAATTTACTGTCGAAGAGGATTATTCACTTTTGGCCCCCGACACAGACTCATCCAGTGATGAAGAGGAGGAAAACCTCCTAGGAGATGCCCCAGGACCACCGCCACAGTTGAAACCCCTGAGAGAAGTGATCCCACCGCAGTTGAAACCCCCGAGCAAAGTGACCCCATATGGACCCCCACACCAGACAATTATAAGCCCCAAATCCCTGAGAACAGGGGCAGAACAGGGATCAAATTTATCATGGCAGGGCTCAGTGACATGAAATTTTTCAAGTTATTTTTTACTGATGACTTTATAGAGCTTATGGCGTCCCAGACTAATTGATATGCCCAACAGTACATCACCAAGAACCCCACAGAATTGTATGCCCAATCCCACAGGTGGACTCCTGTAGAGGCAGCAGAGTTGGGCAAGTTCAGGGGACTGCTCTTGAACATGGAGCTTCTGAAAAAGTCATCCATTAGGGCCTACTGTTGGACAGACATGTTATACGTACCACACCCCGATGTACCATATGGCCATGTCCAGGATGCGTTATGAGGCAATACTTCGCTTCTAATGAGCAGCGACCACCCCGAGATGACCCCAGTTTTGACCGTTTGTGTAAAGGATCTGCCAGACACAGCTTCTGTGTCAACGCCCGTAGTTAGTCAGTCTGCACCTGCTCCTAAGTCTGATAGAGTGACTCCTTCTTCTGCCACTCAGGCTGGGAGGCTGAGGAGTGGGAGAGCCTATCACCGCCTGGTCAGACGGAGCTAGCTCCCGCCCTCTGTCTATTTATACCTTCATTTCCGTCTTCTCCTTTGCCTGTGATTCTGTTTGTTTCCTGGCTCTGCTGCTGCTGCTGCTTGTACTATTTGTCCTCTGCTTCATATTGACCCTGGCTTTACTGACTACTCTCTTGCTCTGCGTTTGGTACCTCGTACACTCCTGGTTTGACTCGGCTCGTTCACTACTCTTGTGGCTCACGGTGTTGCCGTGGGCATCAGCCCCTTTTCCCTTAGCTTCTTTGTACCCTTGTCTGTCTGTTATGCACATAGTGAGAGTAGGGACCGTCGCCCAGTTGTACGCTGTCGCCTAGGACGAGCCGTTGCAAGTAGGCAGGGACTCAGTGGCGGGTAGATTAGGGCTCACCTGTCTTCTTCCCTACCCCGTCATTACATAATCACAGGCCCATATACCTTTTCTACCCTGGTCCCTGACACAACTATGGACCCCCTTGAGACCCTGGCTCAGCAAATGCAGGGCCTCTCCCTACAGGTCCAAGCTCTGACTCAGAGGGGCAACCTGCATGATGCTACCCTGGTAGTGCCCCCACCTCATCTCTTTAATCCCACCTCAAGATGCCTGACTGGTTCTCATGGGACCGGAAGACTTTTATCTCCTTTCGGGAGAGTTGTAGGGTCTATTTCTGTCTAAAGCCCCACTCCTCAGTTTCTGAGAGCCAGCGAGTGGGTATAATTATGTCCCGGCTCCAGGACGGGCCCCAAGAATGGGCCTTCTCCTTGGCTCCCGACGCCCCTGAGCTTTCCTCTGTTGACCTTTTTTTCTGCTCTCGGGCTCATATATGACGAGACTGACAAGACTGCCTTTGCCGAGAGTCAGCTGGTGACCTTACGTCAGGGTAAGAGACCCGTTGAGGAGTACTGCTCGGACTTTAGGAAGTGGTGTGTAGCTTCTCGGTGGAATGACACTGCCTTGAGGTGCCAGTTTAGATTGGGTCTGTCGAACGCCCTGAAGGACCTGTTAGTTAGCTATCCCTCTTCTGACTCTCTTGATCAGGTTATGGCTTTAGCGGTACGTCTTGACCGATGTCTCAGGGAACGATGACTTGAACGTTTTTGTGCCTTCTCCTCTGGCTCCCCCCATGATGGCTCCCGAGGTGCCGTTGCTTCGTTCTTCCACGGAAAACTCCAATGAACCTATGCAACTCGGGGCCTCCGTGTCTCCCCAACAACATAGAGAGTTCCGCAGGAAGAATGGTCTCTGCTTCTACTGTGGGGATGACAAGCATCAAGTGAACAACTGTCCTAGGCGTAAGAATAAGCAGCCGGAAAACTTCCGCGCCTAAGTGACCATCGGGGAGGTCGCTTGGACGCACAGGTATTTCCCGTGAATATGAAACCTAATAAGATCTTGCTTCCCTTTCAGGTCTCTTTTGGTGGTAGGTCTGCTACCGGCAATGCCTTCGTGGATTCAGGGTCTTCTGCTAATATTATGTCTGTGGAATTTGCTATGTCTCTAGCTATGCCATTGATTGAATTGCCTAAACCTGTCCCGGTAGTGGGTATCGACTCCACTCCTCTTGCTAATGGTTATTTTACGCAGCATACCCCTGTTTTTGGACTCCTTGTTGGCTCCATGCATTTGGAGCAGTGCTCTGTACTGGTGATGCAGGGATTATCGTCCGATTTGGTTTTAGGCCTACCCTGGTTGCAGATGCATAATCCCACTTTTAACTGGAATACTGGGGATCTTACCAAATGGTGTAATGAATGCATGACGTCATGTTTTTCTGTTAATTTTATTTCTCTCCCTGAGTAGGTGAACACTCTACCTGAGTTTATTCAGGACTTCGCTGATGTTTTTTCTAAAAAGGCTTCCGAAGTTCGTATATGAGGAGACATAGTCCACAACATCCTTAGGCAGCGTGGGCTACCAATACTGGTGGGCTATGAAGTCCTGAGTCTTTCGAACACCAGAGTGCCCCACCAATTTAGAGCTGTGTCCCCAGCGGAGAACTCTCTTCCTATCAGTAAGGCGGACAAAAGTCTTTCCAGGAGGAATGTCTCTAATTTGCAATGGGCTAGCAACAATAATCTTAGATGGCTCTATAATACATTGGGAAATCTCAGGGTCATTAATCTCAAATGATCGAGACAGGGTGTCAACCTTGACATTCTTATCAGCAGGACGGAAGTGAATTGAAGCAGGAATTGAAATCTAGCGAAGAACAATGACCACGTGGCTTGGCGACGATTTAGTCATTGTGCTGACTGTAAGTACCTAAGGTTCTTGTGATCCGTATAAATGATAATAGGGTGGACCGCGCCCTCCAGCAAGTGTCTCCATTCCTCTAATGCCAACTTGACGGCCAGTAACTCCCGATCCCTGATGTAATAATTGCGCTCTGCCGGAGAGAACAATTTCGAAAAGAAGCCACAAGTCACCATCTTGCCCTTGGAGTTCTTTTGACCTAGAAGGGCTCCAGCACCAATGGAAGATGCATCCACTTCCAGAAGTAACTGCAGAGAAGCATCAGGGTGATGAAGAAAAGACGCTGAGGTGAACGCGCTCTTGAGCTTAGTAAATGCCGATTCTGCCTCTGGAGGCCAAACCTTGGCGATCGCCCCCTTCTTGCTGAGGGCTGAGATTGGGGCAGTCAGAGTTGAGAAGTTCGGGATAAATTGCTGATAGAAGTTCGCGAATCCCAGAAATCTTTGTATGGGCCCAAGGCCCTGTGGATGTTGCCACTCTAAGATGGATCTCACCTTCTCTGGGTCCATCTTGAGGCTATGGTCAGAAACGATGTAGCCCAGGAAGAGCAGAGAGTTTCTCCTGAACACACATTTCTTAATTTTAGCGTATAGGCGGTTCTCCTTTAACTCTTTCAGGACCAAGGTTCATCGATGCCTCAATGACAAGCCCCATTTTTTCAAATCCGACATGTGTCATTTTATGTGGTAATAACTCTGGAATGCTTTTTCCTATCCAAGCGATTCAGAGACTGTTTTCTCGTGACATATTGTACTTTATGTTAGTGGAAAAATTTGGTCAATAAATTCATAGCTTATTTGTGAAAAACACCAAAATTGTAAGAAAATGTGCAAAAATTATAATTTTTCTACTTTTAAATGTAATCTACTTGTAAAACAGATAGTAATACCACACAAAATTGTTGCTAATTAACATCCCCCATATGTCTACGTTATATTTGCATTGGTTTTTGAACATTATTTTATTTTTCTAGGACGTTACAAGGCTTAGAACTTTAGCAGCAATTTCTTACATTTTCAAGAAAATTTCAAAAGGCTATTTTGTCAAGGACCAGTTCAGTTCTGAAGTGGCTTTGAGGGCCTTATGTACTAGATAGACCCCATAAATCACCCCATTTTAAAAACTGCACCCCTCAAAGTATTCAAAACAGCATTCAGAAAGTTTCTTAACCCTTTAGGCGTTTCACAGGAATTAAAGCAAAGTAGAGGTGAAATTTAGAAATTTCATTTTTTTTGCCGATATTCATTTGTAATACATTTTTGTCTGTAACACAGAAGGTTTTACCAGAGAAATGCAACTCAATATTTATTGCCCAGATTCTGCAGTTTTTAGAAATATCCCACATGTGGCTCTAGTGTGATAATGGACTGAAGCACCGTCCTCAGAAGCAAAGGAGCACCTAGAGGATTTTGCAGTCTCCATTTTTTAGAATATATTTTAGGCACCATGTCAGGTTTGAAGAGGTCTCGTGGTGCTAAAACAGTGGAATCTCCCCAAAAGTGGTTTTGGAAACTACTCACCTCAAGGAATTTATCTAGGGGTATAGTTAGCATTTTGACCCGACAGGTCTTTTGCTATATTTATTGGAATATGTCTGTGAAAATGAAAATCTACTCTTTTTCTGAAAAAATATTAAAAAAAATGAAATTTTTAAAAGGAATAAAGAATAAAAAGCACCCCAAAACTTGAAAAGCTATTTCTCACGATTACGGCAATGTGGTAATAAACTGCTGTTTGGACCCACTGCAGAGCTCAGAAGGGAAGGAGCGCCATTTGGCTTTTGGAGCGCAGATTTTGCTTGGTAGTCTTCATTGGTACCATTTTAGGGTACATGTGATTTTCTGATCACTTTTTATTCGATTTTTTTTGGCAAGCAAAGTGACAAAAAAAACATACATTTTGACAATGTTTTTTGTCATTTTTTTTACAGTTTTCACCGTGTGCTATAAATGACATTTTACTTTATTCTGCAGGTCGGTACGATTACGGCGATACCATATGTATATTGTTTTTTTTATTTTTTGTGGCGTTTGCGCAATAAAATCACTTTATGAGAGCCATAATTTTTTTATTTTTCAGTCAAAAAAGCTGTGTAAGGGCTTGTTTTTTGCGGGACGGGTTGTAGTTTTTATTGGTATTATTTTGGGGTAAATGCGAATTTTTGATCAATTTTTATTCCATAATTTGGTAGGGGTGATGTCCAAAAAAGTGATGCTAGTATTGATTTTTAATTATTTTTTGCGGGAAAAATAATATTATAGTTTTATAGTTGGGGTCGTTGCGAATGTGGTGATACCAAATATGTGTACTTTTTTAACGTTTTATTTTTTTTCCTATAATAAAAGACTTAATATAGGAAAAAATGCATTTTTTGTTTTTACACTTTTATAAAACATTTTTATTACTTTTTTTTACTTGAAGACCTGCAGCACTGATGGCTGCTATAATACATTACACTACCTAGGTAGTGTAACGTGTTATAAACTGTCAGTGTGACGTTGACAGTCACACTGACAGGAAGCCTATGAGGACCAGCTGGTCCTCATAGGCTTCCGTGAATGACAGACTGGAGGCCATTGTATGGCCTCCGGTTTTGTCATGCAACCGACAGCAGCACACGCTATCGGTCCTCGGGAAAGTTTGTTGCAGCAACAAACTTTCCAGTTTGTTACTACAACACACTTTCCCTGCAATCACATGATCGGGAGCTGAACCAATCAGGTCCCGGTCATGTCTCCGGGACCAGAAATATCGCGATTAATAGCGCGATTCGGGTGTCAGCACTACTCTTGACACCCGGATCGCGTTTTTAACACCCACTGTGAATTCACGTAGGCGCAGCACAGAGCACAGCAAGCGCCGACGTGAATTTACTGTGGGCGGTCATACGAAGGAAGAAAAAGGAGGATCCTATAGGGCGCTGCTGCGTGGTTGTGGTGGAAAGTCAATGAAAAATAGAAGATATATAATAATTATTTATTGAACAATAGGTGGCTACGCGTTTCAACACTGAACTAGTGTCTTCCTCAGGCCATTAAAAACATATACAGAGGGGTTCCTTATATACCTATAGATATTAGACAAACAAGAGTCAGAGGTGGGAGAGGTCAAGAAGTTAATTAGAACATCATGATTAACAGCTGTATCAAAGGGCTAACTTAGAAAAAATCATTAACACATAAATTAACACCTGCACAGGGGAAAGAAAAAAACGGGAATCACACCCGTATTAATTTCATAGAATAAATAAATGAATGAATACATAAATAAATGTTGAATCCATCATACACAACAATGAAATAGTGTATAAACAAATATACATGTAAAAATATCATTAAAAACAAGAAATGCATTACATTAAATAATGAATTGACAGAAAAATAAATATATATATATGAGCGTGTGTAGTTTGATACAGTAAATGTTTTTTAGTGTCTCTAATATTATTGTTAGATGATGTAAAAAATAATAAAGAAAATAGAATGTATAAAAATATATATTTTAAAAACCATCAGATGTATAAAACCGGTGTACAAAAACGCAAAGTGTCAATGGTAGCCAAATCAGCTTGACATACGATTTTACAATCAGAAAAAAAAACACAATAATGGTTATCCATTACTATGTGACAAAACGAAAAAGTAGAGACTATAAGTATAAACAAAATTTAACATATATATATATATATAAGAAAAAATAAACATCTAAGAAAAAATAGATATTTTTTTCCCTTTTTATATATAAAAGCCGCAATGGTTTGATAATAAGGACGGTTCACATTACTAACCCCATTGGTAGCATGCAAACCGACCTATTAGTGTAAATCATAGGTCATTAATATTTGAAATACTGCTGCAGAAATATCTGTCACTTACGCAGCAGAAATTTAGAATGTCAAACACAAGCGCTAAAATGAGCCGTATTTAAACGGCATTTATACATATCAGTGTTGTCAATAAAAAAATGACAAAATGCCAATATTTTATTAATAACAGAATCACAAAAAGCTATCAGCGAAGTGCAAAATATTAAAAGGAGTAAACAGATATAACTATAAGCAACAAAGGAAATAATCCGATTATTAAAAAATTATCCTAGTATAATATATAATATTTATATTTAGAATACAAATATATAAAAAAAGAAGAAAAGAATAAATAGATGACACTTAGTCAGCCATATTTAGACGGTACTTATGGATGACTTATATTGTCCACCCATAATTGAAGGTATTAAATATAGTAATTAACAAAGTCACAAAGGGCAATTGATGAAAGGCAAAATTTTAGAAGAATAGTTATTTAAGGGCAAACAAACAGTGAATTTTTGATTAACCAACAAGAATTAACGGGTTACTAAAATAGCATGTGATATTATCTCCGTAGCTAAGCAACCAAGAGGATCGTCAACAATATTATTAATAAAGAATCCCTAGGGCCAGTGTTAAAATTCAAAGGGGACACATTCAAGGGGTCAACGTTATATGTAGAGATGAGCGAACTTATCAAAAGTTCGGTTCGGCTAGTTCGCCGAATTTCACAAAAAAGTTCGGTTCGGACCGAACTAGTTCTGACCGAACCTGTCACTTACGTGCGCCGAGCATGCTACTGTCCAGGGTGCTGATAGAGTTAATGGGCTGCACTAACTCTTTCAGCAACCTTGACAGTACATGCTCGGCGCGCGGAAAACACTATTTATGTAATAAAAAAATAAAAATTATACGTTCGTACTTACTTTCCTCCTGTCCGGCCTCCAGCGATGACGTTTCATCCCTTTCGCCGCTGCAGCCAATCACAGGCTGTAGTGGCGGTCACGCACGTCAGGATGACGCTTCATCCCACGTGACCGCCTCTGCAGCCAATCACAGGCTGCAGCGGCGACATGAATGAAACGTCATCGCTGGAGGCCGGACAGGAGGAAAGTAAGTATGAACGTATTATTATTATTTTTTGGCATGTATGTATGTATGTTGGCATGTATGTATGTTGTCATGTATGTATGTATGTATATCTGTGCATGTATGTTGGCATGTATGTATATATGTGCATGTTTGTATGTATATTTGCATGTATATATTTGCATGTATGTATGTATGTATGTATGTATGTTTGCATGTATGTATTTTTGCATGTATGTTGTCATGTATGTATGTATGTTGTCATGTATGTATATATGTGCATGTGTGTATGTATATTTGTATGTATGTATGTTTGCATGTATGTGTGTTTGCATGAATGTATGTTTGCATGTATGTATGCATGTTTGTATGTATATTTGCATGTGTGTATATATATATGTATGTATGTATGTTGTCATCTATGCATGTATGTTGTCATGTATGTATATATGTGCATGTATGTTGGCATGTATGTATATATGTGCATGTGTGTATGTATGTATATTTGCATGTATGTATGTTGTCATGTATGTATGTATATATGTGCATGTATGTTTGCATGTATGTTGGCATGTATGTATACATGTGCATGTTTGTATGTATATTTGCATGTATATATGTTTGCATGTGTGTATGTATGTTTGCATGTATGTATGTTTGCATGTATGTATGTTGTCATGTATGTTTGTATGTATGTTGTCATGTATGTATGTATATATGTGCATGTATGTATGTTTGCATGTTTTTATTTTTGCATGTATGTTTGCATGTATGTTTATATATATGTGCATGTATGTAATTATGTTTGCATGTATTTATGTTTGCATGTATATTTGTGCATGCTTGTATATATGTATGTATGTATCTTTGCATGTTTGTTTGTATGTATGTGTATGTTTTCATGTGTGTGTGTATGCATGTATGTATGATAGTTTGCATGTATATATGTGTGTATGTTTGCATGTATGTATATTTGCATGTATATATGTGCATGCTTGTATATATGTATGTATGTTTGTATATATGTATGTATGTATATTTGTATATATGTATGTATGGCCATGTATGATACTGTCTGCTGGCGCCCTGTATCTAAGTCAACTTCACGGCAGGCTTCTATACATGGTATAACAGTCAGTATCACACATTAAACTGAATCTAAGCCTACGACATGTTTTATTTCATTTTTTTTTTTTTTTTACAGGTTTGGTGTTTGGACTACGTCGGTTTCGAGGACTACTTAGATGACGTTTTTTTTTTCTACAATAAAATGGTTAATGAGGGTTGTGTTGGGGGTGCTTTATTTCAATAAAATATTTTATCTATATCTTTGTCTTTTCAAATTTTATTATTACCACTTTAGTAATGGCCGCTGTCTGAGTGACAACATCCATTACTAAGGCGAGGCTTAGTGTTAGCCGGTGCAGAGGCTAACACTAACCACCATTATTACCCCGGTACCCAAAACCACCAGGGGTGCCGGGAAGAGCCAGGTACGATCCAGTACCCGACCATCTGTTGTGATGGTCGGGCCCTGGGGCGGCCGCAGGCTGGTATTATGAGGCTGGGAAGGGCCAAAAACAGTGGACCTTCCCACCCTTGTAATGCTAGGCTGCTGCTGCTGTGTTGTATCTGGCTGGTTATAAAAGTGGGGGGGACCCCACGTCATTTTTTTTAAATTATTTATTTATTTACATTTTTTTTTTAAAAAAGACATGGGGTTCCACCCAATTTATCATAACCAGCCACATACAACACAGTGTTATTAGCCTGGGAATGGACAAAACCAGTGGCCCTTCCCACCCATGTAATGCCAGACTGCTGCGGCCTTGTATATGGCTGGTTATTAAAAATGTGGGGGACCCGTCTATTGCTAAATTTGTTAAATTCAAAAAAAAAAACGACGTGGGGGTCCCCCCCATTTTTATAACCAGCCCGATACAACACAGCAGCTGCAGCCTAGCATTACAAGG
The DNA here is from genome assembly GCF_050947455.1 of Rhinoderma darwinii. Lineage (NCBI taxonomy): Eukaryota > Metazoa > Chordata > Amphibia > Anura > Rhinodermatidae > Rhinoderma > Rhinoderma darwinii. The sequence continues at coordinate 97,289,774 of NC_134692.1, forward strand.
GTGGGAAGGTCCACTGATTTTGGCCCTTCCCAGCCTCATAATACCAGCCTACGGCCGCCCCAGTACCCGACCATCACAACAGATGGTCGGGTACTGGATCGTACCAAGCTCTTCCCGGCACCCCTGGTGGTGGTGGGTACCGGGGTAATAATGGGTGGTTAGTGCTAGCCTCTGCACCGGCTAACACTAAGTACCGCCTTAATAATGGATGCTGTCAATCAGCCAACTGCCATTATCTAGGCACTAATAAAGTTTGAAAAAAAAACACAAAGACAATTCTTTTTTATTGAAATAAGAAATCCCCAACAAAACCCTCGTTAACCATTTTATTAAAATTTGAAAAAACGCAGATCTACGCAGTAGTCCAACGAATTGAAGATGTAGTCCAATCGGTACATCAAAATCTGCAACAACATAAAAAAACAGTTATCAATGTGAACAATACCAATACTTCTACTCACCTACACACATATATACACGCACACACAAACAAACAACCATACACAGACACACACATATATACACAAACACAACAAGATATACACACACACACACACACACACACACACACATAAACAGACAAACACACATATACACGAACTCACACATATACAAACAAAAACACACATATCCAAACACACACACACACACACACAGTTATACACACACATACACGAACACATATACACGAACACATATACACAAACAAAAACACACATACCCAAACACACATATACACAAACACACCCATATATACACACAAACACACACCCATATACACACATATACACATATACAAAAACACACACAAACATCTACACACAAACATATACACAAATACACCCATATATACACAAACATATACACAAAACACATATACACAAACACACCCATATATACACACACATATACACAAACACACATATAAAAACAAAAACAGACAAAGTCACATACCCAAACACACACATACACAAACACGGTTTCTTTTAAATGCTGCTGGGGAACCCGCTCGATCCACTATATAAGGCTGCGCTACAGTGCAGCATTTAAAAGAAACAGGATCCTGACCTGTCCATATAGTTTAAGGCAGCACAGAGTATTTCAGGAGATGAGCGTTCAGATTCAGTGCTGCTGCGAACTCTGCTCTTACCATTACGTAGCTCTCAGTCTGTTACCTCTCTTCCACTCCTGTCCTCCAGAACACCTTCACATGATTGGCAAGTCACCACGTAATGGTAAGAGCAGAGTTCACAGCAGCACAGAGTATTTCAGGAGATGAGCGTGCGGATCTTGTGCGGGGTGGTGACTTGCCAATCATGTGAAGGTGTTATTGAGGACAGGAGTGGAGGAGAGGTAACAGACTGAGCTACGTAATGGTAAGAGCAGAGTTCACAGCAGCACTGAATCTGCACGCTCCTCTCCTGAAATACTCTGTGCTGCTGTGAACTCTGTTCTTACCATTACGTAGCTCAGTCTGTTACATCTCCTCCACTCCTGTCCTCTATAACACGTTCACATGATTGGCAAGTCACCACCACGCACAAGATCTGCACGCTCATCTCCTGAAATACTCTGTGCTGCTGTGAACTCTGCTCTTACCATTACGTGGTGACTTGCCAATCATGTGAAGGTGTTATTGAGGACAGAAGTGGAGGAGAGATAACAGACTGAGAGCTACGTAATGGTAAGAGCAGAGTTCACAGCAGCACTGAATCTGCACGCTCATCTCCTGAAATACTCTGTGCTGCCTTAAATTCTGTGGACAGGTCAGGATCCTGTTTCTTTTAAATGCTGCACTGTAGCGTAGCCTTATATAGTGGATCGAGCGGGTTCCCTAGCAGCATTTAAAAGAAACAGGATCCTGACCTGTCCACAGAGTTTAAGGCAGCACAGATTATTTCAGGAGATGAGCACGGGCAGCCGTTCGTTTTTCCGAGCCGTGCTCCCATCATGCACACGACCGTAAAAATACCCGTTATTGCGGGTCGTAATTACGACCCGCAATAACGGGCTCATAGACTTCTGTTACCCACGGGTACCTTTCCGTATTCTCACGGGAAGGTGCCCGTGCCGTTAAAAAAATAGAACATGTTCTATTTTTCGGGCCGTGCTGCTATAATTATAATGACAGCACGGTTCGCAAAAGCGGCCGGCTGCCCGTGGCCGGCCGGCCGTGCTCGTAGTTACGAGTCGTAATTACGAGCACGGCCCGTAAAATAAAAAAATAGAACATGTTCTATCTTTTTAACGGCACGGGCACCTTCCCGTGAGAAAACGGGAAGGTACCCGTGGCTAACAGAAGTCTATGGGCCCGCTATTTCGGGTCGTAATTACGACCCGTGATAACGGGTGTTTTTATGGTCGTGTGCATGAGGCCCCGTAATGACGGGTGGCTACATGTGTGCACCCGTCATTACGGCAGCGTTGCTAGGCGACGTCAGTAAGGGTATGTGCACACACACTAATTACGTCCGTAATGGACGGACGTATTTCGGCCGCAAGTACCGGACCGAACACCCTGCAGGGAGCCGGGCTCCTAGCATCATATTTATGTACGATGCTAGGAGTCCCTGCCTCTCCGTGGAACTACTGTCCCGTACTGAAAACATGATTACAGTACGGGACAGTTGTCCTGCAGAGAGGCAGGGACTCCTAGCATCGTACATAACTATGATGCTAGGAGCCCGGCTCCCTGCACTGTGTTCGGTCCGGTACTTGCGGCCGAAATACGTCCGTCATTTACGGACGTAATTAGTGTGTGTGCACATACCCTAAATAGTCACTGTCCAGGGTGTTGAAAGAGTTAACTGATCGGCAGTAACTGTTTCAGTACCCTGGACAGTGACTACCGATCACAGTACCTGTAAAAAAAAAGACGTTCATACTTACCGAGAACTTTCTGCTTCCTCCAGTCCGGTCTCCTGGCCGTTGCCTTGGTGACGCGTCCCTCTCGACATCCGGCCCGACATTCCTTGATGACGATGCAGCCCATGTGAGCGCTGCAGCCAATCACAGGCTGCCGCGGCCTCTGCAGCCAATCACAGGCTGCAGAGGCCTCTGCAGCCAATCACAGGCTGCCGCGTCAGAAAAGGTCGGACTGGAGGAAGAAGAGGGACTCGTCACTAAGACAACGACCGGGTACGTATGAAATGCTTTTTATTTTATTTTTAATCAGCAGCCTCTTTTCTCTATCAGTGATTGATAGAGATAAGTGGCTGCCGATTTGTATAATGTTTTTGACCGGGTTCGGTCAAAACGGGTTCGGCCGAACCCGGTGAAGTTCGGATTCGCTGCGAACCGAACTTTACCGGAAGTTCGGACCGAAACCGGGTTCGGTTGTCCCGGTTCGCTCATCTCTAGTTATATGTATTCATGTGAATCAAATGTGTATATACGAATGTATATCAAATCAATTACCTTTGTATCCTGTAATAAGATTAAATATAAATATCTATATACATTTTTTTTTTTTAAAATTGAACAACATTATACGATAAAATTCCATATGAGTTGAGAGGTGAATAAGACATCAGTCCAAGGAAGATTCTGAAATATCATTAAGACCTCGTGGATTCAATGTCTGTAACTTAAAAATCCAATAGTTCTCCCTTTGTTTCAATTTATAAAATCTATTAGAGACATCACATGAAATGTGTTCAATGGGAATAATATTTAATGTGTCAAACTGTCTGTTGTGAAAAGAGGCACAATGTCGGGAGAGACTGTGTTTGAGAAAACCAGTGTTGACGTTGAATCTATGGTTATTCATTCTAGTACGTAGGCATTGCGTGGTTCTACCAACATATTGCAAGTGGCAAGGACATTCAATCAGGTATACTACATACGAACTGCCGCAGTTAAGAAAAGTTTTAATTTGAAAAAATTCCTTTGTGACTGTAGATGTAAAAGTGGTTCGTCTATGAAGGATGTTATTACAACATAAACAACGTGGGTGACCACATTTAAATGCGCCACAAATAGTGGGAAACAATTTAAAACTTGGTAGTTTAGATTTGCGTACTCTGCTAGGCGCAAGGATATTTCTCAAAGTCTGTGCCCGTCTAAAAATAATTTTTGGCATATCTGATAAATCGTTAACCAGATGAGGATCATTTTTTAAAATATTCCAATGTTTGGATAAAATAGTTCTAATAGTTTTGTTCTCACTGTTAAAAGTCGTAATAAAATTAGTATTTCTATAGGTAGACTCAGTTTTCTTACGGATATGGTTAATACAAAGCTCTTGAGACAGCTTAGCGGCTTTGCACCGTGCTCCCTTAATCAGATTAGTCGGGAAATTCTTCTCCCTGAATCTCTTTTCAAGGACCGTACATTCTCTATTAAAATCACTGTCCTTAGTGCAATTTTTCCTAACCCTTCGGAATTGTCCGAAGGGCACATTTTTAATCCAATTAGGATAGTGCGCACTTTTAAAATCTTAATAACTATTAACATCAACTGACTTAAAATGTGTTTTGGTGTTAAAAACATGGTTAGTAAGGTCATAACTGATTGTCAGATCTAAAAAGTCAATTGATGTTACGGAAAAGGTGTGTGTGAAAGACAATCCGAAATTATTATCATTTAAAATCTCCATAAATTTAAAAGCCCCATTCTTATCACCTTTCCATATAAAAAAGAGATCATCTATGTAACGTTTGTACAATAAAATGTTATCTTTAAAAGGGTGGTCTCCATAGATGTATTCTTCTTCGAAGGCTCCCATATATAAATTCGCATATGATGGTGCAAAGCGTGTGCCCATGGCACAACCCTTGATTTGATTAAAAAACTCATTCCCAAAGGTAAAAAGGTTATGTGTCAGAATAAATTTAATACAGTTACTTAAAAAACTAGCCTGCGCTGTTGGAATGGCGTGCTAGTTGCTAAAACGGAATTAATTACTTCTAGGCCCTTGTTATGTGGAATATTACTATAAAGGGCATTCACGTCAGCTGTTAGGAAATGTATTGGAAATATATCTAGATCAGTGTTCAGATTTAGTAATTCTCTTATTAACTGATCAGAATCTTTTAAATAAGAGGGTAAGTTATGCACAAAGGGTTGTAAATGTAAATCTACAAAGTGGGAAAGATTACTTGTTAATGAACCGATTCCAGAAATGATAGGGCGTCCAGGGGGATTAGTAGGAGATTTGTGGATTTTCGGAAGGTGATAGATAAACGGTATGTTAGGAAAGGGAACATGTAAAAATCTTTTTTCTTTTTTTGTGAGTAACCCGTTACTATCAGCTGTGTCAATTAGAACTTTATATTCATGTATGTAAGATGTCAAAGGATTAAAAGATAATTTATGATAAAAAGTGTTATCGGTTAAAATAAGTGAAGTTTCATTCAAATATTTACTTTTATCTTGAATCACAATACCGCCCCCTTTATCTGCGGGGCGGATTACGATGTCTATGTTGTTACGTAATGATTTAACAGCCCTTCTCTCATGTCGTGTAAGATTGTCTGATAGAATACGGGGATTATCCAATATTCTAAAATCATTACCCACCAGAGTGGAAAAGGTATCAATAAAAGAACCTTGGTGGTGTAATGGATAAAAATCTGATTTTGGACGCACATCTACTGGAACAAATACAGAAGTGGTAAGAACTGTTGATCCCATATCTTATGAGCCCCAAAGCCCAGTCCATAACTCATTTCTTTCCGAAAATCCAACGTATCTCAACAAAAAGAAAACTAGATACAGAGGAAGAAGAGGCGGAAAGAAACGACGTAAATCAATCAGTATCATTCAACACAAAGAGGAATTGCACAAAACTATAAAAATATTTAATTTATCATCTTATAATCTAGGTATACACGAAGAAAGTTTATTGAATAAAGGTCTCTCCTTTTGCCCTACTACATCAGCAGATTCTTTTGAACTTTTCATGGACCTCAATAGGTTCGTTAGAAAACTAACACTAATGAGGCATTTTTCTATTTTAAAATCTCATTCATTACCTTCTAATATCATTGATCCGAATATGATTGATACCACTTCTGTATTTGTTCCAGTAGATGTGCGTCCAAAATCTGATTTTTATCCATTACACCACCAAGGTTCTTTTATTGATACCTTTTCCACTCTGGTGGGTAATGATTTTAGAATATTGGATAATCCCCGTATTCTATCAGACAATCTTACACGACATGAGAGAAGGGCTGTTAAATCATTACGTAACAACATAGACATCGTAATCCGCCCCGCAGATAAAGGGGGCGGTATTGTGATTCAAGATAAAAGTAAATATTTGAATGAAACTTCACTTATTTTAACCGATAACACTTTTTATCATAAATTATCTTTTAATCCTTTGACATCTTACATACATGAATATAAAGTTCTAATTGACACAGCTGATAGTAACGGGTTACTCACAAAAAAAGAAAAAAGATTTTTACATGTTCCCTTTCCTAACATACCGTTTATCTATCACCTTCCGAAAATCCACAAATCTCCTACTAATCCCCCTGGACGCCCTATCATTTCTGGAATCGGTTCATTAACAAGTAATCTTTCCCACTTTGTAGATTTACATTTACAACCCTTTGTGCATAACTTACCCTCTTATTTAAAAGATTCTGATCAGTTAATAAGAGAATTACTAAATCTGAACACTGATCTAGATATATTTCCAATACATTTCCTAACAGCTGACGTGAATGCCCTTTATAGTAATATTCCACATAACAAGGGCCTAGAAGTAATTAATTCCGTTTTAGCAACTAGCAGGCCATTCCAACAGCGCAGGCTAGTTTTTTAAGTAACTGTATTAAATTTATTCTGACACATAACCTTTTTACCTTTGGGAATGAGTTTTTTAATCAAATCAAGGGTTGTGCCATGGGCACACGCTTTGCACCATGATATGCGAATTTATATATTGGAGCCTTCGAAGAAGAATACATCTATGGAGACCACCCTTTTAAAGATAACATTTTATTGTACAAACGTTACATAGATGATCTCTTTTTTATATGGAAAGGTGATAAGAATGGGGCTTTTAAATTTATGGAGATTTTAAATGATAATAATTTCGGATTGTCTTTCACACACACCTTTTCCGTAACATCAATTGACTTTTTAGATCTGACAATCAGTTATGACCTTACTAACCATGTTTTTAACACCAAAACACATTTTAAGTCAGTTGATGTTAATAGTTATTTAGATTTTAAAAGTGCGCACTATCCTCCTTGGATTAAAAATGTGCCCTTCGGACAATTCCGAAGGGTTAGGAAAAATTGCACTAAGGACAGTGATTTTAATAGAGAATGTACGGTCCTTGAAAAGAGATTCAGGGAGAAGAATTTCCCGACTAATCTGATTAAGGGAGCACGGTGCAAAGCCGCTAAGCTGTCTCAAGAGCTTTGTATTAACCATATCCGTAAGAAAACTGAGTCTACCTATAGAAATACTAATTTTATTACGACTTTTAACAGTGAGAACAAAACTATTAGAACTATTTTATCCAAACATTGGAATATTTTAAAAAATGATCCTCATCTGGTTAACGATTTATCAGATATGCCAAAAACTATTTTTAGACGGGCACAGACTTTGAGAAATATCCTTGCGCCTAGCAGAGTACGCAAATCTAAACGACCAAGTTTTAAATTGTTTCCCACTATTTGTGGCGCATTTAAATGTGGTCACCCACGTTGTTTATGTTGTAATAACATCCTTCATAGACGAACCACTTTTACATCTACAGTCACAAAGGAATTTTTTCAAATTAAAACTTTTCTTAACTGCGGCAGTTCGTATGTAGTATACCTGATTGAATGTCCTTGCCACTTGCAATATGTTGGTAGAACCACGCAATGCCTACGTACTAGAATGAATAACCATAGATTCAACGTCAACACTGGTTTTCTCAAACACAGTCTCTCCCGACATTGTGCCTCTTTTCACAACAGACAGTTTGACACATTAAATATTATTCCCATTGAACACATTTCATGTGATGTCTCTAATAGATTTTATAAATTGAAACAAAGGGAGAACTATTGGATTTTTAAGTTACAGACATTGAATCCACGAGGTCTTAATGATATTTCAGAATCTTCCTTGGACTGATGTCTTATTCACCTCTCAACTCATATGGAATTTTATCGTATAATGTTGTTCAATTTTAAAAAAAAAAAATTTATATAGATATTTATATTTAATCTTATTACAGGATACAAAGGTAATTGATTTGATATAGATTCGTATATACACATTTGATTCACATGAATACATATAACGTTGACCCCTTGAATGTGTCCCCTTTGAATTTTAACACTGGCCCTAGGGATTCTTTATTAATAATATTGTTGACGATCCTCTTGGTTGCTTAGCTACGGAGATAATATCACATACTATTTTAGTAACCCGTTAATTCTTGTTGGTTAATCAAAAATTCACTGTTTGTTTGCCCTTAAATAACTATTCTTCTAAAATTTTGCCTTTCATCAATTGCCCTTTGTGACTTTGTTAATTACTATATTTAATACCTTCAATTATGGGTGGACAATATAAGACATCCATAAGTACCGTCTAAATATGGCTGACTAAGTGTCATCTATTTATTATTTTCTTCTTTTTTTATATATTTGTATTCTAAATATAAATATTATATATTATACTAGGATCATTTTTTAATAATCGGATTATTTCCTTTGTTGCTTATAGTTATATCTGTTTACTCCTTTTAATATTTTGCACTTCGCTGATAGCTTTTTGTGATTCTGTTATTAATAAAATATTGTCATTTTGTCATTTTTTTATTTGTCACTTTGACAACACTGATATGTATAAATGCCGTTTAAATACGGCTCATTTTAGCGCTTGTGTTTGACATTCTAAATTTCTGCTGCGTAAGTGACAGATATTTCTGCAGCAGTATTTCAAATATTAATGACCTATGATTTACACTAATAGGTCGGTTTGCATGCTACCAATGGGGCTAGTAATGTGAACCGTCCTTATTATCAAACCATTGCGGCTTTTATATATAAAAAAGGAAAAAAATATCAATTTTTTCTTAGATGTTTATTTTTTCTTATATATATATATATGTTACATTTTGTTTATACTTATAGTCTCTACTTTTTCGTTTTGTCACATAGTAATGGATAACCATTATTGTGTTTTTTTTCTGATTGTAAAATCGTATGTCAAGCTGATTTGGCTACCATTGACACTTTGCGTTTTTGTACACCGGTTTTATACATCTGATGGTTTTTAAAATATATATTTTTATACATTCTATTTTCTTTATTATTTTTTACATCATCTAACAATAATATTAGAGACACTAAAAAACATTTACTGTATCAAACTACACACGCTCATATATATATATTTATTTTTCTGTCAATTCATTATTTAATGTAATGCATTTCTTGTTTTTAATGATATTTTTACATGTATATTTGTTTATACACTATTTCATTGTTGTGTATGATGGATTCAACATTTATTTATGTATTCATTCATTTATTTATTCTATGAAATTAATACGGGTGTGATTCCCGTTTTTTTCTTTCCCCTGTGCAGGTGTTAATTTATGTGTTAATGATTTTTTCTAAGTTAGCCCTTTGATACAGCTGTTAATCATGATGTTCTAATTAACTTCTTGACCTCTCCCACCTCTGACTCTTGTTTGTCTAATATCTATAGGTATATAAGGAACCCCTCTGTATATGTTTTTAATGGCCTGAGGAAGACACTAGTTCAGTGTTGAAACGCATAGCCACCTATTGTTCAATAAATAATTATTATATATCTTCTATTTTTCATTGACTTTCCACCACAACCACGCAGCAGCGCCCTATAGGATCCTCCTTTTTCTTCCTTCGTATGCTTCAATTAGCGGTGACCATTCGTTTTCACCGGTTTTGGATCCTGGCAGCAGCATAGTGGAGTTACTTATTGCCTTTACCAACTTCCACGTGGTGAGCATATTAACTACGTTCTGCATTTATTTTTAGTCCGATTGACCTGCACTATGTGGCGCCGTGCCTTTTGCTTCTTTATTTACTGTGGGCGGTCAGAAAGCGGTTAATGACTGTGGTCATATTCTCTGCAGCTGAACCAATCGGTTTGGCTGTCAGAGAACAGGTTGCTGGGGAGCTGTGGACACTGAAACAGCCGGCGTTCGAGTGCTTTTCGCTGGAACAGAGATCTGTATATACACGTCCTGGCAGCACGGGGTATGTGCGAAAAGGAGGTGTATGTACAGATTATTGGCATGAAAGGGTTAACAGCGACAGAACTTGGGAAACGTGCCTCCGATGTGTCATTAAATCCGGCGAGTAAATCAGTATGTCGTTCAGATAGACCACTACACAGATATACAGCAGATCACAGAAAATGTAATTTACAAACTCCTGGAACACAGCTGGAGCGTTACACAGGCCAAAGGGCATCACAAGGTATTCGTATTGGCCGTCTTGGGTGTTAAATGCGGTTTTCCATTCGTCTCCTCTGCGAATACGGATCAAGTTATATGCTACCCATAGGTCTAGTTTTGTGAATACCTTGGTCCCATGGATTCTGTCAAAAAGTTTTGAGATGCAGGGGATACTTATTTATTTATTTTTTTTAATTATTTTTTGGGCAGTTTAGCTTTTTTTTAAAAAAAAAATATTTTTTATTTATGTTTATTCAATACAATATAAAATTCCATACAAGTAAGGAATAAAGAAAATACAATTATACACATATTTTTAAATTTTCCTCCTACTCCCACTCCCCACCCTTTCAAGACCGATCTTGGTTAAAGAAAAAAAAAAAAAAAAAGAACAAAAATTCTTACCACTCCCCCCAGATTTTCTCATATTTTATTATAATTTTCACATTATTTACCCAAGCATTAACCTCCGGTGGGGAGTTAGATATCCACTTTCTAACTATTAGTAATTTTGCAATAAATAATAGTTTTATTAATCCACATTTTTTTTCCTTAGAAATATTTAATTCGGAATCATCACCCAGCAATACCAGTTGAGGTTGAAACACTATATCTGGATCTATTTTTTCTAAAATGTTTTTAAAAATTCTATCCCAGTAATCAGCAATCTTAATACAATTCCATAACATGTGCAAATATTTTGCCTCTGCTGCACCACATCTGGGGCAGTTAGAAGCTTTATTAATAGAGAACTTACTCAAAAGGGCTGGTGTATAGTAAAGCCTATGTATCAAATTGAACTGAATAAGCTGATGGTTCATGCTTATCGATACTTTACAAATATTTTGAAATATTATGTTCCAATCAAGAACACAATCGTTATTCAATTCCTTCTGCCATTTTATAACACAATTTAATTTTATTTTCCTTGACTTTATTTCCATCAGGGATTTATATAACCTGGAGAGAGGTTTTTTTTTCACATTTGTATTTTCTCAGTCTTTTGTAAAAGTCATCCATATGGTCTTTATTGAGAGGATTGCTATCTTTAAACTTATCAAATGCATGCTTTAATTAAATATAGGAGAATCTTTCCTTCTCCATCAAGTCAAAATCAACTGATAATTTTTCCCATGCTTTGATTTTTCCTTCTTCCATTATATCTAGTACATATCTAATCCCTCTAAGTTATAACAATGGTAACTCTGGTATAGCCTTACATTCTTCTATATTAAGATTATGCCATAACGGGGAAAAGGAGAAAAAAACATTTCGACCAGTCATATTTCTTAAACTGTTCCAGCATTCATGCAGGAGTTGTGCCGTCAACACGTTTTCCATAACTCCAGATTTTAATTGACCAGATTCTAACACCTCATAAATATCTGAAAAGCGGCCTTTAATGTTAGTGATCAACCATTGTAAGAACTCGACTTTATCCCATTCTTGTATGTATTGTAATTGTACTGCTAGGTAATATACTCTAATATCTGGAAATGCTAGTCCTCCTTGTTCTCTTGAAGGACATAAATAGTCTAGCTTAATCCGAACTCTCTTTCTTCCCCAAATCAGGTTATTAAAGATAGTTATGATTTTCTTAAAATATTTATCTTGTATTCACACCGGGGTAACCTCAAAAACAAATAAAAGTTTGGGGATCAACACTGTTTTAATCAAGACAATTTTATCGGCTTTTGATATTTGCAATTCGTTCCATATTCTTATTTTTTTTTCCATTTCTTTTATAAGGGGGAACAAATTATAATCCAAAAATTATTTTATATTATTTGAAATTTCTATACCCAAATATCTAAAGCTTTCTCCTGGATATAGAATTCGAATTTTTGTTTGTAGTACTAAATCACTTTTATCTAGTGGCATTAACATGGATTTTTCCCAATTGATCTTTAGACCAGAATAGAATCCAAATCTTTGAATAATAGATATAACATGATCCAATTTTTCTTCCGGGTTTGTAAAAAAAAAAAAAAGGTCATCAGCATATAAAATAATTGTATCCTCTTCCCCCCTAGCTCCAAAACCCACAATATTTCTATCCTCTCTGATCAAACAGACGAGAGGTTCCATTGCCAATGCGAAGAGTAGGGGAGAAAGAGGACAACCCTGTCTTGTGCCCCTTCTCACCATTTATGTTAATGTTTGCTCTAGGACTATTATATAATAATTTAACGATTCCTATAAAAGATTCTCCAAAACCTTGCTTTCTCATGACTGCCCATAAATAGCCCCACTCCGTCAAATGCTTTAACCGCATCGAGAGACAGAATGGAGCGGGGGGGCCTCTCCTGGTGTAACTTGAATATTCCCAAATACCCGACAGACACACTGGTTGACCGTTCTACCAGAAATAAATCCCTGCTGATCACTATGTACTACAGTAGAGATTACTTTAGCAAACCTTCCCGCCAACACTTTGGCGAAAAGTTTAGCATCCGTGTTCAACAGGGAAATAGGTCTGTAAGATTCCATTCTTTCCGGGCATTTACCTGGTTTCAATATCAAAGCTATATTAGCTTCTACCATTGAACTTGGCAATCTGCCCTCTACCACTGCCGAACTCAATGTTTTTAACAGGGCTGGTAATAGTTCTTCCCCAAATGTTCTAGACCTCCATAATGGTGAAGGAATACTGAATGAACCAAACTGATCCATAATCTAGGAATGAAGGTGAACCTTTGTTTTCCTTCTTTTTTTTGTGCGGATGATCTGAATTATCTGGATAAAGATGATAAAGCCCTGGATAAAGCGCTTTTACACTAGGCGGCAGGGGTCCTTGCAATTATAAATGGAGTTCACATTTATTCCTGGCTTCTGTGGTAATGAAGATTCTGAAGCTTAACTGCTGCATGATCCTGTGGCCTTCTTGGTTGATATAAATATAAATGGACGCTAAATTCAACTTTGGCACTATTGAAGTACTGGGCTCTATGAGGTATAAGGCTATATGCTCCAGTTACTGTTTACATTGTCACTGTCCATTTACCTTTGACCTTATGACAGGTCTTTTGGGATCTGAGTGTTGACATTTTCAAGTTCCCTACATAAATTCATTCCGACTAATGTGATGTGACTGTTAAAATTTCAATAATTGAAGCACCTGGACTTTGTGTCATAACCGACAGGTTAAAGGAGATAAATGGTAAAATCTGTTATATTGCCAGAATTAGGGAGGGTAAAAAGCTGGGAAGTAAAGATCGAGGCGAAGGGTTAGGACTTAATAAAACTAAAAATGCCCACAACCAGACGGATAAGTGGGGTCACATCTATGAAGTCCCCAAAGATGGACACATTTTTTGTGTCAGCAAATATATCCAATAAGGCCTCATGCACACGACCGTAAAAACTCCCGTTATTACGGATCGTAATTACGACCCCTAATAACGGGCTCATAGACTTCTATTGGCGACGGGTGCCTTCCCGTTTTCTCACGGGAAGGTGCCCGTGCCGTTGAAAAAGATAGAACATGTCCTATTTCAGGCCGTAATAACGGCACGGACAGTCCATAGAAGTCTATGGAGCTCTCGTAATGACGGGTGGCTACATGTGTGCACCCGTCATTACGGCAGCGTTGCTAAGCGACGTCAGTAAATAGTCACTGTCCAGGGAGCTGAAAGAGTTAACTGATCGGCAGTAACTCTTTCAGCACCCTGGACAGTGACTACCGATCAGTATAAACCTGTAAAAAATAAAAATAAAAGACGTTCATACTTACCGACAACTTCCTGCTTCCTCCAGTACGGTCTCCCGCCCGTTGCCTTGGTGACGCGTCCCTCTCGACATCCGGCCCGACGTCCTGTATGACGTTTCAGGCCATGTGACCGCTGCAGCCAATCACAGGTCAATCACAGGCTGCAGCGGTCACATGGACTGCCGCGTCATCCAGGGATGTCGGGCTGGATGTGAAGAGAGGGACGCGTCACCAAGACAACGGCCGGGTAAGTATGAATTTCTTTAACTTTTATTACAGAAAAGGCTGTCCCTTCTCTCTATCCTGCACTGATAGAGAGAAGGGGCTGCCGATTAGTGCAGTGCTATTTTGCCGCCAAAAACATGCTCGTAAATACGGGTGGAATACGTGTGACACCGGACCCATATTTACGGGCACGGGTTCGTAAATACTGGTGCAAAACGGGTGGAATACGTGTGACACCGGACCCGTATTTACGCCAGTATTTACGGGTGGGAAAAAATACGGTCGTGTGCATGAGGCCTAACAGGAAGATTCCTGTGACTCCTGCTAAAAATTGTGAAGAGAAGGAAGGAGGCCCTCATGGTAGCCCAGTGGATCTGATGGAAAACTTTACAGTCAGAGAAAGAGGGGGAGAAAAGAGCCAATAGATGTTGGAGATACACCTGTTTTGACAGAAATTCTCGCTAACCTGAAAAAGATGGAAGAGGCAGTAGCTGGTCTGGCGCTACAGATGGGGGTATAAGGTCGGACGTTACTCTGATAATATATCCGATATATCAAATATTAAGGGGAGAATGCTTTTAGCGGAGTCCAGCATGACAAATTTGGAGGAATTTGTTTCTACTCTGCAAATAGATATGTTGGTATTGAAACTAGAAAAGCAAGAGATGGCCAGTAAAATAACAGATTTAGAAGATAGGTCAAGAAGGGCCAATCTGCGACTGGTTGGATTCCCAGAAAATACAGAAGGCTCAGATTGTGTAACATTTATTAAGAATTGACATTTAAGAAAAATTTGAGACAAACTATCTGTCAAAAGCTTTTGCGGTGGAGAGATTTCATCGGGTTCCACAAAAAAATTAGACCACCAGGATCACCTCCTAGACCAATTTTGATTAAATTGCGGAGTACTGGAGATCAAGCTATTATACTTGGAAGACAAGATATATGGGGGATTTTACATTTAATGGCTCTAAAATGTAATTATATCCTCATTACTCTCAAGCAACAACAAAAGACGGGTTAAATTTTCAGTAGTCAAGAATAGACTCAGGAAAGCAGGGTTGCAATATTCATTACTCTATCCTGCTAGATAGGGCTCCATTATGTTCTTTTGGTCTCTGTTGGGCTTGTGTACTTCAGTATACTTTTTTTTTTAAAAGGATGGAATAGCGTAGTAGACTATACTCTTCCATCCTGAGATAGCGCGCAAACAAATGTATACCGCTCCTTACATCACTATATGGACAGTGATGTCAGGAGCTTCCCAATGCTGGAGTCTCCAGGCAGAGCATCACAAGCACTCTGTCAGTGGACATTGGTCCTGGGAAAGCTCCTGACGTCTCTGTCCATTTATGGACAGTGACTTTATGAGTTTCCCCAGGGCTATTCCCCAGGCGGCGTATCCCATTGTATGCCATACAGTGGGATACGTTTTGGCTGAATTCAATAAAATCCAGGGTATCAACCGGTCACTGCCTGCAAGTGGCCCTATCCCCTGCGACCACAAGACCATTACAACCGGAGCCCCCGGCTGCTATCTCTGCCTTGGTATATATCAAGTTTAGCCCTATTTAGGCTCCTAGATGGAGCCCCTAACGTGACTATCCATATATCTCCCATGTGCCATCTACAGGGGGTGCTACCTACAATGGGTCTGTGGCACTACCTACAAGGGGGCTGTGTGGCACTACCTACGGGGGTTGTGTGGCACTGTGGCACTACCTGCAGGGGGCATTGTGGCACTATCTACAGGTGGGACTGTGGCACTATCTACAGAGGGCAATGTTGCTCTGTGACATTATCTACAGGGGGCTGTGTGGCAGTTTCTGCAGGGGGCAATGTGGCACTATCTACAGCGGCACCATGGCACTATCTGCATAGGTCATCAACATCTGCGATTGCTGTCCGAATTGCATAGAAATCAGCCAAAGCTGCAGTACACGGTTCAATGATTGTTAGGACATGGTAACAAGTAAAAAATAATAGCAGAAAAAAAGCCAGAAACTAATGCAAAGAAGCTGAGGGATCAGACAAAGCTCTCTATAATCTGAAAGCAAGAAAAAATCATGTGACCTTCCTGTGGGTGTTTTTAGCGGTTTGGGACCCAAAAAAATTGAGAAATTAAATTCATCTGTTTTTAAAACGGACAGTGAAAAGCGGATGCAAAACGGGTCACAATCGGCCCAGATGCAAAACGGCAGAGAAAAATTGATAAAAACCCATCCCTGTCGTGTGAACAGAGCCTTAAAGGGGTTGTCTGAGATACCAAAAATTTTTCAAAAACTGTGTCATACATTACCCCTTATACAGACAACCTAAATAAAGCATTATTTTTTTTAAAAAATCTACTTAGCACATTTCTTCTTTGAATTTAGCACAGCTTGTTTACATGCAGTTCAGCTCTGGTTTGTTGATCTTTCCTTGTTATGAAACTTTTTTCCCGTGCACGCTCATTGCAGGCTTCAATGAGCGTGCACGTACCTTCCAAGAGTTCACGTGAGCTGTCCTTGCTCCTCCCGCTGACCTCCTTCACTGGACTTGTCTCCTTGCTGACATTCTTGAAGGATGATGAGCAAATGTTCTCCCCCCCATTATGTTTTTCACATTTATGTTTTCTTTCTCTTTTCAGGTCTATAAACCTCTTCGTGTCTACCCTAACCCTCGCCCACCCTCTTCTATCTCATGTCTCTCTCCACTAAGGCCATGTTCACACAGAGTTTTTTTTTGCAGGAGGAATATCTGCCTCAAAATTCCGTCTTGAAGTTTGCGGCAGATTTACCTCTCCCTGCACGTTGATTTTTGCGTCGTTTTTCCCGGAGTTTTTTGTGCGCTGTTTGCGGCTTTGTTTGCATTTTTGTTTGCCGCTTTGTTCGCATTTTTGTTTGCCGCTTTGTTCGGGCCGTTTTTCGCTTCGTGTATCTTGGCGTTTTTTGCTTGTTTGTTTGCGTCTTTTTTTGCAATGTTTTTTGCGGTGTTTTCCGTTGCGTTTATCATAGCCTTTTTCGCGTCGTTTATCGTTTCTTTTTTTGCGTCGTTGTTTGCGGCTATTTTTGCTGCGTTTTTCGTTGTGTCTTTCGTGGCGTTTTCCCAGTTGTTTTTCGCGGCGTTCTTTGCCTCTTTGTTAGCGTTTTTTTTCGCGTCTTTTTCCGCAATGTTTTTCACAGCGTTTTCCGTGGCGTTTATCGTAGCCTTTTTTGCGTCGTTTTTCGCGTCTTTTTTTTGCGTCGTTGTTTGCGGGTTTTTTTTCTGCGTTTTTCGTTGCGTCTTTCGTGGCGTTTTTCCTGTCGTTTTTCGTGGCGTTCTTTGCCTCTTTTTTCGCGGCTTTATTTGCGATGTTTTTCGCTGCGTTTATCGTAGCCTTTTTGGCGTTGTTTTTGCGGCTTTTTTTGCTGCGTTTTTTTCCGTGGCGTTTTTCACCCACGACAATTGAGCGCCGCGGGCATAAAACAACGCGAAATACGCTTTCTCTGCCTCCCATTGAAGTCAATGGGAGGTCAGAGGCGTAAACGCCCGAAGATGGAGCATGTCGCTTCTTTTTCCCACGAGACAGTTTTACTGCTCGCGGGAAAAAGACGCCGACGCCTCCCATTGAAATCAATGGTACGCATTTTCGGGCCGTTTTTGACGAGTTTTGCTACGCTGTTTCCGCTTAAAAAAAACTCGGCAAAATACTCTGTGTGAACTTAGCCTAATGCTGCCTCCGTTATTGTACTTCATGTACCATTCCTCCTCCTCACATGCACTTTGTGTTGTGAGGAGGAGTAATTTTATTACATAGATGACACACTACCCCTCCCCCCACCTGTACCTAGCGCTATTGTGCGTAGCGCTATTGTAACTTATCGGAGTAGTGGAATCCCACTATGGTCGGGGATTCCGCTCCTGCACGCTAGGCTTGGACAAAGACCTAGGCAGAGACATGAAGCAATCCGTTGTGGACCGGAATCATAGTGGCGCTGTCTACCTAAGGGCGGATTTACACGAACGCCATATACATCCGTGCAACCCGCGTGTTTTTCACACGTGTGGCACGGACCTATGCAAGTCTATGGAGCAGACTGTCATTGATTTTTGCGCAGTGTGATTCCACTGCGTAAAACTCATGACATGTTCTATATTCCGGCGTTTTTGAAGTCAATGGGTGCGTGAAAACAACGCATTGCCGCACGGAAGCACCTCCGTGCGAACTGGCTGTTTTGCACAACAGCTGTCAAAAGGATGAATGTAAACAGAAAAGCACCATCCAAATGGCGTGTCATAATTATGGCGGCTGCGCAAAAACCACGCATATGATGCTGCCTCACGGAGCAGGTAAGTGGCTTTTGCGCAGGCAAAATGCTGCATGTTTTGCCTGCGCAAAAACGCCACGTTCGTCTGAATCAGGCCTTCTACACATTTTTAGGCAAGTTAGTTCAGACATTGATGAAAACTGTGCTGTGGACGATAGGCAGCGGTGCAGAAATTTCTAGCTGCATCATGCACTGTCTGTTGCGGAGAAGTGGAATGGCACAAAGTATTTCAGCCTTTGCAATGCAAAAACTGAAATCTGTGGCAAGTCCACTGTGTTTTCTGCAACGTCTGAATTACCTGTCAAAACTGCAAATATTGGTGTAGATTTGTTGCGTACTTTCCCCTGAGGGTATGTTCACACGATGAGAGGCATTTACGTGTGAAAAGACAGACTGTTTACAGCTGCCTCGTTTCACACGTAAATGCTCCTCCTCGTAATTTACGAGGCGTCTGAGACGCTCGTAAATCTTGAGCTGTGCTTCATTGAGTTCAATGAAGAGCAGCTCAAATTACGTGGCAAAGAAGTGCCCTGCACTTCTTTGCCGAGGCAGTCCATTTACGCGTCGTCGTTTGACAGCTGTCAAACGACGACGCGTAAATTACAGGTTGTCTGCACAGTATGTCGGCAAACCCATTCAAATGAATGGGCAGATGTTTGCCGACGTATTGCAACCCTATTTTCAGACGTAAAATGAGGCATAATACGCCTCGTTTACGTCTGAAAATAGGTCGTGTGAACCCAGCCTAAATCTGCAACAACATTTGAAGCATAAAAACTCTGCCACGTCTGAACGTGCCCTAATAATAACAGCCAGCGCTGTGGCCACCACAGTATTAGCGATGGTCAGCTACTGGATGTTACCCAGGTATGCTATTCCCAGTGGTGGCGGAGGGTACCAGGGTCATAGTGATGGTTAGTGCTCGTCCAGCCCCGTCTTATGCCTCATGCACACTTGCGTGTAAGATTGACGGCCGTGAGAAACGCGTATGAATCTGGTCAGTTTGTGTGCGTTATGCATCAGTGTGCTTAGCAAGTGGCATGCTTTATTCACGCACTCAGAAAGGCCATTTTTTTGTTACAACAAATTGCAGCATAAATCACGCACCAAACACGCTTGTTTGGTGCGTGGTTTTCACGCATGCATCTATTTAATGTGAGTGTAGGTGCATGATAACGCACCAATAGAGGACATGCAGTATGTTTCACGCAGCGGACTCTCGCTGCGTGAACACGGCCCCATTGAAATACACGGGTCGCGTGTGCTGTGCGTGATTTCGACGATCAGCACATGGACGAGATTCACCCTGGTGTGAGTGGGGCCTTACGCGCAATTTACACTAGCGTGAATCGAGTCTGTGTGCTGTGCTTTGAAAAAACGCACAACACACGCGACCCATTTATTTCAATGGGGCCGTTGACACATGCGTGACTTTTCACGCAGCGAGAGTCCGCTGCGTGAAACATACTGCATGTCCTCTATTGGTGCGTTATCATGCACCTACACTCACATTGAAGTCAATGCATGCGTGAAAACCACAAACAGCACACACGTGTTTGGTGCGTGATTTACACAGCAATTTGTTGTAAAAAAGAAGAAAAAAATGGGCTGGCTTTGTGAGTGCGTGAATAACACATGACAATCGAAAAGCACACTGATGCATAAGGGCGGATTTACACGAGCGTGTGCGTTTTGCGCACACAAATACGGTGGCGTTTTGCGTCCGCAAAATGCACTTGACAGCTCCGTGTCATGTTCATACGGATGCGCAGCTGCGGTTTTGGCGCAGCCGCCATCATTATGACACGCCATTTGGATGTTTGTAAACAGAAAAGCATGTGGTGCTTTTCTGTTTACATTCATTATTTTACTGGTGTTGCGCGAATCACGCTCGTCCCACGGAAGTGCTACCATGTGGTGCGCCTGATTTTCACGCACCTATTGACTTCAATGGGTGCGTGATACTTGAAAAACGCAGAAATATAGAACATGTCGCGAGTTTTACGCAGCGGACTCACGCTGCGTAAAACTCACGGACTGTCTGCACTGCCCCATAGACTAATATAGGTCCGTGCGACCCGCGTGAAAATCACGCGGGTTGCACGGACATGTAGCACAATCCTGTTAATCCGCCCTAAAGCAAACACACGGATGAGATTGACGCAAGTTTTTCACGTGCAAAAAATACACACGCTAGTGTGCATGAAGCCTTACTAATGGACGCTGTTAGACAGTGGCCATTAATAATGAACTAGTAATACATTTTGAAATAAATGAGAAGGACATAGAAAAAATATTGTAATAAAATAACACACACAACACTGGTTAACGATTTTATTAAAAATAAAAAAGGTGTCATTGAAGTAGTCCTTGAACTTGATGTATTACCAAGGACCCAACCTGTAAAAAACACATAATAACTAAGAAAAAAAAAAAAAAAGAGGGATGCTTAGATACACTGCTCATGTGTGATACTGTTAGACCATGTATCTAAGCCTACCACAAGGTAGCCTTAGTAACATTACCCAAGCAGACAGTGTCACACATGGGCCATGTATCTAAGAATACCACATGTTAGGCTTATATACAGGGCCCCAAAACACTAATCTTAGGGTATGTTCACACGGCAGCGTCCGTAACGGCCGAAATTACGGGGCTGTTTTCAGGAGAAAACATCCCCGTAATTCTAGCCGTAACGGCATGTGCAGGCGCTTGAACGCCGCATCCATTACGGACGTAACTGGAGCTGGTTTTCCATGGAGTCCATGGAAAACGGCTCAGTTTACGTCTGAAGAAGTGACAGGACACTTCTTTGGCGCGGGCGTCTAT
This sequence comes from Rhinoderma darwinii, assembly GCF_050947455.1. Classification (NCBI taxonomy): domain Eukaryota; kingdom Metazoa; phylum Chordata; class Amphibia; order Anura; family Rhinodermatidae; genus Rhinoderma; species Rhinoderma darwinii. The sequence goes on from NC_134692.1 coordinate 97,311,240, forward strand.
TTAAGCGCCGTCTTTTGACAGCGACGCGTAAATATACGCCTCGTGTGAACAGACAAACGTCTGCCCATTGCTTTCAATGGGCAGATGTTTGCCAACGCTTTCAAGCCGTAATTTCGGACGTAATTCGGGGGTTAATACGCCCGAATTACGTCCGTAAATAGGCCGTGTGAACATACCCTTAGGGTATGTTCACATGCACTAATTACGGACGTAATTCGGGCGTTTTTGCCCCGAATTACGTCCGAAAATAGCGCCTCGATAGCGTTGACAAACATCTGCCCATTGAAAGCAATGGGCAGACGTTTGTCTGTTCACACGAGGTGTATATTTATGCGCCGCTGTCAAATGACGGCGCGTAGATAGACGCCCACGCCAAAGAAGTGTCCTGTCACTTCTTTGGCCGTAATTGGAGCCGTTATTCATTGACTCCAATGAATAGCAGCGCCAATTACGTCCGTAATGGACGCGGCGTTCAAGCGCCTGCACATGCCGTTACGACTGAAATTACGGGGATGTTTTCAGGCGGAAACATCCCCGTAATTTGAGCCGTTACGGACGCTGTCGTGTGAACATACCCTAATACAGGAATAAAAAGAATGTCATCTGGGGTCCTGTATCTAAGCCTACATTGTGTTAGGCTTAGATACAGGCTCCATGTGTGACACTGTTTGTTAGACCCTGTATGTAAGCCTAACAATGTAGGCTTAGATACAGGACCCCAGAAGATCTTATCTAGTTCAGGACCGGGCTATTTTGCGCCTTCAGGACCAGACACCGTTTAGCCATTTTTAGCACGTGTTCGTTAAATTGCTATAACTTTTTTATTTGTTGGGCTAATGACGTTATTTTTGCGACATTTAGCATAGTTTTACCCTAAAATAGACCTTTTATTTGTGATCGTCATTGTCTACCGTAAATTTTAATATATTACATGTCTATATTAGGGTAATAGGGTCAGCGCTAGCGTTACAACAATGATTGGCGAGGGGAACGGTATTTTTTTGGGGTGGGGTGGGTATTTTATGTGTATTTATTATTTAATTTTTTTTGTACTTTATTATTTTTTTATTACTATGGTCTGTTCCTCAAAGGTCAAAAAAGACCTTTGGGGAACTTTATATATTTTTTTCTTTATTTTACACCATCTTTTCCACTGTAACTGGAGCTGCACAGCAGCCCCAGTTACAGGGGAAATCAGCCCTCTCATAGTGACGATTGTCACTAATAGGGCTGTGCTGGGTCTAGTAAGACCCAGCAGCAGTCTGTCAGTAATGGCACCCGGCGATCATGTGACCTGTCACATGATCACCGGGAGGAATAGAGACAGCGGCGCGGCCGCTGTCTCTATTCATATACACAGCGTTCATTGAACGCTGTGTAAAAAAACATTGGAGAAGACAGAAGCAGCTTTAGCTGACAGCCGGAGACCCGACATTCAGCTACCCGATCGCGCGGGCAGCAAGTTAAAACCCGAGCCGTAGAAAGTCTATGGCTTGGGTTTTAAGGACCCGTCCCTGACCGCTGGCCGTAAAAATACAGCCAGCGGTCGGGAACCAGTTTTTAAACAGTGTACTATTATAGGCTCTGCTCCGGGACTCGCCTGACATCGGAGCAGAGCCTATACTAGCGTAGTGCGGGTCCTACGGCACAACGGTGTCCCGCGGGCCGCAGATAACAGCCTCAAGGGCTGCATGCGACCCGTGTGCTGCATCGTATTGTATAATTCCCTATCAAAGCCTACTATGTGTAGGCTTTGATAGGGGAAGAACTAAAAGTACAGATGCCACTGTACCTCTCTAGTCCGCAGGTGCCGTCCCTCTTCACTTTTTTCACTGTGAACACGCATAGGCGCACTCACAGTAAAAAGATGCATAGGCTGGGCGGGCAGGCACCCGCAGAAACGACACGTCTCCAGTGACGTGTCGTATCCCATCCGAGGTCTCGCTGGGGCGAGACCATGTGATCGGGATACAACATGACAGTGGAGGAGGAAGAAAACGTGACGTTAGAAGACAGGTGATCGGAAGAAAAGAGCTGCCAGAACGGAGAACAGAAGCAAGATTGCACAGGTAAGTATATTATGGAATATTTAATGTGTGCATTGTGTGTTTAAATTTAAAATAAAAATATATCTCGGACAACCCCTTTAAGGTATGTTAACATGCAAAATCAAAAACGGTGGAAAATGATGGAGGTATTTTCAAGGGAAAACAGCTTCTGATTTTCAGCTGTTTTTATAGCCAAAAACATTTTTTGAGGGGTTTTTGGAGCCGCTTTTGGAGCTGTTATTCCATTGACACAATGAAAAACAGCTCCAACACTGGCTCAAGAAGTGACATGCTCCTTCTTTTTATGGGGCGTCTTTTTACTATCGTGTCACCTCACAGTCAAATATTTAGTCAGCAGAGGTAACCCCTTAAACAGTCTTTCCAGCCAGTAAAAATTGATGGCCTATCCTCAGGATAGGCCATCAATAGCTGATCGGTCAGGGTTTGACTCCCGGGACCCTTGTTGATCAGCTGTTTTGAAGGGTGTGCAGCGCTCGTATGAGCGCTCCCTCCCCTTCAATTCTACTTGCTCACTGTGAATCATTGACACAGAGGTAGCGGCGATTCACAGGTATTTCAGCCTTCTTCTCCCTTTGAAGTGAATGGGAGAACAGGCTGCAGTACCCGTGAATTACCGCTACATGTGTGTCGACGATTCACAGTTAGCAAGTGGAAATGAAGGGTAAGCAGCACTGGGAGCTCTGCACCCAATTCAAAAGAGATGATCGGCAGGGGTCCCGAGAGACGGACCCCAACCCATCAGCTATTGATGGCCTATACTGAGGTTAGGTCATCAATTTTTACTGGCTGGAGAACCCCTTTAAAAAATTACTTTTAAATGATACTATTTAAAAACATTGGAGTAGACATAACACACCATATAGACAAACAATTATACTGTGCAGCAATGTAATGCGCCAATAGCTACATAAAAAGAAATGAAGGACGATAGATCCAACCTTATACTTATGTTCATACAGTGTAATCATCAACAACAAATAACCACAACTGGAGGCTCATAAATGACAAATCCAGTATCGCACCAAACAGAGAAAATAATAAATGGGTGGTTTTTACCAATTTTCATCCTAGGACACAATGCACCTGACCAAAGTAAAGGTGAATCTCTCCTACCCGTGGAAAGATGCAGATGAAATAGTTCCACACTGTAGGCTTAGGGGTCCAGAAATATGTCAACTGTCCGTATACTCACCCTCACAACTAAAGAGAAAACAGGTCAGATCTTTAGTCCTGTTCCTGCCCCTATCAAAAAGAATTGTGTAAAAGCTCTCCCTACACTATTTTTTTCTCATAGCACATTGTACTTAAGTTAGTGGTAAAATTCGGTCGATACACTCAATATTTATTTGTGAAAAACCCTAAAATTTAATGAAAATGTGCAAAAATAAGCATTTTTATAAATATTAATGTATCTGCTTGTGAGACAGATAGTAAAACCACACAAAATAGTTACTAGTTTACATTTCCCATATGTCTACTTTATGTTTGCATCATTTTTTGAACGTCCTTTTATTTTTCTAGGACTTTACAAGGCTTAGAACTTTAGCAACAATTTCCTACATTTTCAATAAAGTTTCAAAAGCCTTTTTTTTAGGGACGAGTTCAGTTCTGAACTGGCTTTGAGGCCCATTTTAAAAACTGCACCGCACAAAGTATTCAAAACAGCATTTATAAGTTTCTTAGCCATTTAGGCGTTTCACAAGAAATAAAGGAAAGTCGAGGTGAAATTTACATTTTTTTTTTTGTAGAAAATTCATATTAATCCATTTTTGCTGTAACATAGATGGTTTTACCAGAGAAACCCAACTCAATATTTATTGCCCAGTTTCTGCAGTTTTAGAAATATCCCACATGTGGCCCTATTGTGGTAATGAACTGAAGCACAGGCCTCAGAAGCAAAGGAGCACCTAGAGAATTTTGGGGCCTCCTTTTTATTAGAATATATTTTGAAGACTATTTTGGTGATTTTCACAGCATTGGCCCACAACTGCTGGGCTCTGAGGTCAAATAGTAAAACAAACTACCAATTAGTGACCCCTAGTTTGGAAACGACACCCCTTAGGACATTTTAAGGGGTGTAGTGAAGATTTTGACCTCACAGGTGTTTTTATTAAAAATTTATGCGCAGCGGATAGTGCAAAGTGAAAATTGCAATTTTCCACTGATATGCCATTTTAGTGCACAATATGTTGTGCCCAGTTTGTGCCACTGAAGACAAATATCTCATTAACTGTTAAGCGGTTTTCCCAGCTATGGTGATACCATATATGTGGATGTAAACAGCTGTTTGGGCACGCTGTAGGGCTCAGAAGGGAGGGAACGCCATTTGGCTTTTGGAGCACAGATTTTGCTTGGTAGTAGTTCTGTTTGGGGTTTTTGCTGGTATTTCAGTTTATAATGTGGGGGCATATGTGAGGTGAGCTTTTGGAACACACTCTGCACATTTTGTGTCGCCATATTCTGAGAGCTATAACTTTTTTATTTTTCTTCAACGGAGCTGTGTTAGGGCATATTTGTTGCGGGACAATCCATAGTTTTTATTGGGGTAGATGAGATTTTTTTTAAAAACTTTTATTCCATTTTTGGCAGGCAAGGTAACAAAAAACCAGCAATTCTGACAATGTTTCTTATTCTTTTTTTTTTCCAGAGTTGACTGTGTGCTAAAAATAACATATTTACTTTATTCTTCCGGTTCATATGATTTTGGTGATACCCAATACAGTATTTTTATCTTTTGAAACGTTTTCAAAATAAAACCACTTTTTTTTCAAATAATCTTTTCATAACTTTTTTTATTTTTCAGTCAAAAAAGCTGTGTAAGGGCTTATTGTTTGCAGGACGGGCTGTAGTTTTTATTGGTATTATTTTGGGGTACATGCAACTTTTTGATTACTTTTTATTCTATGTTTTAGGAAGGGTGGGGACCAAAAAATTAGCAATTCTGGCATAGGTGTGTTTTTGTTTTTGCAGTGTATACCGTGTGGGAAAAATAACAATATAGTTTTATAGTTTGTGTTGTAATACCAATTATGTGTACTTTTTTTTTACTTTTTCATTTTTTTCCTATAATAAAAGACCATGAAAGGCAGTTTTTTTTTTTAACTTATAACATTTATTTTTGTACAGCATTTTTATGAACTTTTTTGTAACTTTTTTTTGTCCCACTAGGGGACACTAGGCCTGCACTTCTGATCTTTACTCTAATGCATTGCACTACCCATGTATGGGTATGTGGCACTATCATAAACCTAAAGGGGGTATGTTGCACTATCTACAAGGGGGGGTATGTGTCACGATCTATCAGGGGGGTATGTGGCATTATCTACAAGGGGAGTTGTCCGTGGCTCTATCTACAAGGACGGGCATGTGGAACTATCTACATGTGGGAGTATTGGACACCATCTACAAGGGGGGTATGTGGCACTATCTACCTCGGGGGTTGTGTGTAGCACTATCTATAAGGGGGGTTGTGTATGGCACTATCTACAAGAGTGGTTTGTGTGGAGGGTGTATGTGGCATGATCTACTGGGGCTGTGTGGAATTATCTACAGGGGGCTGTGTGTCCTGGTGCTTTAAGTTTTGGGTCCGTTTTTTAATAACTATTATGACTATGAAATGACATAATTAAGTGATAACAAATGTTATAATATCAGTGCTTAACTGTTTGTTCCAATTTTCGTAACCCTGTAACTAATGGTTAATAAGAGTACACTGGTGGCCTAGCTGTATTTTTAAATTGTACACAGAACTGATAAATGTCCATTGTCGGGAGGGCAGGGGATGTGGGGGTGGGCGGTGTTGGTTGCGGGGTAGGGGGGCCCAGTCAATAGTTTGCTATAGTGCTCAATCTTTCCTAGTTATGACCCTGCATTTGGATTATTATAATAGTCCTTTAAGTCAATCCGGTTTGCTATAATATTTTAAGTACATTTTTAAGTAATCAAAACAGCTAGTGCTAAATAGCCCCCATATTGTGACAAGACTAAAAGATAATCATGATTTATAATGAGACAGCATAACTAAATGGATTTTATTAGGATTTTTTTTTTATATGATTTGGCGATAATCTAAAAAATGGGAACTCAACACTCCAAGGTATTATACAATAAGTGATATTTTATTTCACATATAGCGAAAAATAGTAATCCAAAAATAACGTTTCAGTCTTGCGGTGCTTGCGACCTTGGTCGCTGTTAGGTAATGGCGCCAATACCTAACAGTGACCGAGGTCGCAAGCGCCGCATATCCATATCCATGGACGTAATACGTGTCTGAAGAAGGTCGAATGTATAGACCGAAACATTATTTTTGGATTACTATTTTTCGCTATATGTGAAATAAAATATCACTTATTGCATAATACCTTGGGGTTCCCATTTTTTATACGTTGGCGTGGAAGCCTACTCATGCACCCTTGAAACACGGAGTGCTGCGGGATCAAGAAAGTACCATTTTGCAATACTCTGTTACGAGATGTCTATGTTATATGTGTCTATGTGTGGCCACTGGTTGAGATGTGAATTGCAGCCTGTCAGGGGTTTTGCTATCATGTTGCGATATTATATTAAAATGGTTTCATGAGAAGTTGTTTTTTTTAACAAAATTCAAGCAAAGATAAAGGTTGACACATCTGTGCTTGAAATAAATAACAGAATAAAATTGCACTGTTCATTGAAATACTTTTGCTGATCATTTGCTGATCATGTTTACCCCAAATTAAACTCCCTGTTCCAGGTCCTCAGGTCATCTAATATTCTCTCTGCAGGTGCTAGGAGACAATGCTTCTAAAGAACAAATGATTGTTGCAGTAAAAATGTCTCATCATGTTCATTTTTATTTAATATAATGGTGTTAGCAAGAAGAAAAAATAAGCTTTTAAAATTGGCAAATGACTAATACATTATGTTATAAATGTTAAGACCAAGAAAGAACACATAATTCTGTAATATCCTTGAGTATATACTCTAAGCTGGAACATCAAGTTGATTAATATTCCCATGGTCTGCTGAGCAAGGCTATTTGGCTAAAAACAATTTAAGCTTCTCCTTTATGACTGTCTGCAATGCAGATGCTCTGCCCTAAATTTATTTCTAAATATATTTTAAACTGTTTCAGGGAAATATGTTACTGGCAAGGAATTCCAAGGAATGGATATTAGGGCCCATAGCCACTCCCCTGTGTGCTTCCAATTTTAGACTGTGCCACTTTAAGGCCCTTTTCACACAGTTTTTTTTTACACTGTTTTGACGCGGAAACCGCGTCAGAATCAGAGCTAAAGAAAAAGGCAGAAATCGCCCCCCATTGATTTCAATGGGAGGCAGAGGAACTTTTTCTCCCGAGCGGCTAAAAGCCGCTCGTGGGAAAAAGTAGCAGCATGTTCTTTCTTGCCGCGATCCCGCCTCTGACCTCCCATTGAAATGGGAGGCAGAAAAAACCTGAGGCGCTTGTTTCCGAGAGTTTTTTGCCTGTGATCCTTGCAATAGCTTCAATAGCCGTGGGCGAAAAACGCCATGAAAAATTACGCGAAAACTGCGGCAAAAAAGTGCACGAATTCTGAGGCAGATTTTTTCCTCCCCAGAGATGCCAGCACATGCGGCAGTCCTGTCCTGCAGTGACCACTAGGGTGAGCGCTCTAGCTCATTCCTGGCCTTAATGGGCCAGAGCACACACAAGTTTTAGATTGACTGATTGCTCCCAGATCACCCTGGACTATAAGAAGGGCCCTGCAAAGTGCCTGAGCATTGTTGTGTTTACCAGTGTTAGTTTTTGCAAATGGTCCCTTAGTATTTTCCACTTCCCAGTGTTCCGATCCTGCTACATGTAACCTGTATCCCATGCTGCCTTGTTCCTGTGCCGTAGAGAGTTGGAGTCGTGTTGTGTCATATACTACGCCTGCTGTATTTCACTGCGCCTGGTGTCTGCCTACTGCCAAGGTCCCATCTGAGCCTGCAATCGCTACTGTCTGTATTGCCACAGGTACCCTTATTCAAACTATTGACTTTGCCTTGGTATCCTGTTTGGCCAGCTGCTATCCCGCTGCGGCGGTACGGCCCAGTGGGTCCATACACTAATCTTGACCACAGGCAAATTACAGGAGTTAGTGAGAGAGCCTAGGCTGCAAAATACTACTAAAAGTAAGAGTAATGTTGGGGAGCAATGTCTGATTATACTTATTGTGCTAGGGCAGGTGAGAAGAAAAGTAAAAAAAAAAATGATGCCATTCATATGGCTGGTTTCAGATGTCGCAGTCAAAATTTGCTTGTTACTGCACAGTTTTCCCAAGTTTTTTCTGAAAATCGTGCCTAAACCGCGTCGTTTTGCCACGATTTTCAGAAAAATCTCGGGAAAACTGTATGGTTTTGCCACGATTTTTGCAAAATCACACCAAAATTGTGCGGTAAGAAGCACATTTTAACAGCGACATGTGAACCCAGCCTCATGAATATGCGCCACCCCTGTCTCCTAGTTCATATGTCGCGGTCAAAATATATCTTGATTGTGCCGGGAAAACCCAGCCTCAGGCCGGGTTCCCACGTAGCGTAAATGCAGCGGAATTTCCGCAAAAGAATTCTGTGTAAAAAATCCTGTAGCATTTACAGTAGCAGCAAAGTGGATGAGATTTAGAAAATCTCATGCCAACGCTGCAGAAAAAAAATGCAGCGTAAACGTTAATTATCCTGCGGTGCGGAATTTAAACCCGTAGCATGTCAATTTATGCTGCGTTTTCGTTGATTTTCTGTTGCAGATTTTCCCCATTAACCCCTTCCCGACAATTGACATATCCATACACCAAAGTCGGGTAGGGGAAGTATGGAGCGAGCTCACAGAGTGAACCCGCTCCATATGATGCAGGTGTCGGCTGTTTGTTACAGCCGACACTTCAGAGTAACGAGCGGCATCGTGCTCGAGAGCGATCCCGCTCGTTTAACTCGTTAAATGCTGCGGTCAATAGAGACAGCAGCATTTAAATCGTTAGAAAGAGGGGGGCGACCCCCTTTAACAGCTCATCGTGCCCCCGCAATGCAATCGCGGGGGGGCGATGGTTGCTATGGCTGCTTGGGGGCCTAATGAAGTCACCCAGGTCCGCCATCTTAGGGCTTAATAGTTGCCTGTCAGAATCACGATATACTGCAATTAATTAGTATTGCAGTATATCGTGCAAGCGATCGAACTATCGCTGGTTGAAGTCCCCTAGGGGGGACTAATAAAAACAGTAAAAATGAGTTAAATAAAGTTTTTTTTTGTGTAAAAAAAAATATGAAAAGTTAAAAAAAAAAACCTTTTCCCCATTTTCCCCCTAGAGCATAGTAAAAAAATAAATAAATAAACATAATTGGTATCGCCGCATCCGTAAAAGTGTGATCTATTACAATATATCATTATTTAACCCACATGATGAACGCCGTAAAAAAAAAATTGTAAACGCCAGAATCTCTATTTTTTGGTCACCTAATCTCCCACAAAAAATGAAATAAAAAGTGATCAAACCATTGCATGTACACCAAAATTTTATTATTAAAAACTACAGCTTATCCCGCAAAAAATAACCCCTCTTACCACTTCATCGACTTGTAAAAGTAGTAAAATATAGAAAAAACTATATATATTTGGTATCACCGTAATCGTATTGACCCACAGAATGTTAACATGTTGTTTTAATTGCATAGTGAGTTCCGTAAAAACGGCACGGAAAAAACCATGGAGGTATCTCTGTTTTTTTTTTCATTTTCTAGCCCACAAATAATTTTTTTCCCGCTTCCTCGTACATTATATGGCTACGAAAAACTACAACTCGTCCCGCAAAAATCAAGCCCTCATAGGACTATATCGACCGAAAAATAAAGACGTTATGGCTTTTGGAAGGTGGGGAGGAAAAAGCTAAAATGAAAATCTGAAAAGGGGCTGCGGCGGGAAGGGGTTAAATTCAATGGGGATGCAAAACCGGCAATAGAAAGCCATGACAACTTTTGCGGCAATTCTGTTGCAAAAATCGCAACTCAGGAAAACAAATAAATCATACTTACACAGTAGACGCTCCTTCTTCCTGCAGTCTGGCCTCCAGGGATGATGTTTCATCCCATGAGACCGCTGCAGCCAATAACAGGTTGCAGCGTCTCATAGCCTGCAACGTCTTTTGGGAGGCCGGGCTACGCGCAGAAAAGAGGGAGAAGGTAGGTATGGACATTTTTATTTCTACCCCAGGCTGGGTTCTCAAGCTGTAGTTTGGTCCTTTTTTGCTGCGATTAGCGCAATATAGTGAATAAATGATTTTTTTTGTGATTTTGCAAAAAAACGCTGCATTTTGCCGTAATTTCACTATAGTCGTAGCTAAAAACTCACGACAACCACAATGTGTGAACCCAGCCTAAAGTGAAAAGAGAAGCTCCTTCCTTCTAATTAATGACTATGAACTGTAACCTGTTTCTCATCAATGGAAAGGGGTTACCCTTTGGCACAGATCAGAAGCAGTTCGGCTAGGTTTGCTGCCAATCACTGTAAAAATCCATCATTTTGGTGTGATTTTGTGAAGCTAAAGCACATTGTGACCATAATCTGTGAACCAAGCTTAAGACCTAATGCACACGACTGTAGTGACTTTGAGTTCTGCAAAACTACGAATCCGTTGTCTGTATTTGTGGTCCATTTGTCCACAAAAATCTTTCCGTAGTGCATCCGTATATCCTCAGCTGGAACTTCCTGAGTAGGTCACATGATCCGCTTATACATCCAGTAAAATGAGATGTCCTTTTTGCAGCCCCCACGCGGACCCGTAAACATTACGGTCATGTTGGCTATCATACATGGTAGGTGGAGGAGCCTCCATGGTTGTATTCTCTGGAATACTGCCTGTGCCATGCGCATCACAGGACAGACAGCGGAAGTTCAGGGAGTTAAATGCATTGCTGGAGTCTTGGTGTAGAGGAAAATCTTTGGGTTCTTAGAACACTGGGCTGACTTTTCATTGGGGTGCAAACTTTATTCTGCAGATGATTTGCACCTAAAAGGAAGGGGGTCCGCTGTGCTGGGGGAGAAAATTCTAGCAGAGGTGGCAGAGTACTTAAACTAGGGCTGAAGTGGGAGGTCAATAAAATAGAAAATAAAGTGGTGGTTAGGTTAGAGAGGGGTCAGACTATATTGGTGGGGGTAGAAATAAATTGTGGGGAGAGGATTAGGCAACAGGATAAGGAGACCCTTTTATTACAAAACAACATTGAAAATAAAAATGCCCAAATAATGTCAAATAGTCACATTTCTGAAACCGAATGTGACAAATTGAAATGCAAGTTAAAGTGTATGTTCACAAATGCTAGAAGTCTAGTAAGTAAAATTGGGGATCTGGAGGCCTTGGTACTGGAGGAACATATATATTTTTTTCATTTAATTCTTAATTTATATGATTACAAAAATAAAAATAACATTACATATTTATATTACCCACCCACACACCCCAGAAGGAGAGGAGTACAGAACAGGAGGAGGAGGAGGAGGAGGAGGAGGAGGAGGAGAAGGAGCAGGAGAGAAAAATAACAGAAATACAAAAGGGACATTAAGGCTTCAGTCACATCTGCGTCAGCGCTCCGATCATGGGTTCCGTCCGAGCTTTCCATCAGGGGAAACTCATGAACGGAATCCAAACTGAAACAAACGGAAACCGTAGTTGACTGCGTTATTCATTCCATCAAAACGATGGAACCCTTAAACAACGGTGACAAACGGAAATCATTTGCACCGGATCCATCACCATTAAAATCACTCGTGATGCAAACGGAAACTTATGGTTACCATTTGTTTCACTTTGGATTCCGTTCATGGGTTCCCCTGACAAGGTGTAATGACAGGGATTGGGAAACAGACAAGTGAGCCCTAATCTACCCGCCACTCAGTCCCTGCCTACTTGCAACGACCCGCCCTAGGCGACGGGGTACAACTGGGCGACGGTCCCTACACTCAATAAGTGCACGACAGACAACCAGACAAGGGAACACAGAACAAAAGGGAAACGGGGCAGTTGCCCACGGCAACACCGTGAGCAACAAGAGTAGTAAACGAGCTGAGTCAAACCAGGAGAGTACGAGGTGCCAAACGCAGAGCAGGAGAGTAGTGAACAAGCCGAGTCAAACCAGGAGAGGACGAGGTACCAAACGCAGAGCAGGAGAGTAGTCAGCAAGCCTGGGTCAATACGAAGCAGGAACAAGTAGTTCAAGAAGCTGCAGCAGGGCCAGGAAACCAACAGAGAAGAATCACAAGCAAGGAGGAACAGGAAAGGCAGGTATACATAGACAGAGGGTGGGAGCTAGCTCCGTCTGGCCAGGCTGTGATAGGCTCTCCCACTCCTAAGCCTGCCATCCTGAATGGTGGAAGATGGAGTCAGTCTCACAGAAATAGAAGCAGGTGCAGACTGATTACCTATGGGCGTTGATACAGAAGCTGTGCCTGGCAGATCCTTTACAGTACCCCCCCTTTTATGAGGGGCCACCGGACCCTTTCTAAGTGGACCTGGTTTATTGGGGAAACAAAGGTGGAACCTCCTGACCAATATCCCAGCGTGAACATCCCGGGCGGGTACCCAAGTCCTCTCCTCAGGCCCGTATCCTCTCCAATGGACCAGGTACTGGAGGGAGCCTTGGACCATCCTGCTGTCCACAATCTTGGCCACCTCGAACTCTACCCCCTCAGGGGTGAGAACAGGGACCGAAGATTCCCTCGAGGGAGCCAAGGACGGGGAGCAGCGTTTAAGGAGGGAGGCATGAAACACGTCGTGTATTCGAAAAGATGGGGGCAACTCCAGTCGGAAGGAGACAGGATTGAGGACTTCAATGACCTTGTACGGCCCAATAAACCGGAGAGAAAACTTCTTGGACGGGACTTTAAGGCGCAAATTTTTTGACGATAGCCACACCAGATCTCCGACCATAAACAAGGGGTTAGCAGAACGTCTTCTATCTGCCTGAGTTTTTTGTATGCTCTGGGACGCCTCTAGGTTCTTCTGAACCTGGGCCCAGACTGTGCACAGTTCCCGATGAACGACCTCTACCTCGGGATTGTTGGAACTACCAGGTGAAACGGAGGAGAACCGTAGATTAAACCCAAAATTACAGAAAAAGGGGGGAGACCCCTGACGAATTACTGACCCGGTTATTAAGGGAAAATTCGGCGAGGGGAATGAATGAGACCCAATCATATTGACAGTCAGAGATAAAACACCTTAAATATTGTTCTAGAGACTGATTAGTCCTCTCAGTTTGGCCATTAGTTTCAGGATGGAAGGCAGAGGAGAAGGACAGATCAATCCCCAACTTTTTACAGAAGGCTCTCCAAAACAATGAAACAAATTGTACCCCTCTGTCAGAAACAATATTGACAGGGACCCCATGGAGACGCAGGATGTGTTTGACAAACAAGGTAGCTAACGTCTTGGCATTGGGTAGTTTCGTGAGGGGCACAAAGTGGCACATCTTACTGAAGCGGTCTACTACAATCCACACCACCGACTTGCCTTGAGATGGAGGCAAATCGGTGATGAAATCCATGGAGATATGGGTCCAAGGTCTCTGGGGAACGGGCAAAGAACATAGTAGGCCCGCTGGTCGGGTCCTGGGAGTCTTGGACCTAGCACAAACTTCACAAGCGGCGACGTAGGCCTTAACGTCTTTGAGCAACCCAGGCCACCAATAGTTTCTGGCAATGAGGTGCTTGGTACCCAGGATGCCTGGATGGCCAGATAGTGCAGAGTCATGATTTTCCCTAAGTACCCTTAGCCGGAATTGTAGGGGAACAAACAGCTTGTTCTTAGGAAGGTTCCCGGGAGCTGAACCTTGATCAGCCGCAATTTCAGAGACTAAATCAGAATCAATAGAGGAAATGATTATACCTGGAGGCAAAACACAAGCAGGATCTTCCTCCGAAGGAGGGCTGGCCATGAAGCTACGCGACAGTGCATCAGCCTTAATATTTTTAGACCCAGCCCTATAGGTGACCAAAAAGTTGAATCTGGTAAAAAATAACGCCCATCGAGCTTGTCTCGGGTTTAGCCTCCGGGCAGATTCTAGGAAAACCAGATTCTTGTGGTCGGTAAGGACCGTTACCTGGTGCCTAGCCCCCTCCAGGAAGTGGCGCCACTCTTCAAATGCCCATTTAATGGCTAAGAGTTCGCGGTTGCCAATATCATAGTTACTCTCAGTGGGCAAAAACTTCCTGGAGAAGTAGGCACAGGGGCGTAGATGGGTGAGGGACCTGGTGCCCTGGGACAAGACAGCTCCCACTCCCACCTCGGACGCGTCAACCTCCACAATAAATGGCTCCATTTGGTTGGGCTGAACCAGCACTGGGGCTGAGATAAAGCACTTCTTAAGGACCTCAAAAGCCTGGACAGCCTCAGGAGGCCAGTGGAGGAGATCAGCACCTTTGCTAGTGAGATCCGTAAGATGCTTGGCGATGACCGAGAAGTTAGCAATAAATCTCCTGTAATAATTATCGAACCACAGGAAGCACTGTAACACCTTCAGGGAGGCAGGTTGGACCCATTCCGCCACAGCCTGGACCTTGGCAGGGTCCATGCTGAATTCATGAGGAGTGAGGATTTGACCCAAAAACTGTATCTCCTGCACCCCAAACACACATTTTTCGGTCTTAGCAAACAGTTTGTTTTCCCGAAGGGCCTGGAGCACCTTCTTGACATGCTCAATGTGGGAGGACCAGTCCTTGGAAAACACAAGTATGTCATCAAGGTACAGTACAAGAAATACCCCCAGGTAGTCTCTTAAAACCTTATTTATGAAATTCTGGAAGACCGTGGGAGCATTACACAACCCAAAGGGCATGACGAGGTATTCGAAATGACCTTCGGGCGTGTTAAACGCAGTCTTCCACTCATCCCCCTCTTTGATGCGGATAAAATTATAAGCCCCCCGTAGATCAAACTTAGAGAACCATTGGGCCCCCTGAACCTGATTGAAGAGATCAGGAATCAAAGGAAGGGGATACTGGTTCCTTACAGTGACCTTATTCAAGTTTCGGTAGTCAATGCATGGCCTAAGACCACCATCCTTCTTCCCTACGAAGAAGAAGCCAGCACCTACCGGAGATGTAGAGGGGCGAATGTAACCCTTGGCCAGGCATTCCTGGATATACTCTCTCATGGCTTCACGTTCGGGACAAGAGAGATTAAATATCCTACCCTTAGGGAGCTTAGCTCCTGGTACCAAATCAATTGCGCAATCGTATTCTCTATGAGGTGGTAACACTTCGGAGGCCTCTTTAGAGAAAACATCAGCGAAGTCCTGAACAAACTCAGGTAGAGTGTTCACCTCCTCAGGGAGAGAAATAGAATTAACAGAAAAACATGACGTCATGCATTCATTACCCCATTTGGTAAGATCCCCAGTATTCCAGTCAAACGTGTGATTATGCAACTGCAACCAGGGAAGGCCTAAAACCAAATCGGACGATAATCCCTGCATCACCAGTACAGAGCACTGCTCCAAATGCATGGAGCCAACAAGGAGTTCAAAAACAGGGGTATGCTGTGTAAAATAACCATTAGCAAGAGGAGTGGAGTCGATACCCACTCCTGGGACAGGTTTAGGCAAATCAATCAATGGCATAGCTAGAGACATAGCAAATTCCACAGACATAATATTAGCAGAAGACCCTGAATCCACGAAGGCACTGCCGGTAGCAGACCTACCACCAAAAGAGACCTGAAAGGGAAGCAAGATTTTATTACGTTTCATATTTACGGGAAATACCTGTGCGCCCAAGTGACCTCCCCGATGGTCACTTAGGCGCGGAAGTTCTTCCGGCTGCTTATTCTTACACCTAGGACAGTTGTTCACTTGATGATTGTCATCCCCACAGTAGAAGCAGAGACCATTCTTCCTGCGGAACTCTCTACGTTGTTGGGGGGAAACGGAGGCCCCGAGTTGCATAGGTACCTCCGAGTCTTCCGTGGAAGAACGAAGCAACGGAACCTCGGGAGGCATCATGGGGGAGTCAGAGGAGAAAACACAAACACGTTCAAGTCGTCGTTCCCTGAGATGTCGGTCAAGTCGTACCGCTAAAGCCATAACCTGATCTAGGGAGTCAGAAGAGGCATAGCTAACTAGCAGGTCTTTCAGCGCGTTCGACAGATCCAATCTAAACTGGCACCTTAAGGCAGGGTCATTCCACCGAGAAGCTACGCACCACTTCCTAAAGTCAGAACAATACTCCTCAACAGGTCTCTTACCCTGACGTAAGGTCACCAGCTGACTCTCGGCAAAGGCAGTCTTGTCAGTCTCGTCATATATGAGCCCGAGAGCAGAAAAGAAAAGATCAACGGAGGAAAGTTCAGGGGTGTCAGGAGCCAAGGAGAAGGCCCATTCTTGGGGCCCGTCCTGGAGCCGGGACATAATTATACACACCCGCTGGCTCTCAGAACCAGAGGAGTGGGGCTTTAAGCGAAAATAGAGCCTACAACTCTCCCGAAAGGAGAGAAAAGTCTTCCGGTCCCCTGAGAACCGGTCAGGCAATTTGAGGTGGGGTTCAAGAGGTGAGGTGAGGGGCACTACCAGGGTAGCATCAGGCTGGTTGTCCCTCTGAGCCAGGGCCTGGACCTGTAGGGAGAGGCCCTGCATTTGCTGAGCCAGGGTCTCAAGGGGGTCCATAGTTGTGTCAGGGACCAGGGTAGACTAGGTATATGGGCTTGTGATTATGTAATGACAGGGATTGGGAAACAGACAAGTGAGCCCTAATCTACCCGTCACTCAGTCCCTGCCTACTTGCAACGACCCGCCCTAGGCGACGGGGTACAACTGGGCGACGGTCCCTACACTCAATAAGTGCACGACAGACAACCAGACAAGGGAACACAGAGCAAAAGGGAAACGGGGCAGTTGCCCACGGCAACACCGTGAGCAACAAGAGTAGTAAACGAGCTGAGTCAAACCAGGAGAGCACGAGGTACCTAACGCAGAGCAGGAGAGTAGTCAGCAAGCCAGGGTCAATACGAAGCAGGGACAAGTAGTTCAAGAAGCTGCAGCAGGGCCAGGAAACCAACAGAGAAGAATCACAAGCAAGGAGGAACAGGAAAGGCAGGTATACATAGACAGAGGGCGGGAGCTAGCTCCGTCTGGCCAGGCTGTGATAGGCTCTCCCACTCCTAAGCCTGCCATCCTGAGTGGTGGAAGATGGAGTCAGTCTCACAGACATGGAAGCAGGTGCAGACTGATTACCTATGGGCGTTGATACAGAAGCTGTGCCTGGCAGATCCTTTATACAAGGAGCTCCAATGGAACCCATGAACGGAGTCCTGACGCAGATTTGAACGAAACCTTACTCATTATGGTCCTGTAATTGTTCTCAGAGGTTATAATTATGGATTCCAGCCAGAAATAAAAACCCAAAAAAAAAACTAGTTTTTCTTATTCGATAACCACGTCACTCTAAATATCACAAGATTAAGCAGATATTTCCAGGTTACATCCGACAGTATATTATTTGACAACCAAAGTCATAGTCAAAATTTTTGCCACGAAGAAGGCATTGGTAGTACATCTTAGGACAACACATGTTTTCTTAAGGTCGCTATGGCAACCTGTTTAGCTTCTGGGCGGTTCTTCTTTTACCTTGAGCCTATATCTCTTCTCGGTCCTTCTGCCAATCAGATGTGGGGTTGTATTTATACCTGTCTTTTCCCACCTGTTTTTGCTTGTGAAATTTCCTATCTCCTGGTTTCTGATCAAGCTCCTGACTGCTCCTGCAGATCTGATTTCTGGACCTCGTGTATACTGACCTGGGCTTGGCTCTCATTAACCCTCCCCTTACAGATTCTGATTATCCGCTCCCGGCTGGTTTTGACCGTGGCTTGTCTGATTACCTTTACTCCATTTCTAGACTTTCAGTAAACCTACTGGTTGTCTAGTTTCCAGATCATGTTTGCCTGAATTGCACTTCTTATACAAAACTGCACTCTGTCAATACAACCTTGGTTCTAAGCAGAAAAGTCCATACCACTTTGCGGTCGGCTCTGGCGAACACCTTAGAGTAGCCTTAGACTCTATTGATCAGAGTGGTTACGGATTAGAAGTTGCAGATTTACATGCACGCTTTCTCCCGGAAGACTCCAGCAGCCTTGACGTATCTCTCCACTTGCATATCCATAGCAGTACATTTCTTTTTATACACAAAGGTCCTCAATTCATAACTATCACGGAATCTAAATAGTAGGACCGGAGACATCCGGATATCCAACTTGTGCATACCTTTTAACTTTTCAATCACTTTGTTTTCAAAACAAACATATTTTTGAACATTTCCAAGGCATATGGTATAAAGCAACCCTGTTATCAAAACCTTCGTTTATGTATCATAAGTATACATTTTAGAAAAATATAATCCTATACATTTCTGAAAACCATCACTCCAAGATGCTTAAAAGAGGAACTATGCTTGTAGTATCGATATTTAAAAAAAGAGAATTCCTTGAGCTCCAATGTATCCTAAAGATTCTAGAAAATTCCCTTAAAGAGAATGTGTTACAAGATTTTAAATAGCAAAGATTTGTTTAATTGGACGATTATATACCCTCCATACATCATCCCACCCAAATACATGTAAAAGTCTAGAGAATTCCATCTATCCAATTAAGGGTCAATGACAATATTTTAATCTCCTACCGCCAATATAGGGCAGCAGTCTTTCTCACACCAATTTTCATATAGCTTATATAAAGTTTCCGGGTTGTATGGGGGATAGATGTATATATTAGCTATTATCATAACCGTTCCACACACTCTCCCATGTAGAAATATGTAGCGACCCTCCTTATCCATAGACGTTGAATATAATTCAAATGATAGGTTTTTATGAATTAGGATACATACATCTCTAGAAAAATTTGAAAAAAATCTCTAGCCAACCCATTATTTCACAACATAATGTATCATCATGCCAGATGTATTTCTTGCAGGCTAATTATTGCAGGAAGGTGGAAAGAAATTGGGTTCAAAACTGCTAATCTTTTCAGTATATCAATAAGACCTTGGACGTTCCAGGACAAAACCAGTATCAAAATTTACGCATTAACCCATTATAGTCCTGTATTCGTCATTAGTTAGAGATTGTAACCATGGATTCCATCCAGCCAAAAAATTAGCCTGCTGATTTTCTTATAATATATCTACCTCTCTCTAAATATCATAAGATTAAGCAATTTTTTCCATATTACTTATGATGGAATATTACTTGATGTCATGGCGCGGGTGTGGACCCACTGGGCCGTACCGTGTAGCGGGATAGCAGCTGGCGAACTAGGTACAAAACAATGTCTATAATCCAGAACGGGTACTTGATGCAATGTAGACAGTAGCGTTGACACAACTTGACTTTCACTGTAGATGGCACAGTAGATGCAGCAGAAGACACGACTTGACTTTCACTGTAGATGGCACAGAGGCACGGCAGCATGGGATACAGGGTACAGGCAGCAGGAACGGGTAACATTGGGAACTGGAAAACACTAGGAGAACATTTTCAAGACAAACTTTAGGTATACAACAATGCTCAGGCAAGGATCAAGTGGGCAGAGCCCCTTCTATAGTCCAGCAGCATTCTGGGCTAATTACTGATTAATGACGGCTGCACGCATATTGGCCCTTTAAGGCCGTGCACGTGCGGGCATGCGCGCCCTGTGGGAAACAGTCCCAGAACCCAGAAGTGAGTGCAGGCATCTCCCTGGAGAGAGATGCCGCCGAGAACACAGATGTCCATGGCCGGGGCCGTCAGAGGGTAAGTCTGAACGACGGCCCTCGGCCATAGACGTTACAGTATACCCCCTCTTACGCCCCCTCTTCTTGGGGCCAGAGCGGGAGAGAAATCTCTTCACGAGGACAGGGGCATCAATGTTCTCCTCTGGCTCCCAAGACCTCTCCTCTGGACCAAATCCCCTCCAATCCACCAAATAAAACGTTCTTCCTACCACTTTCTTGGTGGCCAGGATCTCCCTCACTTCGAAAGTCCCTGACGAGGCGACAGGAGCCACTGCGGAACTAGGAGTCCTGGAGTAGCGGGTTCAGGACCACAGTCTTCAGCAAATAGACATTGAATGAGTTAGGGATCTTGAGGGTAGGAGGCAGCCGAAGCTTGTAAGACACAGGATTGATTTGTAGCAGAATCTCGAAGGCTCAGAGGAACCTGGGAGCAAACATGCAAGACGGCACCCTCAGCCGGATATTCCTGGAAGACAGCCAGACCTTTGTACCTGAAAGAAACTGGGGAGATTCTCATCTTCTAGTGTCTGTCTTTTTCTACATGCGGTCCACCACCAGCAGAATAGAAGATCATGTCTGTTGCCATATCTGCAGAACGTCCCTGAAGGTAGAGTCAGCTGCAGACACCTGGGACATAGTAGAGTCAGGAAGAAGTATACGAGGATGTTGGCCATAGACGATGAAGAACGGACTGGAGGTGGTGGACTCACTAGTATGGTTATTATAGGAGAACTCAGCGCACGGGAGCAGCTGCACCCAGTCAACATGTCGTCTGGAGACAAAATGCTGCAGATAGTTCTTCATAATCTGATTAACCCTTTAGACTTGTCCATTGGACTGAGGATGATAAGCCGAGGAGAAGCCCAACTTTACACCGAGGAGGCCGCAGAGTGCTCTCCAGAACTTCGAGGTGAACTGGACCCCTTGATCCGAGACAATATGTAGAGGCTAGCCGTGCAGACGGAAGATGTATTGAACGAAGAGGTCGGCCAGTCAAGCAGCAGAAGGCAGACCAGTCAGGGGAATAAAATGAGCCATTTTAGAAAATCGATCCACCACCACCCAGATCACACTGCATCCCACAGAGAGAGGCAGATCTTTGACAAAGTCCATAGCAACATGCTGCCAGGGGGCATCGGGCACAGGCAGTGGTTGGAGCAGACCAGCTGGTATGGAGTCGGCAACTTTGTTTGCTGCGCACACCGTACAGGAGGAGACATGATGTCTTTGGGCAGCGTGGGCCAATAGAACTGATGGGCAAGTAGGTCTCGGGTCTTACGGGCACCCGCATGACCTGTCAGCTTGGAACTGTGACCCCAGCGAAGGATTCTACCTCTGTCTGCCAGACGTACAAAAGTCCTTCTCAGAGGAATGTCTCTAACTTGCAGAGGGTTAACAGAATGGATGCAGGAAGGGTCGATAATATTCTGTGGGGACTCCACAGTGTCCTCTTTTTCAAATGACCTAGACAAGGCATCGGCCCTCACATTCTTGTCAGCAGGTCTGTAGTGGAGTTTGAACCGGAACCGAGCAAAGACCAACGACCACCTGGCTTGACGAGGATTCAGCCATTGAGCCGTCTGTAGATAGGTCAGGTTCTTGTGGTCCGTGAAGACCAGGATAGGATGAGCTGCGCCTTCTAGTACGTGTCTCCAC
Source organism: Rhinoderma darwinii (assembly GCF_050947455.1). Taxonomy (NCBI): domain Eukaryota; kingdom Metazoa; phylum Chordata; class Amphibia; order Anura; family Rhinodermatidae; genus Rhinoderma; species Rhinoderma darwinii. Next base: position 97,332,713 of record NC_134692.1, read on the forward strand.
TCCTGCAGGGCCAGCTTGATGGCCAGTAACTCCCGATCCCCAATCGAGTAGTTACGCTCTGCGGAAGAAAACAGCTTAGAGTAGTAGCCACATACCACAGTTTCAAACCTCACTGGAACAAAAGTGCATCAGCACCAACAGAGGAAGCGTCCACCTCTAATGAAAACTGTGGGGATACATCAGGGTGATGAAGAATAGTGGCTGACGTGAAGGCCTTTTTTAAAGCCTTCTCATTCATGCCCTTTTTAGTGAGGGTGGAGATGGGAGCTGTTAATATAGAGAAGTTGGGAATGAACAACCGGTAGAAGTTGGCGAATACCAGGAAGCGTTGTATGGCCCTTAAGCCTTGGGGGCGTGGCCATTCCAGGACAGCCTTTACCTTCTCATGGTCCATTTTGAGGCCCTGATCGGAGATGATATAGCCCAGGATGGGTAGAGTCTTCTTTTCAAACACGCACTTCAGCTTGGCATAAAGATGATTCTCCCTTAATCGAAGCAACACCTGGCGGAGTCACAAGATCTGGGGAAAAAAAAATCTAAATTTCATCGAGAAACACCACAACACAGACAGAGGAGATCACGAAAAATGTCATTGACAAATTCTTGAAACACAGCGGGGGCGTTACACAGGCCAAAGGGCATGACCAGATATTTGTAGTGTCCATCACGTGTATTAAATGCAGTCTTCCACTCATCACCCTGATGAATCCGGATTAGATTGTAAGCCCCCCGCAGGTCTAGCTTAGAAAATATGTTTGCCCCCGTATGCGATCAAACAGTTCCGAAATCAAAGGCAATGGGTACCTGTTCTTCACCGTGATCTGGTTGAGGCCTCGGTAGTCAATGCAGGGGCAGAGGGATCCATCCTTCTTCTTGACAAAGAAAAACTCAGCTCCGGCCGGGGATGATGATTTACGTATAAAGCCCCACTCCAGATTCTCCTTAATGTAGGCTGACATAGACTGGGTCTCAGGCAAGGAGAGAGGGTATACTCTACCACGAGGAGGGGACGAATTAGGAACCAAGTCGATAGGGTAATCATACGCTCGATGTGGTGGCAATGTCTCTGCTTCCTTCTTGTTGATGACGTCTGAGAACAGAGAGTAACAAGGAGGCAACACTGCCAGTGACTGATGCGGAGGAGGCTGAGGCGGATGGACCTGCACCAGACAGCGATCGAGACACTTGGGACCCCACTGGAGAACCTCTCCAGAGTTCCAATCCAGGACTGGGGCATCTAGACGGAGCCAAGGCAAACCCAGCAGCACGGGGTTGATGGCCTTGGGCAGGACAAACGGAGATGAGTTCAGAGTGAAGGACTCCCACTTGGAGTCTTAACGGCTTGGTCACAGACAAAACTGGGTCAGGCAAACGCAGTCCATCTACCGAGGCAATGATCAACGGCCTTTCCAGCAGAACAGTAGACAACTGAAGAAGATCCACAAAGTCTTGGCAGATGAAATTGGCTGCAGAGCCAGAGTCCAGGTAGGCAGAGACACGATGTGGGCTCTCGACAGCGACGATTGTCATAGGAATGAACAGTTAGGAGGTGAGTTCTTTATTAAATGCAGTATCGCCCAGGGTTGTCTCTCCAACCAATCCTAGGCGTTGGGGACACAGACGCACGACATGGCCAGCGAGGCCACAATATAAACAGAGTCCAGAGGTGCGCCTGCGCTGTTTCTCTTGAACGGACAGTTTAAGCCGATCCACCTGCATCGGAACCTCGGGTGGAGCAGTAGAAGAAGGCAAGAGGGGTTGCTGAAAGTTGGGCGCCTGTCTAGGAAGCCATCTCTCCTGTCGAACTTCTTGAGATCTCTCTCTGAGCCTTATGTCCACTCGAGTAGCAAGTAGAATCAGGTCGTCCAAGGCAGCTGGTAGATCTCGAGCAGCAAGTTCATCCTTGATCTTGGGCGATAGGCCATGCCAGAAGGATGCTACCAAGGCCTCATTGTTCCAGGACAGTTCTCATGCCAGGGTCCAAAACTGGATGGTGTATTCGCCCACGGAGGCGTCCTCCTGGTGAAGGTTAAAGATAGCAGTGGCTGCTGACGAGACTCATCCAGGCTCCTCGAATACGGTACGGAATAACCGCACAAAACCCTGGACGTCTCGGGTCACGGGTCCCTGTCGTTCCCAGATTGGATTTGCCCACACCAGGGCCTTGCCAGCAAGTAGAGACATAATGGAGGCGATTCTGGCTCGGTCCGAAGAAAATGCTCGCGCGTGCAGAGTGAAGTGGATATGGCATAGGTTCAGAAACTCCCTGCACGCACTTGCGTCTCCATGGAACCGAGGTGGCAATGGCAGCGAGAACCGAGGATCCGAACTGGAGCTGCCAGGAGGTGTAGCAGGAGGGTCAATCAGAGGAGCTTGAATAGAAGCAGAGAAGGAAGTAGCTAGCACCCCTAGCTGCTGTGCCATGGAGTCTACTGCCACAAAAAGTTGATCCTGTCGTGCTCGCAGATCCTGCAGGTCTGCCTGCATGGCTTGGGAGGGTGACAGGCCCTTGAATGAGCCGTCATAGGGTAAGTCTGAACGACGGTCCTCGGCCATAGATGTTACACTTGACAACCAAAGTCGTAAAATCTAAATTTTTGCCACAAGGTGGGCCTTAGTGATAGATTTATTTTTATGAACAGAGGTCCTCAATTCATAGCTATCACCAAATATACTCAAGACTGGAAATATCCGGATGTGCAACTTATATAGACACCTTTTAAATTATCAATCACTTCCTTCCAGCATGTATACATTTTTGGACATTACCAAAGCATATGGTATAAATCAACATTGTTGTCAAAACATTTTGGACATTTATCTGTAGTTCTTCGTTTAATTTTAAATAAAAAATACAGCGTTGCGTGTAATCTGTGTATTGTGAACCGGTGTGAAAGATTCCAAGACGCATTAAAAGTGATGTTTAAACAATTAGCCAATACTCTATTCCATGTAGCTTGTGAGATAGATCCTATATATTTTTGCCAGTTTTCACAGGAAACTTAAGCAGCGATATATATTTTGGATGTGACATTGTCCTTTTTACTTTTCCCCTCCATGTCCATGAAGCACACCAAAATATCAAATTTTTGTAGCATGAAGCATTTATAGCGTGTCTTAATTGAAAATATCTGAACGTAGAACTACTAGAAAGATTATATTGTAATTTTATCTCTTCTGACTACATGACCTGGACAACTCTATATATACCCTTCTTACACCAGAATTTCATCCCATCTTAAGACAACAAATGTTTAAATTGTATGTTATGCCATAAAGGTGTAAACATTGTATATCCCTCAATTCTATATATATGCTTCAGAGTTTTTCATACTTTTTGTTGCATGTAATACGTGGGCAAGTTCTTAAAGGGACCAAAAGTTAAGAGACCCCCTTCCAATAATTCAATTATATTCATAGCTATAGAGCAATGGACCTGGTCAACCAAAAAAACGATTGACTGGATTTAATTCCTAATAAAGATTATATTTCAACTGTGACGTCAAAAAATAGAAAAATACGTTAGGGACCCCCAAACTCCCTCTCTCTCTTGGTTGTTGTAAGTGAATAAGAGCTAGTCTAGACTTTTTTTTACCGTGCCAAATAATATCTATGATTAATTTGTCTACAATCTTAAATACTTTACAGTATCCAGACCAGGCTATTTGATAAAATAAAATTAAACTGTTGGAGTATTAAAATTTTTACCAATGCCAATCTGGAAAACATTGAAATTGGCAGCTTTTTCCATATTTTAATCTTGGACCTTATCTTATGTATTATTGGAGTAACATTTAAAAATATATATTCCTGTACACCATCACTCCCAGATACCTAAAAGAGGAACCAGAGACAATAACTCTGAGAGGAACATCACTAGGGTGATGATCGCCAGAGTCAACCAGGAAGAGAACAGATTTTTGCCAATTTATTATTAATCCAGGGTATTTACCAAAAGTTTATACCATTTTCATTATATTTATAGTGGCCATCTTAGTATTACTGAGATATAAAAGGATATCGTCTGCATATAGTGATATCATGCATTCATGCCTTCCCAAACTGAAGCTCACTATCTCTTTCATTTCTCTAATAATAATGGCTAAGGGCTCAATATATAGAGCAAACAACAGAGGAGATAGGGGACATCCCTGGTGAGTCCCATGGGACAGGTTAAATGGCACAGATATTTCCCCATTTACCATCACCCTAGCGACTGGATTCGTATATAAAAGCAGAATCCATAAAAAATATATATCCCAAAATCCGAACTTCCTCAATACCTCCCACTGATATCCCCATTCAATACACTCAAAGGCCTTAGAGGCATCTAATGAAAAGATGGAAAGGTCTCCTATATCACTTCTAGTTGCCTGAAGATTTAAATACACATTTTGAAGGTTGTCCCCTAGTGATTTACCTGGCATTGCCACACTGATCTTTATTAATCACTGTGCTAATAACAGTATTCAACCTTGCCTACAAAACCTTAGCGAGTATCTTAGCATCATAATTTATAAGTGAGATTGGCGTATAAGATTCAATATTAGTCTGAATTCAAAATTATCTGGTTTCAAACTTAAGACAATCAAGACAATGCCTCACGCATAGTTTCTGCCAGGACTGTATCTGCAAGGCACGAATTATACATTATAAGACGAGGAAGTAGAATATCTTTATGCTCTCTATAGACTTCCACTGTCATGCCGTCAAGGCCCAATGCTTTATTTAATAGTATTGACCAAAGAGCACATTCTACTTCAGCTAATGTAATAGGCTCATCTAATGACGTACGCGGTTGCGATGATAAACATGGTACCCTAATGTTATCTAAATATGCTAAGAGTTCAGACCCAGGATAGCATACCTTAGAAGAGTACTCAAAATACAGACTAAAAACCTGTAAGAGATCCACATTTTGTGTTAGCAGACCCTTTTCTGTTTTTAATTTGGGAATATACAATAAATCTTCCTGTCTGTAAATTATTTTAGCCAAGTATCTCCCGGGCCGGGCCTCAAAGAAGAATCTTTTGGACCCTCTCATGTTATCTATATGTCTAGTCTTATTTTCAATCATTTCTCTGTGTAAATATTGATAGCCCTGCCATGCTGCTGTTGTTTCTGCTGTAGGCTGATTTAACCCCTTCCCAACATTTGTCATAAGTATACGTCATGGAAAGCCAGTGCTTCCCGCAAAATGTCGTATATTTACGACAAATGGATGGCACCGGCTCAGAAGCTGAGTCGGTGCCATCATCCCCGGATGTCAGCTGTATCTTACAGCTGACACCCTGCTGAAATGGCGGGGGCTGAAGTTAGCTTCGATCCCCGCCAGTAACCCCTTAAATGCAGCGGTCAAAAGCGAACAGTGCATTTTAGGTGTTTGCAGCTCATCGGCACCACAGCAATGAAATTGCCGGGGTGTCGGTGGCTGTAATGGCAACTGGAGGCCTAATAGTGGCGTCCTGGTCTGCCTAGTACGGAAAACTTCCAGCCCCCACCCGGAGAAGGGGCCTAAGAGGCTTCCGTTGCCGCTGGCAAGATGGCGCCGGCTCAGGAGCTGACCCGGCGTCATCAGCGTTGGATATCAGCTCTATGTTACAGCTGACAACCACCTGTAACGCCAGGAACAGGAGCTAGCTCCGATCCCTGCCATTAACCCCTTTGATGCAGTGATCGAAAGCGAACGCAGCATCTTTGTGGTTGTCAGCAGATTGGCAGCTCTGCCCTGCAATCGCAGGGCTGCCGACTGCTACTATGGCAACAGGAGACCTAACAATGGCCTCCTGCTCTGCCATTATGGAAGACGATTAGGCCCGCACGGAGGCGAAGCTGTCCGAGAATGACTGACAAATATAATACATTGCACTACGTAGGTATTGCAATGTATTAGAAAAAAAAAGCTGACAGTTGGACCTTCAAGTCCCCTAGTGGGACTAAAACAAAAGTGTATAAACAGTGAAAAAAATGTTGTCAAAAATATAATAAAAGTTTCAAGTAATAAAATAAAACACAATTGCCCGATTTCAACTATCAAGTCCTTTATTATCGAAAAAAAAGAAAATAAACCATACATATTTGGTATCGCAGCAAGCGTTTCGGCCTAAACTATAAAAATATTATGTTATTTATGCCACACTGTGAACGGCAAAAAAAAAACCTGTAAAAAACAATGCCAGAATTTCTGTTTTTTGGTCACTTTGTCCTACAAAGATTGAAATAAAAAGTGATCAAAAAGTAATAAGTATCCAAAAATGGTACCTATAAAAACTATAGCTCGTCTCGCAAAAACCAAGCCCTCATATAGCTTTGTTGATGAAAAAATTAAAAAGTTCTGGTAATCACAACATGGCAACAGAAAAAATACATTATTTTTACAAAAGTAATTTTATTGTGCAAAAAGTTGTAAAGCATAAAAAAGTGCTATAAATTTGGTATCGCAGGAATCGTAACGACCTGCAGAATAAAGTTAACAAGCCATTTATAAAGCATGGTGAACGCTGTATAAAAAAAACTAAAAAACTATGCCAGAATTGCTGTTTTTTGGTCACCTTGGCTCCCAAAAAATAGGATGAAAAGTGATCAAAAAGTCACATGTACCCCAAAATGGTACAAATATTAACTACAGCTCATTCCACAAAAAAACAGCCCTCATACCACTATGTCTATGAAAAAATAAAATAAGTTAAGGCTCCAATAAGTCAGGAAATAAAAATAAGCTGTTGTGGAGGCCCTAAAATTAGGGAACCAGGAAGGGTAGGGCCCAAACATATCTGCTGGAAGCGAGGGTGCCCGTATTATACCAGGACAACAATTCCCAGCAAAATTCCCCAAACTGCAAAGGTGCGGAGTGTGGAACAAAAGGGGGATAAGGAAGGACATTTATCAGTGCGACACTGGCCTGCGCATAAAAGATTGCTTCACAGCATAACAAACATCTATAAATTGTTTTACTGTTTTTAACCCAATTATTATATCACCTGACTATGCCCCTCATGTACTCTGCCCGGCTTACATGTGCCCTCACATTATAAATGGAAACACCAGCAATACTCAAACAAATCTACTACCAAGCAAATCCATGCTCCAAAAGCCAAATGATGCTCCCTCCCCTCTGAACCCTACAGCGTGCCCAAACAGCCATTTACTTCCACATATAAGGCATAATGAAAAATTAGGCCTCAATTTTACATGGTACTCTTTCACTCCTGAGCCCTGTCAAATGTCCAGACAAAAGATTAGGGCACATGTAGGGTGTTTCTAAAACCGGGAAACACAGCATAATAATTAGAGAGCTGTCTTGTTATGGTGGCACAAGCTGGGCACCACATATTGGCATATCTATGGAAAAAAAATCCCATTTGCACTCTGCAACATTGAGCGCACACTAATTTCTGCAAAACACCTGCGGGGTTAACATGCCCACTACACCCCTAGGTGAATACCTTGAGGGGTGTCGTTTCCAAAATGTGGTCACTTCTGGGGGGTTTCCCCTGTTTTGGTCCCACAGGGGTTTTGCAAATGTGACTACGCCTGCTGTGCTGTAAATCACAGAGACGCTACAGAAGTGGTCAGGAGAATGAATACATGTCACGTCCTCGCTGGAGGTAATGTATATTCATTGTCATGACACATGAGTAGCGTTATAGTGTGTTTATGTGACTGCAAATAGCGATATAGCTATATCGCTATCTGCAATGTAAATGAATGGAGAGAAGTATATGACGCTAATTGGTATATGACACTCCTCTGTACAACGCCCACTTGGTCATATAGTAAAACATGCCCAGTTGTCCATTGAGAAACTCATTAGCATAAAGCTAATATAGGTCATAACTCAGTCAAACATTATCGTTTTTCTAAATAAAAAACACTGTTATATTCTACATTAGAGCACCGATCACATCATGTACAAGATAGGCCACTTATAATGTGGTGACAGAGCCTCTTTAAATACTGATTTTCACTTTCTTGTATTCTCCTTTGTAACAGAAGTTCTTCTTCCATCCTCTTTCTCCTGACTCCGACGGACACCCCCTTATAAAGCCCCCTCAGAAAAGCTTTGCCATTATCCCACACTATAGCTATGCTTGTAGTATCAATGTTTGTAGTAAAATATTCCTTATGTTCTGTCCGTATCTTTGCATCTTTACCCACCATCTCTAGGATACCTGAATGTATCCTAAAGATTCTAGGAGATTCCCTTGAAGGATGACAACATTTATCAACTAGAGGTGAATGATCTGAAATCCCACAAGTTGTATATTCTACTTTTTGAATCATTCACATACAAGTGATATCGACTAGAGCCATATCTACATGGGAAAATGTGTTACAAGATTTTGAATCTCAAGAATATTGTTTAATTGAATGATTATATACCCTCTATACATCATCCCACCCAAATACATGTATAAATGTGCAGGGGGCCTTAGGCTAGGGCTACACGGCGACTTTGGCCATGACACTCGTCGCATACACAAAGATCGTTTTGAAACCAGCTTTGGAAAATTTGGTCTCCAAATGCCACTTTGCGCAGCATTCATTGAAAGCTCCGCCTAGCGCCCTGTCTGTAAGAAATGCGCACACATTTAATATAGCTGAAGTCGGCAGAAGTTGCCAAATATGTATTCAGGTGTGTTTATCCAGTGACATGTTCCAGATGTCTGAAAAGATCACCTGAATTCACATATTTGGAAAAAAATTACAGTTTAAAGTTTTTCCATCAAAGTCAATGAATTGTCTAGAAAAAAATAGAGGGCTAAAGTCTTTTATATGTCACAAAATGTCCTAATTTATATGTCTAATTTCCTAAAAAGAGTAATCTTGGGGGTGTTCATAGTGTTTTAGCACTTCCCAACATCTGTAATGGTCAAATGGTGTCAGTAAACCAGCTATGTAAAATTTGCTCTCCAAAAGCCAGTTGCGCATCATTCATTGTAAGCTCCGCCTTGCCTGGGGTGCAACTAGGTGGGGCAGGTGGGGCATGTGCCCTGGGCGCAACTAAGGAGAAAAGTGGGGGGGAGCCAGGGTAGCACCATCCATGGTGGCGGCCTACTACCTCTCTGAGGGGGTGGCGGTGCCACTGAAGCCAGTCGCCGCCACCCCCCTGCACTATACGCTATGAATGGCCGGGTACGTTCCGTATGTTCATAGATGCAAGCGGCGCGATTATGTCATCGCGCCGCTTGCGCCTATGAAAGGTGCTGATTCGTAGGGCAGAATGACTTGCCCCGTCAATCAGCGCCTTTCAATGATGCAAGTGGCGCGATGACGTCATCGCGCCACTTGTGTCGTTCAACCCCAGCAGACCTACTCAGAAGAGAGCAGGTCTGCATTGCCACCGGATGGCACGGGAACGGGATTAAGGTGAGTATGTAATTTTTTTTTTTTATCCTAATAAAAATGTGAGTGATCTTATCTACAGGGGGGCTCTATCTACAGGGGTCGGCTCTATCTACAGGGGGTCTATATACAGGGGTGGGCTATATCTGGAGAACTATATGGGTAGCTATATGTGAGGCACTATATACAGGGGTGGCTATATACAGGGGTTGGCTATATGTGAAGCACTATAGGGGTAGCTATATGAGAGGCACTATATTCACGAGGGCTATATGCAGGAGTGGTCTATATGTGGAGCACTATAGGGTGGCTACATGGGAGGCACTATATGCAGGGGTGGGCTATATGTGGAGCACTATGAATAGGGGGAGATATATGCAGGGCACTATCTACAGGGGTGGGCTATATGTTGGACACTATATACATGGGTGGGCTATATCTACAGGGTGGCTATATACAGGGGTGGGCTATATGTATGGAGCACTATAGGGGAAGCTATATGTGAGCCACTTTATACAGGGGTGGGCTATATGTGGAGAACTATTTATAGGGGGAGATATATGTAGGGTACTATCTACAGGGGTGGGCTATATGTTGGACACTATATACAAGGGTGGGCTATATGTGAAGCACTATCTACAGAGGGGGCTATATCTTGGGCACTATTTTCATAGGGGGCTATATGTGGGGCACTATATACAGGGGGCTATATGTAGGGCACTATCTACAGTGGTGGCTATATGTGGGCACTACAATGGTGGCTGTATGTGGGACACTATCTACAGGGTGCTGTATGTGGGGCACTATCTAAAGGGGCTCTATGTGGGTCACTATCCACAGGGTGCATGCTGTGTGTGTGTGTGTGTGGGACAAAGTGTATGGTTCCACTATATTTAGGGGCACAGTGTCTGGCACCATGAGAACTTTATCTTTGTTTATAGGTGCAGAAATGTTTTAAAAGTGAGTTGCGAACTGCAGAAATGGGCTGTGGCCGGGAGAAGTCATCACAGAGGTCTGGACCGGATGGAGAAGAAAATAGAAAAAGTACAACTAGAATCTGACATCACCTGTGAGTCACTTAATGTAAATTTTTATTCTGCCTCTAATCAGCACTGTAGTCACTTAATGATCTGCAGCGAGATAATGGGTGGTATGATTTATTTATTTTTTAAACTGCATCTCCTTACCAACTTTTGGGCCATGCTGGGAGCTGTATACAATTGAGTGCAAACCTATATGACAGGGGTTGCATTAAATTGAGCTGTTTTGGTGCTGGTGTTGTATTTATGTACGGAGACTGGTTCTGGTGCTGTATATATGGACTGAGCTTTGTTCTGGTACTGCATATATGTACTGAGCTTGGTTCTGGCACTATATATATGTACTGAGCTTGGTTCTGATGCTGTATGTATGCACTGAGCTTCTTCTGGTGCTGTATATATGTAATGAACTTTGTTCTGGTGCTGTATTTATGTACTGAGCTTTGTTCTGGTGCTGTATACATGTACTGAGCTTTGTTCTGGTGCTATATTTATGTACTGAGCTTGGTTCTTGTGCTGTATATATGTAATGAGCTTTGTTCTCGTGCTGTATATATGTAATGAGCTTGGTTCTGGTGTTGTATTTAGAACTATATTGCTTGTAAAATGTACACATGGCTTTATGCTCGAGTTACATAAAGAAAAATGCGGGGAAAAAATGACAACTCATTGATTGAAAGACAAAATAAACATAGCAAGGGGGAAGCAGATGTCGGGAAAGAGGTTTGGGGGGGGGTGCCAAACTGAATCTTTGCCCCGGGTGCTGTAGAACCTAGCTACGCCTCTGGCCTTGCACCCAGTGTGTAAGAAATGAGCGCACATTTAGTATCGCTGAAGTCGGTAGAAGTTGCCAAATATGTATTCAGGTGTGTTTACCCAGTGGCATGCACAGAATGTAAAACAACACCTAACTTCACATATTCACATTTTATTTAAATATATTTCCCTTTTTTCCTTTTAAAAAAAATAAAATACATATATTTTTTTACACAATATACAAGCCCAACATGTAGGTTGGAAGAGTAACAGAAGAACAATTTTCTTTTAAATTGGTACATGGCTAAAACTTGAAAATGGGCCTGTCAGGAGGGGGGGGGGGGGTAATGCCTCTGGTCAGGAAGTGGTTAAGTTAAGGTTGTTTATCTTCCTGAGTTTGTAGCCCAGACTGTAATGTATCAGGCATGAGAAGGAAAGAGTAGGAGATAGAAATGGTTCAGCCCAAGGTCAAATCTCCTCTTCTGCCCTTTAGAATACAAACGGCAATAACAGGAATAATCCAAGCTCAGCCAACAGGTTCAGCAGTAACTCAGCAGCAGTAACTCAGTAACTCAGCAGCCACTCTCCTTAAACAAGACACAGGAGCAGTATAAGCACATTCAGCTACTATTCACAGCCTCCTCTACCTGCAGAGAATGTCAGAGCTCCTCACAGCAGTGAGAGCCAAACTCAGAGGCAACTTGGCAGGGTATCTATCAAGTGCCTGGACGCTATAGACACATGGAGCTGCAGTGAATTCAACACACGAGTGAGCGGGAGCAGAGGCTATCACTTCCTCCTCACATGCTCCTCCTCCTCAAGTCCTGGAGGAACATATAGTTATAGTTGGCGTTGCTGAAACTTGGCTAGACTCTTCACATGACTGGGCTCTAAACCTACAGGGTTTTACACTGTTTCGAAAAGACAGGGCAAATAGAAAAGGTGGTGGTGTTTGTCTGTATGTGAGAAGTGTAATTAAGGCAAGTGTGAAAGAGGCTATAGTGGGTGAAGATTGTGAGGAGGTTAAATATTTGTGGGTGAAATTACAAAGGGAAGTAAATACTGAAGAAATTACTTTTGGTGTAATCTGTATAACTCAGGAGATGGAAGGTCAGCTATAAAAACAGAGGGAACGGGCTGCACAGGCTGGTACTGTAGTGATAATGGGAGATTTTAATTACCCAGATATTAATTGGGGTCATGGTTTGACAATGGGGAGACATTTCCTCAACCTGTTGCAGGAAAATTGTATTGCCCAGTTTGCGGAAGACCCGACTAGAGGTGAAGCTCTGTTGGATCTGGTCATTTCTATTAATCCAGATCTTGTTGGGAATGTCAATGTTCGTGAAAACCTCTGTAACAGTGATCACAATATAGTTGCATTTTATCTATACTGTAAAAAACAAATACGGGCTGGGAGGGCAAAAACACTTAATTTTAAGAAGGCCAATTTCCCCAGGATGAGGGCTGCAATTCAGGACATAGACTGTGAAGAACTAATGTCAAATTATGGTACAAATGATAAATGTGAAATCTTAAAATGCACTTTGTATAATTATAGTGCTAAATTTATATTTCCTATAAGTAACAAATATAAAAAACAAAAATTGAACCCCACATGGCTTCTGTAAAAACAGCAATATATAACTAAAAACGGGCATTTGAAAAATATAAATCTGAGTGTAGAGCTGTAGCCTTTGTAAATTATAAAGAGTTTAATAAAATCTGTAAAAAAGTAATAAACTCAGCAAAAATACTAAGTGAACGGCAGGAGGCCAAGGATAGCAAAACAAATTCTAAAAAAATCTTCAAGTATATACAGTAAATGCAAAAAAGCCAAGGTCTGAACTTGTAGGACCCCTAAATAGTTGTAATTGGAAGTTGGTCACAGGGGATCAAGAGAAGGCAGAGTTAATAAATGAGTTCTTTAGCTCTGAATATACAACAGCAAAGAGCAGCTGATGTAGCCGGTGCCAGTGCTATTAATACATAAACTAATATAGTTAATTGGCTGAATGTAGATATAGTCCAAGCTAAGTTAAATAAAATAAATATGCACAAGTCTCCAGGACCAGATGTTTACACCCTAGAGTTCTTAAAGAACTTAGTTCAGTTATTTCTGTCCCCCTCTCCAAAATATTCAGAGATTCTCTAGTGACTGGTATAGTGCCAAGGGACTGGCGCAGGGCAAATGTGGGGCCTATTTTCAAAAAGGGCTCTAGGTCTTCCCCAGGTAATTATAGACCAGTAAGTTTAACACCCATCATGGGAAAAATATTTGAGGGGCTATTAAGGGACTATATACAGGAGTATGTGGCAACAAATAGTATTATAAGTGACAGCCAGCACGGTTTTACTAAGGACAGAAGTTGTCAATTTGCATTTATGAAGAAGAGAGTAGAATCCTAGACAGAGGGGCCGCTGTGTATATAGTGTTTTGTACTTTGCAAAGGCATTTGACACTGTCCCTCATAGACGGGTAAATTAAGGACTATAGGTTTAGAAAGTATAGTTTGTAATTGGATTGACAATTGGCTCAAGGACCGTATCGAGAGTTGTGGTCAATGATTCCTACTCTGAATGGTCCAATGGTCCAATGGTCCCCAATTATAAGTGGTGTACCCCAGGGTTCCGTGTTGGGACCATTATTATTTTACTTATATTCTATTTTTGCAGATGACAACAAGCTATGTAGTATTGTTGAGTCTATGGAAGATGTTCGTAAATTGCAAGCTGACTTGGACACACTAAGTGTTTGGGCATTCACTTGGCAAATGAGGTTTAGTGCAGATAAATGTAAAGTTATGTATCTGGGTACCAACAATCTGCATGCATCATATGTCTTAGAGGGAGCTACACTGGGAGAGTCACTTGTTGAGAAGGATTTGGGTGTACTTGTGGAACATAATCTTACAGAATGCAATGTCAAACAGCTGCTTCTAAGGCCAGCAAGATATTGTTGTGTATTAAAAGAGGCATGGACTTGCGTGACAGGGATATAATATCACCACTTTACAAAGAATTAGTGAGGCCTCATCTAGAATGCAGTTCAGTTCTGGGCGCCAGTTCATAGAAAGGATGCCCTGGAGTTAGAAAAAATACAAAGAAGAGCAACGAAGCTAATAAGGGGCATGGAGAATCTAAGTTATGAGGAAAGATTAAAAGAACTGAACCTATTTACCCTTGAAAAAAGACGACTGAGGGGGGACATGATTAACTTATATAAATATATTAATGGCACATACAAAAAATATGGTGAAATCCTGTTCCATGTAAAACCCCCTCAAAAAACAAGGGGGCACTCCCTCCGTCTGGAAAAAAAAAAAGGTGCAACCTGCAGAGGCGACATGTCTTCTTTACTGTGACAACTGTGAATCTATGGAATAGTCTACCGCAGGAACTGGTCACAGCAGGGACAGTAGATGGCTTTAAAAAGGGCTTCGATAATTTCCTAGAACAAAAAAATATAAACTCTTATGTGTAGAAATTTTTTACTTCCCTTATCCCATCCCTTGGTTGAACTTGATGGACACGTGTTTTTTTTTCAACCGTACGAACTATGCAACTATGTAACTATGTAACTCCTCTGAGGTTTATTGCCAAAATCAATTACAATAATAATATACAAAAGGCGTGTGTAGGTTTGAGGTTAACCAATCATTTACAATATGATAATAACTCTGATGCAGCTAATAGCATAGAATGAGAATATTTCATATTGAGTCAATCACAGACATATAATAAATTTCAAATGTGAAACTATAATTCTGCATTATATGCTTACATCAGGTTTTCATCTGGTTTATTTGGCCTCGAAATGGAATATAATAGTTTGTTCTTCTAAGATAGGGAAAGGTGTGGCAGAGTTATATTACATGTGCATATGAATATTAAGATAGCAACAAGTAATGGGGAATATGATAACTTTATGTCTGGGCATTCAGCCAAACTGCCTACAGCTCACTTATCAAGGTTATGCAAACAAAACAGAAATAGGGGGGAGAAGGTCAGGGCAGGTGGAATAGAATTTGGCATCCTGCTTGATAATTCACAATCTAATTAAATACATGGACTATAAGCAAATTGACCATCCATCACAAACCCCCCTTTTTATCATATTAAATTACAGAGATTATATATTATGATTATAAACCTCAAACAATATAAACAATAGGGCCACAACTAATAATATAATGCTATCACCAATCTCATGTATTTCCCCTCAGATTTCGGTTTTGGATCCCATCACTGCATTGACAAGGCCTGTACATTTTCATCCTCTTCTGTCTTCTGCTCTTCACTAACTGTCACCCATATGGTAACCCACACAATTGTGGAGTCAGACTGTACAGTGGTGTCCAGTGGGGGATTTATTATTACCCACCTCCTGGTCACATACTTGTCTTCCGCTGTAAAACACTTGGATGCTGCTGACTGGTTCACTCGGGTCTTTGACCTTTGCTTTACTTTGACAATTGCTGATGTCAGTAGGACTTTGTTTGGTCCGTCTCATCTGTCAGTCACTGTCTCTTGTTAGTATAGATGCTGCGGTGAGTTCCCTCGTAGGCGGATTAGTGGAGTTTTATTATGACTGCCACAAACCCTCCGCATCAAAGGCTGCTTAGAATTGTGTCGCAGCCTTCAGTTTATGACAAGCGCGTTATATTCAGGCTCAGGCTGTGCCTGCCGCTTCTCCGTGATGGAGTTCATCATTTTAAAGTCTTTGATTTAAGTTTGTTGACACTTTCTGGGGACCCAACCTTTGTCCATTTTTTAAATAAATGCTCATCTAGTGATAACATCTGCATAATATAAAAGTTGTTCTAAATACATACAATAATAATGACAGGCCCTTAAACTAAATTAAACAAACACCTTTATATAAGAAAAATTTCTGTCCCTCTGGACAGGGCACCTAGAACATGTGCAGCTACTAGGTACATTTTATTTTGCACTTGGTGTTACATTTTTCAATGGGATTTGTACCTTGATCTGAGCTAATTACCTGTAACACCTCCTACCCACAGAAGTATTCACAGATGCTAAACGTTTTATCTGACAATTTTTTTTTTTTACCTACCCTGAGATTCAAATTAACACGCTTATACATATACCTAATATCTTAGGAAGCTAAAAACAACTTGTATTACCTGGGAAGGTCTCTCAATGTCTCTTCATGGGAGGCGGGTATGATGATAAGGTTGGCACCGGTCTGCCAGGACTGTTCTGTAGGCAAATCAAACAGCTCTAACAGAATTTACCAGCAACAGCTGTAAAACCTGGGAAATACCAATTAGATTTTACCAAATTGATCCTTGCAGTCTTGGAGGCATATGTGAGGCCACACAGCATCAATGCATGTGCCATCAATAATGGCTTGGATGCTACTGGTTTACCTTCCTTTATTCGTCCACATTCCATTCGAATCTGGTTTTTACGCCTTATGCTAGACACTTCCTGTGGAGAACAATCTTTTCATTACATAATCATTAGTTGATCTTAAATCAGATAATTCAATTGAAGAAAAACATTAACACTGACATATTTACGTTAAACATTCACATTGGGCAGTATACCAAAAGTGATACATACAAACTGATTTTTCTTCGTTTTATATTTTTTTCACAGAATTGTCTTATCAAATAGTTGCTTCAATTCTTAGTAAAAGTAAATGATATTGTGCACAAACAGATCATATCCAGGTATAGTTCCTGATCTGAATTTTTTTTTTAAGCATTTTCCTTTTTACCCTAAAACAAATGTTTTCAAATAGAAATCTACTTCCACTGAGAAATTGTCATTTACAAATTATAACACTGACTCATGTCTCCAATAGTCCATTTCTAAGGCCTGCTGATCTAGAACTTTACATGAAACTTAACCTCAGTATTTAATATTCCCACAACACTTCCTGAATAGCGTTATCAAACAAACTAACTTTGGGATAGCATATGGAGAACTGCTAAAATCGGAATCATTGTACAAACATAATCGTGGGCGATGCCAAAAGTGTACTTAGAGTCAGTGTAAATGTTAGCCGTCTGACCTTTTGCCAGGTTAAAAGTCTCAGAGAGCACCTCCAGCTCCGCTTCTTGGTTTCTGGATGATTAACCTTGTGCATCGTGACTACCGTGTATCCTGTCTTGTACATACTGTATATAATGAATTTTCCATACTTATCTGATAATCCAGAACACTTGAGAAATCAGGTCCTGTAAATACCTGATTAATACCACAAACAAACTTTTTTTTTACTAAAATATGGCATGAAACTAACAATGTTCAGGCAATTTTCACATGCTTCCCATCTAAATCTGTAAAGACACATCTGTGAGTGATGTCACCTCAGCCTCCTGTGCAGATTTGCTGAAGGGGAGTGATCTGTTACCATCTACACAGGAAAACTGAAAATCTGGTTTACTCATTGGGTTCTCATATACGTTTTGTAGACCTCCTTGCTCTAAATTCATAAATTCAAATCAAAACACTGAGACGTACCTGATCAGTCTCATCACTACTCCCCACTTTTTGGACTCTGCGGAAGCAATGTAGCAGAGTTCAAAACTACATATCTCAATATATTAACGTTGGACACTATCTGGGGGCACTAGTTTGGCCCTCTGTAATACGCAATAGCCTAGAACAAAAGTGACTTTCACCTGACAAAACAGCATTTTATCTATTAGATAACTTGCAGCGTTTTAAAAATAACATACATTTTCAAAATGACATTAGGGCAGTCTCTTTCTGACTCACAGGCCAGAAGTACGTCATCAACATACTACAACAACTGGATTTCAGCCTTGCAATACTACAGCATACTATACCACTTGCCTGCATGTGTAAAAACAATAACAACACTGTAATTCTTTATCCAGTAAAACAGAGAATAATAATGTCTGCTAAGTTGATTACTAAAAACCAATAAACTGTGTGTGGGAGTAGGGAACAGTAGGAATACATAAAATTTCAAGACCCCGTGTCACACAATATCTGTATTTTAATTCATTTGAATTAACTTCAAAACATTACAACATCAAATCATATTATATCATAACATATGAATATGTAACATAGCGCCACACAAATTCTAGCAGTCCATATTACAAGCTGGCAGTGTTCTAGGAGTGTATCAATGGTTACTCAAAACAACATTCAAAGATTTTTTTCCTATTGCACTGGGTTCCCCATTATCAGGACTTAACCTTAGAAGTCCTTGTGGTACTACAGGATATTACTTACAAATGTCAAACACTTCTGTCACCCGGACAGTCTGTACCTTGCCCGATGCTCAGCTATCTCAGAGCAAACGGGCAACAGGATAACCTTTGATCCTTAACGATTTCACACAACAGCCAAATAACAAATGACACACTACAACAGATCAAAAATGGGAATTCAGCACTCCAAGGTGTTATGCAATAAGTGATGTTTTATTTCACATATAGCAAAAAGTAGTAATCCAAAAATAGGTTTTTAACGTTTCGGTCTATACATTGGACCTTCTTCTGACACTACAAAACGAATATACACAGAAATCCCAAAAAATCTAAAAAAGTAAGATCAAATCCACAAATATATAGATATATACATTCAATATTAATCTCCCCTAGGCTTAGGTGGAGAATTGAAGTTCACATACTGGTATACAGAAGTGTATCTATAGCTAGATCTGTTTTACAATGTATGGATCATTTTGAAGAATACAAACTACAAAATGTGTTTATGGGAGCGGAAGACACGGAGAGAGTAACTGTGATGTGACATTGGTACAGAGCACACATTGTAATGGTACTATTAATAATGCAATGGGATTTAAGAAAAAAACCAAAAAACACAGAACTGCATATTCTACAATATGGTGTCAGTAATTAATAAAACTAATCAGAAATGAATAAAATGATACTACTAAACGAAAAACATAAAAAGAGTAGATAACTCTAATTTGGTCCACAAAATGTACTCCAACTTGCATAGTATTAACAGTGTTTCAATAATAAAGTCAAGGTGGTATAGAGAGTATTCCAAAGTTATGTATAACTACAACAAGCATCCCCTTTAGCAAGTCAAGGTTTACTAGTGCATACAATCTGTAACTATATATGGTGATAGAGCAATATAGTCAGTATAGTCTGAGCTGGCCCCAAAAGTGGGTAATAACGAGTCATAGTCAGGTTCTGGATATAAATGCTGCTTACCGGATTACGACCGTCGATTAGGATATGCAGCGCTTGCGACCTCGGTCGCTGTTAGGTAATGGCGCTGTCCAGGTATGCACTAGTGTGATATATAGAGATCAGGTCATGTGACTGCTAGCAGGTGTTTAGACGTCGATTGCGTCTGTCCAGGTGTGACTCGTCATACGTTTGGGGCAGGATGAGATTACAGCATATCCTCTGATAGGTAGATAAATAAATGATAAAGGTTCTGTGCATCGGAGTGTGTGACCTCTGATGGGATAAAGATTATGTCCATGACAGTTGGGCAGGATGTGACTGCAGTGTGTCCTCTGATAGGATAAAGATCATGTCCATCAAAGTTGTAGGACAGAACAACCCAATCTAGATTTGTTAACCCCTCCATTCCCAGAGATAAAAATGGTGATGAGACCAATAGCCTATAAGTCCAAAGTGGTAGCATATCTAGGCATATTAGGAAATAGTAATTACATTTTAAGTTTATACTAGATGTTGGATACACAGTTCATGTTGTATTAATACTTATACCACTAGTGGAATGGTGAGTTTATAAGACTCGGAGGTCATTTTTTTATTTTTCTTACGTAGCTAGGTGCATGTGGACTCTCAAATATAGGCGTAAACCCAGTATTAGCGCATCTGGAAAGATAACGTATGTTAGTTCGAAGTTCATGCTAAGGAAATATAATGCAAAGATCCAAAATCTATATTTATCTATACCCTCCCATAAGCACACGGAATGTGATACGGTATACCGTCCACAATATGAAAAGCAATTTGAAGCATATTTTATATGTAGCTCGAGATTTCATATTCTCTGTTTAATCCTAGGGGTTCTAATGATTGTAGTCGATGGATCCAAAAGGCCTCCCTAGTTTTAAGTCTTTTGATCCTATCTCCACCCCTGCGTGATGCTGGGATGTGTTCTAGGACTTGAAAGAAAAGCTGCGCTAGTGTGTGTCTCTGTCGATGGAATTGAGTTGGTAATGGTAACAGGAGATTTTTACAATGGATAGTGGACTTATGCTGGGAGATCCTGTCCCTTACGTGTTGGGTGGTTTCACCCACATACACTAGGCCACAAGGGCATTTAATCAAATATACAGCATAGTTGCTGTAACAGGAGAAGTACTCGTGAATCGGGAAACCTTGACTCGTCTGAGGATGTCTGACCTTATCTCCTTTTAGAACAAATGAGCACTGCATGCAGTGTCGACATGGAAAAGTGCCCTTTTTAGGGGTGCGCAGAAACATCTGTCTTGGTACAGATATACCAGACCCCTCATCAGCTGTGATTAGCTTGTCTTGTAAGTTTTTTGGGCGTCTGTTACATGGGAGTATGGGATTACTGAACTCCTCGACTGTGGGATAAGCTTTCCCAAGGAGTGCCAAATGTTCCCTGATAATGTTGAGGATTTTACCTGTAAATGGATGATAGGTGTGTACGAAAGGTATTTATTAGTTTCTCTCCTTGGTCTATATCTGGGTTGTTGGTCCTCTCTGAGTATGTGTGGTGGATAACCACGTTGTAAAAATCTGTGGGTCATTTCCTCCATGCAAACTATTTTCTGGCCTGTCGTATCCACAATTCTATTCACCCTGTCGTATTGTGATCTAGGTAGTGATTTTATGGTAGTGACAGGGTGAAAGCTCGAGTATAGCAGTAAACTGATCCGATCTGTATCTTTAATATAAAGGTCAGTGCTTAAGTGACCTTGTGCGTCCTTAATAACAAGTGTAACTAAAAAGCTAACTTGACTATGTATGTGTGCAGTGAATTGAAGTTCAGGCCAGATGTTATTCAGGTAATGGCAGAAAGTCTCCAAAGTTTCTCTGCCCCCCACCCCATGCAAAAAATGACAACTATGTAACGTTTCCATGTTGTGGCATGTTTTTTGAATAGTTCGTTGGGATATATGAATGTTTCTTTGAAACAATTTGCATTAGGGGGACCACATAAGACCCCATTGTGGTGCCTTGAATCTGTAGGAAAATGTCATCTTGAAAAATAAAAAAGTTCCAGTTTTAGTAGGTCCATGTACATGTCAACTACCTTGGCATCTAGTTTAGCCTTAGTGAGTATAGTGTGTACTGCTGCCATACCTTTGCTGTGTTCTATCGAAGTATATAGACTGACAAGAAAAAGAGACAAGTCACGACCAGATAAGTAGAAAAATTACAAACGATCTTTATTAAAGTCAATTAGACACAAAAACTCACATAAAAACAACTATACACAATAAAATAACATGAGCCCTCGTAAAAAGATGGAATCAGAACATGAAAGCAGCATGGTCCCACAGATGGTAGACCGGTCAAAAGATCACCCAGAAGGCTAAAGTGCATGAATCAATAATTTTAAGCAGGTGCTAGGTAAGGTACGTTTACACAGACAGATAAATATACATGAAATAAATGCAAGTGCAGTCCAACACAAATATAACATACAAACGGCAGTATACCTACACAGTACAAGGATGGCCGGGAGATCAGGACCGGGAGGGGGGACCGCTGCTAGACCCGACGCGCATTTCGCTGATGCTTCGTCAGGGATTGATGTCCAGATCACCCACGCAGCCCTAAATAGTCTTTCCTCTCAAGTGGTTTCAGATGGAGTGTCAGCTGTTTCCCATCGGGTGGCTCGGCGGCGGTCACCAATGACAGCCACTGATACACCCCGCCAACCCACGATAGCGTCCTATCGTATAGTCCCATATTTGAGCCCCCTCCTCCCGTGCACGCCTCCAGCAGCGAAGCCACGCCAGACAGACGGGGAGCAAGAAACTACCCACCCGCCTGACGCGGCGCCGCAGCCCAAGGCAGAACCAGGGAGTGGAGCCGGAAATAAAACTATATAACAATCTATAGCAACATAGTATCTTCCTAACCCTGGCCAGAAAAATTTCAGATCTTCCAAACAGTGTTGTAAAAAGTGAAATCGAAGGGCTGAATGCACTGTTTAGAAGAAGCCGAGCCCAAGCGTCCTGTTGCTGAGCAACAGTACAGCACAGGAACAGCGGTTGCTGTCCGAAGTGCTGAAAGAAATAGCAGAGCAGTCAGAGCAGAGGTCGCTGTCCAAAGTGCTGAAAGGATCAGCACAGCCGTCAAAGCAGAATAGCAAAGCAATCAGGGTTGCCGCTGTCCAGAGTGCTGAAACTAGCTGGAAAGGCCATCGAGCCGCCCAGAAGCTGGAACAAAGTACCAAAAATAGAAAAGAGTGCTGTGAAAAGTGAAAATGAACCAACGAAGACTAAAGAGAGTAAATAAATAGAGATGCACAATCGTGGGGGTGCAAAGAGAAAAAAGGGAAGAATATCAAAAGATAAATAAATATAGATAAAGGAAAAATTTGTTAATATACAAGTAATAAACAAACACATGCAAAACATATATATGCTAAGATAAATAAAAATGTGTAAGTGTGTTAAGGTCTTATGGTTGAGAAAATTATACCGCTGCAGCTAACTAGCCACCAGCTGAATATGTGAATTTATATATATATAATTACGTGTGGTAATGGTGGAAATAGAAAAATATAAAAATATATATATTAACAGTGACAATATAATGAAGTCATTATGTAAATGGTGATGAATGGAAGTGAATAAGAAAAGCTGATGACAATGATGTCACAAGCCAATAAATGAATGTAAAACTAATATGTTGAAATATAACAATAGCTCTTAATGAAGAGGGAGAGGACAGAGGCCAATCATATCTTCAATTACTTATAATAAAGTTAAATGGATAAGTGAAAAACTTAAAGCGCCATATCCTCAATGTGTCTAGAAAAACCACTGGCGTCCTGCAACCAGTATTGTTAATACACAAGATGGCGCAGTGCCGGAAATGCGTCACTGGAATGCATAAACAGCCATAATGGAAAGATTGCGCATACGCAGGAAGAACATAATCACCGCGCATGTGTAACAACGTCACTGTCAAGAAAACAGTGCATACAAACTGCTGGACAATAGATGCTTTAGCCGCGCTTGCGGACACATAGCAAGTCTCCGAACATATATGGGAATCAGCAGTGTAATTAATTAATAGCATCATGAATCTCAACATTAAAACATTATATGGAGCAAGCCCATTTTAATGTCTAGGTGAAAAGCATGGTAAACTTGGAAGTATTCAAGCAACTGCACCAGATACAGGCATCTTGTAAAGGATCAGCCAGGCACAACTTCTGTGTATACGCCCATAGGTAATCAGTCTGCACCTGAGTCTATGTCTCTGAGACTGACTCCATCTTCCACCACTCAGGATGGCAGGCTTAGAAGTGGGAGAGGCTATCGCAGCCTGGCCAGACGGAGCTAGCTCCCGCCCCCTGTCTATTTATACCTGCCTTTCCTGTTCCTCCTTTGCTTGTGATTCTTCCCGTGTGGTTTCCTGGCCCTGCTACAGCTTCTAACTATTTGATCCTGCTCCATACTGACCCTGGCTTACTGACTACTCTCCTGCTCTGCGTTTGGTACCTCGTACACTCCTGGTTTGACTCGGCTCGTTCACCACTCTTGTTGCTCACGGTGTTGCCGTGGGCAACTGCCCCATTTCCCTTAGCTTTGTGTACCCTTGTCTGTTTGTCTCGTGCACTTACTGAGCGTAGGGACCGTCGCCCAGTTGTACCCCGTCGCCTAGGTCGGGTCGTTGCAAGTAGGCAGTGACAGAGTGGCGGGTAGATTAGGGCTCACTTGTCCGTTTCCCTACCCCCATCATTACATAATCACAAGCCCATATACCTAGTCTACCCTGGTCCCTGACACTACTATGGACCCCCTTGAGACCCTGGCTCAGCAAATGCAGGGTCTCTCGCTACAGATCCAGGCCCTGGCTCAGAGGGTCAACCAGCCTGAAGCTACCATGGTAGTGCCCCTCACCTCACCTCTTGAACCCCACCTCAAGTTGCCTGACCGGTTCTCAGGGGACCGGAGGACTTTTCTCTCCTTTCGGGAAAGTTGTAGGCTCTACTATTGCTTAAAGCCTCACTCCTCAGGTTCTGAGAGCCAGCGGGTGGGTATAATTATGTCCCGGCTCCAGGAAGGGCCCCAAGAGTGGGCCTTCTCCTTGGCTCCTGACGCCCCTGAACTTTCCTCCGTTGATCTGTTCTTTTCTGCTCTCGGACTCATTTATGACGAGACTGACAGGACTGCCTTTGCTGAGAGTCAGCTGGTGACCCTACGTCAGGGTAAGAGACCTGTTGAGGAGTATTTTTCTGACTTTAGGAAGTGGTGCGTAGCTTCTCGGTGGAATGACCCTGCCTTAAGGTGCCAGTTTAGGTTGGGTCTGTCGAACGCCCTGAAAGACCTGCTAGTTATCTATCCCTCTTCTGACTCCCTAGACCAGGTTATGGCTTTAGCGGTACGACTTGACCGACGTCTCAGGGAACGACAACTTGAACGTTTTTGTGTTTTCCCCTCTGACTCCCCCATGATGCCTCCCGAGGTCCCGTTGCTTCACTCTTCCACGGAAGACTCAGAGGTACCTATGCAACTCGGGGCCTCCGTGTCCCCCCGACAACGTAGAGAGTTCCGCAGGAAGAATGGTCTCTGCTTCTATTGTGGGGATGACAAGCATCAAGTGAACACCTGTCCTAGGTGTAAGAATAAGCAGCCGGAAAACTTCCGCGCCTAAGTGATCATCGGGGAGGTCACTTGGGCGCACAGGTATTTCCCGTAAATATGAAACGTAATAAAATCTTGCTTCCCTTTCAGGTCTCTTTTGGTGGTAGGTCTGCTACCGGCAGTGCCTTCGTGGATTCAGGGTCTTCTGCTAATATCATGTCTGTGGAATTTGCTATGTCTCTAGCTATGCCTTTGATTGATTTGCCTAAACCTGTCCCGTTAGTGGGTATCGACTCCACTCCTCTTGCTAATGGTTGTTTTACACAGCATACCCCTGTTTTTGAACTCCTTGTTGGCTCCATGCATTTGGAGCAGTGCTCTGTACTGTTGATGCAGGGATTATCGTCCGATTTGGTTTTAGGCCTTTCCCGGTTGCAGTTGCATAATCCCACGTTTGACTGGAATACTGGGGAGCTTACCAAATGGGGTAATGAATGCTTGACGTCATGTTTTTCTGTTAATTCTATTTCTCCCCCTGAGGAGGTGAACACGCTACCTGAGTTTGTTCAGGACTTCGCTGATGTTTTCTCTAAGGAGGCCTCCGAAGTGTTACCTCCTCATAGAGAGTACAATTGCGCTATCGAATTGGTACCAGGAGCTAAGCTCCCTAAGGGTAGGATATTTTATCTTTCTTGTCCCGAACGTGAAGCCATGAGAGAGTATATCCAGGAATGCCTGGCCAAGGGTTACATTCGCCCCTCTACTTCTCCGGTAGGTGCTGGTATCTTCTTCGTAGGGAAGAAGGATGGTGGTCTTTGGCCATGCATTGACTACCGTAACTTGAATAAGGTCACTGTAAGGAACCAATATCCCCTTCCTTTGATTCCTGATCTCTTTAATCAGGTTCAGGGGGCCCAATGGTTCTCTAAGTTTGATCTACGGGGGGCGTATAACCTTATCCGCATCAAAGAGGGGGATGAGTGGAAGACTGCGTTCAACACGCCCGAAGGTCATTTCGAATACCTCATCATGCCCTTTGGGTTGTGTAATGCTCCCGCGGTCTTCCAGAATTTCATAAATGAGATTTTAAGAGATTACCTGGGGGTATTTCTTGTAGTGTACCTTGATGACATACTGGTGTTTTCCAAGGACCTGTCCTCCCACATTGAGCATGTCAGGAAGGTGCTCCAGGTCCTTCGGGAGAACAAACTGTTTGCGAAAACCGAAAAATGTGTGTTTGGGGTCCAGGAGATAAAATTTTTGGGTCAAATCCTCACTCAGCCAAGGTCCAGGCTGTGGCAGAATGGGTCCAACCTGCCTCCCTGAAGGCATTACAGTGTTTTTTGGGGTTCGCTAATTATTACAGGAGATTTATTGCTAACTTCTCGGTCATCGCTAAGCCTCTTACGGACCTCACTCGCAAAGGTGCTGATCTCCTCCACTGGCCTCCTGAGGCTGTCCAGGCTTTTGAGGTCCTTAAGAAGTGCTTTATCTCGGCCCCGGTGCTGGTTCAGCCCAACCAAATGGAGCCATTTATCGTGGAGGTTGACGCATTCGAGGTGGGAGTGGGGGCTGTCTTGTCCAAGGGTACCAGGTCCCTCACCCATCTCCGTCCCTGTGCCTACTTCTCCAGGAAGTTTTCGCCCACTGAGAGTAACTATGATATTGGCAGCCGCGAACTCTTAGCCATTAAATGGGCATTTGAAGAGTGGCGCCACTTCCTGGAGGGGGCTAGGCACCAGGTAACGGTCCTTACCGACCACAATAATCTGGTTTTCCTAGAATCTGCCCGGAGGCTAAACCCGAGACAAGCTCGATGGGCGCTATTTTTTACCAGATTCAACTTTTTGGTTACCTATAGGGTTGGGTCTAAAAATATTAATGCCGATGCACTGTCGCGTAGCTTCATGGCCAGCCCTCCTTCGTAGGAAGATCCTGCTTGTATTTTGCCTCCTGGTATAGTCATTTCTTCTATTGATTCTGATTTAGTCTCGGAAATTGCGGCTGATCAAGGTTTAGCTCCCGGGAACCTTCCTGAGGACAAGCTGTTTGTTCCCCTGCAATTCCGGCTAAGGGTACTTAGGGAAAATCATGACTCCGCACTATCTGGTCATCCAGGCGTCCTGGGTACTAAACACCTCATTGCCAGAAACTATTGGTGGCCTGGGTTACCTAAAGACGTTAAGGCCTATGTCGCCACTTTTGAGGTTTGTGCTAGGTCCAAGACTCCCAGGTCCCGACCAGCGGGCTTACTACGTTCTTTGCCCATTCCCCAGAGACCTTGGACCCATATCTCCATGGATTTTATCACCGATTTGCCTCCATCTCAAGGCAAGTCGGTGGTGTGGGTTGTAGTAGACCGCTTCAGTAAGATGTGCCACTTTGTGCCCCTCAAGAAACTACCCAATGCCAAGACGTTAGCTACCTTGTTTGTCAAACACATCCTGCGTCTCCATGGGTCCCTGTAAATATTGTTTCGGACAGAGGGGTACAATTTGTTTCATTGTTTTGGAGAGCCTTCTGTAAAAAGTTGGAGATTGATCTGTCCTTCTCCTCTGCCTTCCATCCTGAAACTAATGGCCAAACCGAGAGGACTAATCAATCTCTAGAACAATATTTATGGTGTTTTATCTCTGACTGTCAATATGATTGGGTCTCATTCATTCCCCTCGCCGAATTTTCCCTTAATAACCGGGTCAGTAACTCGTCAGGGGTCTCCCCCTTTTTCTGTAATTTTGGGTTTAATCCACGGTTCTCCTCCGTTTCACCTGGTAGTTCCAACAATCCCGAGGTAGAGGTCGTTCATCAGGAACTGTGCACAGTCTGGGCCCAGGTTCAGAAGAACCTAGAGGCGTCCCAGAGCGTACAAAAAACTCAGGCTGATAGGAGACGTTCTGCTAACCCCTTGTTTATGGTCGGGGATCTGGTGTGGTTATCGTCTAGGAACTTGCGCCTTAAGGTCCCGTCTAAGAAGTTTGCTCCCCTGTTTATAGGGCCGTATAAGGTCATTGAAGTCCTCAATCCTGTCTCCTTCCGACTGGAGTTGCCTCCATCTTTTCGAATACACGATACGATGTGTTTCATGCCTCCCTCCTTAAACGCTGCTCCCCGTCCTTGGCTCCCTCGAGGGAACCTCCTGTTCCCATTCTCACCCCTGAGGGGGTGGAATTCGAGGTGGCCAAGATTGTGGACAGCAAGATGGTCCAACGTTCCCTCCAGTACCTGGTCCATTGGAGAGGATACGGGCCTGAGGAGAGGACTTTGGTACCTGCCCGGGATGTTCACGCTGGGGTATTGGTCAGGAAGTTCCACCTTCGTTTCCCCAATAAACCAGGTCCACTTAGAAAGGGTCCGGTGGCCCCTCATAAAAGGGGGGGTACTGTAAAGGATCTGCCAGGCACAACTTCTGTGTATACGCCCATAGGTAATCAGTCTGCACCTGAGTCTATGTCTCTGAGACTGACTCCATCTTCCACCACTCAGGATGGCAGGCTTAGGAGTGGGAGAGCCTATCGCAGCCTGGCCAGACGGAGCTAGCTCCCGCCCTCTGTCTATTTATACCTGCCTTTCCTGTTCCTCCTTTGCTTGTGATTCTTCCCGTGTGGTTTCCTGGCCCTGCTACAGCTTCTAACTATTTGATCCTGCTCCATACTGACTCTGGCTTACTCATTACTCTCCTGCTCTGCGTTTGGTACCTCGTACACTCCTGGTTTGACTCGGCTCGTTCACCACTCTTGTTGCTCACGGTGTTGCCGTGGGCAACTGCCCCATTTCCCTTAGCTTGTGTACACTTGTCTGTTTGTCTCGTGCACTTACTGAGCGTAGGGACCGTCGCCCAGTTGTACCCCGTCGCCTAGGGCGGGTCGTTGCAAGTAGGCAGGGACAGAGTGGCGGGTAGATTAGGGCTCACTTGTCCGTTTCCCTACCCCCATCATTACACATCTACTTCTCACAATAAATTTATCAAGACAAAACAGGCATATCTAATATCTTTCTTTTTTTTCTATAAGTTTTTCATTATGGTTCATTCCAAACACATTTGATAGGAAGGCACAGGACAAATAAATCCTTTTATATATATTTTTTTTACATGCATAACAATATTTGGATGATATTTTCCAACGACTCTTCTCTCACAATAAAGGATCTCTTCATATAGAGAATCAATATCTGAAACAAGACAAAACACACATATGTATAAGAGACAATTACAACAATATTTATATAAATTTCATGTATATATAAAAACAAGTAAATATACAAATCCAGCAAATACCCAGGAGGTCCATATAGATTCACCTGAAATCATGGCAAGCCGCTTATAGTATATGAGAAAATCAAATATGTGGGATATAGGCATAGTCTACATAAAGTCCCTTTGGGGACATTGTTTCTAAAGTGAAGATACACTCTAGTTCTTTTCTTTTAAGAGCCAATTCTCTGTCACCTCCCCGTCTGTTATAGGGCACTGAGTCAATTACTTTCAAACTTAATTGTTATGTATTGTGTCTGCACTCCAAAGTGTCTAGACACAGATAGATCACATCTTTTGGTATTAATATTGGACTTGTGGTTCCTCATCCTGAGGGTTACTTCAGTGGTGGTCTCTCCCACATATTGAAGGCCACAAGGACAACTCAATAGATAAATAGCAAACGAGGTCTTACAAGTGTAAAAACTTTTGATTTTAAAAGTTTTGCCTGTCTGCGGATGGCAAAAACGGTCACCCTTAATCATGTTGTTACACATATTGCATCCAAGGCAGGGATAACATTCCTGTTTAGGAGGGGCTAGAACGGTCTGAGGTCTCATAACCCTAGAACCAATATCTGCTTTCACCAGAATGTTTCTTAAGGTTTTACCTTTCCGATATGCTAACATCGATGGTTGTCGAAATTCCTGGAATGAAAAGGCACCAATCGCTTCGTAGAATATTTCCAATCTCCGAACTGGAGGTAGAGAAGGTACAGACAAAAGGTATTTGTATGCTCTTTTTTTTTTTGTTATCGCTTTGTTCCAACAGCAGTTGAGGTCTATCAAATTTTTTAGTTTGATCTTTGTAAATATCTAACATCTTTTTAGGACATCCTCTATTTAAGAATTTCATGCACATCTCATCTAGTCTAAGAGATAATTGATCTTCATTACTCACAATTCTTCTAAGCCTAAGGAGTTGGCTAAATGGCAATGACTTAACCATCGCTCTAGGGTGTCCACTATCATAGTGTAACAAACTGTTTCTATCAGTTTGTTTTTTTTAGAAAAGATGTCTGTAGTGAGAGTGCCATCAGATAATTGAATCCATGTGTCCAAGAATTCAATAGAAGAACTAGAAAAAGACATGGTAAATTGTATACCTGGACATATATTATTCAAAAAGACATGAAAACTTTTTAGTTCCTCAACAGAATCGGTCCAGATGAGGAAGACATCGTCTATGTACCGCCACCACCGGAAACCTTGACCAAAGTGGGGGAATACATAGATGAGGTCCTTCTCAATCAGCCGCATACATATGTTTGCATATGTGGGGACCATGTTGGACCCCATAGCCATACCCCACTTCTGCAAATAAAATGTATCGCCCACCACAAAAAAAATTTTGGAGTATACATTCCAGTAGTGCTCTTACAAAGTACATTTTTCTGTTTGAAAAGTCAAGTCCCATAAGGTAGTGAAGTATAGCTTCAACCATTATCTATAAAGGTATAGAGACTTCCCACATCAAGGACAGCAAGGATCGACTGGTCAGGGACCTGAAGAGAGCCAATCCTGGCCAGAATATCGGCGGTATCCTTGATGTAGGAGTCAGCCCCCATGGCAAATTGCCTCCAAATTTTGTCTAAAAACATGGCTGCTAGGACAAATAAGGAGTCACTACCTGACATGGTCGGGCATCCAGGTTTTTTTCCAGATCCTTGTGAATCTTGGGTAATAGGTATAACACCGGGGTAACCGGATGTTTAACCTTTCAAAAATTCACAAAGATCCTTGTCAATAACATTTTCCAATGTTCCAGTGAAACAGATAGTAATACCACACAAGATAGTTACTAGTTTACATTTCCCATATGTCTACTTTATGTTTGCATCGTTTCTTGAATGTCCTTTTATTTTTCTAGGACGTTACAAGGCTTAGAACTTTAGCAGTAATTTCTCACATTTTTAAGAAATTTTCAAATGGCTATTTTTTCAGGGACCTGTTCAGTTCTGAAGTGGCTTTGAGGGCCTTATATATTAGAGAGTCTTCATAAATCCCAGTTTTAAAAACTACACCCATCAAAGTATTCAAAACAGCATTCAGAAAGTGTCTTAACCCTTTAGTCGTTTCACAGGAATTAAAGCAAAGTGGAGGTGAAATTTATAAATGTCATTTTTTTTGCTGAAATTCATTAGTAATAATTTTTTTTCCTGTGACACAGATGGTTTTAACAGAGAAACACAACTTAGTATTTATTCCTCAGATTCTGCAGTTTTTTTTAGAAATATCCTACATATGACCCTAGTGTGCTAATGAACTGAAACACAGGCCTTCGAAGCAAAGGAGCACCTAGTGGATTTTCAGGCCTTTCTATTAAAAAATATTTTAGGTGCCATGTCAGGTTTGAAAAGGTCTTGTGGTGCCAAAACATAGGAAAAACTCTCAAAAAGACACCATTTTGGAAACTAAACCCCCTAAGGAATAAATCTAGGGGTATAGTGAGCATTTTTAAACCATAGTTTTTTTTTTGCAAAATGTCTTCGATTTAAGCCATAAAAATGAAAATCTGCCTTTTTCCAATAAAACATACAAGGTTTTTATTTTTACAAGGAATAAAGGAGAAAAAACACCCCAACATTTGTAAAGCAATTTCTCCCGATTACGGAAATATCCCATATGTGGTCATAAACTTATGTTTGAACACACGGCAGCCCTCAGAATGGAAGGAGCGCCATTTCGCTTTTGGAGCTCATATTTTGCTGGAATCGTTTTCGGTGCCATGTCGCATTTGCAAAGCACTTGAAGGACAAAAACAATGGAAACCCCTCAAAAGTTAAGCCATTTTGGAAGCTACGCCCCTTATGGAATTTATCTAGGGGTATAATGAGTATTTTGACCCCACTGATTTTTTCGCAGAATTAATTGGAAGAAGGCCGTGAAAATGAAAATCGAAATTTTTTCCCATAAAATGTAGTTTTAGCTTAATTTTTTAGGGGCTAAAGAAGAAAAAGCATTCCAATATTTGTGAAGCAATTTTACCTGAGCACGGCATTTCCCCATATGTGGTCATAAATTGCTGTTCGAACCCACAGCAGGGCTTAGAAGGGAAGGAGCGTTATTTGGCTTTTGAAGCCCATATTTTGCTGCAATGGTTTGCAATGTCACATTTGCAAAGCCCCTGCAGCCCCAAATCAGTGGAAACCCCCCAAAAGTGACCCCATTTGGGAAACTACACCACTGAAGGAATTTATTGATGGTTATAGTCAGCATTTTAACCCGACTGTGTTTTTGCAGAATTTAGTGTAATTATGCCGTGAAATTGAAAATGACATTTTTTCTGATAATGCGTGGAAATTTTCAATTTTTACTAGGAATAAAGGAGAAAATGCACACTAACATTTGAAAAAAATTCTCCCGATTACGGCAATACCCCATATGTGGTAATAAACTGCTGTTTGGACAAACGGCAGGGCTCAGGAGGGAAGGAGCGACATTTGGCTTTTGAAGCACAAGTTTTGCTAGAATAGTTTTTGGATGTCATGTCACATTTGCAAAGCTCCTGAGGAAACAAAACCCCCAAAAGTGGAAAAAAAAACAAAAGTGACCCCCATTTTGGAAGCTGAAGCCTTCAAGGATTTTATCGAGGGGTATAGTGAGCATTTAGAACCCATGTATTTTTGCTGCATTTAGTGGAATGAGGTAGTGAAAATGAATATCACATTTTTTTACACTAAAATGTTGAAATTTTTCATTTCCGCAAGGGATAAAAGAGAAAAAGCACCCCAATATTTGTAAAGCAATTTCTCCCGAGTATGTCAATACCCCACATGTGGTCATGAACTGCTCATTGGTCACACAGCAGGGATTAGAAAGGCAGGAGCGCAATTTGGCATGCAGATCTTGCTGATTTGATTTTTGGGTGTCATGTTGCATTTGAAAAACCCTGAGGTATCATCGTACAGTGGAAGCCCCCATTAAGTGACCCCATTTTAGAAACTACACCCCTCAAAGCATTTATCATTTGCCTGGACAAATGACAGGGCTCAGAATTGAAGATGCGCATTGGAGGTCTATTTTGGTAATTTTCACAGCATTGGCTCAAAATTGCAGGGCTCTGAGGTCAAATAGTAAAACAAACCCACAAGTAATGACCCATATCTTGGAAACTACACCCCGTAGGGCATATTAAAGGGGTGTAGTGAGCATTTTGACCCCAAGTGTTTTTTTATTAGAAATTAATGCGTAGCGGATGGTGCAAAGTAAAAATTGCAATTTTCAACTGATATGCCATTTTAGTGCACAATATGTTGTGCCCAGTTTGTGCCACTGAAAATAAATATCTCAAAAAAAGTTGAGAGGGTTCTCCCGGGTATCGTGATGCCACATATGTGGACATAAACTGCTATTTGGGCACTCTGTAGGGCTTTGCAGATTTTGCTTGGTAGTTTTTCTGCTTGGGGTATTGCTGGTATTTCAGTTTATAATGTGGGGGCATATGTTGGCTGTGCACAGTACATCAGGGCATAATAAGAGGGTTGAATAATGCGGTAAATAAATAATAATCTGCGGATGTGTGGCCAATGTCGCACTGATAAATGGTGCTCAATCTTATCCGCTTTTGAAACACTTTGCACATTTTGAGTTGCCATATTCTGAAATCCAGAACTTCTTTACTTTTTCTCCACCAAAGCTGTGTGAGGGCTTATTTGTTGCGGGACAATCTGTAGTTTTCAATGGTACCATTTTGGCTTACATGCAATTTTTCGATCAATTTTATTCCATTTTTTGGCAAGCAAGGTCACCAAAAACAAGCAATTTTGACAACATTTTTTACTCTTTTTTTTTTTTACAGTAATCACTGTGGGCTATAAATGACATTTTACTTTGTTCTGCGGGTCGATACGACTACGGTGATACCATATGTACACTACCGTTCAAAAGTTTGGGGTCACCCAGACAATTTTGTGTTTTCCATGAAAACTCACACTTATAATTATCAAATGAGTTGCAAAATGACTAGAAAATATAGTCAAGACATTGACAAGATTAGAAATAATGATTTTTATTTGAAATAATAAATGTATCCTTCAAACTTTGCTTTCGTCAAAGAATGCTCCATTTGCAGGAATTACAGCATTTCAGACCTTTGGCATTCTAGCTGTTAATTTGCTGAGGTAACCGGGAGAAATTTCACCCCATGCTTCCAGAAGCCCCTCCCACAAGTTGGATTGGCTTGATGGGCACTTCTTGCGTACCATACGGTCAAGCTGCTCCCACAACAGCTCTATGGGGTTGAGATCTGGTGACTGCACTGGCCACTCCATTACAGATAGAACACCAGCTGCCTGCTTCTTCCCTAAATAGTTCTTGCATAATTTGGAGGTGTGCTTTGGGTCATTGTCCTGTTGTAGGATGAAATTGGCTCCAATCAAGGGCTGTCCACAGGGTATGGCATGGCGTTGCAAAATGGAGTGATAGCCTTCCTTATTCAAAATCCCTTTTACCTTGTACAAATCTCCCACTTTACCAGCACCAAAGCAAACCCCAGACCATCACATTACCTCCACCATGCTTGACAGATGGCGTCAGGCACTCTTGCAGCATCTTTTCAGTTGTTCTGCGTCTCACAAATGTTCTTCTGTGTGATTCCAATCTTCCTCTGTCCAATGTCTGTGTGCTTTTGCCCATATTAATCTTTTCAGTTATGAGCCAGTCTCAGATATGGCTTTTTCTTTGCCACTCTGCCCTGAAGGCCAGCATCCCGGAGTCGCCTCTTCACTGTAGACATTGACACTGGCGTTTTGCGGGTACTATTTAATGAAGCTGCCAGTTGAGGACCTGTGAGGCATCTATTTCTCAAACTAGAGACTCTAATGTACTTGTCTTGTCTCTCAGTTGTGCAGCGGGGCCTCCCACTTCTCTTTCTACTCTGGTTAGAGCCTGTGTGTGCTGTCCTCTGAAGGGAGTAGTATACACCGTTGTAGGAAATCTTCAGTTTCTTGGCAATTTCTCGCATTGGAATAGCCTTCATTTCTAAGAACAAGAATAGACTGTCGAGTTTCACATAAAAGCTCTCTTTTTCTAGCCATTTTGAGAGAGTTTAATCGAACCAACAAATGTAATGCTCCAGATTCTCAACTAGCTCAAAGGAAGGTCAGTTTTATAGCTCCTCTAAACAGCAAAACTGTTTACAGCGGTGCTAACATAATTGCACAAGGGTTTTCAAGTGTTTTTTAATCATCCATTAGCCTTCTAACATAGTTAGCAAACACAATGTACCATTAGAACACTGGAGTGTTGGTTGCTGGAAATGGGCCTCTATACACCTATGTAGATATTGCATTAAAAAAACAGACGTTTGCAGCTAGAATAGTCATTTAGCACATTACCAATGTATAGAGTGTATTTCTGATTAATTTAATGTTATCCTCATTGAAAAAAATTGTGCTTTTCTTTCAAAAATAAGGAAATTTCTAAGTGACCCTTAACTTTTGAATGGTAGTGTATATAGTTTTTTTTATGTTTGGCAGCGTTTGCACAATAAAATCACTTTTTTATTAAATGATTTATTTTTTGTGTCACTATATTATGAGAGCCATAACTTTTTTATTTTTCATCAAAAAAGCTGTTTAAGGGTTTGTTTTTTGCTGGACAGGTTGTAGTTTTTATTAGTACTATTTTGAAGTACATGCGACTTTTTGATCACTTTATATTCTTTGTTTTGTGAGGAGTGGTGACCAAAAAAATATATCTTATTTTATTGTTTTGCGGTGTTCACCGTACCGGAAAAATAAGATTATAGATTTACTGTTTGGGTCGTTACGGACGCGGTGATCCAAATATGTGCACTTTTTTTAACGTTTTCATTTTTTTCCTATAATAAAAGACTTATTATAGAAAAAAAAGGCAGTGTTTGTTTTTTTTTAAAGAGGCTCTGTCACCAGATTTTGCAACCCCTATCTGCTATTGCAGCAGATAGGCGCTGCAATGTAGATTACAGTAACGTTTTTATTTTTAAAAAACGAGCATTTTTGGCCAAGTTATGACCATTTTTGTATTTATGCAAATAAGGCTTGCAAAAGTCCAAGTAGGCGTGTATTATGTGCGTACAACAGGGTGTTTTTACTACTTTTACTAGCTGGGCGTTCTGACGAGAAGTATCATCCACTTCTCTTCAGAACGCACAGCTTCTGACAGTGCAGACACAGCAGTGTTCTCGAGAGATCACGCTGTGTCGTCACTCGCAGGTCCTGCATCGTGTCGGATGAGCGAGGACACATCGGCACCAAAGGCTACAGTTGATTCTGCAGCAGCATCAGCGTTTGCAGGTAAGTCGATGTAGCTACTTACCTGCAAACGCTGATGCTGCTGCAGAATCAACTGTTGCCTCTGCTGCCGATGTGGCCGACACGATGCAGGACCTGGGGCAGGAAGTGAGTGAAGTCACAGCGTGATCTGCCAGAAGCTGGGCGTTCTGAAGAGAAGTGGATGATACTTCTCGTCAGAACGCCCAGCTAGTAAAAGTAGTAAAAACGCCCCGATGTACGCACATAATACACGCCCACTTGGACTTTTACTTTAAACACGCCCACTTGGACTTTTGCAAGCCTCATTTGCATAAATACAAAAATGGTCATAACTTGGCCAAAAATGCTTGTTTTTAAAAAATAAAAATGTTACTGTAATCTACATTGCAGCGCCTATCTGCTGCAATAGCAGATAGGGGTTGCAAAATCTGGTGACAGAGACTCTTTAATTTGAAACGTTTATTTTTACAGTTTTATTCCACTTTTTTAATGAACTTTTTATTAAACTTTTTGTTTTGTCCCACTAGGGGACTTGAAGGCCTGCACTTCTGATCTTTACTCTAATACATTGCACTACCCACGTAGTGCAATGCATTAAAGCTGTCAGTTATTCACTGACAGCAAGCCTATTAGGCCCCCAACTCTGCATAATGGTGTTCCATACGTGGCAGACCGGGAGGCAATTGTTAGGCC
The DNA here is from genome assembly GCF_050947455.1 of Rhinoderma darwinii. NCBI lineage: Eukaryota > Metazoa > Chordata > Amphibia > Anura > Rhinodermatidae > Rhinoderma > Rhinoderma darwinii. The sequence goes on from NC_134692.1 coordinate 97,369,819, forward strand.
TCCGGTTACCATAGCAACGATCGGTAACCCTGCGATCACATCGCAGTGATACTGATCGGCCTGAAACCACTGAGATGCCGCGATCGCTTTTGATCGTGGCACCTAAGGGGTTAATGGCAGGGATTGGAGCTAGCTTTGTTCCCTGCCGTTACAGCACGGTGTCAGCTGTATCATACAGCTGACACCTGCGGCTGATGTCACAGGCTCAGCTTCTGAGCCTGCGCCATCCGGTTTCTGGGGACGGAAGCCTTTTAGGCCCTGCCTCCGAGAGGGATCTAACAGGTTTCGGTACGTGGCAGACAGGAGGCGATTGTTAGGCCCCTGGTCTGCCAAAGCAGCTATCGGAAACCCCACGATTACATTGCTGGGTTACGATCTGCTGGTAAACCCCATAGATGCAGCACTCGATTTGAGCGCGCATTTAAGGGGTTAATTGGCCGGATCAGAGGTTATTTACGGTCCTGGCCATGCAGCATAGTGTCAGCTGTAATATACAGCCAACACACGCTGGCGATGGTGTGGGCTCAGCTTCTGAGTTCGCACCAGCAACACAACATACAGTTACGTTGTGTTGCCTTAAGACCTTGGCGACAATAACGTAATAGTACGTTGTATGTCGCCAAGGGGTTAGGGATATTTATTTTTCTTTTAAATAATTTTTATTAGAAAATGCATAAGCAATTACAATGAGTCCGGATTCACACGAGTGTGCTCAGTCTGTGATATACAGTCTGCATGTCGACCGCATTTCCCGAACTGAACACATTGAAGTAAGCCGGGCTCCTAGCATCCTAGTTATCTATAACGCTAGGAGACCCTGCATCGCTGTGGAAAAACTGTCCCGTACTGTATTCATGTTTTCAGTACGGGACAGTTTACTGCAGCGAGGCAGGGACTCGTAGCGTCATAGATAACTATGACGCTAGGAGCCTGGCTCCCTGCACTGTGTTCGATCCGGGAAATGCGGCCAACATACGGACCATATATGACGGACTGAACACGCTCGTGTGAATCAGGCCTAAGTCAAAACATCAGTTAGCAACTTTTCCAGTTGGGAGACCATCCAACAAAGATAAATGACCACTATAACATTACAATGACAAGTCAGAACATACAGTGAAGGAAATAAGTATTTGATCCCTTGCTGATTTTGTAAGTTTGCCCACTGTCAAAGTCATGAACAGTCTAGAATTTTTAGGGTAGCTTAATTTTACCAGTGAGAGATAGATTATATATAAAAAAAAAAACAGAAAGTCTCATAGTCAAATTTATATATATTTATTTGCATTGTGCACAGAGAAATAAGTATTTGATCCCCTACCAACCATTAAGAGTTCAGCCTCCTCCAGACCAGTTACACGCTCCAAATCAACTTGGTGCCTGCATTAAAGACAGCTGTCTTACATGGTCACCTGTATAAAAGACTCCTTTCCACAGACTCAATTAATCAGTCTGACTCTAACCTCTACAACATGGGCAAGACCAAAGAGCTTTCTAAGGATGTCAGGGACAAGATCATAGACCTGCACAAGGCTGGAATGGGCTACAAAACCATAAGTAAGATGCTGGGTGAGAAGGAGACAACTGTTGGTGCAATAGTAAGAAAATGGGAGACATACAAAATGACTGTCAATCGACATCGATCTGGGGCTCCATGCAAAATCTCACCTCGTGGTGTATCCTTGATCCTGAGGAAGGTGAGAGCTCAGCCGAAAACTACACGGGGGGGAACTTGTTAATGATCTCAAGGCAGCTGGGACCACAGTCACCAAGAAAACCATTGGTAACACATTACGCCGTAATGGATTAAAATCCTGCAGTGCCCGCAAGGTCCCCCTGCTCAAGAAGGCACATGTACAGGTCCATCCATATGTAGTGCAGTGTATTAGAATAGCGATCAGAGCCTCCTGCCCTCATGTCCCCTAGTGGGACAAAGTAAAAAAAGTGTGAAAAAGTAAAAAAAAGTTGTGTAAAAATAAGAAAATAAAAGATTTAAAAGTAATAAAAGTAAAAGTCCCCCTTTTTCCCTTATCAGTTCTTTATTATTAATAAAAATATATAAATAAACAAATAAACTATACATAATTGGTATCGCCGCGTCCGTAACGTCCTGAACTACAAAACAATGTCGTCATTTATCCCGCGCGGTGAACGCCGTAAGAGAAAATAATAATAAACCGTACCACAATCACAATTCTTTGGTCACTTCACCTCCCAAAAAATGGAATAAAAAGAGATCAAAAAGTCGCATGTACCTAAAAATGGTACTGATCGAAACTACAGTTCGTTACGCAAAAAATAAGTCCTCGCACGACTTTCCTGATGGAAAAATAAAACAGTTATGGCTCTTAGAATAAGGTAACACAAAAAATTAATTATATTTTACAAAATGTATTTTATTGTGCAAACGCCATAAGACATAAAATAAAACTATAAACATCTGGTATCACCATAATCGTATCGCCAAGCAGAATAAAGTGAATATGTCATTTATAGCGCACGGTGAACGCTGTAAAAAAAATTGAATAAAAAACAATAGTAAAATTGCTGTTTTTTTAGTCACCACGCCACCTAAAATTAGAATAAAAACTGATCAAAAAGTTGCATGCACCCCAAGAAAACTACAATGGATTCCTCAAGGTCTCTAGTTTCCAAAAAGGGGTCACTTTTGGGGGGTTTCCACTGTTTTAGCACCACAAGACCTCTTCAAACCGGACATGGTGCCTAATAAATTAAATTAAATTAATTAAATGTCACCTCTACTTTGCTCTAAATTCCTGTGAAACACCTAAAGGGTTAATAAACTTTTTAAATGCTGTTGTGAATACTTTGAGGGGTCTAGTTTCTGAAATGGGGTGTTTGATAAGGGTGTCTAATATATGGGCCTTTCAAAGCAACTTCAGAACTGAACTGTAACCTAAAAAATTAAATAAAAATGAGGCAATACTTCGCTTCTTACATTATGCTGATAATGAGCAGCGCCCACCCCGAGATGACCCCAGTTTTGACCGTTTGTATAAACGGAGACCCCTATTAGACCATTTCAGTGCCCGGTTTTCACAGCATTGACCCCCGAGAAGTGTATTTCTATAGATGAATCCCTGGTACATTTGAAAGGGAGGCTTCAATTCCGCGAGTACCTGCCGGGTAAGAGGGCACGGTATGGCGTGAAGATGTATAAGCTGTGCGAGAGTGCATCAGGGTACACCTACAAATTTAGGATATATAAAGGGAAGGACACCAGTACTCAGCCCCCAGAATGCCCCCCTTACTGGGAGTTAATACAAAAATTGTGTGGGATTTGGTGCACCCACTGCTGGACCAGGGTTACCACCTCTACCTGGATAATTTTTATACCAGCGTCCCACTCTTCAACTGCCTCGCTTCCAGAAGTCCTGCGGCATGCGGCACTGCTAGAAGAAACCTGAGAGGCCTCCCTAAGACTCTGCTTGGGCAAACTCTCAGAAGGGGTGAGAGCAGGGCACAATCTAGCAGCAACATATTGTGTGTCAAGTACAAGACCAGGGAGATGCCACACCAGTACCCATGTACCTGTACGAGGTACCAGTACAGGGACCCCAAAACTAGACTGCATCCTGGACTACAATAGGTACATGGGAGGGGTGGACTTGTCAGATCAAGTCCTGAAGCCTTACAGTACTTCTGGAAGCGGGGCCACAGGCATCGTACCAGGGCAACACTTTTTAGGAGAAGTTCCTCAAACTGGCAAGAAGGGAAAAAGTCAAGAGGTGCAGAGTCTGCTATAAGAGGGGGATAAGGAAGGACACAATATATCAATGTGACGCGTGTCCCGAAAAACCAGAGCTCTGTATGAAAGAGTGTTTTAAAATTTAGCATCCATCCCTTTATTTTTAATTTACCCCAGTTTTACTCGCTCTGATCCACTTCGCACAGCTTACCCCTCCTCATCTTTCCCCTCTGAGCCCTGCTGTGTGCCCAGGCAGCTGATAACAGCCACATGTAGGGTATTACCGTACCCGGGAGAGCCAACATTACAGCTCCGGTGGCGCATGCTGGGCACAATATATCGGACACTGAATTGGCATATATGTATAGAAAATTGCAAATTTCACTCTGCACCAACTGCTGCACATTATCTTTTACACAATACCTGTGGGGTCAAAATGCTCACTACACCTCTAGATGAATTCCTTAAGGGGTGTAGATTTTAAAACAGGGTCACTTCTTGGGGGTTTCAACTGTACTGGTACCTTAGGGGCTTCTGCGTACAAGACTTAGCACCAGAAAAGCTCCAGTAGGCCAAATGGTGGTCCTATCCTTCTGAGCCCTGCCGGGTGCCCAGGCAGCTAATAACAGCCACATGTAGGGTATTGCCGTACCCGGGAGAGCCCACATTACAGTTTATGGGGTGTATGTCTCCGGTGGCACATGCTGGGCACAATATATCGGACACTGACATGGCATATATATAGAAAATTGCAAATCTCACTCTGCACCATCTGCTGCGCATTATCTTTTACACAATACCTGTGGGGTCAAAATGCTCACTACACCTCTAGATGAATTCCTTAAGGGGTGTCGTTTTTAAAACGGGGTCACTTCTCGGGGGTTTCAACTGTACTGATACCTCAGGGGCTTCTACACACACGACTTAGCACCAGAGAATTCCCAGTAGGCCACATGGTGGTCCTTTCCTTCTGAGCCCTCCCATGGGCCCAAACTGCAGTTTATCACCACAAATAGGGTATTGCCACACTCAGGACAAATTGGGCAACAAAATGCGGTATTTTATTCCTTGTGAAAATAAGAAATTTTGAGCCAAAACTACCTCTTATTGGAAAAAAAAATTTTTTTTTAATTCACAGCCCAATTCAAATAAATTCTGTGAAAAAACTGTGGGGTCTAAATGGTCACAACACCCATAAATAAATTATTTGAGGGGTGTAGTTTCCAAAATGGGGTGACTTCTGGTGGGTTTCCATTGCTTTGATACCTTTGGGGCTCTGCAAATGCGACATGGCACCCGAAAACCAATCCAGCAAAATCTGGGCTCCAAAGAACACATAGCGCTCCTTTCCTTCTGAGGCCTCCCATGGGCCCAAACGGCAGTTTATCACCACAAATGGGGTATTGCCGCACTCAGGACAAATTGGGCAACAAATTGGGGTATTTTATTCCTTGTGAAAATAAGAAATTTTGAGCCGAAACTACCTCTTATTGGAAAAAATTAAATTTTTTTGAATTCACAGCCCAATTCAAATAAATTCTGTGAAAAAACTGTGGAGTCTAAATGGTCACAACACCCATAAATGAATTCCTTGAGGGGTGTAGTTTCCAAAATGGGGTCACTTCTGGTGGGTTTCCATTGCTTTGATACCTTTGGGGCTCTGCAAATGCGACATGGCACCCGAAAACCAATCCAGCAAAATCTGGGCTCCAAAGAACACATAGCGCTCCTTTCCTTCTAATACCTCCCATGGGCCCAAACGGCAGTTTATGGCCACAAATAGGGTATTGCCGCACTCAGGACAAATTTGGCAACAAAATGGGGTATTTTATTCGTTGTGAAAATAAGACATTTTGAGCCAAAACTACATCTTATTGGAAAAAAGTTTTTTTTTTTAAATTCACAGCCCAATTCAAATAAGTTCTGTGAAAAAACTGTGGGGTCTAAATGGTCACAACACCCATAAATAAATTCCTTGAGGGGTTTTGTTTCCAAAATGGGGTCACTTTTGGTGGGTTTCCATTGCTTTGATACCTCTGAGGCTCTGCAAATGCGACATGGCACCCGAAAACCAATCCAGCAAAATCTGGACTCCTAAGAACACATAGCGCTCCTTTCCTTCTGAGGCCTCCCATGGGCCCAAACAGCAGTTTATCACCACAAATGGGGTATTGCCGCACTCAGGACAAATTGGGCAACAAAATGGGGCATTTTGTTCCCTGTGAAAATAAGAAATTCTGATCAAAAATGACATCTTATTGGAAAAATTGTCATTCTTTTAATTTCACAGCCCAATTCAAATACGCGCTGTGAAAAAACTACGGGGTCAAAATGGTAACAATAACCATAAATTAATTCCTTGAGGGGTGCAGTTTCCAAAATGGGGTCAGTTTTGGGGGATTCCTACTGTTTTGGCACCTCAACACCTCTCCAAACCTGGCATGCTGCCTAAAATATATGCTAATAAAAAAGCACCACCAAAATGCACTAGGTGCTTCTTTGCTTCTGGGGCTTGTGCTTTAGTCCACGAGCGCAGTAGAGCCACATGTGGGACATTTCTAAAAACGGAAGAATCTGGACAATACATATTTAGTTGTGTTTCTCTGGTAAAACCTTCTTTGTTACAGAAAAAAATTGAATAAAATTGAAATTCAGAAAGAAAAATGAAATTTGCAAATTTCACCTCCACTTTGCTTTAATTCCTGTGAAATGCCTAAAGGGTTAAAAAACTTTCTAAATGCTGTTTTGAATACTTTGAGGGGTCTAGTTTTTAAAATGGGGTGCTTTATGGGGGCTTTTAATACATAGGCCCCTCAAAGCCTCTTCAGAACTGAACAGGTACCTTAAAAAAAAGGCTTTTGAAATTTTCTTAAAAATATGAGAAATTGCTGTTTATGTTCTAAGCCTTGTAACGTCCAAGAAAAATAAAATAATGTTCAAAAAATGATGCCAATCTAAAGTAGACATATGGGAAATGTGTACTAGTAACTATTTTGGGTGGTATAACCATCTGTTTTTCAAGCAGATGCATTTAAATTCTGAAAAATGCTATTTTTTCTAAATTTTCTCTAAATTTTGCAATTTTTCTCAAATAAAGACTGAATATATCGACCAAATTTTACCACGAACATGAAGCCCAAAGTGTCACGAGAAAACAATCTCAGAATCGCTTGGATAGGTTTAAGCATTCCGACGTTATTACCACATAAAGTGAAATATGTCAGATTTGAAAAATGGGCTCTGAGCCTTAAGGCCCAAACTAGGCTGCGTCCTTAAGGGGTTAAGGTCATGGAGTGGCCTAGCCAGTCTCCAGACCTTAATCCCATCGAAAACTTATGGAGGGAGCTGAAGATCCGAGTTGCCAAGCGACAGCCTCGAAATCTTAATGATTTACAGATGATCTGCAAAGAGGAGTGGGCCAAAATTCCATCTAACATGTGTGCAAACCTCATCATCAACTACAAAAAACGTCTGACTGCTGTGCTTGCCAACAAGGGTTTTGCCACCAAGTATTAAGTCTTGTTTGCCAAAGGGATCAAATACTTATTTCTCTGTGCACAATGCAAATAAATATATATAATTTTGACTATGTGATTTTCAGTTTTTTTTTTCTATATAATCTATCTCTCACTGGTAAAATTAACCTAGCCTAAAAATTCTAGACTGTTCATGTCTTTGACAGTGGGCAAACTTACAAAATCAGCAAGGGATCAAATACTTATTTCCTTCACTGTATATCTAGAATGTTAAAGGCTCTACAGTACAGAAGTATGGTAACATTTAGGCCAGGTTCACATAGGTCAGATATGCTGCGAAAAACTACGCAGTGTATCCGACCCAGAAGCCGCAACACATTCCGCCCGAAAAACCGCAACACATTGTGGTGCAGTTTTTCGGGCGGAGTTTCCGCTGTGAAAAGCAGCGTTAGGAAAAAAATAACCTTTCATACTTATTTCGGCCGTAAACCATGGCGACGCGTCCCTCTGACATCCTGCATTCCGGCCTCCTGGGAAGACGTTTCATCCCATGTGACCGCTGCACCCTGTGATTGGCTGCTGCAGTCAAATGGGATGAAACATTATCCCTGGAGGCTGGGCTGGACACAGGAGCAGAGAGTTCTGGGTAAGTATATACATTTTCTATTTTTCTGAGTTGCGATTTTTGTGGAAGAATCTGTCTTTTGTTGAACTCCCCATTGAATTCAATGGGGGAAACACGCAATAGAAAAGCAGCGATTCTGCAACATAAGTTGACATGCTGCGGATCAAAAAAAATAATTATGATAGTTTTTTCAATGGGTTTTTTACGCAGCGCGTGGATGAGATTTATCCAGATCTAATCCACTTTTCTGCTACTGTAATACACTGCGGATTTTCCACAATGAAATCTGTTGCAGAAAATCTGTAGTATTTACGCTAAGGGTATGTTCACACGATGAGAGGCATTTACGTGTGAAAAGAAAGACTGTTAACAGCTGCCTCGTTTCACACGTAAATGCTCCTCCTCGTAATTTACGAGGCGTCTGAGACGCTCGTAAATCTTGAGCTGTGCTTCATTGAGTTCAATGAAGAACAGCTCAAATTACGTGGCAAAGAAGTGCCCTGCACTTCTTTGCCGAGGCAGTCCATTTACGCGTCGTCGTTTGACAGCTGTCAAACGACGACGCGTAAATTACAGGTCGTCTGCACAATATGTTGGCAAACCCATTCAAATGAATGGGCAGATGTTTGCCGACGTATTGTAGCCCTATTTTCAGGCGTAAAACGAGGCATAATACGCCTCGTTTACGCCTGAAAATAGGTCGTGTGAATCCAGCCTATGTGTGAACCTGGCCTTACACTGTATCTTTTCTTTACCTTACCTGAAAACATTCTCTCTTTTAACTCTTCTTGGAGTGCGATTTTTATTGGCAGCATTCTCTGAATTTAAATTGTGCCCTAGGATAAATTTTGAATAATATTACACACTCATTACTTCATTAACTATTTATGTATTTATAGCTGTTTACTCTGGGGATTTCTACTTTGGATAATCCAAAGTTAGAACTTTAACCGGTACAGGACCAAGTACTCGTTAGTTTCATGGCTATACATTTTTTATTTGTTGGGCTAGCGACGTGATTTTTTTTTTTTTATCTGTATAAATGCAGGTTTCTTTTCATTTGTACACACATTTTTTTTCATATTTAAGCATTTTTAGGCTTCTAGTTTAAATTTTTCTTTGTTAAAAATGCTTTTTTACTTCTTAGCTAATTTTTGTTCTGGTAATAATATAGTGATACCCTAAAAAAGACTTTTTTTGTGATGGTCATTGTCTACGTAAATTTTGATATATTACATGTTTTTATTAGGGTAATTAGATCAGGACTAGCGTTATGACAATGATTGTCTGGGGTAGTGTATCTTCGGAGTATTTGAAGTGTAATTTTTATTTTATTTATTTTTTGGGTTTTTTAACTTTAAATTTTTATGCTGATGGCCTCTCCCTTAAAACTTTAGTAAAGACCTTTGCGGGACATAATTATTTCATTTGATTTTTTTACACTATATTTTTCCACTCGAACTTTGCAGCCCAACCCCTGCCTCTATTTTATAGATTAGTAGCGAAAAACGCTTCTGTCTTCTCTCAAGGACCCCTGGCAGTCATTTTAACCTGCACCGTATATACACAGTGGTCGTCAACCGGTTAAGCTGGTCATACGATATCCAGCTGTTTAGACCCCCAGCAATCGGCTGTAATAAGTGGGGAATTAAATTTTCCCTGCATTTCCACCACAGGGTATACGCCAGTCTTAGACTGAAGATCACAGGATACGCCAGTCTAAGGACTAAAGACTGCTGGAGCAAGTGTTATAGCCCCCACTTCTCCCCGCCTCCAGTGCTTTATACTCACCACTACATGGCGTCCTCTAATCCCACGCCGCCCCCCTCGTTCTGCTTCTGCATTCCAGCGCTCTAGCCGCTGATGCGCTCCACAGGGTCCTACTGCACGCTGATTCAAGTGTTCTTAAAGGATCAGTGCGTGCCAATTTTTAAATCATCACCTGGACTACTATAAAAGCTCCTCCTGTTCTGGTAGTCATTGCCAGAGCAAAATTGGTTCCTTTGAGTTCCTAGAGTTCCAAAGTTCCTTGCTGTATAGTTTGATTACCTATTTACCGAACTTGCCTGTTTTTGACCACCCGTGCCTGCCGCCAGCCTTGACCTATTGCTAAGTTTTCCGAGACAAACCTCTGCCGTCTGCCCTAATCTGTTGCTTCATTTAATCACAGCTTCTACCAATGTCAACCATCACAAAGGGATAAATAGTGAAGTCCACATCTCGGTACAGGGGTTAAAGGGTGAAGACCGGGGGTTCCCTTAGACTCCACTCCTGGAGTGGTCCCAAGTCAAATCCCTTGGTGACAAGGAAGATTCACACTGCCCCCTGATGTCCCCACTGCAGCCCAGTCCTTGGGCTGTTGCTACAGTAAGATGCTAAAAATGTATTAAAGAGGTTTTCCCGAGGGGGCGTGGCTCAGACATGGCGGTGTGAGGACGTGTTTGTCCAGAGCTCCGGACTCACCCTGCAGAAAGCCGCCCGTTAGGGCTCACTTACCGATCCCCGACGCAGCATAACTAAGGGAAGAAGCCGCAGGAACCTCCCGGATGCCTCGGGCACCCCATCCATCGGCTGGTATCTCCGGTCCTCCTTGGACGGCACTCCACCGCGATCTTCTTCCTCTCCCCCTGTAGGCCGCACCCAGCCTCCGTCGCCTCATGGGATCTCGCCGGCTCCCTCATCCACTGGTCAGGCGCTGCGCGGCTGCTGCGCTCGAGCCCCTGGAGATGTCGTCTCAGGAGGGAGGTCAGTGTGTGGCAGGCTTTTCAGGGTCGGCTCCCCTGCCCCTGGCTGAGGCCTTCTCCCCTATACTGCCCCAGACAGCACCCGGACATGGGACATTTGAGGCGCCATTTGCATTGGCCGTACAGCGGCAACCGCCACCACAGGCCTGTCTGCTGTGTCAGGGTACGCCGGCCATCTTCATGGGGTCTATGGCCACGACGATACACACGGGGGAACATCAGACAGACTCGTCCCCGGGCCCCTCGCTATCAATGGAGCGGACCCTGGCAAAACTCTGGGAGATGATCAAAGTATTGCCCACCAAAACTGACCTGGATCTCCGCCTCACCCGGCTAGAGGAGAAACACGACAGGGCCATTGGCGCGGTCACACAGGAGGTGCGTGATCTAGCTATGAGGGTGGACACCTTGGAGCGCCAACACTCCATATCTGCAGTAGATATCTCGGTCCTCTCACAGTCCCTGGCCACCCAAGCTACGCAATTACGGGACTTCTCCCTGCATTTGGATGATGTAGAAAACAGGGGGAGACGTAACAACTTGAAGTTGAGAGGTTTGCCGGAGTCTGTACCCCCAGATGGACTTTATGATGCTGTGACACACATTTTTAATAAACTCCTGGACCGACCGCGTGATATGCCCTTTGAGATGGACAGAGTTTATAGACTGGCGGGCCCCCGGAATAGAGACGGCAACCGACCCAGAGATCTGATATGTAGAGTGCATTTCTACAAACAGAAAGAAGAGATTGCCGGAGAGCCTGGGAGAAGGGGGCTGTTCCCTTCAACGGTGCCGAGATTTCAGTCCTGCCTGATGTCTCGAGACTGACACTCTCCATGTGCAGAATTGTCCGCCCCTTACTGGAAGTGACAAAGGTGGCAGGCACAACCTACAGATGGGGCCATCCCTTTCACATCATCCTTTGTAGACAGGGGCTATCCTTTGCGGTCCGGTCCCCAGATGACCTGGAGGAGGCGTTCCAGTTTTTGGAGATCTCACCAGTGCGGTTACCGGACTGGACTGAACCCCCGGCACCGTTTGCTCTCAGAGGTGGACCGTTTCCAGAGTTCGTGTCTCATTTTCCGCCTCGTCCCGGAGCTGAGCTGCCCGTGACCCGACCTTCAGGGCGACAATCCCCGCACGGAGACCGTGGAGTCGGGCCCGTTAATATTTGGCCCCCAGGACGGCGTTCCCCGCGAAGGGATTGATTGATCTCCTGCATTCACATGTGGACAGTTAATTGCACTTTACCCCCTCCTTTTTCTTTCACAGGGTTCTCTGTGGGCGGTGGAAGATGACGTCGCTGGGGTTGCTTCGGTGACATTTGTACTTGATGCGGGTCAGGAGGGGGAGGTTTTACAATGGTTGAGGATGTTTCCACTGTTTAGCTATAAAGGGGAAGGTGGGCTCATGTAGTAGATGTAGCTTTGACGTAATTACTTGGAGATTTTTGTGTTATTTACTGTATTTGTGAGACACTGTTTTCCTGCACTGCTGTCTTTCCTCGTTCCCCATTAGGGTTCCGTGCGCTGTGTCGTGTTGGAGGCCTTCCTCTGGGACGACATAGCTCTCGTTGAGTATTGGAGGGATTTTGCATCGTGTTTCCTATCGCTGCTGTTCAGCAGCATCGTTGTAGGAGCTTTGCTTTTTCTTTCTCTTCCTCTCCCTCCCTTCCCTCTTCTGTCCATTCCTCAGTCCACTACCATGTCTGACATTACTGTTGTTTCTCTGAACGCACAGGGACTGAATATCCCCGAAAAGAGGTCCTCCATTCTCCGTCTTCTGTGGAAAAGAAAAGCACATGTGGCATTCCTGAAGGAAACCCGCTTTCGGGCTGACTGCATACAGAGGCTTATAGACTCCAACTACCCGGACGGGTATCACATTGTGTCCCCTGACTCCAAGACCAAGGGGGTCTCCATCCTGATTTCACGCTCTCTGCACTGGGAGCATGTGGACACTTGCACAGATGGAGCGGGCCGGTACCTCTTCGTGAAGGGTAAGTTGGATAACACACTGTACACTCTGGCCTCATACTATCTCCCTAACACTGGTCAAGTAGCCTTCTTGGAAAGAGTTCTTGGGGCGTTGGATGGCTTTCTGGAAGGCACTCTAGTACTGGGGGGGGGATTTGAATGTCACATTGGATCCCATATTAGACTCCTCACGAGGGCATTCCTCTTTACCCAGGGCGGCACACCGCCGTATACGACGTCTGTTGCATGAACACCAACTGGTTGACGCATGGCGTGTCCTGCATCCCTCGACCAAAGACTATACCTTTTACTCGGCCCCCCACAACTCCTACTCCCGACTCGATTATTTTTTTCTGCGTCACTCACACCTCCCTAGCTTCACATCGACCTCCATTGACGACATTACACTTTCTGACCATGCCCTTATTACTCTCACTCTATCTCGTCCTTCAGCTCACCCTCATTCTTGGCAGTGGCGATTGAATGAATTGCTCTTACATGATCCGACGGTGGTCTCGGATATTCGTAGGGATCTGGTGGAGTACTTTGACACAAATGCCACACCAGGGGTGGACCCTTTTTGTATCTGGGAGGCCCATAAATGCGTGGTGCGCGGTTCCTTTATTCGTGTTGGCACCAAACTTAAGAAAGAGCGGTCGGCACACCTTAGGGACTTACTGACTCGGATACATCGCCTGGAACAGTCACATAAGGTATCCCAGGATCGGGTAATGGGGGCGGAGCTGGGACAGTTGAGCGAGCAGGTTCGTTCACTCTGCCATGCAAAGGCGAGGGCCTCCCTAGTTAAATGTAGACAACACTTTTATGAATTTAGTAACAAACCTGGTAGGACCTTAGCTCGAGCACTTAGGAAGACCCGCTCACGTACCTATGTCCCCTATGTTCTGGGTTCACACAACAGACGTCTCCAGCTTCCACAAGACATATCGGAAGCCTTCCGTGCCTATTACCATTTATAATCTCCCACGGGCACCCCCTTCTTCGGAAGGTGGTGGTCACCTGGAGAAGATCGAGCAGTATCTTCGGTCATCGGGGATGAAATGTATTCCTCCTGAAGCTATTGCGGCCTTGGAGGCACCCATTACCCCGGAAGAGCTGTCATGGGCACTGAAGGACTCACCCACGGGGAAGGCACCGGGTCCGGATGGTCTGCCCCTACAATATTATAAGGCCTACCTGGAATTGCTCTCGCCCCACTTCCTCCGGGCATTCAATTCTATTACTGAGGGGGGCTCCATACCTCGAGACACATTGAGGGCTCATATTCCGGTCATACCCAAGGAGGGGAAGGACTCATCCTTGTGCCAGAATTATTGTCCTATTTCCCTACTTGATGTGGATTTAAAACTATTTGCTAAGATCCTGGCACAGAGGATGACTCCACTCCTACACAACGTGATACACAATGCCCAGGTGGACTTTATGCCCTTGCGTGAGGCACGAGATAATACAACACGAGCGATTATCTTGATGTATCTAGCGGCTGTTTCGACCGTTCCCACTTGTTTTCTGTCGACGGATGCAGAGAAGGACTTCGACAGGGTCAACTGGGATTTTATGCTGGCAACCTTGCGACATGTGGGCTTAGGGGCTCACATGATGAATTGGATCTCGGGTCTCTACTCCTCCCCATCGGCTCAGGTTAAGGTCAACGGGCACTACTCAACCTCATTTGCAATCACTAATGGCACGAGGCAAGGCTGCTCCTTGTCCCCATTAATTTTCATTTTATGTTTGGAGCCCTTCCAGTGCCATATTCGCTCCAATCCAGACATTGCGGGCGTAGGCCTGGGCGGTAGGGTCTATAAGGTCGCTGCCTACGCGGATGACCTGCTATTTTTTCTCACGGCTCCCAGGATTTCCTTGCCCAACCTGATGGCGGAGTTGAGTAGATACTCGAAATTATCCAACTTCAAGATCAACTACCAAAAGTCTGAGGCACTTAACATCTCGTTGCCACAGACCCTGGTCGCTGACCTGTCTGAATCCTTTCCCTTTAAATGGGCGAGGGACTCGCTTAAATATCTGGGGGTCCGGCTTCCCAGTGATCTGTCTCACCTTTACGCGGTGAACTTCCCTTCGCTTCTTCAACGTGTAAAGAGCGACTTGGACTCTTGGATGTCGGGTACCTTTACCTGGTTTGGTAGGTGCGCCATATTTAAAATGAATATTTTACCGCGGATTCTGTATCTCTTTCAGGCCCTCCAGATACATGTCCCACGTCCATTCTTTCAGTCTCTGCTGTCTCTTCTACACAAGTTTATCTGGGCGGGGAAACCTGCGCGTATTGCGCGTTCCATGCTTTTTCGTGCAAAGTGTGAGGGGGATGTTGGTCTTCCGGACTTTGTTTCCGACCACCATGCCTGCCACTTGACATGAATTCTGGACTGGTTTAGACACAGCGAGATTAAGGAATGGGTGTCCATGGAACAGGCTTTTCTGGCAGTCCTTCTACAGGCCTTACCGTGGTTGGGTAGACATACTCCCGTGGCAGCGCGGACACACCCGACGATCGGGCCCACCCTGGCAGTTGCGGCACGGCTCTTCCCTAGGACAGAGATCTCCCCGTCTCCCTCCCCACTGTTCCCAATTTTGGGTAACCCTGCATTTCCACTGGGGCGGGAAGGTGGTCCTTTCCTGCTTTGGTTGAAGGCAGGTAAAGGACGTGCTGTACACTTTTTGCAGGAGGAGAGGTGGATGTCTGGCGCGCAGTTACAGTCTCTTTCGGACCCTGCCCCTTTTTCTGCATGGCAGGTCGCCCAGCTACGACATTACCTGGCGTCGTTAGCTAATCTGGCGGCGTACTCGCGTGGTGGCTCCCCATTTGAACTTTTATGCACAGGCACGGGCACGGTGCGCCATTCGTTGTCCAAACTTTATGCACTTCTGATCTCGCCTTCCAATCTGTCTACCCCATCTTACCTGCTTAGTTGGGAAAGGGATTTGGGTCTACTATTCACTCCCGAACAAAAGGAGTGTCTGTTTACCATGACGCATAAATCCTCAATGGCCAGTAGATATCAGGAGGCAGGGTTCAAGATTCTGTCTCGTTGGTATAGGGTGCCTTCCAGATTGAATGCAATGATTCCGGCGGTTTCGCCATTGTGCTGGAGATGTGGTGACCATGTGGGTACGATCTTGCATATTTTTTGGGACTGCCCACTCTTGACTGATTTCTGGTCCGAGGTGTGGTGCATTTCCTCGAAATTCACGGATTTCCCCCTCCCGAGGTTGCCGGGCCTTTTCCTGCTCCATCTGTGTGAGATGCCTCTGTCTACGTATAGGCGCTCAGTTGTTCGCCACTTGGTGAATGCGGCTAGAGCGTGTGTTCCCGCGCTGTGGAGACAATCTTGTCCCCCGTCGGTGGGCATGTGGTGTGGCAAGATCCAGGAGATTATGAGAATGGAGGACCTCACGGCATCAATGAGAGGATCCCACGCCTCTTTCCTCAGAACATGGCGTGAATGGATCCGTTTTCAATCCTCTGTGGAATACAAGGCCATCATGGCCTCTTGACTCCTTACCTAGGCCCAATTGTGTCAGGTTAGTTCCTCTCCCTCTTCTTACTGTGCCCGCTGTTCTTTCTTTCTCTTTACTGTTTCCCCGCTCGACTACGGAGTATTATGCATCGCTGCGGGTTCAGGGTGCATATCTGCATTTCTTCCATTATTGTTCTGAGCGGTATACTGCCTTCCATTGTAATTTTTTGCACTTTTGTTATACAAGTTACTGGCCTGTGGCCGATGTCAATACCGACTTGGTTTGTACTAAGTATACTGTGTGTTTTTCTTTGTGCTTTAAAAACGAAAATAAAAGAATTTATAAAAAAAATTAATAAAGAGGTTTTCCCATCTTGAACATTTATGGCATATCCACAGGACACGCATCTGTCTCTAGAACGGGGCCCCCTAAACCCCGTTTTAGCTTACTCGGCTCTCACTGCCTCCCGACCACATCCTGGTTAGGCGGTCAGGAGTTAAGGAAACAGCCGAGCTTACTGAGCTACGCTGTTTCCATAACGCCCATAGAAATTAATGGGAGTTCCGGAGACAGCGCAGCATGGCAAGCTACCAAGCTCCGGAAACAGCATAGCTCGCCGTGCTACATTGTTTCAGTGACTCCCATTCACTTCTATGGGAGTTACGGAAATAATGTAACTCAGTGAGCTCAGCTGTTTCTGTAACTCCCGACCACCTAACCAGGAAGTGGCTGGGAGGCAGCAGAGCCCAGTAAGCTAGTACGGGGGCCCCGTTCTAGAAATACGTGCGGGTCCCAAAGCCTTGTTTGGTTCGTGATATACGGACCGCATTTCGGCGTCATTTCCCGGACCGAATACAGTTCAGGGAGCCGGGATCCTGGAATCATAGTTATGTATGACGCTAGGTGACCTTGCCTCTCCATGGGCATACTGTCCCCAGGGGGAGGCAGGGACACCTAGCGTCATACATAACTATGATGCTAGGGGGCCTGTGTTCGGTCCAGGAAATGCGGCCGACATGCTGTCCCGTATATCACGGACCGAACACGGCCGTCTGAGTAAAACCCATTTTGTCCCCTTGCAAAATGCTCTATTATGAAAAAAAAAAGCTACACATAATTGGTATTGCCGCATTTGTAATGACCTAAGCTATAAAAATATTCTGTTATTAAATCAACATGATGAACACACTAAATAATAAAATGAAAAAAAACAAAGCCAGAACTTTTTTTTCTGTTCATCCTGCCTTCCAAATAAACGCAATAAGAAGCGATCAAAAAGTTGTATGTACCACAAAATGGTACCAATAAAAACGACTAGTTGTCCTGCAAAAAATAAGCCCCCCTACAGCTATGTCAGAGGGAAAATAAAAAAATTTTATGGATCGAACATTATGGCAATTAAAAAACAAATACTTTTTTAAAAAACAGTGTTTTTATTGTGCAAAAATAGTAAAACAAAAATAAACTATTGGTAGTGCCATAATCATAACGACCTGAATAATAAAGCTATTATGTTTATAATGCCACATAATTAATGGCGTAAATTTAAAACGCAAAAAAGTATGGCCAATTTGCTCTTTTTTTTCCATTACCCTTCGGCAAAGTTGATAAAAGCTAGTCAATATATTATATCTACCCTAAAATGGTGCCATTAAAAAAGAAAACTCATCCCATGAAAAAGTTATGGCTTTTGAAATGTAACAATGAAAAAATGTCTGGTCATTAAGGCTCAAAATAGGCTTATCACTAAAGGGTTAATACGTGATGTATTCAGATCTCACTGGCCTCAGATGTTGTTTTGTCAACTAAATTGTGACCCAAAGATGATAAGCTCTTAGGCTGAGTTCACACTGAGTTTTTTTTGCAGGAGGAAAATCTGCCTCAAAATTCCGTTTGGAATTTAGAGGCAGATTTTGCTCTGCCTGCACGCCGATTTTCGCAGCGTCTTTCGCCTGCGGCTATTGAGCGCCGCGGGCCAAAAACGCAGCGAAATACGCTTCTTCTGCCTCCTATTGATGTCAATGGGAGGTCAGAAGCGTCAACGCCCAAAGATAGGGCATGTCCCTTATTTTTCCCCGAACGCCTCCGCCTCCCATTGAAATCAATGGGAGGCATTTTCGGCGCGGTTTCCACGTCAAAAAAACTCAGTGTGAACTCCCCCTTATAGTACATGAAAAGTAAAAAACATCTCTACAATACCTCTGTATCTTTATATAATATTCTTTCCATACAAAATTAACTTTGCTTTCTTAGACTCTGTGTATTTAAAAAAGGCAAAAGTTGAAAAAATAAATAATTATGTCTTCTTTCCTTGACTGCCAGCTCAAGTCCGCACTGTACATTTTTAATAGCGCAATTTTAAGTCCTACGACTGCCCACAGTAAGTTTGTGGCAGGCTTTAATGATAGGGGTTGTCTCATCAGACACAACCTCCCTACAAATGGAGCATGGGCAGCGAATAGAAAGCTTTACTGGGGAAGTAGCGGCCAAGCAAGGGAAATGTAGTATTACATGGCTGCCATTCAGATGTACTACAAGGACGGCTCGTGTTCGCCAGAGCGAGCGCTGGTC
Organism: Rhinoderma darwinii; assembly: GCF_050947455.1. Lineage (NCBI taxonomy): Eukaryota > Metazoa > Chordata > Amphibia > Anura > Rhinodermatidae > Rhinoderma > Rhinoderma darwinii. The sequence continues at coordinate 97,388,421 of NC_134692.1, forward strand.
TTACAGAGTGACTCTCCGTTCTGGCTCAGAGTGGTGGCTCCCGAGTGGAGAAGCCTTGTCTATGATGTCCATGTGCCCTAATAGGCCATAAAAACATGGGTCGGTTCAGACTTCTTATAAGCCCAGTAGGAAGTCTCGAGAGATGATTTTTACGATGCCACAAACAAAATTAATATAATCTACAAGCAATTTAAAGTGTATATAACATTTCAGGTGACTTTTCAGAATAAGCTATTATATGTGTGTGCATCTGGAATAACACTATTTATGGCCATTTTATGACTTGTATGTGCCATTATTTAGCAGTTTTCCCCCTCTGCAGGCTCCATTTCTTAATTGTCAGTTGTCTCAAAGCTAGTGGGTGGAGCCTAATGGCTATCATGTCTTCTATACACTACACATAATAGAAGAGGAGAATCCTGCTCTCCTATTCCTATCTATCACATATATAGAATATGTTGCATGGAGGAGATTACACAACAGTAATGAGCAGTGTAGATGAGAATCCAGGACTAGAGTCAGCTTTACATCTTACCAGCAGCGTCTGTGTGTTTCTTTTTGCTCCTACTTCCTCCCCCTACTGACTCCTGCTCCCTCCATAGACTTACATGCAACATGTCTTGCTGAGTCACACTCGCTCTCTGCTCCCTCCTACTGCACCCCCTCCTCTTTCCATAGAAATGTATAGCCAGGCAGTGAAGAGACACACCTCCACCTTATGCAGTCGGTCTCCTCTGCTCTGATCAGCACAAGTTGTTTTAAAATTTAGTCTCCATTTAAGTACAATAAATAAAGTATAATCAGGTAATTGTTACCCATAAATTAGGGCAATTTAGCATTTTTGGGGCGGGGTTTGAAGGAGTTTCTGAAGTTCTTCTTTAATAAAATATAATATATAAAATAATAAATTATGATGAGAAAATGGTGTAATATTGAAATAAGTGAAGTCATCCATTTTGAAACATACTTTGCCTACATAATGGGTTATTTTTGTAAGATTGTACTTTTAAGTATTCCTAGCTGTTTATGATGGCAGGTGTTTGTGTCTATGCCAAACTATTTAAATGAGAAGCCTTGATCACTTAATTAGCTTACACAATTAGTGTGATGTTGATTTATGATCAAAATATAATTATAGAGCTTACTGATTAAATTGTAAGGCTGATCATTTCCCAATAATTAGTTGATTATACATTTGCTCTAAAAAATAGCTAAAAACAATCCTGTTTCACAAGAATTTTTTTTTACAATAAAAGGTAATTGGTAATGAAACAAAATTGCTGCACTAAGAAACCTAATGAAACATTTGTATGAACTATTTGTATATGCAGAGCTGAAAATGATGGCCATAAATCTTACCTATATCACCAAAACAGCCAATGATTGGATCTTGCCAGCTGATAATTTGATTCATCCATTCTAGTTTGTAAAAGTCTGAATACCCACATAAACCACACAGCATGACTGCAAGAAAAACAAATTAAAAACCTGAAAACATAGAAATTATCCACATTTAAGTGATTTTCTTTTTATGGAAAAAAAATATATAGAGAATGACACATTAGTTTTCTTCATCCCAACATATTTGATTACTAAGTAATTTCCTGCAAATTGGAGCATTAGGCATGGTAAAAAAACAAAAAAACAAAAAACATTAAGTACTACATTGTCCTGCCCTCTGATGTCACCCATGCTCGTTTTTGGAAAAATACTTTGTGTAGAGATATATAGAATATGACTGACATGATCGGAACAAAGCTTAAAGAGGCTCTGTTACCACATTATAAGTGCCCTATCTCCTACATAAGGAGATGGGCGCTATAATGTAGGTGACAGCAGTGCTTTTTATTTAGAAAAACAATCTATTTTTACCACGTTATTAGCGATTTTAGCTTTATGCTAATTACTTTCTTACTGCCCAACTGGGCGTGTTTTTACTTTAGACTAAGTGGGCGTTGTACTTAGGAGTGTATGACGCTGACCAATCAGTGACCAATCAGCGTCATACACTTCTCCCCATTCATTTAGTCAGCGCATAGGGAACCTGCTAGCCAGGACGGGATGTCTATTCACAATCCCAACACTTTGGTAACGTTTCTGTGGTACGTACAGCAGAGCAAAGTGTAATCTCGCGAGATCTCGCTGTAAATGACAGGCTACAGCGAGATTACGCTTGCTCTGCTATAAGTACCACAGAAACATTACCGAAGTGCCAGGATTGTGAATAGACATCCCGTCCTGGCTGGAAGGAATGTCTATTCACTGTCAGGACACTTCAGTAACGTTAATGTGTCAGTATAAAAGAGAGCACATACTGATCTAGCAGGATCCCTATGCGCTGAGGAAATTAATGGAGAGAAGTGCATGATGCTGATTGGGCGTTGTACAGAGGAGTGTACAACGCCCAATCAGCATCATGCACTTCTCTCCATTAATTTCCTCAGCGCATAGTCTTGGTCTAAAGTAGAAACACGCCCAGTTGGGCATTAAGAAATTAATTAGCATAAAGCTAAAATCGCTCCTAACGTGGTAAAAATAGATTGTTTTTCTAAATAAAAAGCACTGCTGTCATCTACATTATAGCGCCCATCTCCTTATGTAGGAGATACGGCACTTATAATGTGGTGACAGAGCCTCTTTAAAGTGAATATCCACTTTTTAGCATCATGCCAATTGTAGGTCCAAAATTCTGTACTGATTAATTTCTTAATATGTTTTTAACGTGATTGTAAGAATGGTTTATGAGCTCCAAATTCCCTGCTTAGCCCTACATCTAAAACAAAACGTTCTGGCCGCCTGCATCTGCCAATAGAGGGAGCATAAGAGCTTACTGCATATTATGTTATTATTCAGTTCAATGTATAACGGTATTCAGTAAGCTCCCGTGCTCCCTCTAGAGGTGGCTGCAGAAAGCCAGACTGTTATGCAGGGAATTTGGCGATTTGTATCTGAAAAACAAACTCTGATCTCTATAAAGAAATTAATCAGTGCAGAATTTTCAACCTATTTAGAAACAGAAAACAAATTATATTCAAATATAAAAGTTCAGTTTAACCCTTTAGCAACATGCGACGTAACTGTATGTGACAGCCACCAAGGGAGAGTATGGAGTGGGCTCACGGGCTGAGCCCGCTCTATACTCAGCGGGTGTTTGCTGATACATACAGCCAACACCTTACTGCAATGTCTGGGATCGGGTTATACTCCGAACCCAGCCGTTTAACCCCTTAGATGCTACATTTAATAACGACTATAGCATCTAAGCTGTTAGAAAGAGTAGGCAGTTACCTCAGACAGCCCAGTCTGTTTATGTAGAGGTGAGGGGGAACAGGAGGAGGGAGCAGTTGCAGAGAAAAACACAGACAGATACTGCTGCTGCTTCTAGTAAATGTTTTAATAGAATCCAGCACTGGAGAGAAATATAACACTTACTAGAAACATCAGCAGCATGTAGGACATCATACAGCATTAAGGAGCAGTGTAGCTGTGAATTAAGCACTGGGGTGAGATATAACAGTAGAAGCTGCAGCGTGTTTCTGTGTCTCTCTCTGTCTCCCTCCAGCAGCACCGTCATTTTCCTGTTCCCCCTTCCCCTCTACATAAACTTTTATGGGCCGCTTGTAACCTGATCCTTCAGTGAGCTGTCTACCTCTCTGCTTCACTATATACAGATTTTATCAATGAATTGAGAGTGATAGATCAGTGCAGGAGGCAGAGGAGAGTGGAAGGAGTGCCTGATAACTGGAGAAAGAGGCTTTTTTCCCTAATAAGATATGCTACAAAGTTTCTTTGCTTGTACTATTGATTTATAGAGAAAAAAAATAACGGTTACAATATTTTGATATGATTATATTTGTATAATGCCTACATGATGCAGTGTTTATTGTACTCGCTCAGATTAGTAAAACTATTTTCAACATCTTACTTCTGAAAGCTTTTAAGATTTCACCTAATTTAATAAAACCATTCAAGTATATCTTCCTTCCAATAAAACGGTAGTCATATATATATATGCATTGCATATTGTAAAACTTTAAAATCTGACAGGGACTAAAATAAAAAATAAAAAAAAAGTGAAAAGCTAAAAGATACATAAAAAAATCAATAACCATAAATTGAAATAAGGCAAAAATCTTAAAAAGCGCTCAAGGCTTCTTTCTTTCAGTACAAACATCTAAATACATGTGTAGAACATGAAGGGCTCCATTAGGAACTGTTACATATCAGATCTATCATATCCATTGTGGATTCTGTAAAATAAAAAAAAATCCATAGCTTCAACGTGAACAACGCCTAAGGGTAAGTTCACATGCAGCAGAATTGTTGCAGAAATTTCTGCAACTGATAAATCTGTTCCATACATCTGAATGGGGCTGTTATTGAGCATGTGCCTGGATTTCTACAAAGAAAAGATAGATATCAGCAGCACAACCAGCTGTCAAACTTGTACGGACCACAAATGGATCCCAACTTCAGGGGGGTGCACGCAGCGGATAATCCCTGGTCCAGGGAAAGAAGTAAATACAGAAACAAAGAAAGAGACCGCAGCAGTTCAATAGAAGAAATCTTTGTGTTTAATTCACCAAAATATCACCTGCCAAGCAGGTGATATTTTGGTGAATTAAACACAAAGATTTCTTCTATTGGAGTGCTGCGATCTATTTCTTTGTTTCTGGATTTCTACAAAGCCCATTCGGATGCATGAGAAATTCTGCAACAAGGGAGGAGATATATGAAATGCTCAGTCAAACTTTTCTGTATCTGCTATAGATTATTGTCGAGCGTGTTGCAATGCATGACCTAAGCTCTATGCCTGATTATAGACTATGGGGTACCCCCACTATCACATCCCCACAAATATTACATATCCTTAGGAGAGGTAATACATTTTACAACTTGGAAAAAACCTTTACATTTTTGGACACAATGAGGGGAAATACATTAACCCTTTAAGGACGCAGCCTAGTTTTGGCCTTAAGGCTCAAAGCCCATTTTTCACATCTGACATATTTCACTTTATGTGGTAATAACTTTGGAATGCTTAAACCTATCCAAGCGATTCTGAGATTTTTTTCTCGTGACACATTGGGCTTCATGTTCGTGGTAAAATTTGGTCGATATATTCAGTGTTTATTGGTGAAAAATTTCAAAATTTAGAGAAAATGTTGAAAAAACAGAATTTTTCAGAATTTAAATGCATCTGCTTCTAAAACAGACGGTTATACCACCCAAAATAGTTAATAGTTCACATTTCCCATATGTCTACTTTAGATTGGCATTGTTTTTTGAACATTCTTTTATTTTTCTTGGACGTTACAAGACTTAGAACATAAACAGCAATTTCTCATATTTTTAAGAAAATTTCAAAAGCCTTTTTTTTTAAGGTACCTGTTCAGTTCTGAAGTGGCTTTGAGGGGCCTATGTATTAGAAACACTGATAAAACACCCCATTTTAAAAACTAGACCCCTCAAAGTATTCAAAACAGCATTTAGAAAGTTTTTTAACCCTTCAGGCATTTCACAGGAATTAAAGCAAAGTAGAGGTGAAATTTGCAAATTTCATTTTTCTTGCTGAATTTCAATTTTATTCAATTTTTTTTCTGTAACACAAAAGGTTTTACCAGAGAAACACTACTAAATATGTATTGTCCAGATTCTGCAGTTTTTAGAAATGTCCCACATGTGGCTCTACTGCGCTCGTGGAATAAAACACAAGCCCTAGAAGCAAAGAAGCACCTAGTGCATTTTGAGTCCTCTTTTTTATTAGAATATATTTTAGGCAGCATGCCAGGTTTGAAAAGGTGTTGAGGTGCCAAAACAGTAGGAATCCCCCAATAGTGAACCCATTTTGGAAACTACACCCCTCAAGGAATTTATTTATGGTTGTTTTTACCATTTTGACCGCATAGTTTTTTCACAGCACGTATTTGAATTGGGCTGTGAAATGAAAAAAAAATTAATTTTTCCAATAAAATGTCGTTTGTGATAAAAATTTCTTATTCTCACAGGGAACAAAAGACCCCATTTTGTTGCCCAATTTCTCCTGAGTGCAGCAATACCCCATTTGTGGCGATAAACTGCCGTTTGGGCCCATGGGAGGCCTCAGAACGGAAGGAGCGCTGTGTGTTCTTTGGAGTGCAGATTTTTCTGGTTTGGTTTTCGGGTGCCGTGTCGAATTTGCAGAGCCCCAGAGGTATCAAAACAATGGAAACCCACCAGAAGTGACCCCATTTTGGAAACGACACCCCTCAAGGAATTCATTTATGGGTAATGTGACCATTTAGACCCCATAGTTTTTCACAGAACTTATTTGAATTGGGCTGGGAATTAAAACAAAATTATTTTTTTCAAATAATATGTAGATTTGGCTGAAAATGTCTTATTTTCACAAGAAACAAAATACCCCATTCTGTTGCGCAATTTGTTCTGAGTGCCGCAATACCCCATTTGTGGTGATAAACTGCCGTTTGGGCCCATGGGAGGGCTCAGAAGGAAAGGACCACCATTTGGCCTACTGGGGATTTTCTAGTGCGAAGTCATGTATGCAGAAGCCCCTGAGGTACCAGTACAGTTGAAACCCGCAAGAAGTGACCCGGTTTTAAAAACTACACCCTTAAGGCATCCATCTAGAGGTGTAGTGAGCATTTTGACCGGCGACCTACACCCCATAAACTGTAATGTGGTTTCTCCCGGGTATGGCAATACCCTACATGTGGCTGTTATCAGCTGCCTGGGCACACGGCAGGGCCCAGAGGGCGGATAAGCTGTGCGGAGTACATCAGGGTAAGTAAAATTTGAGTAAATTATAAACCAAGGGATGTATGATAAATTTTAAAACACTCTTTCATACAGAGCTCTGGTTATTCGGGACACGTGTCATATTGATATATTGTGTCATCCCTTATCGCCCTCTTATTGCAAACTTTGCACCTCTTTTGACTTTTTCCCTTCTTGCCAGTTTGGGGAACTTCTCCTGGAAAGTGTTGCCACCCTGGTACGATGCGTGTGGCCCCGCTTCCAGAAGTACTGGGTGCCCCCCCTTCCCGGTCCCTAAAGATTAGGTTCTTGATAATCACCTCTTGAAATTCCAGGAAAGTTCCCCTCTGGCCTGCACATCGACATAGCACGTACGCATTGTACAATACAATTTGTATGATGTGCACGGCCAGCTTCTTATACCACACCGCATGGCGCTGTAGGGCTTCAGGACTTGAGCTGACAAGTCCACCCCTCCCATGTACCTATTGTAGTCCAGGATGCAGTCTGGTTTGGGGGTGGCCTTTCCTTCATATATCCTAAATCTGTAGGTATACCCTGATGCACTCTCGCACAGCTTATACATCTTCACGCCATACCTTGCCCTCTTACCCGGCAGGTACTCGCGGAATTGAAGCCTCCCTTTAAAATGTACCAGGGACTCATCAATAGAAATACACTTCTCGGGGGTGTATGCTTGAGAAAACCGGGCACTGAAACGGTCTAATAGGGGTCTCCGTTTATACAAACGGTCAAAACTGGGGTCATCTCGGGGTGGGCATGGCTCATTATCAGTATAATGTAAGAAGCGAAGTATTGCCTAATTTATTTATTTTTTTAGGTTACAGTTCAGTTCTGAAGTTGCTTTGAGGGGCCCATATATTAGAAACCTCTATCAAACACCCCATTTTAGAAACTAGACCCCTCAAAGTATTCACAACAGCATTTAGAAAGTTTATGAACCCTTTAGGTGTTTCACAGAAATTTAGAGCAAAGTAGAGGTGAAATTTAAATTTATTTTTTTGTCCGAAAATCCTCTTTATACCATTTTTTTTATAACACAAAAGGATTTATCAGAGAAACGCAACTTAAGGGTATGTTCACACACACTAATTACAGATGTAATTCGGGCGTTTTTGCCCCGAATTACGTCCGAAAAATGCGCCTCGATAGCGTTGACAAACATCTGCCCATTGAAAGCAATGGGCTGACGTTTGTCTGTTCACACGAGGCGTATATTTACGCGCCACTGTCAAAAGACGGCGCGTAAATAGACTCCCGCGTCAAAGAAGTGACCTGTCACTTCTTGGGGCGTAATTGGAGCCGTTATTCATTGACTCCAATGAAAAGCAGTGCCAATTACGTCCGTAATGGACGCAGCGTTCAGGCGCCTGCACATGCCGTTACGGCTGAAATGACGGGGATGTTTTCAGGAGAAAACATCCCCGTAATTTCAGCCGTTACGGATGCTGCCGTGTGAACATACCCTCATAAGTATTGCCCAGATTCTGCAATTTTGAGAAATATCCCACATGTGGCCCTAGTGCGCTAATGGACTGAAGCACCGGCCTCCGAAGCAAAGGAGCACCTAGTGGATTTTGCGGCCTCTTTTTTATTAGGCACCGTGTCCGGTTTGAAGAGGTCTTGTGGTGCCAAAACATTGGAAACCCCCCAAAAGTGACCTCAATTTGGAAACTAGACCCCTTGAGGACTCCATTGTAGTTTTCTTGGGGTGCATGCGGCTTTTTGATCAGTTTTTATTCTATTTTTAGGTGGCGTGGTGACTAAAAAACAGCAATTCTACTATTGTTTTTTATTCTCTTTTTTTTACAGCGCTATAAATGACATATTCACTTTATTCTGCGGGGCGATACGATTACGGCGATACCAGATGTTTATAGGTTTTTTTTATGTCTTATGGCGTTTGCACAATAAAATAAGTTTTATAAAAAATCATTCACTTTTCTACCATTTACCTTATTCTAAGCGCCAAAATGTTTTTATTTTTCAATCAATAAAGCCATGCGAGGACTTATTTTTTGCGTAACGAACTGTAGTTTCGATCAGTACCATTTTTAGGTACTTTTTGATCTCTTTTTATTACATTTTTTGTGAGGTGAAGTGACCAAACAATTGTGATTCTGGTACAGTTTATTATTATTTTCTTTTACGGCGTTCACCGTGCGGGATAAATAACGAAATCATTTTGTAGTTCAGGCCGTTACGGACGCGGCGATACCAATTATGTATAGTTTATTTGTTTGTTTATATATTTTTATTAATAATAAAGGACTGATAAGGAAAAAAGGGGGATTTTTACTTTTAATACTTTTAAAACTTTTATTTTCTTATTTTTACACATCTTTTTTTACTTTATTACTTTGTCCCACTAGTGGACTTGAGGGCAGGAGGCCCTGATCGCAATTCTAATACACTGCACTACATGCGTAGTGCAGTGTATTAGAATTGTCAGCTACTCACTGACAGTAAGCATAGTGGGTCCTGACTTTGTCAGGACCCACTAGGCTTCCGTCTATGGCATAGCCGGACGCCATTGTTTGGTGTCCGGTTGCCATAGTCACCATCGCCGGCCGCTATCATGTAGCAGGCTGGCGATGGCAGCTTAACCCCTAAAAAGCCGCGATCTCTATAGAACGCGGCTTTTAAGGGGTTAATCAGCGGGGACACAGCGATCGGTCCCCGCTGTAGGAGCTGTGACAGCTGCTGTACGAGACAGCAGCTGTCACAGCTCCTGTATGTGTCGGAAGGACGGCCGAAACGGCCGTTACTCCCGAGACGTACTATTAGGTCATGGAGCGCGAACGATACAACTACCATGACCTAATAGTACGTCCAGGAGCGGGAAGGGGTTAAGACTGGTGGTACAAATGCCACTCAATCTTCTTACTAGACATGTTGCTGGGCCAAACAGAGAGGGAGCACCCTTTGGATTTCAGGGCACAATTTAATAAATTCTAGGACCCATATCATGCATTTAGAGGTATTGAGCTGCCTGAACAAAAAGAAACACCCAGAAATATCCGCATTTTAAAAACTAGACCCCTAAAGTTATTCGTCTAGTCGTGTGGTGATCATGCTGAGCAAATTTTTTTTAAAGGAGTATAATGGGTATTATTTCAGACACTATGGGTATATAATGTTTTCTTCAAATTCTTTTTACATTTCCACATGAAATAGAGGAGATATCTGGTTAACGGATACATGTTGCTATAGACGCATTTGCCTGTACTTATGACTATGTCCCGCATCTGTGCCATTATGATGTCATTGTGGACAGCATTCTATCCTAATATAAAATCAGTCAGAGAAAAAAGAAACTGTACTGGAGTGATGGGCAATATCCTCAAATAAATGGAGGAGAATGAATCCAACTATGTGGCAAACTAGAGTTTGTTTACTAGATAGAAGAACACCTGCAGGGCTGCCATGTTTTTGTTTTTTTCAGTGACTGGTTGTTTAACGTGTCTTTAGCTCCATCAATCCCTATATGAGGGGCGAATGTGACAAGTGATGTGGTGCACCATAACAGGCCCTTGCTCGGCAAGGTAGGAAATGCTATGTGCACAAAGCAACCAATCGGATAAAGTATATATATAAAGGGGCAGTGAGCTCTAAGTGGAGTTATTAAACCGGATTGTGTTGCTGTATGTGATATTGTGCGAAATAACTAGATTGAGTGCTTACAAATAGAAAATAGCACAACTGACACATTTTAAAAACCTTTTTTTTCTTTGCAGCTTCTTTCCTGCTGAGCAGCCGACTAGGGGGTTAACTCCTCTCAGGAGATATAAATTAGCCTGCGGGCCTCAGGTGAGCTTGCTCTGTTTTTGGGCTAGCTGAATTAAGTGGCTTGGGATGTAAGTGGGGTTAATAAACCGGAATGAAAAAGAGGAGTTAAAGTCCCTGTAAGTACTCTTCTTTTCTTTTACTTTTTTAATTGTTCACAGTTTTTTTTGTAACTGGGATAATGGATAGCAATCTGACTCCTTTCCATGGCCCTCCTTTTAGATTAGTCATCAGAATAAGATTCCCTCACACTCCTCTTCATGTCCGTCATACACGGATACTGGCTGGTGACCGGCTCATGCAGCTTTATGTGTACCACCCCATGTGTATAAAAATGGCTGGACTATTGTACTGAACAAACACTGTTACACTTTGTGTCTCCCTTATTTCCTCATGGATTGTAAGCTCTTGGGAGCAGGGTCCACACTCCTCAGGTTTGAATTGTAAATTAACTTTGTCACTATGTAATGTCTGATATTGTTTGTTTCATGTTCCCTTTAACCCCTTCCCGCCCAATCACGTACAGTTACGTGATTAAAACTGGTGTCTTACCGCCTTTTCATGTAACTGTACGTGATGGAGATGAAGCTGGCTCAGGAGCGGAGCCAGCGACATCACCGCCGGGTGACAGCTGTATGTTACAGCTGTCACCCTGAGGTATCGGCCAGGACCGGAGCGAGCATCCGATCCGGCCGATTAACCCCTCACATGCTGCGTTCAATAGAGATTGCAGCATGTGAGGAGTTTATAGCCACCGGCACCCCAGCTACGTGATCGCTGGGTTGCCGGTGGCTGCAAATGCGATCGGAGGGCTAATACTTACCTCCCGGTCCGCCAGTAACGGAAGCCTCCTATGCCCCGTCGTCGGCGGGGCCCAGGAGGCTTCCGGTACCATCGGCAAGATGGCGCCGGCTCAGCTTCCGGCTCAGAAGCTGAGCCGTCGTCATCAGCAGTGGGTGTCCGCTGTATGTTACAGCGGACACCCCGATCTATCGCCAGGAACCGGAGCTAGCTCAGATTCCTGGCATTAACCCCTTCGATGCAGCGATCCATTGTTATCGCTGCATCCTAGAGGTTTGTAGCAAATCGGCAGCCTTGCCACGCGATGGCAAGGCTAGCGACTGCTACCATGGCAACAGGAGCCCTAACAATGGACTCCTGTCTGCCATTATGTAAGCTGATTAGGCCCCGCCCAGAGGCGGAGCCTGATTGGCTTGCTGTTAATGAACAACTGACAGTTCCAATACATTGCACTACATAGGTAGTGCAATGTATTAGAACATCAAACAAACAGTTGGACAAAAAGTGTAAAAAAAAAAGTGTAAAAAAAAGTTAAAATAAAAGTTGTAAAACATACAATGAGGGTATTTTCACACGAGGGCGTCCGTAACGGCTGAAATTACGGGGATGTTTCAGCCTGAAAACATCCCCGTAATTTCAGCCGTAACGGCATGTGCAGGCGCTTGAACGCCGCGTCCATTACGGACGTAATTGGCGCTGCTATTCATTGGAGTCAATGAATAACGGCTCCAAATACGCCCAAAGAAGTGACAGGTCACTTCTTTGACGCGGGCGTCTTTTTACGCGCCGTCATTTGACAGCGGCGCGTAAATTACGCCTCGTGTGAACAGACAAACGTCTGCCCATTGCTTTCAATGGGCAGATGTTTGTCAGCGCTATTGAGGCGCTATTTTCGAACGTAATTCGGGGCAAAAACGCCCGAATTACGTCCGTAAATAGGCCGTGTGAACATACCCTAAAAGTTTCAAGTAATAAAATAAAACACAATCGCCCTTTTTCCCTTATCAAGTCATTTATTATTGAAAAAAAATAATAAAACCATACATATTTGGTATCGCTGCGACCGTAACGACCTAAACTCTAAAAATATTATAGGAAAAAATATGAAAGAAATCCTCCAGCTCACCTTGTCACGAGAAGGATGTAGGAGTCAGCACACGGATCCTCGTGTCGGCACACGCAGAAGATACAACAGAACCAGGGGAGTTGGAACCAGCGCTGAGAGTGTAGTTTTTTTGTTAAAACGGAAATCAAATTTCCAAGTTTAATTGATCTTGGTTAAAATCGAAGCACAGGGGCTACGAACAAAAATTAAGTGACAGGTAGGTGTAGTCCAGAGTACAGAGAGGAGGAGAGGATAGGCGGTAGACTACGCGTTTCAGACCCTCGCTAGGTCCTTAGTCATGGCTTATGATAAGTCTGACTGTGCAGTCTAGACCTATTTGTAGTCAGTCAGTCTTGTAGATAATTAATTAATTGCGGTTCACGGCCGGAGAGGAAAAGGAGGAGCCCCGTGGACCGCAATCTTTTGTCTGTTTCCTTGTTATAGAAGAATCAGTTGTACGGTATGCAAAGTTTTTCTATGTTGTATACCCGAAGATTAATTATAGATACGTGCGTAGGTTTGGATTCTATCTGAGAAATCCGCATTTATTTGTATATATGATCGTATGTTCTTGTAATCTAAACTTTGTTCATGAAAACAGGAGAATTCCGTTTTTATGTTTCGATCTAACTAAATTGTTTTAATATGTTGTTTCCTTTTTTCATTTTTTCAGACGTAACAAAGAATAGAAAATAGAAACAGAGGGGTTCGAAAAGTTTTGTAACTTCATGACTTCTTTTAGGTAACTCTATTTATTTAAAATTGTTTTTATTTGTCTGGAGTATTAGTGTTATGACAGAAAAAAATTCTTGTTTAGTTACCTAAAAGACGCGAGTGCGTCGGGAGACTGACTAAACAAGTGAGATAACGCCTACCATTGGAAAAAAATAATAATAAATGAAGAACTATTAAATATGTTTTAAAAAAGTAATAGAAAAGACGTGCATTTAAAATAATAAAATACTGGTGTTATATTTCTTGATATATGTCAGTATCTTAGTGTTTTAGTATTTAATTCATGTTTTCGGGTTTCGTTATTTATGATTTTTAGTTTATTTATTAGTGAATTGATATTGATAGAGCGACTAGTTTATTGGATATATTGACTTCTTTGTGGAACTGGAGAACTTCATTAATTCTATATATCCAGATCTATTTTTTGAATTTTTTGATTTTTAATTCGTATCGTAAACGCACTATTTTAAAATACATAGTTGTATAATTCATGTACGGGCAAGTTAGATGTTTAATTTGGTACTGTGAAGGTGATCTGTTACGTAGTTCAAAATCCATGTTATTTCTTTGATGTTTGGATTTGCGAACTTATATGTTTTATGTGATTTGGACGAAAGTATGTGAATTTAAAGTACAAAGCTGGTTTTGAATCTTCCGAACAAATGTGTTTAGTCGACTGTCTAAAGTATGGTAATATTCAGTCGGGGTCAGATCAAAGTGGTCTAGATGATCTCTTTTCGTTTTTATTGTCTTTTGATATTTTATTTTCTGTATTATTTTTGTTGAGGGAAAAAATCTATATTTAAATCATGTTATTTACTGCCAGTAAATTATTCTGATCAGATTTATCTATAGAGTCCAATTTTTTCTATCTCGTGAATCCCTACAGTACATTTGAAATACTGGGTTAGCACAGATATCACATATGGATTTAAATTAATTGATAGCGTGTTATGGATGGAAAAAACAAACAGATGTCAGGTTGTTAGCTTTAATAATGGAACATAAGGTCTTTTCTTAGATTTAAGCCTTTTGGAACCCTTGTTTGAAGGCTGAAGATCCAAAAAGCTTCTCTTGTTCGTGTTATGTGTTTAATATCCCCACCTCTTTTGGGGGTGTATATTTTTTCAATGGCATAACAGGAAAAACTGTTGATTGTTCTATTATGTTGAGTTATGAAATGTTTGGCTACATTCGATGTATTGAGGATGTTTGGGTTACGGATGTAGCCAAGATGTTCAAGGATTCTTGTCTTAAACTTTCTGTTTGTACATCCTATGTATTTCAAGTCACATATTGTGCATTCAATTATATATATGACCGAATCGGAGTTGCAATTAATGTAATTTTTAATAGCATGTGTATCAGTGTTAGCTGAATTTGAAAAAACCTTTTTTGGTATTACATATGAGCATACTTTACATGGATTGTTTCCACACTTAAAAAATCCTTTTTGTTCTAACCATGAACCTTTTGTTTTGATGGAACTAAAAAATTATGGAGAAAGTGTCGTGGCCAAAGATGGAGCTCTACGTGGGACTATTCTACATCCGTCCTTAAGGATGTCTTCCAGGACTGGGTCTTCTCTGAGCATGGGTAAGTGTTTGTTCACAATTCTTTTTATACTTTTGAATTGACTATTTTGTTGCAACACTAGTGTGGGTATGTTAGATGTTAATTTTGGATTTTTATTATTTTGGGACAAAAGGATGTCTCTGTTTTTCTTGGCTATTATTTTGTCTGCTCTGTCCAGAGACCAACGTGGGTACCCCCTGTTAGATAGTCTGTTATGTATAAGTTGTGTTTCAGTTTTAAATTGTGCATCTGAGCTGCAATTGCGTTTTGCTCTGCATAATTCGCCCACTGGGATCGAGACAATGGTCTGTTTAGAGTGGTTACTGCCTGCATGTTAGATGGTATTGCCAGCTGTTGGTTTTCTATAGGTTTTTGTATGTATCTGGATACCATCTTCTCCTTTTAGTTCCAGATCCAAAAATATGATGTTGGTTTTGGCAAACATATGTGTAAACCTAAGATTGTAGTCATTAGAGTTAAGGAAATCCACAAAATCTTTAATGGCAGATACATCTCCCTCCCATATGAACAGGAGGTCATCGATGTATCTGCCATACCAATTGATATTATCTCCAAATGGATTTGTTGTGGAAAAAATGTTTTTTTCCTCCCACCACGCCATAACTAAGTTCGCCAAAGACGGAGAAAATTTTGCCCCCATTGAGACCCCCTTTAATTGGAGGTAATATTTGGTATCAAAATAGAAATAGTTGTGTGTTAGTAAGAAGGTGAGAATTTCCAAGATGTATATTTGTAATGAGTCACTATAGTTGCTGTGTTTGTTCAGATGATATTCTATAGCAGCGTGGGCTACATTGTGCGGTATACTCGGATAAAGAGATGTAACATCACATGTTAACCATGTATATTCTTTTGACCATGTCTTGTATCTAAATGCACGTAGGACATCCTTGGTGTCTTTCAAAAAGCTTGGCGTATTTTGTGCGATAGGTTGTAAGAGGGAGTCTAACCATTCCGAGGTTCTTTCAGAGAAAGACCCTATTCCCGAGACTATTGGTCGCATGGGAGGAGGGATAATATTTTTATGCGTTTTAGGCAGAGCATGGAGTATTGGCGTAATTGGATGTTCTACGATCATGTAATCTGCTTGCTTTGATGTGAGGGAACCGCTATCTAATCCTGTCTTAATCAGGTTATTTATTTCTTTTTGAAAACCGATGATTGGATTTTGTTTTAGTATTTTATAGGTACTTTGGTCCGATAGTAGTTCCTCAATTTGCATTTTGTAATCTTCCCTCTTCATGATTGCAATACTGCCTCCCTTGTCCGATTTTTTGATAATAAGGTCCTCATTGTCTTCAAGCGATTTTTTTGCTTTTCTCAATTTACTTGGGAAATTGTTAGTTCCTTTTTCTTTATTGGTGGATTCATAAAGTAGTTGTAGGTCCTTTTCTATCGATATTTGAAAACGGTCCATTGTCTCAGTCCTAGATGTGATAGGGTAGAATTTGGGATTGGTGATTTTGAAGTTAGTTGAAGTGTATATGTCCTTTTTTATGGGTTCAGTATCTAAAGCTTCCAGGCAAAAAAGAGTCTTGGATTCTTGAAAAGATAGCGTATGTTCCAACGGATCTCTTATTCCCATTTGTGGTTGAAGTGCCACAGATGAATCAGTCGTTATTGTTGTTGCATATTCATTCGCTCCAATTGTATCCATCTCAATGGTGTGGAAGTGTCTTTTTACAGTTAGATTTCTGACGAATTTGTTAACATCTAGTAAAGTATTGAATGGGTCGAAGCTCCGTGTTGGTGCAAAATTGAGGCCAAGGGATAGAACTTCAGTTTGTTCTTCTGTGAGACTGGTTGTGGAGAGATTGGTGATACGCACGTATCTATAATTAATCTTCGGGTATACAACATAGAAAAACTTTGCATACCGTACAACTGATTCTTCTATAACAAGGAAACAGACAAAAGATTGCGGTCCACAGGGCTCCTCCTTTTCCTCTCCGGCCGTGAACCGCAATTAATTAATTATCTACAAGACTGACTGACTACAAATAGGTCTAGACTGCACAGTCAGACTTATCATAAGCCATGACTAAGGACCTAGCGAGGGTCTGAAACGCGTAGGCTACCGCCTATCCTCTCCTCCTCTCTGTACTCTGGACTACACCTACCTGTCACTTAATTTTTGTTCGTAGCCCCTGTGCTTCGATTTTAACCAAGATCAATTAAACTTGGAAATTTGATTTCCGTTTTAACAAAAAAACTACACTCTCAGCGCTGGTTCCAACTCCCCTGGTTCTGTTGTATCTTCTGCGTGTGCCGACACGAGGATCCGTGTGCTGACTCCTACATCCTTCTCGTGACAAGGTGAGCTGGAGGATTTCTTTCATATTTTTTCCTGTATTTCACTATCGGCTGAAAGATTTCCTCACGTGCATTTATCTTACTTAAACATTGGTAGGTGTCCAACCTCCATATTTATTTCTGCATCTTTGATGACAAAGGAAATTCCATTTTTTAGTACAGAGGTGAACTAAGAGTAACAATATCCACGATATATTGGAACAAGGACATTATTCAATGCATATTATATACTAAAGGCTTATTTCTATATTTTAACATTTTTTCATACTGGTGTTTTTCTGAAAAAATATTGTTTTGGGCTTCCATGCTACATATTTAAATGATGACGAATGAAATACAATATACTCGTGCTGCTTTGGCAGCAAAAGTTTTTGGTACGATGGATAACACTAAAGAAAACTGCTATGAAATGGAAGATCTTTTCCACACACTGGAAAAATCTATGA
The DNA here is from genome assembly GCF_050947455.1 of Rhinoderma darwinii. Lineage (NCBI taxonomy): Eukaryota > Metazoa > Chordata > Amphibia > Anura > Rhinodermatidae > Rhinoderma > Rhinoderma darwinii. Next base: position 97,405,980 of record NC_134692.1, read on the forward strand.
TTCATGAAACAAAGGTCTGGTGGGACCTCACAACCTTAAAAAATTATTGTGCAAAAGACATGATTCCAAGAGGGTTACGTATGAAAAAAACAACTACTTTCAAATATTCGGAAACCTTTAGTACCGAATGGAATCAGATCCTCTCTGACTGTTCTATCAAATTAATGAAATTAATGAAATTGATTAAAGATGAAATTTCAACAACTAAAGAAAAATTTAATTTGTTTGCCAGCTCACCTAACTATGTCACATTAGAAACACGGACCTCCAACAGTATCGACAAAGTCGACAAGTCCATGGCGACAATCAAAAAAACTAAGTTCCAGAGAGATTTACGAGACTACGCCAACCAAGAAGTCTACAATTGGAGTAATAGAGGAAGAAATTACAATAAATTCAGACCGATTCTAAAACAACGAAAAAATTCAGGAAGATACGGTCAATACCAACATAGAGTAAGCTTCAGCTCCACTGAACCGGATTCGGGAGACGGTGAACATGATGATCTAGATTGCGACAATCCCAAAGAAAGATCAAGAAACAACCCCAGATTTGACAGAAATTATACGTCAAAAAACGAGGCAGGAGGGGCGGTCGCAAACACAAACCCTGTAGATCAAGAACAGAGTGTTCGCCCCCGCACCCGGAGGAACTACAACCTAACTCAAATATCACCAATCTCTCCACAACCAGTCTCACAGAAGAACAAACTGAAGTTCTATCCCTTGGCCTCAATTTTGCACCAACACGGAGCTTCGACCCATTCAATACTTTACTAGATGTTAACAAATTCGTCAGAAATCTAACTGTAAAAAGACACTTCCACACCATTGAGACGGATACAATTGGAGCGAATGAATATGCAACAACAATAACGACTGATTCATCTGTGGCACTTCAACCACAAATGGGAATAAGAGATCCGTTGGAACATACGCTATCTTTTCAAGAATCCAAGACTCTTTTTTGAGTGGAAGCTTTAGATACTGAACCCATAAAAAAGGACATATACACTTCAACTAACTTCAAAATCACCAATCCCAAATTCTACCCTATCACATCTATGACTGAGACAATGGACCGTTTTCAAATATCGATAGAAAAGGACCTACAACTACTTTATGAATCCACCAATAAAGAAAAAGGAACTAACAATTTCCCAAGTAAATTGAGAAAAGCAAAAAAATCGCTTGAAGACAATGAGGACCTTATTATCAAAAAATCGGACAAGGGAGGCAGTATTGCAATCATGAAGAGGGAAGATTACAAAATGCAAATTGAGGAACTACTATCGGACCAAAGTACCTATAAAATACTAAAACAAAATCCAATCATCGGTTTTCAAAAAGAAATAAATAACCTGATTAAGACAGGATTAGATAGCGGTTCCCTCACATCAAAGCAAGCAGATTACATGATCGTAGAACATCCAATTACGCCAATACTCCATGCTCTGCCTAAAACGCATAAAAATATTATCCCTCCTCCCATGCGACCAATAGTCTCGGGAATAGGGTCTTTCTCTGAAAGAACCTCGGAATGGTTAGACTCCCTCTTACAACCTATCGCACAAAATACGCCAAGCTTTTTGAAAGACACCAAGGATGTCCTACGTGCATTTAGATACAAGACATGGTCAAAAGAATATACATGGTTAACATGTGATGTTACATCTCTTTATCCGAGTATACCGCACAATGCAGCCCACGCTGCTATAGAATATCATCTGAACAAACACAGCAACTATAGTGACTCATTACAAATATACATCTTGGAAATTCTCACCTTCTTACTAACACACAACTATTTCTATTTTGATACCAAATATTACCTCCAATTAAAGGGGGTCTCAATGGGGGCAAAATTTTCTCCGTCTTTGGCGAACTTAGTTATGGCGTGGTGGGAGGAAAAAACCATTTTTTCCACAACAAATCCATTTGGAGATAATATCAATTGGTATGGCAGATACATCGATGACCTCCTGTTCATATGGGAGGGAGATGTATCTGCCATTAAAGATTTTGTGGATTTCCTTAACTCTAATGACTACAATCTTAGGTTTACACATATGTTTGCCAAAACCAACATCATATTTTTGGATCTGGAACTAAAAGGAGAAGATGGTATCCAGATACATACAAAAACCTATAGAAAACCAACAGCTGGCAATACCATCTTACATGCAGGCAGTAACCACTCTAAACAGACCATTGTCTCGATCCCAGTGGGCGAATTATGCAGAGCAAAACGCAATTGCAGCTCAGATGAACAATTTAAAACTGAAACACAACTTATACATAACAGACTATCTAACAGGGGGTACCCACGTTGGTCTCTGGACAGAGCAGACAAAATAATAGCCAAGAAAAACAGAGACATCCTTTTGTCCCAAAATAATAAAAATCCAAAATTAACATCTAACATACCCACACTAGTGTTGCAACAAAATAGTCAATTCAAAAGTATAAAAAGAATTGTGAACAAACACTTACCCATGCTCAGAGAAGACCCAGTCCTGGAAGACATCCTAAGGACGGATGTAGAATAGTCCCACGTAGAGCTCCATCTTTGGCCACGACACTTTCTCCATCATTTTTTAGTTCCATCAAAACAAAAGGTTCATGGTTAGAACAAAAAGGATTTTTTAAGTGTGGAAACAATCCATGTAAAGTATGCTCATATGTAATACCAAAAAAGGTTTTTTCAAATTCAGCTAACACTGATACGCATGCTATTAAAAATTACATTAATTGCAACTCCGATTCGGTCATATATATAATTGAATGCACAATATGTGACTTGAAATACATAGGATGTACAAACAGAAAGTTTAAGACAAGAATCCTTGAACATCTTGGCTACATCCGTAACCCAAACATCCTCAATACATCGAATGTAGCCAAACATTTCATAACTCAACATAATAGAACAATCAACAGTTTTTCCTGTTATGCCATGGAAAAAATATACACCCCCAAAAGAGGTGGGGATATTAAACACATAACACGAACAAGAGAAGCTTTTTGGATCTTCAGCCTTCAAACAAGGGTTCCAAAAGGCTTAAATCTAAGAAAAGACCTTATGTTCCATTATTAAAGCTAACAACCTGACATCTGTTTGTTAGAGATGAGCGAACCGGGACAACCGAACCCGGTTTCGGTCCGAACTTCCGGAAAAGTTCGGTTCGCAGCGAATCCGAACTTCACCGGGTTCGGCCGAACCCGTTTTGACCGAACCCGGTCAAAAATATTATACAAATCGGCAGCCACTTGTCTCTATCAATCACTGATAGAGAAAAGAGGCTGCTGATTAAAAATTAAATAAAAAGCATTTCATACGTACCTGGTCGTTGTCTTGCGGACGAGTCCCTCTTCTTCCTCCAGTCCGACCTTCTTTTCTGACGCGGCAGCCTGTGATTGGCTGCAGAGGCCTCTGCAGCCTGTGATTGGCTGCAGAGGCCTCTGCAGCCCGTGATTGGCTGCAGAGGCCTCTGCAGCCCGTGATTGGCTGCAGCGCTCACATGGGCTGCATCGTCATCAAGGAATGTCGGGCCGGATGTCGCGAGGGACACGTCACCAAGGCAACGGCCAGGAGACCGGACTGGAGGAAGCAGGGAGTTCCCGGTAAGTATGAACGTCTTTTTTTTTTACAGGTACTCTATATTGTGATCGGTAGTCACTGTCCAGGGTGCTGAAACAGTTACTGCCGATCAGTTAACTCTTTCAGCACCCTGAAGAGTGACTATTTACTGACGTCGCCTAGCAACGCTGCCGTAATGACGGGGGCACACATGTAACCACCCGTCATTACGGGGCCTCATGCACACGACTGTAAAAACACCCGTTATTAAGGGTCGTAATTACGACCCGAAATAGCGGGCCCATAGACTTCTGTTAGCCACGGGTACCTTCCCGTTTTCTCACGGGAAGGTGCCCGTGCCGTTAAAAAGATAGAGCATGTTCTATTTTTTTATTTTATGGGTCGTGCTCGTAATTACGACTCGTAATTACGAGCACGGCCGGCCACGGGCAGCCGGCCGCTTTTACGAGCCGTGCTGTCATTATAAGGGTATGTTCACACGACAGCGTCCGTTACGGCTGAAATTACGGGGATGTTTCCGCCTGAAAACATCCCCGTAATTTCAGCCGTTACGGCATATGCAGGCGCTTGAACGCCGCGTCCATTACAGACGTAATTGGCGCTGCTATTCATTGGAGTCAATGAATAACGGCTCCAATTACAGCCAAAGAAGTGACAGGTCACTTCTTTGACGCGGGCGTCTATTTACGGACGTCTGCCCATTGCTTTCAATGGGCAGATGTTTGTCAGCGCTATCGAGGCGCTATTTTTGGACGTAATTCGGGCCAAAAACGCCCGAATTACGTCCGTAATTAGTGCGTGTGAACATACCCTGTGTTCACACGCACTAATTACGGATGTAATTCGGGATTTTTTGCCCCGAATTACGCCCGAAAATAGCGCCTCGATAGCGCTGACAAACATCTGCCCATTGAAAGCAATGGGCAGACGTTTGTCTGTTCACACGAGGCGTATATTTACGGCGCGTAAATAGACGCCCGCGTCAAAGAAGTGACCTGTCACTTCTTTGGCCGTAATTGGAGCCGTTATTCATTGACTCCAATGAATAGCAGCGCCAATTACGTCCGTAATAGACGCGGCGTTCAAGCGCCTGCACATGCCGTTACGGCTGAAATTACGGGGATGTTTTCAGGTGGAAACATCCCCGTAATTTCAGCCGTTACGGACGCTGTCGTGTGAACATACCCTAAATTTTATAGCAGCACGGCCCGTAAAATAGAAAAATAGAACATGTTCTATTTTTTTAACGGCACGGGCACCTTCCCGTGAGAAAACGGGAAGGTACCTGTGGGTAACAGAAGTCTATGAGCCCGTTATTGCGGGTCGTAATTACGACCCGCAATAACGGGTGTTTTTACGGTCGTGTGCATAATGGGAGCACGGCTTGGAAAAACGACCGGCTGCCTGTGGCCGGCCGTGCTCCTCTCCTGAAATACTCTGTGCTGCCTTAAACTCTGTGGACAGGTCAGGATCCTGTTTCTTTTAAATGCTGCTAGGGAACCCGCTCGATCCACTATATAAGGCTGCGCTACAGTGCAGCATTTAAAAGAAACAGGATCCTGACCTGTCCACAGAGTTTAAGGCAGCACAGAGTATTTCAGGAGATGAGCGTGCAGATTCAGTGCTGCTGTGAACTCTGCTCTTACCATTACGTAGCTCTCAGTCTGTTACCTCTCCTCCACTACTGTCCTCAATAACACCTTCATGATTGGCAAGTCACCACGTAACGGTAAGAGCAGAGTTCACAGCAGCACAGAGTATTTCAGGAGATGAGCGTGCGGATCTTGTGCGCAGTGGTGACTTGCCAATCATGTGAAGGTGTTTTTGAGGACAGGAGTGGAGGAGAAGTAACAGACTGAGAGCTACGTAATGGTAAGAGCAGAGTTCACAGCAGCACAAAATATTTCAGGAGAGGAGCGTGCAGATTCTGTGCTGTTGTGAACTTTGCTCTTACCATTACGTAGCTCAGTCTGTTACCTCTCCTCCACTCCTGTCCTCAATAACACCTTCACATGATTGGCAAGTCACCACCCCGCACAAGATCCGCACGCTCATCTCCTGAAATACTCTGTGCTGCTGTGAACTCTGCTCTTACCATTACGTGGTGACTTGCCAATCATGTGAAGGTGTTCTTGAGGACAGGAGTGGAGGAGAGGTAACAGACTGAGAGCTACGTAATGGTAAGAGCAGAGTTCACAGCAGCACTGAATCTGCACGCTCATCTCCTGAAATACTCTGTGCTGCCTTAAACTCTATGGACAGGTCAGGATCCTGTTTCTTTTAAATGCTGCACTATAGCGCAGCCTTATATAGTGGATCGAGCGGGTTCCCCAGCAGCATTTAAAAGAAACAGTGTGTGTGTTTGGGTATGTGTCTTTGTCTGTTTTTGTTTTTATATGTGTGTTTGTGTATGTGTGTTTGTGTATATATGGGTGTGTTTGTGTATGTGTTTGTGTATATATGTGTGTGTGTATATATGGGTGTATGTGTATATGTTTGTGTGTAGATGTTTGTGTGTGTGTTTTTGTGTGTGTGTGTTTTTGTATGTGTGTGTTTGTGTATATGTGTGTATAGGTGTGTGTGTTTGTGTATATATATGGGTGTATTTGTATATATGTTTGTGTGTAGATGTTTGTGTGTGTGTGTGTGTTTTTGTATATGTGTGTGTTTGTGTATATGGGTGTGTGTTTATGTGTGTGTGTTTTGTATATATATGGGTGTGTTTGTTTATATGTGTTTGTGTATATGTGTGTGTTTGTGTATGGTTGTTTGTGTGTGTGTGCGTGTATATATGTGTGTAGGTGAGTAGAAGTATTGTTATTGTTCACATTGATAACAGTTTTTTTATGTTGTTGCAGATTTTGATGTACCGATTGGACTACATCTTCGATTCGTTGGACTACTGCGTAGATCTACGTTTTTTCAAATTTTAATAAAATGGTTAACGAGGGTTTTGTTGGGGATTTCTTATTTCAATAAAAAAGAATTGTCTTTGTGTTTTTTTTTAAACTTTATTAGTGCCTAGATAATGGCAGTTGGCTGATTGACAGCGTCCATTATTAAGGCGGTACTTAGTGTTAGCCGGTGCAGAGGCTAGCACTAACCACCCATTATTACCCCGGTACCCACCACCACCAGGGGTGCCGGGAAGAGCTTGGTACGATCCAGTACCCGACCATCTGTTGTGATGGTCGGGTACTGGGGCGGCCGTAGGCTGGTATTATGAGGCTGGGAAGGGACAAAAACAGTGGACCTTCCCACCCTTGTAATGCTAGGCTGCTGCTGCTGTGTTGTATCGGGCTGGTTATAAAAATGGGGGGGACCCCACGTCGTTTTTTTTTTTTATTTTAACAAATTTAACAATAGACGGGTCCCCCACATTTTTAATAACCAGCCATATACAAGGCCGCAGCAGTCTGGCATTACATGGGTGGGTTTTGTCCATTCCCAGGCTAATAACACTGTTGTATGTGGCTGGTTATGATAAATTGGGTGGAACCCCATGTATTTTTTAAAAAAAATTAAAAATAAATAATTAAAAAAAAAGACGTGGGGGTCCCCCCCACTTTTATAACCAGCCAGATACAACACAGCAGCAGCAGCCTAGCATTACAAGGGTGGGAAGGTCCACTGTTTTTGGCCCTTCCCAGCCTCATAATACCAGCCTGCGGCCGCCCCAGAGCCCGACCATCACAACAGATGGTCGGGTACTGGATCGTACCTGGCTCTTCCCGGCACCCCTGGTGGTGGTGGGTACTGGGGTAATAATGGTGGTTAGTGTTAGCCTCTGCACCGGCTAACACTAAGCCTCGCCTTAGTAATGGATGTTGTCACTCAGACAGCGCCCATTACTAAAGTGGTAGTAATAAAATTTGAAAAGAAAAAGACAAAGATATAGATAAAATATTTTATTGAAATAAAGCACCCCCAACACAACCCTCATTAACCATTTTATTGTAGAAAAAAAACCGTCATCGAAGTAGTCCTCGAAACCGACGTAGTCCAAACACCAAACCTGTAAAAAAAAAAAAAAAAAATGAAATAAAACATGTCGTAGGCTTAGATTCAGTTTAATGTGTGATACTGACTGTTATACCATGTATAGAAGCCTGCCACGAAGTTGACTTAGATACAGGGCGCCAGCAGACAGTATCATACATGGCCATACAGACATATATACAAACAAACATACATGCAAACATACATACATACATATATACAAACATACATACATGCAAACGATCATACATACATGCATACACACACACATGAAACCATACATACAAACATGCAAAGATACATACATACATATATATATACAAGCATGCACAAATATACATGCAAACATAAATACATGCAAACATAATTACATACATGCACATATATATAAACATACATGCAAACATACATGCAAAAAGAAAAACATGCAAACATACATGACAACATACATACATACATGCAAACATACATACATACATACAAACATGTATACATACATGCCAACATACATGACAACATACATACATGACAACATACATACATACATACATACATGCAAATATACATTCATGCAAACATACATACATGCAAATATATACATGCAAATATACATACAAACATGCACATACATGACAACATACATACATACATGCAAACATACATACATGCAAACATACATAAAATGCAAACATACATACATGCAAATATATACATGCAAATATACATGCACATATATACATACATGCCAACATACATACATACATGCAAACATACAAATATATACATGCAAATATACATACAAACATACATGACAACATACATACATACATTCATGCAAACATACATTCATGCAAACATACATACATACATACAAACATACATTCATGCAAACATACATACATGCAAACATACATACATGCAAATATATACATGCAAATATACATACACACATGCACATATATACATACATGCCAACATACATGCACATATATACATACATACATGACAACATACATACATACATACATGGCCAAAAATAATAATAATACGTTCATACTTACTTTCCTCCTGTCCGGCCTCCAGCGATGACGTTTCATCCATGTCGCCGCTGCAGCCTGTGATTGGCTGCAGAGGCGGTCACGTGGGATGAAGCGTCATCCTGACGTGCGTGACCGCCAGTACAGCCTGTGATTGGCTGCAGCGGCGAAAGGGATGAAACGTCATCGCTGGAGGCCGGACAGGAGGAAAGTAAGTACGAACGTATAATTTTTATTTTTTTATTACATTTAAATTGTATTTTCCGCGCGCCGATCATGTACTGTCAAGGTTGCTGAAAGAGTTAGTGCAGCCCATTAACTCTATCAGCACCCGAGACAGTAGCATGCTCGGCGCACGTAAGTGACAGGTTCGGTCCGAACTAGTTCGGTCCGAATCGAACTTTTTTGTGAAATTCGGCGAACTAGCCGAACCGAACTTTTGAAAAGTTCGCTCATCTCTACTGTTTGTTTTTTCCATCCATAACACGCTATCAATTAATTTAAATCCATATGTGATATCTGTGCTAACCCAGTATTTCAAATGTACTGTAGGGATTCACGAGATAGAAAAAATTGGACTCTATAGATAAATCTGATCAGAATAATTTACTGGCAGTAAATAACATGATTTAAATATAGATTTTTTCCCTCAACAAAAATAATACAGAAAATAAAATATCAAAAGACAATAAAAACGAAAAGAGATCATCTAGACCACTTTGGTCTGACCCCGACTGAATATTACCATACTTTAGACAGTCGACTAAACACATTTGTTCGGAAGATTCAAAACCAGCTTTGTACTTTAAATTCACATACTTTCGTCCAAATCACATAAAACATATAAGTTCGCAAATCCAAACATCAAAGAAATAACATGGATTTTGAACTACGTAACAGATCACCTTCACAGTACCAAATTAAACATCTAACTTGCCCGTACATGAATTATACAACTATGTATTTTAAAATAGTGCGTTTACGATACGAATTAAAAATCAAAAAATTCAAAAAATAGATCTGGATATATAGAATTAATGAAGTTCTCCAGTTCCACAAAGAAGTCAATATATCCAATAAACTAGTCGCTCTATCAATATCAATTCACTAATAAATAAACTAAAAATCATAAATAACGAAACCCGAAAACATGAATTAAATACTAAAACACTAAGATACTGACATATATCAAGAAATATAACACCAGTATTTTATTATTTTAAATGCACGTCTTTTCTATTACTTTTTTCACACATATTTAATAGTTCTTCATTTATTATTATTTTTTTCCAATGGTAGGCGTTATCTCACTTGTTTAGTCAGTCTCCCGACGCACTCGCGTCTTTTAGGTAACTAAACAAGAATTTTTTTCTGTCATAACACTAATACTCCAGACAAATAAAAACAATTTTAAATAAATAGAGTTACCTAAAAGAAGTCATGAAGTTACAAAACTTTTCGAACCCCTCTGTTTCTATTTTCTATTCTTTGTTACGTCTGAAAAAATGAAAAAAGGAAACAACATATTAAAACAATTTAGTTAGATCGAAACATAAAAACAGAATTCTCCTGTTTTCATGAACAAAGTTTAGATTACAAGAACATACGATCATATATACAAATAAATGCGGATTTCTCAGATAGAATCCAAACCTACGCACGTATCTATAATTAATCTTCGGGTATACAACATAGAAAAACTTTGCATACCGTACAACTGATTCTTCTATAACAAGGAAACAGACAAAAAGATTGCGGTCCACGGGGCTCCTCCTTTTCCTCTCCGGCCGTGAACCGCAATTAATTAATTATCTACAAGACTGACTGACTACAAATAGGTCTAGACTGCACAGTCAGACTTATCATAAGCCATGACTAAGGACCTAGCGAGGGTCTGAAACGCGTAGGCTACCGCCTATCCTCTCCTCCTCTCTGTACTCTGGACTACACCTACCTGTCACTTAATTTTTGTTCGTAGCCCCTGTGCTTCGATTTTAACCAAGATCAATTAAACTTGGAAATTTGATTTCCGTTTTAACAAAAAAACTACACTCTCAGCGCTGGTTCCAACTCCCCTGGTTCTGGTCTAAAAATATTATGTTATTTATCCAGCGCAGTGAACGCCGTAAAAAAAAAACTCAAAAACACTGCCATAATTACTGTTTTTTTGGTCACTGTCTTCCAAAAATTGAAATAAAACGTGATAAAAAAGTCACACGTATCCAAAAATGGTACCTATAAAATCTATACCTCGTCTCGCAAAAAACAAACCCTCACACCGCTCCATCGACGAAAAAATTAAAGTTATGGCTCTCACAACAAGGCGACAGAAAAAATACATTCTCTTTCCAAAAGTAATTTTATTGTGCAAAAAGTTATAAAAAAAATTCTATAAATTAGGTATCGCCGGAATCGTACTGACCCGCAGAATAAAGGTAACATGTAGTTTATAACGCGTGGTGAACGCTGTATATTAAAAACTAAAAAACTATGGCAGAATTGCTGTTTTTTTTGTCACCTTGCCTCCCAAAAAAGGATAACAAGTGATCAAAAAGTTGCATATACCCCAATATGGTACCAATAAAAGCTACAGCTCGTCCCGTAAAAAAAAAAGCCCTCATACCACTACGTCTATGAAAAAATAAAAATAGTCAAGGCACCAATAAGCCAGGAAATAAAAATATGCAGTTGTGCCGGCCCGAGGGGAACGTTTCTTCTGTTTCAAAAGGCGATGTATCAAGGCACTAAAATTAGAGAACCAGGAAGGGGAGGGCACCCGTATTATACCAGGACAACACTTTCCCGGCAAAATTCCACAAACTGCAAAGGTGTGGAGTGTGGACCAAAAGGGGGATAAGTAAGGACATTTATCAGTGCGACACCGGCCTGTGCAGAAAGGATCGATCACAGCGTAACACACATCTATGGATTAATTTATTATTTTTTTTACCTTATTATTATACCACCTGACTATGCCCCTGATGTACTCACATATGCCCCACATTATAAACGGAAACAACAGTGATACTCCAAACAAAACTATTACCAAGCAAATTCCACGCTCCAAAAGCCAAATGGCGCTCCCACCCATCTGAGCCCTACAGCATGCCCAAACAGCTGTTTACGTCCACATATATGGCATCGACATACCCGGGAGAACCCTTTTAACAATTTTTGAGGTGTGTGTCCCCAGTGGCATAAGCTGGGCACGACATATTTGACAATGAATTGGCATATCTAGGGAAAAATTGTAATTTGTACCTTCCGCAGCGCAATCATTTATGGAAAAGACACGTGGGGTGAAAATGCTCACTACACCCCTTAATAAATGCCTTGAGGGGTGCAGTTTCCAAAATGGGGTCACTTCTCAGGGGTTTCTTTTATTTCACATCAAAGCCTCTGCAATTGTGAACCAATACTTTATATGTCGCCAAATTAGGCCTCAATTTTACATGGTACTCTTTCACTCCTGAGCCCTGTCGAATGTCCAGGCAAAAGATTAGGGCCACACGTAGGGTGTTTCTAAAACCGGGAATCACCGCATAATAATTGAGAGCTGTCTTGTTATGGTGGCAGAAGCCAGGCACCACATATTGGCATATCTATGGAAAAAAATTTCATTTTCACTCTCACACATCGTGTGCACACGAATTTCTGCAAAACACCTGTGGGGTTAACGTGCTCACTACACCCCTAGGTGAATATCTTGAGGGTGTTGTTTCCAAAATGGGGTCACTTCTGGGGGGATCCACTGTTTTGGTTCCACAGGGAGTTTGCAAATGCGACCAGAAACCAAATGCAGCAAAATCTGTACACCAAAAGCAAATGGCGCTCCTTCCCTTCTGAGCCCTGCCGTGTGCCCAAACAGCAGTTTATGACCACGTGTGGGGTATTGCCGTACTCCAGAGAAGTTGCTTTACAAATGTTGGGGTTCTTTTTTTCCTTTATTTGTTGAGAAAATTAAAAATTTGGAACTAAAGCTACGTCTTATTGAAGAAAAAGGATTTTTTTTATTTTTACTGCCCAATTCTAATAAAATCTATGAAACACCTGTGGGGTCAAAATGCTCACTACACCCCTAGATGGATTCCTCAAGGGGTGTAGTTTTCTCAATGGAGTCACTTTTTTGGTGTTTTCACTGTTTTGTCCCCTCAGGGGCTTTGTAAATGCGACATGGCCTCCGCAAACCATTCCCGCTAAATTTGAGCTCCAAAAGCCAAATGGCGCTCTTTTCCTTTTAAGCCCTGCCGTGTGTCCAAACAGCCATTTATTACCACATGTGGGGTATTGTTTTACTCGGGAGAAATTACTTTACAAATGTTGCGGTGCTTTATCTCCTTTAGTCCTTGTGGAAATTAGAAAAAATTAGCTAAACCTACATTTTATTTGAAAGAATGTAGATTTTAATTTTCACAGCCTACTTCCAATAATTTCTGCAAAAAACCTGCGGGGTCAAAATGCTCACTATACCCCTAGATAATTTCCCCAAGGGGTGTAGTTTCCCAAATGGGGTCACTTTTGGGGGGCTTCCACTGTTTTGGCACCGAAAGAGCCCTGCAAACCTGACATGGAGCCTAAAATATTTTCTAATAAAAAGGAGGCCCAAAATCCCCTAGGTGCTCCTTTGCTTCGGAGGCCGGTGCTTCAGTCCATTATCACACTAGGGCCACATGTGGGATATTTCTAAAAACTGCAAAATCTGGGCAATAAATATTGAGTTGCATTTCTCTGGTAAAAACTTCTGTGTTACAGAAAAAATAGATTAAAAATGAATTTCTGCAAAAAAAAAATGAAATTTGAACATTTCACCTCTACGTTGATTTAATTCCTGTGAAACGTCTAAAGGGTTAAGAAACTTTCTAAATGCTGTTTTGAATACTTTGAGGGGTGAAAATTTTAAAATGGAGTGACTTTTTGGCAGTTTCTAATATATAAGGCCCTAAAAGTCGCTTCACAACGGAACTGGCCCCTGTAAAAATAGCCTTTTGAAATTTTCTTGAAAATGTGAGAAATTGCTGCTAAAGTTCTAAGCCTTGTGACGTCATAGAAAAATAAAATGACGTTCAAAAAACGATGCCAATCTAAAGTAGACATGTGGGGGATGTTAATTAGCAACAATTTTGTGTGGTATAACTGCCTGTCTTACAAGCAGATACATTTACATTTAGAAAAAAGCTAATTTTTGCAATTTTTCACAAAATTTTGGTGTTTTTCACTGATAAATATTGAATTTATCGATCAAATTTTTCCACGATCATAAAGTCCAATGTCTCACGAGAAAACAATCTCAGAATCGCTTTGATAGGTAAAAGAATTCCAGAGTTATTACCACATAAAATGAAATATGTCAGATTTGAAAAAATGGGTCTGGTCATGAAGGCCAAAATTAGCTCGGTCCTGAAAGGGTTAAATTGTAAAGTGCTGCGTAATATGTTGGCGCTATATTAATAAAGATTATTATTATTATAGCAAGATTGGAGGTTTTCTTCAGTGCACAGTTTGCCATATGTATGCATGACTGGAGCCGGAGTTCCAGGGTGAATACCTCTGTGGCAGATGTGAGCATGTTGTTCACCTTGAAGCTCGCATTAGAAATCTGGAAGAGCAAAATGCAACACTGTGGGCGATAGACCATCTTGAGCGGAGCATGCTGCTCACGGAGCACGCAGTTAGTGGGGTAGATCTGGAGGGTGAAGACATGTGTCAGCAGGATCAGGCAAGTAGCTGGGTTAATGTAGTTAGGGGCAGTAGAAAGGGGTCCAAGAAAAGGAAGGCCATTCCCGTTTCTGATATTCCAAGCAAAATTGCTAAGTTGGGTGATGATGCGAGGGTGTCGGTCTCAGAAATGGCAGACCTACTGGATACTGCTCTCACCCAACAGTCAGGAGAACAGCCCAGCTAGTAGTCGGCGGGATGGTAATGCAGGTAAGGCAAGACAATTAGTAGTTGTAGGGTTCTGATAAATGTTCGTGGTATTGTAAATCGTCTACCACCTTGACAATAATGGTTTGGCATGCGTTCTCCGTAAATTTAGGCAAAAAAACGAGATTGATAAAATATAGCTTTTACTAGATTTCCTTAAAACATAAGTAATTTGCGACATATGCGCATTAAAAACTTTTTGTTTGTCACAGCTGTATGCAAATTATTTCATGTGTTTTTCACAATATGCATTTTCAACATAATATTTATTAAGACAGCAAAATAAGTCCACCTATGTACGGTTTCCTAATCCATATAGTTTCAACAGTTGTTAACTTCAGAGGTTTCTCTCATAAATGCTTCGTTACTCTGTTTAGCATATAAGATATACAGGAAACATAATAACCCTCCTACCCCTTTTTTTGGGGATGGTGATGTTCCTTTTAGGAGTTATCTTTAAAGTTCTGGGTTTAATTGAACCTCTGATGTAAGGTAAAATGTCTCCGAACGCGTTTCCTCCTGACCGATTGATTCCTCAGGGGAGATAGGTCATCGGTGCTGCTTCATCCTATTTCATGGGAAGCTGCGTGAAGGTTAGATGTAGCTGTCTAATAAGGAAAATTGCTTCTGGTCAACAAGCATACTTGCAGTGGCAAGTAGTTAGCCTTCCAGTTTGGAAGCAGAGTATCAGCGTCTAGTCCTGACGCCTGCCGTCACTACAATGAGGAATTCCCTATCTCTTTTTATATCCGTTTCCTCCCCCCCTAAACCTCCCACTTGTGACACACCTCCCCTGTGACGTTTTAGGGGGGTGTATACTGAAAAGGGCGGAGACCCGCGGCCGCAGCCGACACAGGGAAGATTCCCTGTGTCAGAGGAGACCAAATCGCAAGCGTCGACCAGATGCCCCTGGATCGAGCTCCCAAAACATCTTTTAATAGTAGAGATGTTTATTACGTCTGCGTGGAGCGATGAACATCCTCGCTGTATGCAGACGCATTGTCCGGGGAACGGAGGTAACTCCGCCCCTGAGTGACTTTGCGGCCAAGGATAGGTCGCGATGTAACCCTAGCAACCGATCAGCTGTGCAGTCACAGGCGTCTCGTATAGACGCCGTAGATCTGCATTAGGATCGTTAGCAGAAATGACTGCCTCCATATAGGAGGGATCGGTCCGAGGGCAGAGAAGGGGTGGATGGGGGGGAGGATTTCTGTAATAGACCTTCTAAGTGTTATGGTATTGCGTATTTAAACGGATCCCAAGCATGTGGCACTCATTTATCCCTCAACACCAAAGACTGTCCAAAAATATTACGGTAAAGATTTGTTTATATACAAGGGAAATGGTTTTAAATACTCGGTGGTTTATGAATTAAAGGATATAAATTGGCCATGTTAAAAAATTGTAACTAATAGTTTCTGAAGTACGCATAATTTTAACATTGAAACGAGCATAAATTGCAGGGATGCGAAGTGTTTGCACCATTTTTATTTTATAACTTTATTTATTTTATTTTGTATAATTTATTAATGAATTGATTCTACCAATGGGACATGTACCTAGTTATTGGAGAGAAAAGAATGAACAATTGGAACATATGTATGGAATGGAATCAGATGAAACATCCAAAATCGAACTGTTCATTGAGTCCATTTGGTACAATTGATCTCATTTTAAAAATCCATTTGGACTCTCTCTGCAATAATATTTTGTCTAAGTCCCCTCCGTTCATAGAGGGCTGTAAACATTCCAATATCGTAAATTGCAGGCATTCCGGATCTCCTTTATGTTTTAAATGGACATGCCGGGAGACTGGTTTGTCCCTGTCATGCACGACATCCCCTATATGTTCGAGTACCCTCTTTCTAAGCTCCCTTATGGTTTTTCCAACATAATCTAAGGGGCAAGGACAGGTGATTTTATAAACGACATTTTTGGTACTACAGTTTGAGAAACTTTTTATAGGATAACTAATTCCTGTATGGGCACTCCGATTAACTTTAGTTACTTGTATGTATGTACATGCTTTACAGTGTCCACATTTAAAACATCCATCTATTTTTCTATTCAGCCAACATCCTTTCTTTTTTAGGGTGTTTAGATGGCTGTGTGTAACTTGATCGCCTATACTCCTCCCTTTCCTATAGGTGATCTGTGCCCTTGAGGTTATTGTTTCTCTTATGTCTGTGTCCATGCAAAGGATTTTCCAGTGCTTCTCAAGTATGCGCTTTATCGTATGATCCGCTAGGTCATAAGTCCCAATTAAGACGCCACCGAGCATGACGGGGCCCGTGCGGTCATGTGTAATTCGGGCAGCCATGAGACCCCTTGGAGCCTTGGGCCCCAGGCGGCCAACCAAACCGCCCTAATGATGATCCGCCACTCGGACTGCATCTATTGTGGATGTTAGTGCTCCTAGGACCAACATCGCTTGGTGGTCTGAAACTTTCGAGTGTCATTTGTCTTGAATCTATTACGAAACCTAGAAACTTTATGATTGTGGTTAGCTTGGACATTTCTCTGTTGACTAGGAAGCTGTGTAACCTCAGGGAGTTCAGAGTTGTCTGTAAATGAACTTGGAAAATACCTATAGATGGGGCCTTGATCAGCCAATCGTCCAGGTATGGTATTATGCATATGCCCTTGAGCCTGAGGGCTGCTTTCAACACCACTGCGACCTTTGTGAACACCCTGGAAGCAGAACTGAGTCCAAACAGCAGGAAGTGAATTGGAAATGCTGAACTTCTCCCAGCGGGATTGTCAAACTGAGGAACCTTCTGTGAGATGGAAAAATTGTTACATGCAGATAAGCGTCCTTTAGATCTATGGTTGAAAGATAATCCCCTTGTGATAGGACTGCTATGACAGACTGAATGGATTCCATCTTGAATTCTTTATTTTGTATATATTTGTTTAAATAAGTGAGGTAGATGACCAGTCTTTATTTCCCCCCCCCCCCCCCCCCCGCTTTGGGGACTGGGAAGACTCTTGAGTATATGCCTTTGTACTGCTCATCTGGAGGCTAGAGCAACTTTCTAAATAAACTCTTCTATAGGCGCACCACTGGACCAGTTGGACTTTTTAGATGAAACTTGTCTTGAGGGATACCGAGAAATTCTATTAAGTAGCCTTGACTGACCACTGCTGATACCCATCTGAGGATGTGAGATACTACACTTGAGCGAACTAGGCAAGCCTTGCACCCACTTTTAGAGGCTTGGCGTCAGAAATCCGACTTCTTTAAAGGACCTGCAGACCTTTTGTCACCAAAATGTTGGTTTCTGTTGTCGAACGTCCTTCTGAAGGAGCCAGTGTTGTAAGGTTTCTGAATTTGAAGCAGAAAGGACGAAACTCTTGACGTCTGGCTTCTCTGGGGAAAGAAAGTCCTTTATTTTCATTTAATCTTGTCAGAATATTTTCAATTTGGGGTCTGAACATACTTTTCGGATGGAAGGCTAGGGAGCAGAAAATAGACTTCAGTTATATATCTCCTTGCCAGAGATTGATCCATAAGGCTTGACATGATACATTAATGGCTGCCAGATTTTTAGAGGACAATCTCAGAGTGTACATCACAGAAGAACTAAGCTGCTGACTTCAACATAGGAATACTTTGTAATATTTCATCCCTAGGGACCCCCTCTTTGACGTCATTCACTTTGGGGCGGAAGTTCTCAAGAGCAGGAGGCCTCCGAGTCCTGTTTGTATACTGCGTTAATTCTCGCCCCAGGATCTACTTTTTTTCTGTTTTTTACCAGTCAGCTACCAGTAGTTTTTTTAGTACTGGATGTTCAAGGAGACATTTGCCCTTAAACCGGAAAAATAATAGAGAGCTTCTTTACCTGGCATGTCCTCAGTGGAATCTTTAACTTCCAGAGTTGATTTCACAGCTCCCAAGAGTTTACATATTCTATCTTGGTGGAACAGGTAACAATCCTCGGCATCACTGGCTAAGTCATCAGACCACACTTCTCCTTCAGATAACACCTGTTTAGTTTGGGGTGTGGCAGGAGATGAACTAGTATCAGATGGTTCTTCTGTTCTGCATTTAGCTTTGTGAACTGTAGAGACCTCGTTAAAGGCCACAGACAATTGGGTTTGGAACCAAGAAAAAAATGGAGTAGTTTCTGTATTATTGGATAAATCTACTTGTGAATCAAAGTAAGTTTCACACAAATCATTGCCCCAGTCTTCAGGAAGAGGCTGGGAGCATTTGGAGCACATTCTGTGCCTGGACTTTATGGCTCTTTTTCCTCCTGAGTAGAGATGAGCAAACTTATGAAAAGTTCGGGTCGGCTGGTTCGCCGAATTTCATGAAAAAGTTTGATTCGGACCGAACTAGTTCTGACCGAACCTGCAATTCAAGAAAGCCCCTAAAAATCGTGTATAACACTGTTTAAAAGCCCTAGAAGCCCCGTATAACACTCTTAGGTCACCCATGAGTGTATCCAAGTACTTTTGAGCTGTCTTTAACCCCTTAAGGACGCAGCCTAGTTTGGGCCTTAAGGCTCAGAGCCCATTTTTCAAATCTGACATATTTCACTTTATGTGGTAATAACGTCGGAATGCTTAAACCTACCCAAGCGATTCTGAGATTTTTTTCTCGTGACACATTGGGCTTCATGTTCATGGTAAAATTTGGTCGATATATTCAGTGTTTATTGGTGAAAAATTGCAAAATGTAGAGAAAATTTTGACAAAAATTGCATTTTTCAGAATTGAAATGCATCTGCTTGTAAAACAGACGGTTATACCACCCAAAATAGTTACTAGTTCACATTTTCCATATGTCTACTTTAGATTGGCATCGTTTTTTGAACATTATTTTATTTTTCTTGGACGTTACAAGGCTTACAACATAAACAGCAATTTCTCATATTTTTAAGAAAATTTCAAAAGCCTTTTTTTTAAGGTACCTCTTGAGTTCTGAAGTGGCTTTGTGGGGCCTATGTATTAGAAACCCTGATAAAACACCCCATTTTAAAAACTAGACCCCTCAAAGTATTCAAAACAGCATTTAGAAAGTTTTTTAACCCTTCAGGCATTTCACAGGAATTAAAGCAAAGTGGAGGTGAAATTTGCAAATTTCATTTTTCTTGCTGAATTTCAATATTATTCATTTTTTTTCTGTAACACAGACAGTTTTACCAGAGAAACACTACTAAATATGTATTGTCCAGATTCTGCAGTTTTTAGAAATGTCCCACATGTGGCCCTACTGCGCTCGTGGAATAAAACACAAGCCCTAGAAGCAAAGAAGCACCTAGTGCATTTTGAGTCCTCTTTTTTATTAGAATATATTTTAGGCAGCAGCCAGGTTTGAAGAGGTGTTGAGGTGCCAAAACAGGAGGAATCCCCCAATAGTGACCCCATTTTGGAAACTACACCCCTCAAGGAATTCATTTATGGTTGTTGTTACCATTTTGACCGCACAGTTTTTTCACAGCACGTATTTGAATTGGGCTGTGAAATGAAAAAAATGTCATTTTTTCCAATAAAATGTCATTTGTGATCAAAATTTCTTATTTTCACAGGGAACAAAATACCACATTTTGTTGCCCAATTTGTCCTTAGTGTGGCAATACCCCATTTGTGGTGATAAACTGCCGTTTGGGCCCATGGGAGGGCTCAGAAGGAAAGGAGCGCTATATGTTTGTTGGAGTCCATATTTTGTTGGATTGGTTTTCGGGTGCCATGTCGCATTTGCAGAGCCTCAGAGGTATCAAAGCAATGGAAACCCACCAAAAGTGACCCCATTTTGGAAACTACACCCCTCAAGGAATTGATTTATGGTTGTTGTTAGCATTTTGACCACACAGTTTTTTCACAGCACCTATTCCAATTGGGCTGTGACATTAAAAAAATGACATTTTTTCCAATAAGATGTTATTTTTTATCAAAATTTCTTATTTTCACAGGGAACAAAATACTCAATTTTGTTGCCCAATTTCTCCTGAGTGCAGCAATACCCCATTTGTGGCAATAAACTGCCGTTTGGGCCCATGGGAGGCCTCAGAAGGGAAGGAGCGCTGTCTGTTCTTTGGAGTACAGATTTTGCTGGTTTGGTTTTCGGGTGCCATGTCGCATTTGCAGAGCCCCAGAGGTATCAAAGCAACGGAAACCCATCAGAAGTGACCCCATTTTGGAAACTACACCCCTCAAGGAATTCATTTATGGGTAATGTGACCTTTTAGACCCCATAGTTTCTTCACAGAACTTATTTGAATTGGGCTGGGAATTAAAAAAAAATATATTTTTTCCTATAATATGTCATTTTAGCTAAAAAATTCTTATTTTCACAAGAAATAAAATACTCCATTTTATTGCCCAATTTGTCCTGAGTGCGGTAATACCCCATTTGTGGTGATAAACTGCCGTTTGGGCCCATGGGAGGGCTCAGAAGGAAAGGATCACCATTTGGCCTACTGGGGATTTTCTAGTGCGAAGTCATGTATGCAGAAGCACCTGAGGTACCAGTACCAGTGCCGAACCTGCCATGAGGCCAGGTGAGCCGACGGCCTCAGGCGGCACCACCTACCCAAATGGGGGGGGGCGGTATTTTCAGCCCGGGAATGGACCGGGGGGAGGGGCCATGCAGATGCGCCGAACGTCTGTAATACTCCTCCTCCTCTCTGACGCTGTACACAGTACATGCAGCCAGAGAGGAGCAATTCTGCAGGAGGAGCGACGAGCAGCACCAGCACCACGAGGTAAGTGCTTGCCTTGCTGGGACCGGGACGTGAGTATACTGCAAGGGGGGGCATTTTACCGACAGCAGAGGGCTCTATGGGGCTGGAATAATCCACCCCATAGAGCCCTCACATCACTATAATGGAACGATTAGTGTGGGTGGGGGAGGGTCTGAGCGTCTGACTGTCTGACTTACTGCAGAGAGCTCTATAGGGGGGATTCTGCCCCCACTTTAGAGCAGTCAGTCAGATGCTCAGACCCCCCTAACCTTCCAGTATAGCAACTAGTCAGGGCTCTATGGTGGGGGGATGATTCTTTCACCTGCCCACAGATTTGCATTTGAGTGCAGCATGTAATGGCCAGG
This sequence comes from Rhinoderma darwinii, assembly GCF_050947455.1. NCBI lineage: Eukaryota > Metazoa > Chordata > Amphibia > Anura > Rhinodermatidae > Rhinoderma > Rhinoderma darwinii. The sequence continues at coordinate 97,427,592 of NC_134692.1, forward strand.
GCTGCACAAACTCTGGGGCACTTTACATTTTTTTTCCTACCCTCTTTCCATACTTAGATATCGGTGCTGTAATATTTGGCGCCCGATATTTAAATAACCCCATGAACTGCCAATGGGGCGGTAATTGGCAAGGGGGCGTGTAACATCGCTGTGACACTGCCCAATCCGCTGCGGACAATGTCAACAGCAAGAGCTGGAGAGAGGAGATCATGTGCACACGCACGCTCTCACTCTTCAGCTCTCGGCAGGCAAGTACAAGACTGTGATCTCAGGTGAGAGATCAGTCTTGTCGTCCTTGTCTGCCGAGAGCTAAAGAGTGAGAGCGTGCGTGCGCGCACAGCTCCGATGCCATGAAACAGAAGAAGAAGAATTCACACTCTTCTTCTCCTCTTGTGTTCCTTAGTGGTGGCGGAGCTGCGCACACGCGCTCTCTCTCCAGCTCTTGCTGTAACGCTGACCGTAGCTGATTGGACAAAGTCACAGCGATGTTACACGCCCCCTTGCCAATTACCTCCCCATTGACAGTTCAGGGGGTTATTTAAATATCGGGCGCCAAATATTACAGCACTGATATCTAAATAACGAAGGAGGCTAGGAAAAAAATGTAAAGTGCCCCAGAGTTTGTGCGCCCCCCCCACCCCCCATTACATGCTGCACTCAGCTGTACATGTATGGGGAGGTGAAAGGTTCTCTTTAAAAGAAAGGTGTTATAATTTCTTATTATTTTATTTGATATGTTTTATTTTATTGGCCTAATTTTTCTAAATATTTTAATATGTTTCCGAAGGTAGCTATTTATTCATATGTTTGTACGTCTGTGGGGGCAGCCAACTTTATGTTTATTTTTCATACTGCTAATTTTTGTTTTGCAGGTTCCGCTGGACCATTTGGACTACGTCGTAGATTCGTTGGACTACTTCGCTGATTTAAGCTTTATTTATTTCTTTTTTTAAATAAAATGGTTAAAGTGGATTGTGTGGAACAGTTGTCATTTCAATAAAATAAATGTTTTTATGTCTCTGTTTTTTAATACTTCATTACCGCCTTAGTAATGGCAGCTGTCTGATTGAGAGCGTCCATTACTAAGAAGGGGCTTAGTGTTAGCCAGTAATAAGGCTATCTATCACTAACCCCAGGAGTACCGGGAAGAGCTGGGTACGATCCAGCACCCGACCGTCTGAAGAGAAGGGCGGGTACTGGGGTGGCCGCAGGCTGGTAATATCAGGCTGGGAATGGCCAAAAACCATGGCCCTTCCCACCCTGGTAATGCTAGGCTGCTGCTGCTTTATTGTATCTGGCTGGTTATGAAAAATGGAGGGGATCTCACGTAATTTTTTTTCTATTTCTTTTTTCTATTTCCCGCTATTTTTCATAACCAGCCAGATACAATGAAGCAGCAGCAGCCTAGCATCACCAGCGTGGGAAGGGCCACGTTTTTTTATCCCTTCCCAGCCTGGTAAAACCAGCCTGTGACCGCCCTGCTGCCTTACCGTCGCTTCAGATGGTCGGGTACTGGATCGTACTCCTCTCGCGGCAGTGAGAACTGGGGTAATAATAGGGGTTAGTGATAGCCTTTTTACTGGCTAACACTAAGCCCCTTAGTAATGGACGCTCTCAATCAGACAGCAGCCATTACTAAGGCCATAATAAAGTATTAAAAATAACAGACATAAGAAAAACTTTTTTATTGAAATCTAAACTCCCCCATGCAACCCTCTTTCACCATTTTATTTTTTTTTTAAAACTAGATCATCAAAGTAGTCCAATGAATCTACGACGTAGTCCAAACGCTCCAGCGGAACCTACCAAAAAAAAGCTGTATAAAAATTTTAAAAACTTACATTTGCCACAATAGAAACTAGAGGTCAAGGAAAAATAATTCCCCTTCATGTAACTCTGCTTCCTGTCAACTGAATAGTCATCCGCCAGCGGGAAATATGTTTCCCCATGGTGGAGTACAAAAAAGTCTAATTCCCAGGTGAGGCTTTCTTGTACTCCGCTATCAAGAAACATTTTTCCTACTGGCGGATGATTTTTCTGTTGACAGGTAGCAGAGTTTTTCCGCAGCCTTGTTAGGAGGGCAAACTCGCCAATTGCCCAGTGCCCCCAGAATGGGCTGCTACTCTTGGGCCAGTGCTGTGTGCTTGCCCCGCAGACTAAAATTTGCCAGCCAACCCCTGGCCATTGGCTCCCTGCTCCGCCGATTGCTCTTGTAGGCCACAGTCTGGTTTAGACCTGAGGCCTACAAGAGATCGGGAGCATGCTGATGACGTCAACTGCCCGGCACGATGACATCACTGCATCATGCCATCCACGCCGGGCCACGGAACTCAGTTAAAATTCATAAGTCTATTAGGTAATAAAAAGGGGGCATAAAAAAGTGGCATACAAAAGTGGGCATCCTTATTGTGGGGGCATAAAGCAGGCATTTGAGTGTGGCAGAAAAAGTAGCATTAGTAATGAATGGGGGCATAAAAGGCCGCATTACTACTGAGTGGAGACATTATTTCTGTGGGGACATAAAGGGGTATTAGTACTGAGTGGGAATTCTATTACTGGGTGAGGGCCCTAAAAGTGGCTCTATCACTGAGTAAGTTATAAAGGGGACACTAACACTGTGTAGGGGAACAAAAGTAGTACTTACTGTGTGGGGCCTTTGGGGGAAAAAAAGGGTGTGTGTACTATTACTGTATGGGGCACCTAGTATAGTATGTATAGGGAGTTTGTGTAGAGGTAGGGAATAGTTAGGGAGTGCGCTAGAAAAGCAAGGAGTCAAAGATATCTGTGTCATATTCTGCAGGGTTTAGGAAATCGTGTACGGGAGAAGTTGTCATTGCGGTCTTGGCTGGATAAAGAAGAAAAGGTGAAAGTGAGCGACTTCAATCTGAGAAGAGGTCACCTGTGAGTCACTCGATATAACTATACTGTAAACACTTATATGGTCTGCAGATATCTTGTGTATAACTGGCATCTACCGCTATAAGGTCACTGTATGGTGGTAATATTGGTCTATATATAGTGTTTTATTCACTAACAGTATGGTGGGGTTTTTTCTGACACTATGTTGTAGTAATATGTGATCATGGTTTGGTAGTTTTATTCAGTAACAGTATGGGGGTATTATTCAGTAACAGTATAAATGTATTATTCAGTAACTGTATGGAGGTATTATTCAGTAACCGTATGGGATATTATTCAGTAACAGTATGGGGGTATTATTCAGTAACAGTATGGGGGTATTATTCAGTAACAGTATGGGGTATTATTCAGTAACAGTATGGGGGTATTATTCAGTAACAGTATGAGGTATTATTCAGTAACAGTATGGGGGTATTATTTGTAATGTTGGTTTTACAATCTATGTAAATTACTGTGGTGTGGGCTGTGGGGAAGTGAGTGTGGCAGCAGATGATCAGGCTAAGAGACAGTCTGCAGCGTGGCATGTGATACACTTTGACATGTAGGTGATACTTACGTGTGGTATGTGGGCCCATAACTTGTGTACAGCCCAGGGCCAAAGATCATATGAATCCACCACTGGCATCAAGTCAGCACAGGCAGACCACTACAATACAGCAGGTAGAGCAAAGAAACCAGCCCAGGACGTGCCGCTTCGAAACAGCGCTAAGCGCGATCCGTCCTGGACTGGCCTGAATGTAATTGCAGAGAGTGATGCCACAAATGAGACTGGCTGCCGAGGAGAGATATGGGGCCGTGCAGGGCAGACTGTACTATTTGCACTGCACTGATTGGCAGTAAGAATAAGGGTATGTTCACACGAGGGCGTCCGTAACGGCTGAAATTACGGGGATGTTTCAGCCTGAAAACATCCCCGTAATTTCAGCCGTAACGGCATGTGCAGGCGCTTGAACGCCGCGTCAATTACGGACGTAATTGGCGCTGCTATTCATTGAAGTCAATGAATAATGGCTCCAATTACGGCCAAAGAAGTGACAGGTCACTTCTTTGACGCGGGCGTCTATTTACGCGCCGTCATTTGACAGCGGCGCGTAAATTACGCCACGTGTGAACAGACAAACGTCTGCCCATTGCTTTCAATGGGCAGATGTTTGTCAGCGCTATTGAGCCACTATTTTCAGACGTAATTCGGGGCAAAAACGCCCGATTTACGTCCGTAAATAGGCCGTGTGAACATACCCTAATTCTTTAAATATTTTCCATACTTCAAACAGCACTTTAAGGCTGTGTTCACACTGAGTTTTTTGCAGGAGGAAAATTCTGCCTCAAAATTCTGTTTGGGATTTCGAGGCAAATTTTGTCCTTCCTGCACGTCGTTTGCCGCGATTTTCACCGTGTTTTTCGCTCGCGGCCATTGAGTGCTACGGGCAAAAAACTCAGTGAAATACCCTTTCTCTTCCTCCCATTGATGTCAATGGGAGGTCAGAGGCGTAAACGCGCGAAGATAGGGCATGTCCCTTCTTTCTCGGGAGGCATTTTCGGCTGGTATTTGACGAGTTTTGCGGAGCGGTTTCCGCGCCCAAAAACTCGTCAAAATACTCCATGTGAACAGGGCCTAACAAATAAACATCAAATGCTTTCCTATTTAAAAAATGTGTATATTGCGTGTTTGATGTGTAAAGCTAGGAATGAGAAAACTCCGATAGATTTGGGGGGGGGGGGCGCCTTTTTATAGTTCGCCTCAGGCGGCAGACAGGCTAGGTTCACCCCTGACCAGTACAGTTGAAACCCGCAAGAAGTGACCCCGTTTTAATAACTACACCCTTAAGGCATTCATCTAGAGGTGTAGTGAGCATTTTGACCAGAGACCTACACCCCATAAACTGTAATGTGGGTTCTCCCGGGTATGGCAATACCCTACATGTGGCTGTTATCAGCTGCCTGGACACACAGCAGGGCTCAGAGGGGAAAGACGAGGGGGGATAAGCTGTGCGGAGTGCATCAGGGTAAGTAAAATTGGGGTAAATTATAAACCAAGGGATGTATGATAAATTTTAAAACTGACTTTCATACAGAGCTCTGGTTATTCGGGACACGTGTCACATTGATATATTGTGTCATCCCTTATAGCAGACTTTGCACCTCTTTTGACTTTTTCCCTTCTTGCCAGTTTGGGGAACTTCTCCTGGAAAGTGTTGCCGCCTTGGTACGATGCGTGTGGCCCCGCTTCCAGAAGTACTGGGTGCCCCCCCTTCTTGGTCCCTAAAGATTAGGTTCTTGATAATCACCTCTTGAAATTCCAGGAAAGTTCCCCTCTGGCCTGCACATCGACGTAGCACGTACGCATTGTACAATGCCATCTGTATGATGTGCCCGGCCAGCTTCTTATACCACACCGCATGGCGCTGTAGGGCTTCAGGATTTGATCTGACAAGTCCACACCTCCCATGTACCTATTGTAGTCCAGGATGCAGTCTGGTTTGGGGGTGGCCTTTCCTTCATATAGCCTAAACCTGTAGGTATATCCGGATGCACTCTCGCAGCTTATACATCTTCACGCCATACCTTGCCCTCTTACCCGGCAGGTACTCCCGGAATTGAACCCTTCCTTTAAAATGTACCAGGGACTCATCAATAGAAATACACTTCTCGGGGGTGAATGCTTGGGAAAACCGGGCACTGGAACTGTCCTGCCCCCACTTCACGCACCCCCGGGGTCTATGTGGAGCTCGACAGGCAGCTAAACACCTTCCTACTAGCCAATAAATGAGACTCGTTGAAAGTCTGTAGCTTTATTAACTGGTCGTAGGATTAGGGTAAAACTGAGGAACAAACAAGAATATACATGCCATTAGATTACAGCAATACATAAGAACAAGGCACATTGAATAAATGTACTACATATACAGGTAACAGGCTGATATATATTAAGCCTATATACAAATAAACAGTAGAGATAACAGTTATAGTACAGTATGAACAGTGTATGGCAGTACAAATACAGTAAAGGACCATACATGGCTGACCATGAGGCTAGGCCGAGCTTCACAACTACACCAACTGATATATTACAGTCCCATGTAACAGAGTGAATACTGTCCTAACAGTATTCCTGTGGCTGCTGATAGCCAGTAATATAAACCATCTATCTGCTTACCGACTATACTTGGACGAGAGGGATGGAATGAATCAAAATGGTCTTCTCTCAGAGCAGATATAGAAGAGACTGCCCTTCTTCTTCCCAGAATGCTTTTCACCTTCTCATGGGTGGGGAAAACAAGAAATTACACAAAGGAGGAAATTACTAACACTGGCCACTAGATGGCGCCTGGAGCACTAATTACTTGCATAGAAAATAACGTCACAAATCTCAGTCTATAACATTACGCCTATGAGCAGCACAGGAACGGTCTAATAGGGGTCTCCGTTTATACAAACGGTCAAAACTGGGGTCATCTCGGGGTGGCCACGGCTCATTATCAGTATAATGTAAGAAGCGAAGTATTGCCTCATTTATTTATTTTTTTAGGTTCCAGTTCAGTTCTGAAGTTGCTTTGAGGGGCCCATATATTAGAAACCCCTATCAAATATGCCATTTTAGAAACTAGACCCCTCAAAGTATTCACAACAGCATTTAGAAAATTTTTGAACTCTTTAGGTGTTTCACAGAAATTTAGAGCAAAGTAGAGGTGAAATGTACATTTTTTTTTGTCAGAAAATCCTCTTTATACCATTTTTTTTACAACACAAAAGGATTTATCAGAGAAACGCAACATAATACGTATTGCCCAGATTCTGCAGTTTTGAGAAATATCCCACATGTGGCCCTAGTGCGGTAATGGACTGAAGCACCGGCCTCCGAAGCAAAGGAGCACCTAGTGGATTTTGAGGCCTCTTTTTTATTAGGCACCATGTCCGGTTTGAAGAGGTCTTGTGGTGCCAAAACATTGGAAACCCCCCAAAAGTGACCCCAATTTGGAAACTAGACCCCTTGAGGAATGCATTGTAGTTTTCTTGGGGTGCATGTGGCTTTTTGATCAGTTTTTATTCTATTTTTAGGTGGCGTGGTGACTAATAAACAGCAATTCTACTATTGTTTTTTTATTCTTTTTTTTTACTGCGTGCACCGTGCGCTATAAATGAAATATTCACTTTATTCTGCGGGGCGATACGATTATGTCGATACCAGATGTTTATAGTTTTTTTTTATGTCTTATGGCGTTTGCACAATAAAATACGTTTTGTAAACAATCATTTACTTTTTGTGTTGCCTTATTCTAAGAGCCATAACGTTTTTATTTTTCAATCAATAAAGCCGTGCGAGGACTTATTTTTTGCGTAATGAACTGTAGTTTCGATCAGTACCATTTTTCGGTACATGCGACTTTTTGATCTCTTTTTATTCCATTTTTTGGGAGGTGAACTGAACAAACAATTGTGATTGTGGTTCGGTTTATTATTATTTTCTTTTACGGCGTTCACCGTGCGGGATAAATAACGAAATAATTTTGTAGTTCAGGCCGTTACGGACGCGGCGATACCAATTATGTATAGTTTATTTATTTGTTTATATATTTTTATTAATAATAAATGACTGATAAGGGAAAAAGGGGGATTTTTACTTTTAATACTTTTAAAACTTTTATTTTCTTATTTTTACACAACTTCTTTTAACTTTTTTTTTACTGTATTACTTTGTCCCACTAGGGGACTTGAGGGCAGGAGGCCCTGATCGCAATGCTAATACACTGCACTACATGCGTAGTGCAGTGTATTAGAACTGTCAGCTACTCACTGACAGCTACTCGTTGTCAGGACACACTAGGTTTCCGTCTATGGCATAGCCGGACGCCATTGTTTGGTGTCCGGTTGCCATAGTCACCATCGCCGGCCGCTATCGCGTAGCAGGCCGGCGATGGCAGCTTAACCCCTAAAAAGCCGCGATCTCTATAGAACATGGCTTTTAAGGGGTTAATCAGCGGGGACACAGCGATCGGTCCCGGCTGTAGGAGCTGTGACAGCTGCTGAACAAGACAGCAGCTGTCGCAGCTCCTGTATGTGTCGGGAGGACGGCCGAAACGGCCGTTACTCCCGAGACGTACTATTAGGTCATGGAGCGCGAACGATACAGCTGCCATGACGTAATAGTACGTCCAGGAGCGGGAAGGGGTTAAGGCAAAGTTAGTGTCAAAGTTACGCCAACATGTATGGCTGTAGGAAAACGGATGGGACACGGTGATAACTAACAGAAACCACTGCACTTGTGCATGTTGTATGCTTAATGCATTGTTAAAAAAGGTACAAAAATTAACCATTTTTGGCGGCAGATGCCTGCCAGGGTTCATACATATAAGGTGGTAAAAGAAGAAGCAATGGCTTTTGACAAGCCCTCCAAATATTTACCCTTTATGGTGGCAGATGCCTGCCGGGGTTCATCCATACATGGATGTAAAAGCAACAAGCAATGGCTTTTGACAAGCCCTCCAAAAATGTACCCTTTTTATTGGCAGATGCCTGCCGGGGTTCATCCATACATGGATGTAAAAGCAACAAGCAATGGCTTTTCACAAGCCCTCCAAAAATTTACCCTTTTTATTGGCAGATGCCTGCCGGGGTTCATCCATACATGGATGGAATGTAAAAGCAACAAGCAATGGCTTTTGACAAGCCCTCCAAAAATGTACCCTTTTTATTGGCAGATGCCTGCAGCGGGTTCATCCATACAGATACATGGATGTAAAAGCAACAAGCAATGGCTTTTCACAAGCCCTCCAAAAATGTACCCTTTTTATTGGCAGATGCCTGCCGGGGTTCATCCATACATGGATGTAAAAGCAACAAGCAATGGCTTTTGACAAGCCCTCCAAAAATGTACCCTTTTTATTGTCAGATGCCTGCCGGGGTTCATCCATACATGGATGTAAAAGCAACAAGCAATGGTTTTTCACAAGCCCTCCAAAAATTTACCCTTTTTATTGGCAGATGCCTGCCGGGGTTCATCCATACATGGATGTAATGTAAAAGCAACAAGCAATGGCTTTTGACAAGCCCTCCAAAAATGTACCCTTTTTATTGGCAGATGCCTGCCGGGGTTCATCCATACAGATACATGGATGTAAAAGCAACAAGCAATGGCTTTTCACAAGCCCTCCAAAAATGTACCCATTTTATTGCCAGATGCCTGCCGGGGTTCATCCATACAGATACATGGATGTAAAAGCAACAAGCAATGGCTTTTCACAAGCCCTACAGGCCTGCTTGTAGCAGACGGCAGTGGAGGTGTATTGGTGGTAGTAGAGGTAGCCAACGGACAGCAAGGGTGGTGGTAGTAGTAGTAGCAGCACATTAAAAGAGACTGGACAGTCACAGGACAAAGCCCTGTGGTGGGGCAGGCCTGCTTGTAGCAGATGGCAGTGGAGGTGTATTGGTGCTAGTAAAGGTAGCCAACGGACAGCAAGGGTGGTAGTAGTAGAAGCAGCACATTAAAAACACTGGACAGTCACAGGACAAAGCCCTGTGGTGGGGCAGGCCTGCTTGTAACAGACGGCACTGGGGGTGGATTGGTGGTAGAAGTACTAGCAGCACCCACAGCGGCACATTAAAAAAAGAGTGGACAGGACAGAATCCCGTAGTAGCAGGCGGCAGTAGCAGGCGGCAGCGACAGCAGCAGCAGCAATGTCAGATCTAATCAGTGGCATCAGGCACAGGGGTTTTAAAATCCTCACCGAGCCACGCTTGATTCATTTTTAGAAACGTGAGATTTTCTAAGCTGTTGGCGGACAATCTTGTTCGCTTAGGGGTGACGAAGCCCCCTGCCGCGCTGAATACCATCTCTGACGCTACACTGGAGGGTGGACAAGACAGTACACCCATGGCAAACTGGGCCAGTTTTTGCCAATGATCCAATCTGCTGACCCAGAAGTCCATGGGGTCTGGGATCAGCATTTCTGACAGAGAAAGGGCACAGTCCAGGTACGAGTGAACCTGGTTGTTTAGGTGCTGGTGAACATCCCTTTGGTGACTACGATGTGTGTCAGGTCGGGGTATTGGATGTAAAAATGTTGGCATCATATTTTCAAAACTGAATTGGCTGCTGCTGCCGCTGCTGCCACCTATTGCAGAGGTAGCTCTGCCAGAGGTGGTAGAACGATGACACAGTGGGGAGCGGAGAGTGGCCCCCCGGTCAGACATGCTTGCAGCAGGTGTTTGCCGTTTGAAAGCCGTAACAAGCTGGCTGCATAGCTTCTCTCGATAATAAGCCAATTTTGCCTCCCTCTCGAAAGGCGCAAAAAACTCCCCCATTCTGGCTTTATACCGGCTTTCCGCTGTTCGTACAGACGGTCCAACATGTGCAGGGTGGAATTCCAGCGTGTTGGAACGTTGCAAATCAGGCTGTGTTCTTGGAGATTGTTTTGACGCTGCAAGTCCAGGAGGGCGTGCTTAAATGCATACGAACGTCTACAGCGAACGCAAACCCTCCTGGACATGGCCAGCACACCCTTCAAACCAACATATGACTTTAAGAAGCGTGTTATGACCAGATTGATCACATGTGCCATGCAAGGAGCGTGTGTCAGGTGACCTAGATGCAGTGCAGCCACAACTTTCTTCCCGTTATCAGAGACAACATTGCCCAGTGTGAGTTTCAGAGGAGACAGCCAGCGTGCGATTTCCTCCTTGATGCACAGCAGCAGCTCCTGCCCTGTGTGGCTTTTCTCGCCCAGGCTCAGCAGGTGTAAGACAGCGTTGTGGCGCTTCACCTTGCACCTATGAAAAGAGGAGGGAGGAGGAGTGGAAGATACGCTGTGTCCTGTCGGGGACGGGAAGACCTCCATTGAGGAGGGCAAGGAGGAGGATGGTAGGCGCCTGGTGTCCGGAGTTGAACCAAAAAGATACAAGCGTGGAGGTGGTAATGCCTGGCATTGCTGCGGTGGTGCACCGGACTGCAAAATATTGACCCAGTGGGCCGTGAAAGACACGTACTGTCCCTGCCCATAGTTGCTGCTCCACGTTTCGACGGTGGCATGTACCCTGCTGCACACGGATAATTGCAAGGACTGGCACACCTTTTCCTCCACGTGCTTGTGCAAGGCAGGGATAGATGTCTTGGAGAAGTAATGGCGGCTAGGTATTCGCCACCTAGGCTGAGCACACGCCATCAATTGCTTGAAGCCGGCGGAGTTGACCAGGTGGTACGGCAGCGACTGCACCACCAACAACTTAGCCAGGTGTGAATTAAGCCGCACGACAAGGGGATGACTGGGTATTTATTGTTGCTTATTGGACAACGATTCCGTAATGGATAACTGACGGGACGTAGGAGGAGCACTAGATGACAGTGATGATGATGACAACGAGATGGTGGATTAGGCCTAGCTACTACTTAGATGACAGGGACTCGGAGCAGCAGCGGCGGCAGAGGGGTCTTCATTAGATGTACATGATGGTGGGGCATGTCGATTGTCCCACATGGCCTTGTGATGCCGCTCCATGTGTTTACGTAGAGCGGTAGTTCCTACATTGCTGCCCTGCCCACGCCTTACTTTCTGTTTACAGATACGGCACTGTGCCATGTTTTCGTCCTCCGGGAAGGTACAGAAAAATTGCTACACGGCAGAGTAACGTAAAGAGGTAGTACCACGTCGTCCACCACCACCACCACCACCACCCGAGCTTGCCCCTTGTCTGGTAGGCTTTTTTCGGGAGCCTACACCAGTAGCAGCAGTGTCGCCGTCACCGGCTCCTGAGCTGACCCTACCGCTGCAACGTTTTGCAGATTGACTTCTGCTTCTACCTCGGATTGGCTGTTCATCACTGCCAGTGCCGCCACTACTACCCTCCTCCTCTGACGCCGTCATCACCTCGTCACCTGGTTCCCACGTCCTGTCTAAAACAACATCATCATAGCCCTCCTCATCATCCCCGCCACTTCTGTCACTGTGTTGTGAATGTGATGTGACATCATGGCGGGCTCCATGCCCCCCCTCATTACTGCGTCTGCCACCACGGCTACAACCAACCCCCACTACCACAGTTATGCATCTCGGACACCGCTTCCACCTCCACCACCGCCACAACACACTCCGTTGTCTGACTCGCGGAAAACAAATCATCATCACTATGTTGTTCAGTATCTTCCTTCGCACCCGAGGAGATGTCTCTTAGGACTCTCAGGAAAGATGGCTTCCCGCTAGGAAGGGGGAGTGTAGACATAGATGATGGAATGGAAACCCTAGAAATACCCATATTACTACTGTCACTGTGCCAAGGAACTGTAGAGGATCTGGAATCCAACGAAACCTGGCTTGAAGCCAGATCGTCAGAGTCTTCCTGCTGAGATGACCGCGAGCCAGCCAACCAGTCCACAATGGCCGTATTGTCTAAAGTAACCCGCCCACCGGAGGAGATGGACAAGTCTGGCTTGCTGATACTGCTACTACTACCAGCAGGCACATGGCTGCTGTTACTAGTAGAACTGGGCACATGTCTTGTGCCACAAATGCTGGTACTGGGTCTGGCACCAACAGATCCAACATTTGGACTGGAAGAGGACATGGCATGGGTGTTTTTTCCTCTACCCCGTCCTTTCACAACCTTTTTTTTACCAGACATTTCTCTGCTGGAGTGCAGCAAGTTGAATCAAAACCCCTTCCCCTACTAGAGGAATGAGGCCCTTATAAAATATTATTGGACTGGCTGAAAATGAGTGACTGTGAATAGGTGGCAGTCAGTGTATGCTGTGACTTGTATAATAGCACCAAAGGCACTGGCTGTACTTAATTAGCACGTTGAATTAAACCCTTAGACAGAAATGAGGCCCTTTTAAATTATTATTTGGACTGGCGGAAAATCAGTGACTCATAAGGTGCCAGTCAGTCGGGGAATGCTGGGCATTATAGTACTACAAAAGCTGCCTGTATTGCAAGTTGGATGTTAACCCATGCAACGGGGATGAGCCCCTTCTAAAAGCTTATTCACACATTGGCTTGGCAAATGGCAATGAATGAGAATTTCTATCAGCCACTCTGCACTCAGGGAATGCTGGCAGTTGTAGTACTACAGCTGCCTGCCTGTATTGCAATTTGGATGTTAACCCATGCAACGGGGATGAGCCCCTTATAAAAGCTTATTCACACACTGGCTTGGCAAATGGCAATGAATGAGAATTTCTATCAGCCACTGTGCACTCAGGGAATGCTGGGTGTTATAGTACTACAGCTGCCTGCCTGGATTGCAAGTTGGATGTTAACCCATGCAACGGGGATGAGCCCCTTATAAAAGCTTATTCACACACTGACTTGGCAAATGGAGAATTTGTATTGCAATTTGGATGTTGATTGTTGAGGGTAGAGTAGACTCCCGCTGTAGTGGATGAGCCCCTTCGATTGCTGGATTCCTGGCTTTTAGATTCCTAAAGCTTTCCCTCACTGCACAGAGATGCTATCCCTACAGCTCCTGTCTCTAAAATGGCCGCTGAGCTCCGTGCATAGACTTTTATTGCAGGCTTGAGCCCGCCCCTATGCTGCCTCCCGATTGGCTGGGAGAGCCGTTTGCAAGGCATTATGGGGTAGCCTGATGTCAGGTGATATTTTGAAATCCTCCATTTTAGATCTAACATGTGGCAGGCGCCAAAATGTAGCCGGGTTCGGTCAAAACGGGTACGGCCGAACCCGGTGAAGTTCGGATTCACTGCGAAACGAACTTTTCACGATGTTTGGACCGAAACCGGGTGCGGTTGTCCCGGTTCGCTCATCTCTACTCCTGAGTGAGACATAGTGCTATACAATATGTTCTGCTGTCCCGGCACAGTGCTACTAAGGCTGGCACCATAATGGCTTTTTAAAAGTTGAATCCCCTCCTTCACATGATTGTACATACACATGACGTCAGACGCAGCGCCGTCAGAATCACCGGACGTATGACGCACGCAACGGCAGGCTTCACAAATGCGGGAGGCACAACAATTACATACACCTCCAATGACATAGGAGCGCGCATATGAAGGGACCAATGTCGGGCAAACATGCAGCACGCGCCAAACTTAAACCGACAAGTAAAGGCATCACATAGATATATAAATGGTATACATACCTGGCGTCTTGATAAGCCCATACTATTTCCTCCAGACTCTATTATGAACACGAGGGAAAGTATGTATACCACAAAGCAGTGACACACAGTGTTTGCTTAGAGCCAGCTGGAAAATCTTCAATGGCGTTCCATATAGCAGGATCCCTCGAGACCAGGGAGTGAAATAATCCTATTTTCTTCTGTATCTTCTACTCTTCTATCCAACAGAAGAAAAAAACACGTCTGATTTGTGTGCTGTGGGGTGCTTTATAGGGATTCAGACTGTCAACTTAAGATGCTAATTAACTCTCAATCTTCTGTCCAATGGGATTAATGGTAACGTAACCCTCTCTGTGCTGCCTGAAGGACGACCAAGAAATATATATATATATATATATACATACATACATGTCCGGCCTTAGCTATGTGCGACACGTGCGGTCGCACAGGGCGCCGGCCGCCATGCTGTAAGGGGGGCGCCAGTGGGTACGAGCAGAAGAGAGGAGAAATGTTCCTCCCTCTGCACTGCTGCGTGAAGTGAGCGCTGATTGGAGGAGCAGCAGGTGCTTCTGTCTGCTCCACCAATCGGCACAGCCTGTACTGCAGTGTCACACACACTCAGCACCTCACGCAGCTCCTTCCTGCTGTGCTGCTGCCCCAGTGAAGACTCCTCCACGGAGCTCCAGAGTCAGGTAAGAAGAGCAGCAGCTTTAGCTTAATCTATGTCTATTTATGTGCTGTGTTAGGGAGGGGGAGAGAGGGGGCTTTTAGTGATGTGTAACAGGATGTTTTTTGTTTTTTTAAAGATCGATTTTGTGGGGGAGGGGAGACTAGGTTAGAGGTACTTTGAGTGTGTATTTTTTACAGATCGATTTTGAAGGTGAGGGAACATTGCCCTAAATGCTATAGGAGTGTGGGGGATTCTTTATAAATGTATTTTGTGAGGAGGGGACTTCTGTATAGTTTATTTAGTGGTGTAGGAGCAGGGGCGTAACTAGGAAAGACTGGGCCCCATAGCAAACTTTTGACTGGGGCCCCACCTCCCCTGGGTGTCACACAACCCCCCCCCTTGTAGATAGTGCCTTTTTTACAGCCCCCCCTGTAGATAACGCCATACAGCCCCCCCTCTGTAGATAGCGCCACACATCCCCCTGTAGAGTAAGCCATACAGCCCCCCTGTAGATAACGCCATACAGCCCCCCCTGTAGGGAACGCCATACAGCCCCCCTGTAGAGAACGCCATACAGCTCCCCCTCTGTAGGGAACGCCATACAGCCACCCCCCTCCCAACAAAAATGTGACCTACAGTGTGTCCTACAAAAGACATGTATCCCCTCTCCACAGGATCTCCACAGGATAGGGGATACATGTGTGATCGCTGGCAGCGATAGGGAGAACGGGGGACTGAAAGTCCCCTGAAGTTCTCCATGACTAACCTGTGACTTCCGGCGTCTGCGCAGCTCAATAAAAATGAAAGGAGCGCTGATCACGCATGTGCACAAGCACGACCGGCACTCCATTCATTTCTACGGAGCTGCCGACACAGACCCCGGAAGTCCGAGGTTTGTGATGGAGAACTTCAGGGGACTTTCAGTCCCCCGTTCTCCCTATCAATGCCAGCGATCACACATGTATCCCCTATCCTGTGGAGATCCTGTGGAGAGGGGATACATGTCTTTTGCTCTATTTTGCGCCTTCAGGACCAGACACCGTTTAGCCATTTTTAGCACGTGTTAGTTAAATGACTATAACTTTTTTATTTGTTGGGCTAACGACGTGATTTTTGCCACGTTTTTTCCGTAGACAATGCAGGTTTCATTTTTTATCGTTTTTATACACACCTTTTTTGCTATTTTAGAATTTTTATTCATAAAGTTTGAAAATAATAGTAAAAAAATAAGCTTTTTTACGTTTGAGCTATTTGTTTTTGGTAATAACATAGTTTTACCCTAAAATAGACCTTTTATTTGTGATCGTCATTGTCTACCGTAAATTTTAATATATTACATGTCTATATTAGGGTAATTGGGTCAGCGCTAGCGTTACAACAATGTTTGGCGGGGGGGAACGTTTTTTTTTTGGGGTGGGTATTTTATGTGTATTTATTATTTACATTTTTTTTGCACTTTACTTTATTATTTTTTTATTACTATGGTCTGTCCCCCAAAGGTCAAAGAAGACCTTTGGGGAACTTTATATATTTTTTTTCTTTCTTTTACACCATGTTTTTCCACTGTAACTGGTGCTGCACAGCAGGGAAATCAGCCCTCTCATAGTGACGATTGTCACTAATAGGGCTGTGCTGGGTCTTGTTAGACCCAGCAACAGTCTGCCACTAACGGCACCCGGCGATCATGTGACCAGCCACATGATCACCGGGAGGAATAGAGACAGCGCCGCTGCTGCTGTCTCTATTCCTGTACACAGCGCGCATTGAGCGCTGTGTACAAGTGATCAGAGAAGACAGAAGCAGCTAAAGCTGCTTCTATCTTCTCCTCAGGGTCCCCGGCAGTCACTGACAGCCGGAGACCCGACATTCAGCTGCCCGATCGCGCGGGCAGCAAGTTAAAACCCGAGCCGTAGAAAGTCTATGGCTCGGGTTTTAAGGACCCTGACCGCTGGCCGTAAAAATACAGCCAGTGGTCGGGAACCAGTTAATGGCAGAGCGGGGAGATACCCCCCTGCTCTGCCGTAGTGTTCAGTGGCGTCCCGCTGTAGCAGCCATAGCGGCTGCTAGCGGAGCCTCCGGCCATGGTGGGGGCCGCTACTGCTGCTACGGCGGTAGTTACGCCACTGTGTAGGAGCTTATTATGAATCATGGGGGAGGGGAACTTAGCGTTATGTATGGGGAGAAAGGATTCTTTAGGGTACGACCCCACGGAGCGGCCCTCACACTGTCGCAACGCGGCCAACAACCGCGCTGGCACTATGTAGGAGTGGCTGTCCAATACCTCGTTAAGGGGTATTCCGGTTACATTCGCATGCGCACTGCCGCTCCATTCATTCTCTATGGGAGTGCCGGAGATAGCCGAGTGCAGTGTTCTGCTTTTTCCGGCGCTCCCATAGAGAATGAATAGGAGGTAAGTTGTTGTAATTTGCAAAATCGTGCGGCCATAAAGGGTGTATTAATTCATTGTGCGGCCATGAATTAATATACCCTTTATGGCCGCACGATTTTGCAAATTACAACAGCTTACCCCCTATCCATTCTCTATGGGAGCGCCGGATAAAGCAGAACACTGCACTCGGCTATCTCCGGCGCTCCCATAGAGAATGAATGGAGCGGCAGTGCGCATGAGCGTGTAACCGGAATACGTGCGGCCATTAACAGGCTGTTTGACAGCCGCACTGAACATGGTGCCGGCGTGGTTGTTAGCTGCGTTGCGACCATGTCAGGGCCGCTCTGTGTGGCCTTACCCTTAGGCTGGATTCACACGAGCGTGTGCCTTTTGCACACGCAAAAAACGCGGCGTTTTGCCTGCGCAAAATGCATTTGACAGCTGCGTGTGTCAGACCCGTATGATGCGCGGCTGTGTGCTTTTCGCGCAGCCGCCATCATTATGACACTCCATTTGGATGTTTGTAAACAGAAAAGCACGTGGTGCTTTTCTGTTTTCATTCATCCTTTTCACAGCTGTTGCGCGAATCAAGCTGTTCGCACGGAAGTGCTTCCGTGTGACATGCGTGGTTTTCACGCACCCATTGACTTCAATGGGTGCGTGATGCGCAAAAAACGCTCAAAGAACGGACATGTCGTGACTTTTACGCAGCGGACTCACGCAGCATAAAAATCACACACATGTCTGCATGGCCCCATAGGCTAATATAGGTCCGTGCAACGCGCATGAAAATCATGCGCGTTGCACGGACGTAATTCCCGTTCGTCTGAATAAGCCCTTAGAGATAATATTTGTGGGGAGAGCAACTTGATTATAAGGGTAGGAACACACAGGGTGGATACGTAAAACCACACAGTGTATACGTCCTGAGAACCGCAGGGAATTTCACCTGAAAAACGGCACCAAATTTTGGTGCAGTTTTTTGGGCGGAAAGACTGCAGAAATAAATTTTAAAAAAAGCTAATACTCCCAGCCGTGGTCCCTCTCTCTCTCTGAGCGTAGCCCGGCCTCCTGCGATGCTACGCTCAGAACAGAATACGCATCGCTATGACTACGGCCGGGTGTACTACCCTTTTTTTTTCTCATTAGAGATTAACGATAAGCAAAGTTTTTATCATTGATGTTCCCCTTTGTTAACACTGACCAAATATCATTATAATTGGTCAGAAACTGGCGAATCATGATGATAATTGGCTAAACTTAATAGGCCTTTAATGGGGGTATATTCAGGCTTAGTGCCTAGGGCAGCGTGAGTTGTAAATACGGACCTGCTAAAGACGCAGATACTATTCAACACTATAGCAGAGCAGGGAGGTATCTCCCTGACTGCGATCTACTAGGCTGGTGGTTCCCAGCATGAGGTTCCCATGAGAACCCTCCAGGGGTGCCGCGACACTCCTCTGGACAACTGCCACGGACGTGCTTTCTCTCCTCCTCCTCATAGCGCAAAGTGGATGTGAGGAGGAGGAGGAGATTTTTTTGCAGAACCCCTGTAGATGGCACAGGGGGGACTAAATGGACAGAGACGTCAGGGGCTTCTCCTGGAGTGGAATCCCCGGTCACAGCGTCGGCAACGCTGAGGACAGGAATTCTGCTTCAGGAGTTAGTTGCCCCTGATGTCACTGTTCATATATGGACAGAGACATCAAGCACTCCGTCAAGGAGCGGAATCCCCAGCCACAGGGAGCTACAGTGGCGCTATCTACAGGAAGGGAGTGCTACCTACATGGGGGCTGTGTGGCACTACCTACAAGGGTGTGTGTGGCACTACAAGGGATCTGTGTGGCACTACCTACAAGGGGGCTGTGCGGCAAGGGGGGGATTTGTGACACTACTTACTAGGGATGCACAATGCATCGAAACTTCGATACTGTGCATCCCCAAATGGTTCGAGCCACACAGCTAAGTATAGTAATACATGATGAATGAGAGCGGGGCTGCGGCTGTGTAATACAGCCATTGCCCCGCTCCTGAGTCCTGACAAGAGCGTGCCGCGAGGATGATGCGATTCGGCCAGCGCTGCACTAATGAGCGGCGGCACTGAAAACAGAACATGGCGGCCACACTGCAAAACACCCCCATGTTCTGTCTTCGGTGTCTGCGCCGCCACTCATTAGTGCAGCGCCGGCCGCATTACCTCATGCCGACTGCGCACGCACTTCTGTCAGGAGCGGGGCAATGACTGTATTACACAGCCGCAGCCCCGCTCTATAACGGCTGAGAACAGGGGCGTAACTAGGAAAGACTGGGCCCCATAGCAAACTTTTGACTGGGGCCCCCCTCCCCTGGGTGTCACACAACCCCCCCCCTTGTAGATAGTGCCTTTTTTACAGCCCCCCCTGTAGATAACGCCATACAGCCCCCCCCTCTGTAGATAGCGCCATACATCCTCCTGTAGAGAACGCCATACAGCCCCCTGTAGATAACGCCATACAGCCCCCCTGTAGATAACGCCATACAGCCCCCCTGCAGAGAACGCCATACAGCCCCCCTGTAGAGAACACCATACAGCCCCCCCTATAGGGAACGCCATACAGCCCCCCCTGTAGAGAACGCCATAGAGCCCCCCTGTAGGGAACGCCATACAGCCCCCCCTATAGAGAATGCCATACAGCCCCCCCCCTGTAGGGAATGCCATACAGCTCCCCCCCTGTAGGGAACGCCATACAGCCACCCCCTGTAGGGAACGCCATACAGCGTTCCCCCCCCCCCCCCGTGGGGAACGCCATACAGCGTCCCCCCTCCCAAAAAAATTCGACCTACAGTGTGTCCTACAGAATACATGTATCCCCTATCCACAGGATCTCCACAGGATAGGGGATACATGAGTGATCGCTGGCATTGATAGGGAGAACCGGGGACTGAAAGTCCCCTGAAGTTCTCCATGACTAACCTCTGACTTCCGGCGTCTGCGCAGCTCAATAAAAATGAAAGGCGCGCTGGTCACGTATGCGCACAAGCTTGACCGGCGCTCCATTAATTTCTACGGAGCTGCCGACACAGACCCCGGAAGTCTGAGGTTTGTGATGGAGAACTTCAGAGGACTTTCAGTCCCCCGTTCTCCCTATCAATGCCAGCGATCACACATGTATCCCCTGTCCTGTGGAGATCCTGTGGAGAGGGGATACGTGTCCTGTGGAGAGGGAGGGGATACATGTCCTGTGGAGAGGGAGGGGATACACGTCCTGTGGAGATCCTGTGGAGAGGGGATACATGTCTTTTGCGCCTTCAGGACCAGACACCGTTTAGCCATTTTTAGCACGTGTTAGTTAAATGGCTATAACTTTTTTATTTGTTGGGCTAACTACGTGATTTTTTGCAACGTTTTTTTCCGTAGACAATGCAGGTTTCATTTTTTATCGTTTTTATACACACCTTTTTTGTTATTTTAGAATTTTTATTCATAAAGTTTGAAAATAATATTAAAAAAATAAGCTTTTTTACATTTCAGCTATTTTTTTTTGGGTAATAACATAGTTTTACCCTAAAATAGACCTTTTACTTGTGATCGTCATTGTCTACCGTAAATTTTTATATATTACATGTCTATATTAGGGTAATTGGGTCAGCGCTAGCGTTACAACAATGATTGGCGGGGGGAACGTTTTTTTTTGGGGGTGGATATTTTATGTGTATTTATTATTTTAATTTTTTTTGCACTTTACTTTATTATTTTTTTATTACTATGGTCTGTCCCTCAAAGGTCAAAAAAGACCTTTGGGGAACTTTATATATTTTTTTCTTTCTTTTACACCATGCTTTTCCACAGTAACTGGAGCTGCACAGCAGCCCCAGTTACAGGGGAAATCAGCCCTCTCATAGTGACGATTGTCACTAATAGGGCTGTGCTGGGTCTAGTAAGACCCAGCAGAAGCCTGCCACTAATGGCACCCGGCGATCATGTGACCAGTCACATGATCACCGGGAGGAATAGAGACAGCGCCGCTGCTGCTGTCTCTATTCCTGTACACAGCGCGCATTCAGCGCTGTGTACAAGTGATCAGAGAAGACAGAAGCAGCGAAAGCTGCTTCTATCTTCTCCTCAGGGTCCCCGGCAGTCACTGACAGCCGGAGACCTGACATTCAGCTGCCCGATCGCGCGGGCAGCAAGTTAAAACCCGAGCCGTAGAAAGTCTATGGCTCGGGTTTTAAGGACCATGACCGCTGGCCGTAAAAATACAGCCAGCGGTCGGGAACCATTTAATGGCAGAGCGGGGAGATACCTCCCTGCTCTGCCGTAGTGTTCAGTGGCGTCCCGCTGTAGCAGCCATAGCGGCTGCTAGCAGAGCCTCCGGCCATGGTGGGGGCCCGTGCCGGCGGGCGACACGGGCCCCCTCATGCCGCGGGCCCCGTGGCAGCCGCAACTGCTGCTACGGCGGTAGTTGCGCCACTGGCTGAGATCAGAGAAACCGCTCATCTCTGCCGCTATTCTCCTGAATGCTGCGATCAAAGCTAACTGCAGCATTCAGGGGAAAGTGAGGAGGGGGGATTACCCTTGGATCGCGTCACAGGGAATTCCTGTGACACGATTGAGGGCCATACCATATATGGGCAGACAGCCCAGGGTCCATTGAAGGACCCCAGGGCCGTCTTACCATATTTCCTGTTGTTAGTGCATACTTAGGTATGTCCTAACAACTGCCTGTGTACTATACATACACAGGCTAATGTACTGGCATATATCTGATATATACCAGTATATTAAAGTTTAAAAATAAAGTAAAAACATAAAGTAATGTTACATTTAAAAAAATACACATACGCCTTTTTTACAATAAGCATTAAAATAAGTCTCAATACATAAAATATACACATTCGGTATTGGCGCGGCCGTAATAACCTGCACAAGAATTTTTGGGCGTCATTTATGATGTGTACGCTGTAAAAATAAAATTAAAAAAAACTTCTTTCACTTATTAATGTGAGGCCCGAGGTGTGATGAATTTAACCTCCATGTGCCTCAAATTAATAGTAATTAACCCCTATTAATGTGAGGCAAATGGAGGTTAAATTAATGTGAGGCAAATGGAGGTTAAATTCAGCATCACACCACGCGCCTCACATCAGAAAATGGAAGAACTTTTTTTTATTACTGTTGGCAAAGTATCGTTTTGGTATCGAAATTGCAATACTACACAAAGTATCGGTATCTAAGTCCAAATTCAGGTATCGTGACATCCCTACTACCTACAAAGGGGCTGTGTGGCATAACCTACAGGGGGCTGTGTGGCATGACCTACAGGGGGCTGTGTGGCACGAACTACAAAAGGGCTGTGTGGCACGACCTACAAGGGGGCTGTGCAGCAAGGGGGCTGTGTGGCACGACCTACAATGGGCTGTGTGGTACTATCTACAGGGGGCATCTGTGAGTGGAGGGCTGATGGTCATTTTACTGTGAGTGGCGGGCTGATGGTCATTTTACTGTGAGTGGGGGGCTGATGGTAGTTTTACTGTGAGTGGGGGGCTGATGGTAGTTTTACTGTGAGTGGGGGGCTAATGGTAGTTTTACTGTGAGTGGGGGCTGATGGTCATTTTACTGTGAGTGGGGGCTGATGGTAGTTTTACTGTGAGTGGGGGGCTGATGGTCATTTTACTGTGAGTGGGGGGCTGATGGTAGTTTTACTGTGAGTGGGGGGCTGATGGTAGTTTTACTGTGAGTGGGGGGCTAATGGTCGTTTTACTGTGAGTGGACGGGCTGATGGTCATTTTAGGGTATGTTCACACGGCAGCGTCCATTACGGCTGAAATTACGGAGCTGTTTTCAGGAGAAAATGGCTCCGGAATTTCAGACGTAATGGCAAGTGCAGGCGCTTTTCGCTGCGTCCATTACGGACGTAATTGGAGCTGTTTTTCCATGGAGTCAAGGGAAAACGGCTCCAATTACGTCTCAAGAAGTGACAGGCTTTTCTTTGACGCGGGCGTCTCTTTTACAGCGACGCTTTTGAGCCGCATTTTCGGACGTAATTCGGGGCTAAAACGCCCGAATTACGTCCGTAAATAGTGTGTGTGAACTCAGCCTTAGGGGGGATTCACACGAGCGTGATTTGCGTGCGTGCAGGGCGCGTTTTTTTCACGCGCCACGCACAGCCCAATAGAAGTCAATGGGGCAGTTCAAACAGTGCGTGATTTTTGCGCAACGTTTGTTCGCTGCGTACAAAACGCGACAAGTTCAATATCTCTGCGTATTTCGAGCATCACGCACCCATTGAAGTCAATGGGTGCGTGAAAATCACGCATGTCATACGGTGGCACCTGCGCCGAACGCGCATTTTTCACGCAGGACACGTTGTCTCTATGCTAAGGAGATTGAACTAACTAGTTGAAACCAGCAGAAAAGCAGGAAGTAGCTTAGAGAGCAGGTTTTCAAAAAGAGGCCAAACCGTTTACTACAGCACCACAAGCAGCTTGCAGCCATGCCTCGCCAGATGGATGTTGCTAAGCTCATCGCTTTAGTTCAGGAGCATCCGGAGGTATGGAACACCCATGCGGAGTCATACCTTGACCGCACAGTCAAGGAGGCAGCATGGGAGCATATTGCCGAGGCGCTGTTCGAGCAGGAGTGGGCCGACAGCCGCAACCGTGACCGCCAACGCATTGGTGAGTTTATATATGTGTGTCGACATATATGTGTATAATGACATCCATATTGCCTATTGCGTCCCTGTTGAATCAATGCCTGTCATTGGCAACGTTTCCGTTCAGTGGCATTTTTATAGTATCAGAAAGTAAGGTGTGTTCTTGTGTGGACGTGTGGTACAGTAGTTTATATGCACTGTCTGTGTGCGCAGTAACATCTGGTGTGTTTCTTGAATGATGTGTTCTTTATTATTTATACAGTGGAAGATGTAAAGAGACGGTGGCGAAGTTCAAGGGACCAGTTCCGGAGAGAATATGGTTCCGGCGGCCGCAGCGGAGAGGGTGGCACCAGGAAGCGCCGCTATATTTATTATGAGCAGCTGTTGTTCCTGCGGGAAATAATGGACATGCGACCGTAAGTACTCGTTGTTGTCCCTTTTTGCAAACGTGACCTCCCAAAAATGTCAGATACGCCAAAGCTGCTTTGTGTTTGCACAGTAAATAGTGTTCCTCAACTGACGTCTCCCCTATATTCTAGAACTAGCGACACTCTTGACGCGTCGGAAGAGGAGGCACGGGCCGAGTCTAGCCAGCTCCCCTGGTCACCCTAACCCCGGACCCCACCAGAGAGGATCCTGTCCCAGTCGCCTCAGCACCTGAAGCTGGGCCACCGTACCAAGTGGCACCTAGCCATGCAGCACCCCGCCGCAGACGCCATGTCAACCCACCCGCAGGTGCACAGTTGGACGCGCGTGTTCTGGAGTACCTGCGGCGTGCAGCTGATGAGGACAACTACGACTTTTTTTGTCGCAGCATGGCACCTATAATGCGCCGGGTACCAGTGCATAGGCTGGCGCGGCTGCAATCTAACATGCTGTCGCTACTCGACAGTGCTACACCCCCACTTAGTCCAGGGTGGTGCTTCACAGCTATCGAGCAGTGGCGTAGTGTCTTTATGCCCTCAACGGGGGTCCATTTGCCAGGGCCCTCACAACCTGCCCCTGGCATATCGTAGATGCCGCAATGTCCTCCAGGGCCAAGATACCACTCCCCTGGCCCAATGGCTGGCCCTGTCCGTCACTTCCCTCCATACTCCCTACCTACCCCAAGTTTACAGGCTCCCATGCAGCCTCACGGCTACCATACCCAGTATCATCCCCACTATGCTGTGCAGGAACATCCTCATCAGGCCCGGGGACAGCATAGTGGTGCTGATATGTCTGCTTACACCTCGCCGCCCCATGCCTATCACAATATGTAGGGGCGCGTGTGTTCTAAGGCCAAAAGTAAAAAAGCCATGACAGCCTAGGAATCCTTCCAGGTTACTTTATGCAATGCATCATGTTAGTGCCAATTTTTGTTGGGGTATGTTCTCCCGCGTCTGTTTTTTTGTGTTATGGAGTGTATGTGCAAATAACATAAACGCCAAAGTTTTATATATTTCACTCCCGTGTGGACAATCCTTCTGTTACATAGCTCACCGATTTCTACAGCCTCTACCGCTATGAGGTGCCATGGCGTAAGAGGTTTGGACGGTATGACATTTCTCCACCACATCTTTGAGGTCTTCGTTGATCGGAAGGGGTTTGGAATACCAGGAACTGAGGTGTTATTAGTATAGTTATTGTTTGCCCATACCTACCTTTACTCACGCAGAAAGGGGTGCTGACATATAGGGCAGGAAATCCTTTGTCTATACAAGAGGATGTTAGGTCCGGGAATTGTTGGCTTAAAAAAAGGGTATTCCAAACCCCTCCCGACCATTAAGCTCGCAACCCACGTCAAGGGGCCTCAAGTTTTGCGAGTCCCTAACCCTCCCCCCCCCAAACCAAAAAAGGACTAGAGGGATAAACAGACGTTCGACAAAAGAATACTAACTTCACCACACCTCAAATGGCTACGTTCTGCCAGGGTACATCTCTAGCCTGGCTGTCAAAATACTCAGCAAATTGATGGCGCACTCGCAGGCCAGATGTCGGTGGCCGCCCTGGCCGAGCAGCCTGGGCTCATATATTCCCCATCATGAGCGGCATCATGGATGCGGGTAAAGTTGTGCAGCACAACACAGGCTTTGATCACACATGTCACATTTGACGGCGACATTTGCATTGCTGTCATCAGGACCCTCCACTTGCTGGTCATGATGCCAAAGGCGCATTCCACCACTTTCCGTGCTCTGCCTAGCCGGTTATTGAAAATGCGCCTACGGTTATCCATGCCCCTCCGCGCATATGGACGCATGACTTGTCTGCTGAGGGCAAAACCCTCATCTGCAACCATAACATAAGGAACTGGTGGACCGCTGGTGCCAGGGAGGATGCTAGGCTCGGGAACATCAAGTTGGTTAGACATTAGACGCTGGCCCATTCTGGACGAGCGAAATATGCGGGCATCCGCAGAGCCTCCATAGGACCCGATGTCCACGATGGTAAAGCACAAATTACAGTCCGACAAGGCCAGCAAGACTATGGAAAAAAACTGCTTGTAGTTGAAGTATTGAGACCCAGAGTGGGGGGGTTTTTGGACACGGATGTGCTTCCCATCCAGTGCACCAATACAGTGGGGAAATTGAGTGTTGGTTTCAAACTGCTGGGCTATTCTAAGCCACTCTTGGGCCGTAGGCTGAGGGATCACGCTGCTCTTCAATCTCAGCCACAGGACCACACAGGTTGCTGGGACAATGCCGGAAATAGTGGACACTCCAAGAAGGAATTCGAAATGAAGGGAATGGCAGCTATTGCCGGTCGCCAAAAATCTACAGGAAATCAGGAACACAAACCACAAAGCCAACATGTTAGGTAGGACATGAAGCACCTAAAACAATGTGTAACCTGGATTAAGAAACAGCACATACCGTAAGGTGACAAGGAGATGCTCCTCTGGGGAAATACAGCGCCGCATGTTGGTGTCCTGATAAGCTATTCCAGGCCGAACCAGCTCCAGCAGCATATCAAAGGCAGGCACAGAGAGGCGGCAAAAGGAGCGAAATTTATCTGGGTGACGACGGAGGTCAGCATAGAGGGTATCAAAATGCCCTTTAGAGGTGTGTTGGGCCACTATTGGGTGAACCCACATCCTACCTGATCTCCGCCGGTGTGGCAGTAGCATGCTACGGCGTTGGCCAAACCTCCGGGATACCATCCATGCTAATAGGACACGGGCCAGAGAGCTAGGTGGCATCAATGCAGTGTGGTATACAAAGTAACCGCAAATACTCGTTTGAACACTGTGTTGCACCAAAAGCACACAAATTCAGAAACACAGGTGCACACATCAAGCAGGGGTGTTGCATTCTTGGCCTTTTTGTAGGCTGGCGTAAACAGAACACCTGCGTGCGTTTTTTACACGCGCAGGAAAAACGCATGTCTTACGCGCGTAATACACGCACACATGGTCCAAATACGCATGCCACACGCTGCTGACACGCGCGCAAAAACGCAACGCTCGTCTGAATCAGCCCTTACTGTGAGTGGAGGGGCTGATGGTCATTTTACTGTGAGTGGGGGGGCTGATGGTCATTTTACTGTGAGTCCCCGACAAGTGGTTTCCACCTCTGACCTCCAATTGAAATTAATAGTAGGAAGAAAATAGATGTGGCGCTCGTTTGGAGCTTTTTTTGCTGCGTCTTTTGCATTTGCTTCAACGGCTTAAAAAAAAACGCTAAAAAAACCCCATCAAATAATGCTGTCAATTCAAAAGCAGATTTTTGCTGCCTTACAAAAAACGCTGTGTGAACATACCCTAAGAATGTAGTGCTTATTTTTAGCTATTTTCTGTCTTTCTCTAAACAATTTTTGGTAGGGGGGCCCTGAGGATTTTTTTTTTTCCAGGGGTGGTTCAAGTCCAAAAAGGTTGGGAAACTCTGTAGCAGGCTACAGCGGCGCCTGCAGCCTATGAGGCGCAGGGACAGGATCCCTGCGCAGTAGGCGTGATGACATCTCTGGATCAAGCCGGCCTACGCAAGGATCCTGTCAGGTGGAGGTGGGGGGCAGTATGGCACTGTCTACAAGGGGGAGGTGGGGGCTGTATGTCACTTTCTACAATGGGGAGGTGGGTGCTGTATGACACTGTCTACAAGGGGGCGGTGGGGGGGCACTGTGTACAAGAGGGAGGTGGGGCTGTATGACACTACAAAGGGCAGATGGGGGCTGTATGGCACTGTCTACAAGGAGGAGGTGGGGGATTATGGCACTGTCTACAGGGAGGCTGTACGGCACAATCTACAGGGGGCACTTTCTACTAGGGGGGCTGTGGGGGCATTATACTCTGTGGAGGACATCATACTGTGTAGGGGCACTACAGGGGGCAATATAATGTGTGTGGCACTTAGGGGGCATAACACTGTGTGGGCACAATTAGAGGACAAAATACTGTGTCCTTGAAGGCGTTATAATATATTACATTATTAAATATTATTATTATACTGTGTGTGGGGCACTAAAGGGGCATTACACTGTGTGGGGCACTAAAGGGGCATTACACTGTGTGGGGGCACTATATAGGGCATTATACTGTGGGGAGGAATTATGCTTTTTTATGGGGCATTTTTTATAATGGCGTGGGGCGCCTAAAGATAATTTCGCACGGGGCGCCATCTACCCTAAGGCCGGCCCTGCATACATATATATGTATATATACACATACTGTACAGATTTAAATTAATACATCTGTAGAATATGTATGTATCTCATATATATGTACACTCATATATATATATATATATATATACACATTCATGAGATATATACTTACTGTATATTTTTTTTACTTGACACTTAAATTTAAAGACCCTTTATGGGCAATCTTTATTAAAAATGGATTATTTTATTTTGGGCTTAGACTCTAGTGCAGCACAATCGTCGGTTACGCATGCCATCATCCTGAGCTGACAGGAAGATCGCACACGCGCATAAAGAACTAAAATGAGGACATGCGCAGATGCCGCCTGAGAAGTGTCCAGTGGGCTTGCGCGGTTCCTGGACAAGTCGGAAACCAGTGCAAGCGCAGAAGAATGGCCGGAAGTTCCGGCATGGATGAGCTCAGTTTTCTAGCTCTCCATGTTGTGCGATACCATGGACGAGAGCGGCATGAACGCGGGGAATAGCAGTTTTTTTACCAGGGGGCGTGGCTTGACGGAATTGACGAAGAAGGCCGAGGAGCTGAAGACATTATATTAGTAAGTATGTTATTTTTCTTCAATAGACAATTTAAAAGCATTTTATAGTAAACTGACCAATCCCTTTAATGACCAAGAATTATATTTAGCTTTTTTTCTCCCCGCATTCCAAGTGTAGCGCCCATGGCCGCGGGCCGTCGGGTTTACTCACCTCCCGACGCCCGCAGCCATGGATCTGTGAGCGCTGGCATCCGTCTCCCTCCTAGGAAATGCCAGCGCTCACTTCCGCTCCGTTCGGCTGGGTCCCGTAGGGTGCGCGCGCAATTAGGAAATCGTCATCACCATCAACTGCCACGATTTCCTGGTCTATGAGAAGGCCCCTGGCCTTCTAATCCTTGCCTGAGCGTTGTTAGTCTTTCCCAGTCTGTCTCGCAAATGGTCCCTTAGTGTCTCCCGTTCCAGCTGTTACCCGTGCCCTGTTACCGTTCCTGTATTCCGTATTGTTCCTGTGCCTACCCGCGTTCAAGTGCCATCTGCCACGTCAAGTGTCATCTGCCACGTCAAGTGTCTTCTGCCACGTCAAGTGCCATCTGCCACATCAAGTGTCTACCGCTTCATTGGATACTGCCCGCCACGTCTGGCGCCACTTGCCGCACCTGCCTCCATCCGTGCTGAAGCCACAGCCACCGCCCGGACTATTTCAGGTACCCAAGCATTACTGTCTACCATTTACTTCTGCTTAGACTGTGACCTGGTCAGCTGCCTCCCCGCTACGGCGGAGCGGCCTAGTGGGTCCACAAACCCTTGTCCGTGACACCAAGAGTCATAACTTTTTTATTTTTTGTCCTCATAGCCATATGAGGACTTGTTTTTTGCAGGACGAGTTGTGTTTTTCCATTGCACAATTTTTGGGTGTATATATTATATTGATTTCTAAAAAAAAAAACATTTGCAAAGGAATTTTAAAAAACCCTGCTATTCCAGCATTGTTTTTTGTGTTTCAAATTGACGCAATTGACTATGCTGTGTAAATATCATTTTAACTATATTTTGTGGGTCAGTATAATTATTGCGATACCAAATATGTATAGGTTTTTTTATGTTTTACTACTTTTGCACAATTAAAACGCTTTTAAACAAAAATTATTTGTTTTTGCATCGCCGCTTTCCAAAAGTCGTAACTTTTTTATTTTTTCATCGATGTAGCCATATGTGGGCTTGTTTTTTGTGGAACAAGATGTAGTTTTCATTAATATTTTAAAGTACATGGGATTCATTGATTAAGTTTTATTTTATTTTTTTGGTGGGGGTCATTATATTCGTGGCAATACCAGAAATGTGTATTTTTTTTTTACACTTCTAGTAAATAAAACCACAGGTTCTCAATAAGATTAAGTTCTGGGGACCCAAAATTTCAATGGTTTGTTCACCAAGTCACTTAGTTATCACTTTTGCCTTATGACTTGGTGCTCCATCATGCTGGAAAATGGATTGTTAATCACCAAATTGCTCCTGGATCGTTTGGAGAAGTTGCTCTTGGAAGATGTTTACATTCTTTATTCATAGAAGTGTTCTTAGGCAAAATTGTGAGTGAGCCCACTCCCTTGGATGAAAAGCAACCCCACTCATGAATGATCTCAGGATGCTTTACTGTTGGCATAACACAGGACTCAAGTTAGCGCTTACCTGTTCTTCTCCAGACAATCATACTTCCAGATGTTTCTAACAGTCTGAAAGGCGCTTAATCAGAGAAAACAACTTTGCAGTCCAATCCCTGTACTTCCTGCAGAATGTCAGCCTGTCAATGTTTTCCTTGAAGAGAAGTGGCTTCTTTGCTGCCATTCTTGACACCAGGCCAGCCTCCAAAAGCCTTTGCCTCACTGTACATGCAGATGCACTGACACCTGCCTGCTGCCATTCCTCAGCAAGCTCTGCACTGGTGTTGAACTGTTCCCGTAGATAAATCCTCTTTAAGGGATGGCCCTGTTGGTATAAGCTGCTTTGTCCTCATTAATACTTTCTCCTGAGCTAACGAGAAGATCACTGAAATGATGTTAGCAGGTAATTTTGTTGCAGAGCTGAAATGCAGTGGAAATGGGGATTTTGTGATTAAGTTAATTCTAATGGCAATGAATGACTTTGCAATTGATTGCAATTCATCTGTTTCATCCCTTCCCTTTTTCCCATCCCTTGATTGAACTTTATGAACATATTTATTTTTTCAATCATACTATGTAACTCTTCATAACAATCTATAGTTAATGCAAATTGCCAATATAAAAACTGAAGAAGCAAACTTTGTGAAAATTTTGGTCAGTCTCAAAACTTTTGGCCAGAACTGGATGTACTCAGACTTTGCCCTAGGAACAGTCAAGGCTTCAATCTGGACCAGAGAATATGATTTATCTCCTTTAAAAAGTCCAAAGCTGATTTATAAACTTAGAGGCTAAGTTCCTAGTGGAGTCCACATTAAAACACCAATTAAGAAGTCATCATCAGCAGTAGGACAGGCTCTAGGTCTATGTGGGCCCTTGGGTGACACAGAGTTAGTGGGCCCCTTTACGGGGGAACTCACTGCGGCAGTAAAACAGCAGAAAACGGCAGTTTGTGCCCCATATAGAAGTTAGGTCCTGTTTATGCCCCCATATGGAAGTTAGGCTCCAGTTTGTTCCCCCATATAAAAGTTAGGCCTCCTTTATGTCCCCATATAGAAGTTAGGCCCCCAGTTTGTGCCCCCATATATACAGTGCCTTCTGTAGATAATTCCACAGTGCCCTCTGTAGATAATGCTGCAGTGCCCTATGTAGATAGTGCCACACACACCCCTGTAGATAGTTCCGCGCACACACACACACACACACCTTTGTAGATAGTGCCACACACCCTCCCTGTAGATAGTGCCATTGGGTCTTGAGCGTTGCCGACGCTCTTGCTGGGGATTCCTCTCCTGGAGGAACCGCTGACCTCACTGTCCATATATGGACAATGACGTCAGGGGCTGTCTCTAGGAACTGAATCCCCGGCCAGAGTGTCGGGATTCTGCTCCAGAGAGTAGAGATGATGATGTCGTGAGGACTCCTTCTTGAGCACGAAGTGATGTGCTTCCGATAGCACATTTTTGGAAGTTAAGGAAAACGTTCGCTTGGCTGAAATTGTATTTTCCCCAAATCTGAAGGCAGCACTTTAAGGGTTAATTAGCCTGCACATTTTCTCTAGGACAAAAGAAACTTACATGGTAATAAGCAGCATAATAGATTGACAAATTACCTTTATAAAGCCTTCCTCCACGAGAAAACACACCTGTAATAACAAGCAAAAAAAGGGAGGGATATGGTGCTGCCTTCAGACATTCAGGTAATAAATACATTTTCTACCCTTCGTCCTCAGGCAGCACTTGGAGGTATTCATGGAGCAAAAAAAAAAAACGGGGGGGGTGGGATTAAATAGAAATGCCTTTTTAACCCCTTAAGGACGCAGCCTAGTTTTGGCCTTAAGGCTCAGAGCCCATTTTTCAAATCTGACATATTTCACTTTATGTGGTAATAACGTCGGAATGCTTAAACCTACCCAAGCGATTCTGAGATTGTTTTCTCGTGACACATTGGGCTTCATGTTCGTGGTAAAATTTGGTCGATATATTCAGTGTTTATTGGTGAAAAATTGCAAAATTTAGAGAAAATTTTGAAAAAATTGCATTTTTCAGAATTTAAATGCATCTGCTTGTAAAACAGACGGTTATACCACCCCAAATAGTTACTAGTTCACATTTCCCATATGTCTACTTTAGATTGGCATTGTTTTTTGAACATTCTTTTATTTTTCTTGGACGTTACAAGGCTTAGAACATAAACAGCAATTTCTCATATTTTTAAGAAAATTTCAAAAGCCTTTTTTTTAAGGTACCTCTTGAGTTCTGAAGTGGCTTTGTGGGGCCTATGTATTAGAAACCCTGATAAAACACCCCATTTTAAAAACTAGACCCCTCAAAGTATTCAAAACAGCAGTTAGAAAGTTTTTTAACCCTTCAGGCATTTCACAGGAATTAAAGCAAAGTGGAGGTGAAATTTGCAAATTTCATTTTTCTTGCTGAATTTCAATTTTATTCATTTTTTTTTCTGTAACAAAGAAGGTTTTACCAGAGAAACACTACTAAATATGTATTGTCCAGATTCTGCCGTTTTTAGAAATGTCCCACATGTGGCCCTACTGCGCTCGTGGACTAAAAGACAAGCCCTAGAAGCAAAGAAGCACCTAGTGCATTTTGAGTCCTCTTTTTTATTAGAATATATTTTAGGCAGCATGCCAGGTTTGAAGAGGTGTTCAGGTGTCAAAACAGTAGGAATCCCCCAATAGTGACCCCATTTTGTAAACTACACCCCTCAAGGAATTCATTTAGGGTTGTTGTTACCATTTTGACCGCACATTTTTTTCACAGCACGTATTTGAATTGGGCTCTGAAATGAAAAAAATGTCATTTTTTCCAATAAAATGTCATTTGTGATCAAAATTTCTTATTTTCACAGGGAACAAAATACCCCATTTTGTTGCCCAATTTGTCCTTAGTGTGGCAGTACCCCATTTGTGGTGATAAACTGCCGTTTGGGCCCATGGGAGGGCTCAGAAGGAAAGGAGCGCTATATGTTTGTTGGAGTCCAGATTTTGTTGGATTGGTTTTCGGGTGCCATGTCGCATTTGCAGAGCCTCAGAGGTATCAAATCAATGGAAACCCACCAAAAGTGACCCCATTTTGGAAACTACACCCCTCAAGGAATTCATTTATGGGTAATGTGACCATTTAGACCCCATAGTTTCTTCACAGAACTTATTTGAATTGGTCTGGGAATGAAAACAAAATTATTTTTGTCAAATAATATGTAGTTTTGGCTGAAAATTTCTTATTTTCACAAGAAACAAAATACCCCATTCTGTTGCGCAATTTGTTCTGAGTGCCGCAATACCCCATTTGTGGTGATAAACTGCCGTTTGGGCCCATGGGAGGGATCAGAAGGAAAGGACCACCATTTGGCCTACTCGGGATTTTCTAGTGCGAAGTCATGTATGCAGAAGCCCCTGAGGTACCAGTACAGTTGAAACCCGCAAGAAGTGACCCCATTTTAAAAACTACACCCTTAAGGCATTCATCTAGAGGTGTAGTGGCCATTTTGACCGGAGACCTACACCCCATAAACTGTAATGTGGGTTCTCCCGGGTATGGCAATACCCTACATGTGGCTGTTATCAGCTGCCTGGACACACAGCAGGGCCCAGAGGGGAAAGACTAGGGGGGATAAGCTGTGCGGAGTGCATCAGGGTAAGTAAAATTGGGGTAAATTATAAACCAAGGGATGTATGATAAATTTTAAAACACTTTCATACAGAGCTCTGGTTATTCGGGACACGTGTCACATTGATATATTGTGTCCTCCCTTATCCCCCTCTTATAGCAGACTTTGCACCTCTTTTGACTTTTTCCCTTCTTGCCAGTTTGGGGAACTTCCCCTGGAAAGTGTTGCCCTGGTACGATGCGTGTGGGCTCGCTTCCAGAAGTACTGGGTGCCCCCCCTTCTTGGTCCCTAAAGATTAGGTTTTTGATAATCACCTCTTGAAATTCCAGGAAAGTTCCCGTCTGGCCTGCACATCGACGTAGCACGTACGCATTGTACAAAGCCATCTATATGATGTTCCCGGCCAGCTTCTTATACCACACCGCATGGCGCTGTAGGGCTTCAGGGCTTGATCTTACAAGTCCATCACTCCCATGTACCTATTGTAGTCCAGGATGCAGTCTGGTTTGGGGGTGGCCTTTCCTTCATATATCCTAAACCTGTAGGTATACCCTGATGCACTCTCACAGCTTATACATCTTCACGCCATACCTTGCCCTCTTACCCGGCAGGTACTCGCGGAATTGAACCCTCCCTTTAAAATGTACCAGGGACTCATCAATAGAAATACACTTCTCGGGGGTGTATGCTTGGGAAAACCGGGCACTGGAACGGTCTAATAAGGGTCTCCGTTTAGACAAACGGTCAAAACTGGGGTAATCTCGGGGTGGGCACGGCTCATTATCAGTATTATGTAAGAAGCAAAGTATTGCCTCATTTATTTATTTTTTTAGGTTCCAGTTCAGTTCTGAAGTTGCTTTGAGGGGCCCATATATTAGAAACCCCTATCAAATACCCCATTTTAGAAACTAGACCCCTCAAAGTATTCATAACAGCATGTAGAAAGTTTATGAACCCTTTAGGTGTTTCACAAAAATTTAGAGCAAAGTAGAGGTGAAATTTACATTTTTTTTTTGTCAGAAAATCCTCTTTATACCATTTTTTTTATAACACAAAAGGATTTATCACAGAAACGCAACTTAATACGTATTGCCCAGATTCTGCAGTTTTGAGAAATATCCCACATGTGGCCCTAGTGCGGTAATGGACTGAAGCACCGGCCTCCGAAGCAAAGGAGCACCCAGTGGATTTTGAGGCCTCTTTTTTATTAGGCACCATGTCCGGTTTGAAGAGGTCTTGTGGTGCCAAAACATTGGGAACCCCCCAAAAGTGACCCCAATTTGGAAACTAGACCCCTTGAGGAATCCATTGTAGTTTTCTTGGGGTGCATGCGGCTTTTTGATCAGTTTTTATTCTATTTTTAGGTGGCGTGGTGACTAAAAAACAGCAATTCTACTATTGTTTTTTTTTCGTTTTTTTTTACAGCGTTCACCGTGCGCTATAAATGACATATTCACTTTATTCTGCGGGGCGATACGATCACGGCGATACCAGATGTTTATAGTTTTTTTTTATGTCTTATGGCGTTTGCACAATAAAATACGTTTTGTAAACAATCATTCACTTTTTGTGTTACCTTATTCTAAGAGCCAGAACGTTTTTATTTTTCAATCAATAAAGGCGTGCGAGGACTTTTTTTTTGCGTAACGAACTGTATTTTCCATCAGTACCATTTTTAGGTACATGCGACTTTTTGATCTCTTTTTATTCCATTTTTTGGGAGGTGAAGTGACCAAACAATTGTGATTGTGGTACGGTTTATTAATATTTTTTTTTACGGCGTTCACCGTGCGGGATAAATAACAAAATAATTTTGTAGCTCAGGCCGTTACGGACGCGGCGATACCAATTATGTATAGTTTATTTGTTTGTTTATATATTTTTATTAATAATAAAGGACTGATAAGGGAAAAAGTGGGACTTTTACTTTTATTACTTTTAAAACTTTTATTTTCTTATTTTTACACATCTTTTTTTAACTTTTTTTTTACTTTATTACTTTGTCCCACTAGGGGACATGAGGGCAGGAGGCCCTGATCGCTATTCTAATACACTGCACTACATGCGTAGTGCAGTGTATTAGAACTGTCAGCTACTCACTGACAGCAAGCATAGTGGGTCCTGACGTTGTCAGGACCCACTAGGCTTCCGTCTATGGCATAGCCGGACGCCATTGTTTGGTGTCCGGTTGCCATAGTCACCATCGCCGGCCGCTATCGCGTAGCAGGCCGGCGATGGCAGCTTAACCCCTAAAAAGCCGCGATCTCTATAGAACGCGGCTTTTAAGGGGTTAATCAGCGGGGACACAGCGATCGGTCCCCGCTGTAGGAGCTGTGACAGCTGCTGAACAAGACAGCAGTGTCACAGCTCCTGTATGTGTCGGGAGGACGGCCGAAACGGCCGTTACTCCCGAGACGTACTATTACGGCATGGAGCGCGAACGATACAGCTGCCATGACGTAATAGTACGTCAAGGAGCGGGAAGGGGTTAAAGCACTTGCGGCCAATAGCTG
Organism: Rhinoderma darwinii; assembly: GCF_050947455.1. Lineage (NCBI taxonomy): Eukaryota > Metazoa > Chordata > Amphibia > Anura > Rhinodermatidae > Rhinoderma > Rhinoderma darwinii. The sequence continues at coordinate 97,464,190 of NC_134692.1, forward strand.
AATCTCTGACAGCGGTAATGTCTAGCTTGTAGTATCTTCTGAAAGGTGATGAAGTTGCCCAGGATGCTGCTCTATAGATCTGTTTCAGAGGTGCTTGCTAACCTTTGCGAGGACTTTGGAATTTTCGAAATATTGATTCTTCTACTCTAAATGTTTGACATTTGTAGGTAAATACTGTAGATACTGTTCTTTTAACATACAGAAGGTGTAACATGGATTGTTCTACATCCTGCAGGTCCCTTTAGAACAGGGGTGTCAAACTCATTTTCATCGAGGGCCACATCAGCCTTATGGTTGCCTTCAAAGGGCCGATTGTAATTATAAGACTGTATAAATGTAACAGCTTGCTTCAGGCTGGGTTCACACGACCTATTTTCAGACGTAAACGAGGCATATTATGCCTCGTTTTACGTCTGAAAATAAGGCTACAATATGTCGGCAAACATCTGCCCATTCATTTGAATGGGTTTGCCGACGTACTGTGCAGACAACCTGTCATTTACGCGTCGTCGTTTGACAGCTGTCAAACGACGACGCGTAAAAATACAGCCTCATCAAAAGAAGTGCAGGACACTTCTTTCAGACGTAATTTGAGCCGTTCTTCATTGAAGTCAATGAAGCACAGCTCAAAATTTACGGCTGTCCGAGAAGCCTCGCAAAATGCGAGGAGGAGCAATTAAGTCTGAAACGAGGCAGCTATTTTCTCCTGAAAACCGTGTCATTTCAGACGTAAAAGCCTGCTACCGTGTGCACATACCCTAACTGTTAAGGATTTATGCACGGCCAAGATACAATCTCGATGTGGGAGTAAACCAGGGTTGCCAACCTCCACTTCAGTCATTTCTGGACGACTGAGCCTGTGCAGTGTGCTAGGAGTGACTCACCAATCACAGCTCCGTTTGCAGCTTTCCCTCGCTAACTTAGGTGATGCCCCACATAAAGAGACAGTCTTTGAAGGACATAAAGACCAATATAACCACACACATTTACGTGATAAATCAGGATTCATACTCCTTATTAGCAACAACCATTGTATTGAGGCTTTTAAAAAGGTTGTACTCAACCAATTGGATCTTATAAATGTGAAGAATAAAGGAAAAAATTTAACCTCCGCAGAAGAAACAGCGTTGAGAGATTTAGAAAAAGATCTTAAGGTGATAATAAAACCTGCGGATAAAGGGGGGGGGATTGTTATTTTAAATAAATCTGATTATGACACTGAAATGTAGAGATTACTGTCAGACTGTGTTACCTATAAAAAACTAAAGAATAATCCTACTGAAGTTTTCAAAAAACAACTGGAGAGTCTCCTTCTGGATGCAAAAAAGAGGGGGATTCTAAATGACCGGGAATTTGAATATTTAAATATAAAACATCCCAAGATCCCTGTAATTTATTACTTACCTAAAGTTCATAAGAATAAGACCAATCAGCCAGGTCGGCCAATTGTAGCCGGAATAAATTCGCTAACTAGTCGCATCTCTGAGTATATTGATTGTTTCTTGCAAAAATATGTTGTTGCTAGTAGATCCTATGTGAAAGATTCCACACATGTAATCGAGGAGTTAAATGTCAATAGAGACACTATTTTATGCACATGCGATGTCTCATCATTGTATACCTGTATACCTCACGAATTAGGGATACAGGCTGTAGAACATACTCTTGGTATGGATAAAAATATGACTCCTGAACAAGGTCGTTTTATTATAGACCTCATTAGGTTTAGTTTAGAGAAGAATTATTTCTGGTATAATTCAGACTATTACCTTCATACTGCCGGTACTGCTATGGGCGCTAAATTTGCACCAAGTTATGCAAATCTGTACCTGGCAGTCTGGGAAGATTATTTTATTTACTCTAGCAATAATCCTTTCTGTGAATTCATAAAGTTGTACAAACGTTACATAGATGATGTGGTTATCATTTGGGAAGGAACAACATAGAATTGATTAACTTTCATAGATTATATTAATAACAATAAATGTAATCTGACCTTTACTTCAGAGTATGATCAAAATAGACTTAGCTTTCTGGATTTGGAAATTTTTATAGAAAACAATGTACTATACACCAAAAATTATTTCAAACCTACTGACTGTAATAGTTATATTGAATGTTCAAGTTGCCATTTTAAACCTTGGCTTCGGAATATCCCAAAAGGGCAGTTTAACCCCTATCCGCACCAGGATGTAACTGTCCGTCCTCGCGGGAGGTAACTTCCCGCACGAGGACGTACAGTTACTGAGTTTTTCCCGGTGCACACTGTCGGCGACAGTGTGCACCGGGAACCGGGAGGTCAGCTGTTGCCGACAGCTGACACTCCACTCTTGCCGACCAGCGGTCCTTTGCCGCTGGTTTCGTCGAATTAACCCCTTAAATTCGGCGATCAGGTGCAATCGCCGAATTTTGGGGGTTTCTAACATATCGGCAGACCCCGGTCCGAAATCGCGGGGTTTGCCGATAGTTACTATGGCAAACGGAAGCCAAACAATGGCTTCCGGGTCTGCCATGGACGGAAGCCCATCAGGACCAACCTTCGGCTGGTCCTGATAGGCTTCCTGTCAGAGTAACAGGAAGTCACTGTGTTGTTCCCGATGGCACACTGTCGGCGACAGTGTGTATCGGGAACTTGGAGATCAGCTGTCCCCGACAGCTGACACTCCAGTGTTGCCGATCAGCGGCTCATCGCCGCTAATTTCGGCAATTAACCCGTTACATGCGGGGCTCGATTGTGATCTCTGCATGTAGCGGGTTTATAGCGCATCAGCAGCCCCCATGCAATCGTGGGGGCTTCTGATGCTTGTGATGGCACCCGGGGGCCAGACAACGGCCCCCGGGTCTGCCATGTATTTCAGCCTATGAGGATCAGCCTCTGCTGATCCTCATAGACCAACTGTCAGAGTGACTGTGACGTCACACTGACAGTTGGAATACATTACACTGCCAAGGTAGTGTAATGTATTCTAGCAGCGATCAGAGCTGCAGGTCAAAAAAATAAAGTGTAAAAAGTAAAAAAAAGTTAAAGAGGCTCTGTCACCAGATTTTGCAGCCCCTATCTGCTATTGCAGCAGATAGGCGCTGCAATGTAGATTACAGTAACGTTTTTATTTTTAAAAAACGAGCATTTTTGGCCAAGTTATGGCCATTTTTGTAGTTATGCAAATGAGTCTTGCAAAAGTCCAAGTGGGTGTGTTTAAAAGTAAAAGTCCAAGTGGACGTGTATTATGTGCGTACATCGGGGCGTTTTTAATACTTTTACTAGCTGGGCGCTCTGACGAGAAGTATCATCCACTTCTCTTCAGAACGCCCAGCTTCTGGCAGTGCAGATCTGTGACGTCACTCACAGGTCCTGCATCGTGTCGGACACATCGGCACCAGAGGCTTCAGTTGATTCTGCAGCAGCATCAGCGTTAGCAGGTAAGTCGATGTAGCTACTTACCTGCAAACGCCGATGCTGCTGCAGAATCATCTGTAGCCTCTGGTGCCGATGTGTCCCCGCTCGTCTGACACGATGCAGGACCTGTGAGTGACGACACAGCGTGATCTCTCGAGAACACGCTGTGTCTGCACTGCCAGAAGCTGGGCGTTCTGAAGAGAAGTGGATGATACTTCTCATCAGAACGGCCAGCTAGTAAAAGTATTAAAAACGCCCCGATGTACGCACATAATACACGCCCACTTGGACTTTTACTTTTAAACACACCCACTTGGACTTTTGCAAGCCTCATTTGCATAAATACAAAAATGGTCATAACTTGGCCAAAAATGCTCGTTTTTTAAAAATAAAAATGTTACTGTAATCTACATTGCAGCGCCTATCTGCTGCAATAGCAGATAGGGGCTGCAAAATCTGGTGACAGAGCCTCTTTAATAAAAATGTTTTATAAATGTGTAAAAGTAAAAGGTTTTGTTTTCCTATAATAAGTCATTTATTATAGGGAAAAAATGAAAACGTTAAAAAAAAAGTACACATATTTGGTATTGCCGTGTTCGTAACGACCCAAACTATGAAACTATAATGTTCATTTTTCCGCACGGTGAACGCCGCAAACAAAATAAACGGAAAACTGTCAGCATCACTATTTTTTGGTCACCACCCCTCCCAAGATATAGAATAAAAAGTGATCAAAAAGTCGCATTTACACCAAAATGGTACCAATAAAAACTACAACCCGTCCCGCAAAAAAATAAGACCTCTCACAGCTTTTTTGACGACAAAATAAAAAAGTTATGGCTCAGAATAGCGTGTCTCAGAAAATATATTATTTTATAGAAACTTAATTTTATTGTGCAAATGCTGCAAAACTTTAAAAAAAGTATACACATATGGTATCGGCGTAATCGTACCGACTGGCAGAATAAATTAAAACGTAATTTATTGCGCACGGTGAATGCTGTAATAAATAAAGAATTGAAAGCGCCAAAATCGCTGTTTTTTGGTCAACTTCGCTCTAAATAAGATCCTGAGGGGTCAAAATGCTCACTATACCCTAAGAAAAATTCCTTGAGGGGTGTAGATTCCAAAATAGGGTCACTTTTGGGGGGTTTCCACTGTTTTGGTCCCTCCGGGGCGTTGCAAACCCGACATGGCACTGAAAACCAATTCAGCAAAATCTGCGCTCCAAAATCCAAAAGGCGCTCCTTCCCTCCTGAGCCTGTGGGTCCAAACATCAGTTTACAACCACATATGGGGTATTGCCGTAATCGGGAGAAATTGCTCTCAAATGTTGGGCGGCTTTTTCTCCTTTATTCCTTGTAAAAATGAAAAAATTCTATGTTTCCACAGAAAAATAGGTGATTTTCATCTTCACAGACTAAATCCACTAAATTCTGCAAAAAAACTGTGGGGTCAAAATGCTAACTATACCCCTAGAAAAATGCCTTGAGGGGTGTAGTCTCCAAAATGGGGTCACTTTTTGGGGCTTTCAACTGTTTAGGTACCACAAGACCTCTTCAAACCTGACATGGTGCCTAAAATATATTCCTAAAAAAAGAAGGCCCCAAAATCCACTAGGTGCTCCTTTGCTTCTGAGGCCGGTGCTTCAGTCCATTAGGAGACTAGGGCCACATGTTGGATATTTCTAAAATCTGCAGAATCTGGGCAATAAATATTGAGTTGCGTTTCTCTGGTAAAACCTTCTGTGTTACAGATTTTTTTTTTATTACAAATGAAATTTGTAAATTTCCCCTCTACTTTGCCTTAATTCCTGTGAAACGCCTAAAGGGTTAAAACACTTTTTGAATACCTTGAGGGGTGCAGTTTTCAAAATGGGGTGATTTATGGGGACTTTCTAATATAGAAGGCCCTCAAAGCCACTTCAGAACTGAACTGGTCCGTGAAAAAATGGCCTATTGAAATGTTATTGAAAATATGAGAAATTGCTGCTAAAGTTCTAAGTCTTGTAACGTCCTAGAAAAATAAAAGTATGTGAAAAAAAATGATGCAAACATAAAGTAGACATATGGGGGATGTTAACTAGTAACTATTTTGTGTGGTATTACTATCTGTTTTACAAGCAAATACATTTAAATTTAGAAAAATGCTAATTTTTGCACATTTTTGCTAAAATTTGAAGTTTTTCACAAATAAATATTGAATTTATCGACCAAATTTTTTCACTGACATAAAATACAATATGTCACGAGAAAACAATCTCAGAATCGCTTGGATAGGTAAAAGCATTCCGGAGTTATTACCACATAAAGTGACACGTCAGATTTGAAAAAATCATCTGTGTCCACAAGATCAAAACAGACTGTGTCATAAAGGGGTTAAAAGGATAAAGAAAAACTGTACAAAAATAGAGGACTTTGATGTAAAGTCACAAGTTATTAAATCTCGTTTGATTGAAAGGCATTATGAGGAACAGAGGGTGTCGTTAGCATTGAAGGAGGTTAGAGAAGAAAACGCAGTCCATTCTGGCAATAACATCAAAAAAATTGATAATTTTCATACAAAGAGAATTGATGATAATGATAAAACATTAAGGGTTCCGTTCTTTACCACATATTCCACAAGTTCTTCATTGATACTAAATATTATTAGAAAAAATTGGCATATTGTAAGGAACGATACTGTTATAGGGTCTAGGTTGCCCAAAAATCCTAGTATTGTACATCATAGGGCACCAAATATAAAGGATAAAATTACTCATAGTTTTATAAAAGCTCCTACAAAACCAATTACTGCCACAAAGGGATTTTTTTCTTGTAACAAGTGTAAAGCTTGTAAAGGAGTGGGGTATAATAAAAGAAAGGGGAATGTTACCTTTTCTATGGATGCCGAAAATAAAAGAAAATATGAGATCAAACATTTTACAACGTGTAATACTAAAGGGGTTATATACTTATTGCAGTGTCCCTGTGGGCAGTTATATGTAGGACGCACTGCCCGCAAATTGAAAACTCGAATAGCAGAACACTGTAATAACATCAGAAAAGGCAAGATGGACCATAGTGTGTCAGCACACTACTGTAAATTCCATCATAAAGATCCCAGGGACACTAAATTCTTTGCTATTGAGACAATTGATAATCATTGGAGGGGGGAGGATTATATTAAAACAATGAGCAAACAAGAAAGTTTTTGGATCTATAAATTAAAAACTCTTCAGCCCTTAGGACTCAATTCAAACTTCGAATTGAAGTGCTTTTTATAAAAATGTTTTGTTTTTTTTGTTTTTTTTTCTTACAAGTACTTATTAATATTGGTGAGATATCATCTGATAGATATTCTGGTCCATATTGATAGTTCCATGTTATGAAAACAATTATGCAAAAAATGCCCTATGTATAGTATTAGTAAGAGACTTGTTCACACATAGCATTTTGACCAAGGGATCTTGTCTCAGCAGAACTCAATTGTTCTGATTAGCTGCAGCTCATTGAAGCTCTGGAGGTTTTAGGGTATGTTCACACGATGAGAGGCATTTACGTGTGAAAAGACAGACTGTTAACAGCTGCCTCGTTTCACACGTAAATGCTCCTCCTCGCATTTTGCGAGCCGTCTGAGACGCTCGTAAATCTTGGAGCTGTGCTTCATTGAGTTCAATGAAGAACAGCTCAAATTACGTGGCAAAGAAGTGTCCTGCACTTCTTTGCCGCGGCAGTCCATTTACGCGTCGTCATTTGACAGCTGTCAAACGACGACGCGTAAATGACAGGTCGTCTGCACAGTACGTCGGCAAACCCATTCAAATGAATGGGCAGATGTTTGCCGACGTATTGTAGCCCTATTTTCAGACGTAAGACGAGGCATAATACGCCTCGTTTACGTCTGAAAATAGGTCGTGTGAACCCAGCCTTAGAGATTGGTCACAGATCAGACTAAGGGTATGTGCACACACACTAATTACGTCCGTAATTGACGGACGTATTTCGGCCGCAAGTACCGGACCGAACACAGTGCAGGGAGCCGGGCTCCTAGTATCATAGTTATGTACGACGCTAGGAGGACAACTGTCCCGTACTGTAATACGGACGTAATTAGTGTGTGTGCACATACCCTAAGTGGAAAAATAGAGAAAGAAAATATAAAACAACTAATAAAATATAAATAGATCAGACTAAGTGGAAAATTAGAGACAGAAAATATAAAACAACTGATAAAATATAAATAAAAATCAATATAATGGATATGGGATGATCTGTGGAATCTAACCAACTATAAAGGTGGCAAATAGGCTGGTTTAGCATAATATATTATATTTTTTACTTTTTAAAGAGATTAGGCATTTTATATAAAAATAATAATATTTAAAAGTGTGTATATATATGTATACGATTATGATGGTAAGATCAGATTATCTCTATATATTGCAGAGATCATTATGGGTGTATATGGTTTTTTTTAACCATTTTTTATGTATGTAAATTTATGTAAGTTTAAATGTTATGCGGCTATATAAACCTGTTAATTAGACACGTCACACATGCCCCAGAGGAAGCCGGAAGGGCGAAACCCAGGGTCGGGCGAGAGTGTTTGGCGTGCCGCCTAGAAATTTTAAAGATTTTTACTTACCTTGATGCTTTTATTTCTTGTTATTTCTGTGAGTATGGCTTAAACTTGGAGTGGAGCAATCTTTTTTTCAGAGGGTGTTGCACTATGTGTCTTCCTTTTTCCATCTATTAGAGACATAAGATCCTTTTCCTACCAGGAGTTCTTTGAATGTGGAGAGAGACAATAAGGAGCTTGGTGGAACTACAAGGATAAGAATTACCATCCACACCCTCATTGGATTGTGGATTGTCCACTGCATTTTTCTGGGAGAGAGTGTCCATACTGAATGATATTGGACTGTTACCAGCACCGTCTGAGCGGTAAACTTAACTGTACTTTATATATGTCATTTAGGGTATATGTTGGATCATACCCAATTTAGTTTTGCCTGCTCCGGTCTGAGAGAGATTTTGTGGGTATTTGAGCCAAGAGAAACCATCATTATATTCGTCCTTTTTATCTGTTGGTCTATGGATTTTTCATGTTTTCTACTGTGTTTTTATTATGTAATTCAATAAAGATTTCTATTTTTTCATATACTTTCTGTCTTTATGGCATCTGTTTCTTGTAGGTTTATATATGTCATAACTGGTATTGTCTGGGCTCGTATCCAATTTATATTTATATATTGTTCTGATTGGTTTCCTGTCTATTCTCTGTAGCTTTGTGCCCCTTTTTCCCATCTCTGTGGCCCCATCAGTAGTTATTTTCTCATTATTTTCTATTATATTTGATTTATATATTCTGTATTAATAAAGACAACTTTTGTATTTTCGTATATACATTGTTTTTGTGGTTAATCCTGCTTTCTTTTGGTGGTTATCATATAGGTTCTGTGAATTTCACGCCTTCATGGAGGTTTAATATAGGCTTTCTATTGATTTTATTATCTTTTTTTTACAGAGAAATCCTCTGCTCATATGGATTTTAGGAAACGTGACAAGGATTAGTTCACTCAATTAGGATACATATTTGGAGAAAACTCTGGTGTTTATACAGAGACAAGTAATGTGAAGGAATTGAAGGTTATAATATGTGATCTTTTGGAAAAAAAAACTCACCAAAGTATGGTGGAATAAGGCAGCTTTGGAAAATTATTTACGAAGGGACATTATCCCTAGAGGCCTCCGGATGCAAGTGTTCCTCACTCTAGGAATAGAGGATTCTTCATTTGTTTCATGGTGGGAAGATATTCTCACCAAGTGTTTTCGCACACTTGTGGAAATTCTCATTGGAGCAGATCACAAATCTTTAGAGCCTTTTGAGAAAGTAATAGACACACCGAGTGATAAAATTCAACAGACCTTGTCAAGTGAAGAAATCATCACTTTTGACAAAGTTGTGAAAGACGAGGTACTTAAATGTGAAAAAGAGGTGAAAAAGACATTTCAGCGAGACTTAAAGGATTATCAAACCAAGAGAGTCTATCGGTGGAATACATTTCCCACTTCAGAGGAAGAATGTGGGGATAATTTTTTTAGACAGATGCAGAGGGCTAGAAATTGGAGACAATATGGTGGTTCCAACTATAATCTGCATACACCCACAATAAAACGAAAATAAAAGAGAATAATTAATCTATCCAAAATTATCCTCATCATCCCCCAGATAGAAGGTCTTAGCAAAGGCCTGTCCTTCTCTCCTACAGGGAAATTAAATTTATTTACTGCAATTAAAGATTGACAACTTTTTGCACGTAAATTACTTTAAAAAAAAACATTTTTTAAGGGACAATATGATCACTCCTTACTGGCTGATTGGCTGATCTTGAATCACTTTTGGCTAAACAAAGGAGATATCTGATCCACAATTGCCCCTGTATCTGTGTCGTCGATCTCAACATTTCCCCCCTTTATCATTATGTCCGCCTGTGGATATTTTTGTCAAATTTGTTAAATGAGACCTAGAACAACTCAGGGGCCTCGACACATTATAATCTTAGTCTGCTCCAGATAAGGGCTACAGACGTATTGAAGGGACTTAACCCCTTGGAGACACAGCCAAATTTGACCTTGTGGACGCAGCCTATTTTTTCAAATCTGACGTGTCAGTTTATGTGGTAATAACTTTGGAATGCATTTACTTAACTTATCCAAGCAATTCTGAGATTGTTTTCAAGTGACATATTGTACTTTATGTTAGTGAAAACATTTGATCGATAAATTTAATATTTACTTGTGAAAAACACAAAAATTTAGAGAAAATTTCCCAAAAATAGCATTTTTCTAAATTTAAATGTATCTGCTTGTAAAACACATAGTAATACCACACAAAATATTTACTAGTTAACATTTCACATATGCCTAATTTATGCTTGAATCGCTTTTTGAACGTCTTTTTATTTTTCTAGGACGTTAGACTTAGAACTTTAGCAGCAATTTTTCACATTTTCAAGAGAATTTCAAAGGACTATTTTTTCATGGACCAGTTCAGTTCTGAAGTGGCTTTGAGGGCCTTATATATTAGAAAGTCCCCATAAAAGACCGCATTTTGAAAACTGCCCTCATGAAAGTATTCAAAACAGCATTTAGAAAATGTTTTAACCCTTTAGGTGTTTCACAGGAATTAAAGCAATGCAGAGGTGAAATTTACAAATTTCATTTTTTTTTTGCAAAATTCATTTGTAATAAAAAAAAAATCTGTAACAAAGACGGTTTAACTTGAGAAATGCAACTCAATATTTATTGCCCAGATTCTGCAGTTTTTAGAAATATACCACATGTGGCCCTTGTGTGGTAATTTACTGAAGCACCGGCCCCAGAAATAAAGGAGCACCTAGTGGATTTTGGGGACTCCTTTTTATTAGATTATATTTTCGGTACCATGTCAGGTTTGAAGAGGTCTTGTGGTGCCAAAACAGTGGAAACATCCAAAAAAAGACACCATTTTGGAAACTACACGGGAATACCTCCATATGTGGTCATAAACTGATGTTTGACCACATGGCAGCCCTCAGAAATGAAGGAGCACCATTTGGCTTTTGGAGCTCAAATTTTGCCCGAAATGGTTTTCAGGTGCCATGTCGCATTTGCAGAGCCCCTGAAGGATCAGAACAGTGGAAACCCCCTAAAAGTGACCCCCATTTTGGAAACGACACCCCTTATGGAAATTATCTAGGGGTATAGAGAGCATTTTAACCCTATAGATTTTTTGCAGAAATAATTTAAACTTGGCCATGAAAATCAATTTTTTTTCAAAGAAAATGTAGGTTTAGCTAAAGTTTTTCATTTCCACAAGGACTAAAGGATAAAAAGCACCGCAACATTTGTAAAGCAATTTATTCTGAGTAAAACAATACCCCATATGTGGTCCTAAACTGCTGTTTGTACAAAGGGCAGGGCTCAGGAGGTAAATGGGGCCATTTGGCTTTTGGAGCTTAAATTTAGCAGGAATGGTTTGCGGAGCCCACGTTGCATTTGAAAAGCCCCTGAAGGATCAAAACAGTGGAAACACCCTAAAAAAAACAGATTTGGAAGCTACACCCCTTATGGAAATTACCTAGGGGTATACTGATCATTTTGACCCCACAGGATTTTTGCAGAATTAATTGGAATTAGGTAGTGAAAATGAAATTCTTATTTTGTTTTTCACATAAATTGTAGTTTTAGCTTAGTTTTTTCATTTTCACAGGGTCTAAAGGAGAAAAAGCACCCCAAAATTTGTGAAACAATTTCTCCTGAGAATGTCAATGCCACTTATGTATTGCTAAACTGCTGTTTAGGTACACGGTGGGGCTCAGAGTGGAAGGAGCATTTTTTTTGGCGTGCAGATTTTTCTGGATTGGTTTTCAGGGGCCATGTCGCATTGGCAAAGAACCTGAGCAATCAAAATAGTGGAAATCCCCCAAAAGTGACACCATTTGGCAAAATACACCCCTTATTGAATTTATCTAGGGATATACTGAGCATTTTCACCCCACAGTTTATTTGCTGAATTAATTGGATGTAGGCTGTGAAAATGAAAATCTACATTTTTTTCCCCCATAACATGTCGTTTTAGGTTAGTTATTTTCATTTTCACTAGGTTTAAAGGAGAGAAAGCACACCAAAATTTGTGAAGCAATTTCTTCAGAATCGAAGAAGCATTTTTTGGTGTGCAGATTTTGCTGGATTGTTTTTTAGGGCCCATGTCGCATTGGCAAAGCCCTGAGGGATTAAAACAGTAGAAACCCCCTAAAACAGACCCCATTTTAGAAACTACACCCCTCAGGGCATCTACAGATGCAGGTAAAAATAAGTAATATTTTTGGCGGGGTATTGTTGGTATTTTAATTTGTAATTTTGGGGGCATATGTAAGCTGTGCGGAGTGCATTAGGGTATAATAAGGTGGTATAAAAAAAGGGTACATGAATAATAAAACTAATAATTCATAGATGTGTGGTACACTTTTAAACACTCCTTTATGTACAGGCCAGGTTTTTCTGGGCAGGTGCCACACTGATAGGTGGTATCCCTTCTTATCCCCCTTTTGGAAGACACTCTGCACCTTTTTTGGGACATTCCCATCTTTGCAGTTTGGGGAACGATGCTGGGAAAGTGCTGCCCTGGTACAATACCGGCGCCCTTGCTTCCAGCTGATATGCTTGGTCCCTCCCCTTCATGGTTTCCAAACAGAAGTGCCTTGAAAACCACCTCTTGAAACTGAACAAATGTCTCTGTCCAGCCTGAACATCGGGATAGTACATTAGCGCTATACAATTCCCCCTGTACAATGTGCACAGGCACTTTTTTGTACCATGCCCTTGTCTTCCGCATTGCACTATACGGCTTCAGCGCTTGTCCTGAAAGATCAAACCCTCCAATGTATTTACTATATCCCAAGATGCAATCTGGCTTGGGGGTCACTGTACTGGTACCTCGTACAGGAACAGGGGTGTTGCCGTTCCAATGTATTGTGGTCAAGAGAAGGACATCCCGCTTGTCCTTGTACTTGACAAACCACACGTTCTCGATGCATAGTGCCCTGCTCTCACCCCTTCTGAGACTTTGGCCAAGCAGAATTTTAGGGAGGCCTCTCTGGTTTTTGCCCATGGTGCTGCATACTGCAGTATTTCTGGTGGAGAGGCACTTAAATAATTGGATGCTGGTGTAGAAGTTATCCACGTAAAGGTGGTAGCCCTGGTCCAACAGTGTGTGCACCAAATCCCACACTATTTTCCCACTAACTCCCAAGACAGGGGGCATTCTGGGGGTTCAATCCTGGAGTCCTTCCCTTCATAAACCCGAATCCTGTGGGTGTACCTTGAGCTGTTCTCACACCGCTTGTACATTTTTATCCCATATCTCACCCTCTTACTTGGCAGGTATTGGTAGAATTTTAGCCTCCCCTTAAAATGTACAAGGGACTCGTCTATTGAATTGTTCTTTTTTTCGGGGGTGTATACTTCTTGAAATTTGGTGTTAAGTGATCAATGACTGGTCTGATTTTAAATAGGCTTTCATATGTGGGGTCATCACAGGGCGGGCCCTGTTCATTATCATTATACTGCAAAAACTTTGAAATCGCTTTCAAAGCCAGTCCGGTTCATGGTTATGCGGTCAATTGGGGTGTTGTACAAAACATCTTTACTCCAGTACTGCCTAATCTTTGGCTCCTTCACTAGACCCATATGCAATATCAGGCTCCAAAATGTCCTCATACCCGCTGCATCTACAGGGGTCCACCTGAGGGGTCTGGCATATGATGACATGGGGTTCTGGGCAATAAATTCCTGGGCGTATAAATCGGTCTGGGTCACCATTAAATTCACAAATTCCTCACTGAAAAAACCTTTAAAAAATATATTTCTGTGAGGCCTTCAGTCTCAAAATTAATTCCTGAGTTGCCCATGAAATTTGGTATCTGATGCTAATCATTTACGGGGGCAGGGTTCCACATGAGCTCAGTAATATGGGGGGTTTCCTCAGCTGTTGTTCTGGGGCACCTTTGCAGGGGTTACTCATCACCGGATGATGGGGATGAGGACGAGGAGGAGCACAAAATGTATGGGGCAAATTCCTCTTTTTCCTCGCTTGCCGAATAAGTGTCGGACACCAGGAGGGCGTATGTCTCCTCTGTTGAATAGATCCTTTGGGATGATTGGGACATTTGTATTAGGGGGGTGTGTAGTGTTTCAACAGGTGTAATACTCAATTTATTTTTACACAGAGGGTTGTGTGTGTTGTCTTTTACACGTGTATAGATGTACAGAATAAAAAAAATGTGGAGAATAAAAAGTACATAATAAACTACAGTAAAATTTTTTTTTAAATATGCCAATATAAAAGTGCAAAAAAAGTTCTGACTTCCTGACACTAACAAATTATCCCTAATATACTAAAGTAAATTTAGACTAAAACTATAAAGTTATGCTATGTAAAATTTAGTGAACGAACTTCAGTAAAAACCAAACTGAACGTCCGTCACTAACTGACGCTAATCCTGTAAAGCACAGGCCGGACTGACCCTGGCTGTAAAGTCCGTGGCTGCGGGCTGTCAGCTCCAACCTCCCCCTGACAGCCGCAGCCACGAGTCGGCAAGCGCTGGCCCCAGCCTCCTCCGCAGGAGACGCTCGCGTCCACTCACCTCTGCTGGATATCGTCAGGTCAAAGTTCGTCCATGAGGTCCGGTGCGTGTGCTGCACCTTTAAGCGCGCGCACTGGTCCTCATAGACGAACTTTGACCCGTGAGTACCCTGGACTATAAGAGGGGTCCAGCCCCCTAGTTCTATGCCTGAGCGTTGTTGTGTTCCCTATAGTTTGTCTATGCAAATGGTCCCCTAGTGTTTCCTGCTCCCAGTGTTTCCTGTTCCTGTTCCCTGTATCCTGACCTAGTGCCGTGCTTGCTATAGTCGTGCTGTGCTGGATACCACGCCTGTCTGCTTCTCCATGCCTGACGTCCACCCGCTGCCTAGTTCCTGCCAAGCTACTGTCCGTGCTGCCACAGGTACCCTATATACTATAGACTCTGACCTGCACCCGGTTGGCCAGCTGCCTTACTGCCAAGGCGGTACAGCCCAGTGGGTCCACAGACCCCCCCCCTGACAGTACGCTCAGGCCATGGACCCCGCTGGTCGGTTCAAGAATATGACGATGACACAGGAGATGAGAGCGGATATGCTGGACCTCCGGTCTCGACAGGACCAACTCCTCCAGGCGTTGAACATTCTTGCACGTCGGCAGGAGGCACAAGCTGCCGTTCCTCTTACTACACCTACTGGCAATGTGGATCCTCAGTCTACACCTCTTGGCAGTATTGACCCACGTGTTTCTTTGCCACTTCCTGACCGCTATGATGGAGAAGCAAGAACCTGTCGTGGTTTTCTTAATCAATGCCAAATCCACTTCAGCTTGTATGCTAGGACATTTTCGTCTGATGGTGCCAGGGTCGCTTTCATCATTTCTCTCCTCACCGGAAAGGCTCTTGCATGGGCAAACCCTATCTGGGAGAGACAAGGACCAGAGACCCGTGACTTCCCTGCCTTCCTCCGGGCTTTTCACATGGTGTTTGAGGAGCCTGCAGCGGCTTCTTTGATTAACCTGCGCCAAGGAGACAACTCCGTGAATGAGTACGCCATCCACTTCCGCACCCTGGCAGGAGAGCTCTTATGGAACAATGAGGCCCTGGTGGCTGCATTCTGGCATGGACTATCTTCCAGAATTAGAGACGAACTTGCCGCCCGGGATCTGCCGTCTACCCTGGATGACCTCATCCTTCTATCTGCCCAGATTGATATACGGATCCGTGAACGGATCAATGGGAGGGAGCCCTTCCTAGTCTGGTCCCTACATTGCAGCAACCCCTGCTGTCCTCAGACGTCGATCCTCCCAAAAAGTCGGTAATACGGATCAGTATAAGTTATCTACCCAAGAGAGACAACGCAGACGCATATCTGGCCATCTGGTACACCTGTGCCCCCAAAAATACCAAAACCTAGGGTCGCTTGGAGTGACGACATTGGGTAAAGATGGACTTCCGACTAAATTGTCCATACCTGTGACCATAGTGTGCGGTGAGAAAACGCATCAGGTCTCTGCGTATCTGGACTCTGGATCCGCTGCTAATTTTATCCGCAGAGATCTGGTGGACCTTCTGCAATTACCCACCACCCCTCTGGAGAGCCCATTGACAGTAGCTTCAGTAAATGGACTACCTCTGCCAGATCCTGTCTTAGCTGTGACCAAGCCGCTGAGGCTTCAAGTGGGAGTTCTCCACTCCGAACTTCTGCCTTTCTATGTCCTACCCAAAGCTGTTAACCCTGTGTTGCTGGGCCTGCCTTGGCTCCGTCTGCATGCCCCAGTTCTGGACTGGAATTCTGGAGAGGTTCTTCAGTGGGGCCCTGAGTGTCAAGGTCGTTGCCTGGTGCGGATTCATTCGGCTCAGCCTTCGCTGCCTCGGTCTTTGGCAGGATTGCCGAGTCATTATGCTGCATTTTCGGAAAGTCTTCAGCAAGAGGGAGGCGGAGACATTGCCTCCACATCGGGCGTATGACTGCCCTATTGAACTGATTCCTGGTGCATACCTTCCCCATGGTAGGGTATATCCTCTCTCCTTGACAAAGATTACGTCCATGTCCGCCTATGTGAAAGAGAACTTAGAAAGGGGCATCATACAAAAGTCTTCCTCCCCGGCAGGAGCCGGGTTCTTCTTCGTCAAAAAGAAAGATGGCTCTCTTCATCCTTGCATCGACTACCGTGGTCTCAACCAGATCACGGTGAAGAATAAATATCCGTTGCCACTGATCTCCGAACTGTATGATCGTATACATGGTGCAAATTTTTTTTCTAAACTAGACCTGCGTGGGGCTTACAACCTTATCCGGATTCGCCAGGGTGATGCATTTAACACCCGTGATGGGCACTATGAGTATCTAGTAATGCCCTTCGGCCTGTGTAATGCTCCCGCGGTCTTCCAGGAGTTTGTGAATTACATTTTCCGTGACCTCCTCTATGTTTGTGTTGTAGTCTACCTTGATAACATCTTTCTCCCCAGATCCTATGACACACCACAGACATGTCCGTCAGGTTCTGCTACGGTTAAGGGAGAATCGTCTGTACGCCAAGCTGGAGAAGTGCATGCTTGACAAAGATGCTCTACCCTTCCTGGGCTACATCGTCTCGAATTGACGTCTCGAGATGAACCCTGAGAAGGTAAAGTCTGTCCTGGAGTGGCCACATCCTCAAGGCTTGAGGGCAATAGAGGGCTTTTTGGGATTTGCTAACTTTTACAGGCAGTTTATTCCGAACTTCTCCTCACTGACTTCTCCCATCTCTAAGCTTACTAAGAAGGGTATGAACGCCAAGGTGTGTACTCCCGAGGCAGAATCCGCATTCAATAGCCTGAAGTGTGCCTTCACATCAGCCTCTATCCTCCATCATCCGGATGTCTCTCTGCAGTTCTCGTTGGAGGTGGACGCATCCTCTGTCGTTGCTGGTGCACTCCTGTACCAGAGAGGTCCCAAGGGAAAGTCAAGATTATGCGGATACTTTTCCAAGCTCTTCTCTTCCGCAGAACGCAACTACTCAATTGGGGATCGAGAGTTACTGGCCATCAAATTGGCTCTGGAAGAGTGGAGACATCTACTAGAGGGCGCAGCTCATCCGATCTTGATTTTTACGGACCACAAGAATCTGACCTACCGCCAGACAGCCCAACGGCTGAACCCTCGTCAGGCCGGGTGGTCACTGTTCTTTGCAAGGTTTCAGTTTGAGCTTCTTTATTGCCTGGCCGACAAGAATGTGAGGGCCGATGCCTTGTCCAGATCTTTTGAGACAGAAGACACCATTGAGAGTCCACAGAATATTATCGATCCATCTTGCATTGTCTCGATCAATCCCCTGTCAATGGGGGACATTCCTCCAGGGAGGACTTTTGTGCGCCTGGCTGATCGTGGAAGAATCCTCCGCTGGGGACACTCCTCTAAACTGGCAGGTCATGCGTAGTTATGTAAGACCCGGGATTTGATTGCTCGTAATTTATGGTGGCCCACTCTGCCCAAGGATATTGTGGACTTAGTTTCTTCCTGGGCTGTATGTGCACCCACTCCAGACCTGCTGGTCTGCTCCAGCCATTGCCTGTGCCCAATGCTCCCTGGCAGCGATGGACTTTATCACGGACCTGCCTCTCTCTGCTGGATGCAGTGCTGTCTGGGAGGTGGTGGACCGGTTTTCGAAGATGGCCCACTTCGTTCCTCTGACCGGTCTTCCTTCTGCTCCTCAGTTGGCCAAGTTATTTATTCAACACATCTTCCGCCTGCACGGCTTGCCACAGCATATTGTTTCTGATCGGGGGTTTAGTTCACCTCGAGGTTCTGGGGAGCCCTCTGCGGACTTCTTGGCGTGAAGTTGGACTTTTCTTCTGCCTACCATCCTCAGTCTAATGGTCAGGTCGAGAGGATTAACCAGATTTTGGAGAACTACCTACGGCACTTCACCCCCAAACACCATGAAGACTGGGTGCAGCTTCTCCCATGGGCCGAGTTCTCCTACAATAAACACACCGGCGAGTCTACTAGGAATACACCG
This sequence comes from Rhinoderma darwinii, assembly GCF_050947455.1. NCBI lineage: Eukaryota > Metazoa > Chordata > Amphibia > Anura > Rhinodermatidae > Rhinoderma > Rhinoderma darwinii. The sequence continues at coordinate 97,482,695 of NC_134692.1, forward strand.
TTCTGAATTGTCTAGGGCCAGCACCCACAAATTCCTCTTCTGGTGCCTGATACTTCCGAGGTACCTGCAGCTGACTCCACATTCAGAGACTATTTGCAGATCTGGCAGCAGACTCGATCCTCCATCCTAATGTCAGTGGACCACATGAAACGGAAGGCTGACACAAGGAGAAAGAGCCTCCTCGGTTTCTTCCTGGCACTAAGGTCTGGCTGTCGTCTAGGAATATCCGACTGATGGTGCCGTCATGTAAATTTGCCCCCAGGTTCCTCGGGCCATTCGAGGTCCTGCAACAGATCAACCCTGTCGCCTACAAGCTTCGGCTGCCACCTACCCTCAGGATTCCCAACTTCTTCCATGTCTCCCTCCTGAAACCAGTGATCCTGAACTGCTATTCCAAGACTCCCAGCCCTGCGGTTGCCTCCAGCGGCCACCTGGGACATCTTTGAGGTCAAGGAGATCTTGGAAACCGAGAGAGTGAGAGGAAAGACTTTTTATTTGGTGGACTGGAGGGGGTTCAGCCCTGAAGAGAGGTCCTTGGAGCCAGAGGAGAACCTCAATGCCGCTACTCTTCTGAAGAAGTTTCTCTCTCACTCTGGTCCCAAGAAGAGGGGGCGTAAGAGGGGGGATACTGTAATGTTCGTGGCTGCGGGCTGTCAGCTCCAACCTCCCCCTGACAGCCGCAGCCACGAGTCGGCAAGTGCTGGCACCAGCCTCCTCCTCAGGACACGCCAGAGCTCGCTTCCACTGACCTATGCCGGATCCCGTAGAGTGCGTGCGCGCTCGTGCCCATTCTTAAAAGGGGCAGCGCGCGCACCGGACCTCATGGGCGAACTTTGACCCGTAGTACCCAGGACTATAAGAGGGGTCCAGCCCCTTAGTTCTATGCCTGAGCATTGTTGTGTTCCCTATAGTTTGTCTATGCAAATGTTCCCCTAGTGTTTCCTGCTCCCAGTGTTTCCTGTTCCTGTTCCTGTAACCAGTATCCTGATCTAGTGCCGTGCTTGCTATAATCGTGCTGTGCTGGATACCACGCCTGTCTGCTTCTTCACAACTGACGTCCACCAGCTGCCTAGTTCCTGCCAAGCTACTGTCCGTGCTGCCGCAGGTACCCTATATACTATATATTCTGACCTGCGCCCTGTTGGCCAGCTGCCTTAATGCCAAGGCGGTATGGGCCAGTGGGTCCACAGACCCTTCGTGACACTGGCACAGTGGAGAGTAGGCCATACATGACGGGATGCACAAATGCCGATCAGTGATGGCAATCACTGGTCAGTGCTCAGTGGTTGCAGGATGCACACAGGAAATCTGTGCAGGTAGAAAAAAAACAGGCCAAAAAAACCCTGCGTCAACAAATTACCACTGAGGCTGATTGTAGACTTTGCACCCAGTGGCTGCAGGGTGCACACAGGTAGATGGTGCTGTAGAAATAGGCCCAAAATAAAAAACCCGAGGCCAAAAGTGTAGGAGGCAGCCGAAGCTTGTACGACACAGTATTGATCTGTAGCAGAATCTCGAAGTGTCCAAGGAACCTAGGAGAAAACTTGCAAGATGGCACCCTCAGCCGGATATTCCTGGAAGACAGTCAGACCTTTGTACCTGGAAGAAACTGGGGAGGTTCTCGTATTCTAGTGTCTGCCTTTCTCTTCATGTGGTCCACCGCCAGCAGAATAGAAGATCGTGTCTGCTGCCATATCTGCAGAAAGTTCCTGAAGGTAGAGTCGGCTGCAGGCACCTGGGACATAGAAGATCCAGGCAGGGGTATTCGAGGATGTTGGCCGTAGACGATGAAGAATGGACTGGAGGTGGTGGACTCACTGCTATGGTTATTATAAGAGACCTCCGGCCACGGGAGCAGCTGCACCCAGTCATCATGTCGTCTGGAGACAAAGTGCCGCAGCTAGTTCTCCATAATTTGGTTAACCCTTTCAACTTGTCCATTGGACTGAGGATGGTAAGCTGAGGAGAAGTCCAACTTTACACCGAGTAGGCCGCAGAGCGCTCTACAGAACTTTGAGGTTAACTGGACCCCTCGATCCGAGACAATATGCAGGGGTAACCCGTGCAGACGGAAGATGTGTTGCATGAAGAGATCAGCCAATCGAGCAGCAGAAGGCAGGCCAGTCAGAGGAACAAAATGAGCCATTATAGAAAGACTATCCACCACCACCCAGATCACACTGCATCCTGCAGAGAGAGGCAGATCTGTGACAAAGTCCATAGCAATATGCCGCGAGGGGGCATCGGGCACAGGCAGTGGTTGGAGTAGACAGACTGGTGTGGAGTGGGCAACTTTGTTTGCTGCACACACCGTACAGGAGGAGACCAAGTCCATGACGTCTTTGGGCAGCTTGGGCCACCAGAACTGACGGCAATTAGGTATCGGGTCTTACGGGCACCCACGTGACCTGCCAGCTTGGAACTGTGACCCCAGCGAAGGATTCTTAATCTGACTGCCAGATGTACAAAAGTTTTTCCCCGAGGAATGTCTCTAAACTGCAGAGGGTTAACAGAGTAGATGCAGGAAGGATCGATAATATTCTGTGGAGACTCCACAGTGTCCTCTGTCTCAAATGACCTAGACAAGGCATCGGCCCTCACATTCTTGTCGGCAGGTCGGTAGTGGAGTCCGAACCGGAACCGTGCAAAAAACAATGACCACCTGGCTTGACGAGGATTCAGCCGTTGAACCGTCTTTAGGTAGGTCTAGTTCTTGTGGTCCGTGAAGACCAGGATAGGATGAGCTGCGCCTTCCAGTAGGTGTCTCCACTCCTGCAGGGCCAGCTTGATGGCCAGTAACTCCCGATCTCCAATCGAGTAGTTGCGCTCTGCGGAAGAAAACAGCTTGGAGTAGTAACTACATACCACCGTCTTGCCTTTCGAACCTCTCTAAAACAATAGTGCACCAGCACCAACAGAGGAGGCATCCAACTCTAATGAAAACTGTATAGACACATCAGGGTGATGAAGAATAGAGGCTGAAGTGAATGCCTTTTTTAAGGTTTTAAATGCGACTTCCACCTCTGGAGCCCATACCTTGGCATTCATACCCTTTTTAGTGAGGGTGGAGATGGGGACTGTCAAAGAAGAGAAGTTGGGGACGAACAGTCTGTAGAAGGTGGTAAATCCCAGGAAGCGTTGTATGGCCCTTAAGCCTTGGGGACGTGGCCACTGCAGGACAGCCTTGACCTTTTCAGGGTCCATCTTGAGACCCTGATCAGAGATGATATAGCCAAGGAATGGAGACTTCTCTTGGAACACACACTTCTCCAACTTGGCAAAAAGATTATTCTCCCTTAATCGAAGCAACACCTGGCGGACATGGCCCTGATGAGTCATAAGATCTTGGGAAAAAAATCAAGATACCATCAAGATACACCACAACACAGACATAGAGGCGATCACGAAAAATGTAATTCACAAATTCTTGAAATACTGTGGGAGCGTTACACAGGCCGAAGGGCATGACCAAATATTTGTAGTGTCCATCACGTGTGTTAAATGCAGTCTTCCACTCGTCACCCTGACGGATCTGGATTAGATTGTAAGCCCCCCGCAGGTCAAGCTTGGAAAATTTTGCCCCACGTACATGATCAAAGAGCTCCAAAATCAACGGCAAAGGGTACCTGTTCTTCACCGTGATCTGGTTGGGGCCTCGGTAGTCAATGCAGGGCCGAAGGGATCCATCCTTCTTTTTGACAAAGAAAAACCCGGCTCTGGCCGGGGATGAAGACTTTTGTATGAAGCCCTTCTCCAGATTCTCCTTAATGTAGGCCAACATAGACTGGGTCTCTGGCAAGGAGAGAGGGTATACTATACCGAGAGGAAGGGATGAATCAGGAACAAGTCGATAGGACAATCGTATTCTCGATGTGGTGGCAATGTCTCTGCCTCCTTTTTATTTAAGACATCAGCTAACTAAGAGTAACAAGGAGGCAACCCTGCCTATGACTGATGCGGAGAAGGCTGGGATGGATGGACATGCCCCAGACAGCGTTCAAGACACTTGGAACCCCACTGGAGAACCTCTCCGGAGTTCCAATCCAGGACTGGGGCGTGAAGACGGAGCCAAGGCAAACCCAGCAGAAGGGGGTTGACGGCCTTGAACAGTACATACAGGGAGATGAGCTCAGAATGAAGAGCTCCCACTTGAAGTCTTAAAGGGAATGTGTTGCCAGCAAAACATGTTTTTTTTTTTTTTAATTAAACATTTAGTGTGTAGGTGATTAAACATTGTTCAAATTTTTTTTATTTTTTTCACGAGTCAGGAAATATTATAAATTAGATTCTAATTTATAATATTTCCCATTGCTGGTCACTAGATGTAGCTATTCCCAAAATTGCAGCATTGCATGTGGTAAAGCAACCACATTGCTTTTTGCTGCAAAATTGGGAAAAAAGAACTCACTCTAGTGAGCTCTGAGAATCCCCCCCTCCTTTATCCTGGCTAGTGCCGGGATAAACGAGGGGTTTGAACGGTCTAACCACCTCCACTGTGTGTCGCCATTTTTTGAGCTAACACACAGTGTAGAAGGTTTACATACAGTAGTAAACGCACACAAACACGAACATACATAGAAATCTCTTACCTGCTCCTGCCGCCGCGGCTCCCTCCGGCCCGTCGGCTCCGTCTGCTGCCGCTGGTCCAAGTGCACAAGTCCGGAAGCCGCGACCGGAAGTAGTAATCTTACTGTCTGGCCGCGACTTCCGGTCCACAGGACAATGGCGCCGGACGGCGCGCATTTCAAATTGGACTGTGTGGGAGCGGCGCATGCGCAGTTCCCACACAGACGGCGTACACAGAAGTGGATGGGACGGGACCCGTTCGCAGTCCCTATGGGACTGTGGCTGCCGTATTCCATGTCTGTATGTGTCGTTAATCGACACATACAGAAATGGACAAAAAAATGGCAGCCCCCATAGGGAAGAAAAAGTGTAAAAATAAGAAAAAGTAAAACACAAACACACAAATAAATATAAACGTTTTTAATAAAGCACTAACATCTTTAACATATTAAAAAAAAAATTGTGATGACACTGTTCCTTTAATGGCTTGGTCACAGACAATACTGGGTCAGGCAAAGGCAGTCCATTTACCAATGCAACGATCAACAATCTCTCCAGCAAAACAGTAGGCAATTGAAGAAGATCCACAAGGTCTTGCCAGATGAAATTGGCTGCAGAGCCAGAGTCCAGGTAGGCAGAGACTGGATGAGGTCTCCTCGCCAGCGACGATGGTCACAGGAATAAACAGTTTGGAAGAGAGTTCTCTATTAAGTGTAGTAGCGCCCAGGGTTGTCTCTCGAACCAATCCCAGGCGTTGGGGTTTCTTAGACCTCTGGGGACACAGACGCGCGACATGGCGAACGAGGCCGCAATACAGACAGAGTCCAGAAGTGCGCCTGAGCTGTTTTTCTTGAACGGACAGTTTAAGCCGATCCACCTGCATCGGAACCTCGGGCGCAGCAGAAGAACAAGGCAAGAGGGGTTTCTGGAAGTTGGGCGCCAGTCTAGGAAGCGTTTCTCCTGTAGAATCTCTTGAGATCTCTCTACGAGCCTTATGTCCACACGGGTAGCCAGTAGAATCAGGTCATCCAGGGCAGCTGGGAGATCTCGAGCAGCCAGTTCGTCCTTGATCTCAGGCGATAGGCCATGCCAGAAGGATGCTACCAAGGCCTCATTGTTCCAGGACAATTCTCCTGCCAGAGTCCGGAACTGGATAGTGTTGTCGCCCATGGAGGCGTCCTCCTGACGCAGGTAAAAGATAGCAGTGGCTGCCAACGAGGCTCGCCCAGGCTTCTCAAATACAGAACGGAACAACCGCACAAACCCCTGGAAGTTTCGGGTCCCTGTTGTTCCCAGATTGGATTCGCCCATGCCAGGGCCTTGCCGCCGTATAGAGATATAATGAAGGCGAACCTGGCTCTGTCCGAAGGAAATGCTCGGGTGTGCAGAGTGAAGTGGATTTGGCATTGATTCAGAAACACCCTGCACGAACTTGTGTCTCCATGGAACCGAGGTGGCAATGGCAGCGAGAACCGAGGATCTGAACTGGGACTGCCAGGAGGTGTAGCAGGAGGGTCGATTGGACGAGCTTGAATAGGAGTGGTGACGGAAGTAACTAGCGCACCTAGCTGCTGTGTCATGGAATCTACCTCCACAAATAGTTGATCCTGTCGTGCTTGCAGATTGGGAGGATGACAGGCTCTTGGCTTGGCCAGCGGGGTCCATGGCCTGAGCGTACTGTCACGGCGCGGGGTGTGGACCCACTGGGCCGTACCGCGTCGCGGGGTAGCAGCTGGCCAACAAGGTACAAAACAATGTCTATATTTCAGAACGTGTACCTGAGGCAATGTAGACAGTAGCGGAAGACTCGACTTGACTTTCATTGTAGATACGATAGCACGGGATACAGGGTACGGGCATCAGGAACGTGTAACACTGGGAACTGGAAAACACTGGGAGACCATTTGCAAGACAAACTTAGGTATACAACAATGCTCAGGCAAGGAACCAGTGGGAGGAGCCCCTTTTTATAGTCCAGCAGCTATTTGGGCTAATAATTGATGGGTGACAGCTGGACGCGTACTGACCCATTAAAGCTGTGCAGGCGCGCGCGCCCTGCAGGAATCAGTCCGAGGACCCGGAAGTGAGTGCCGGCATCTCCCTGGAGGGAGCCGACGCCGTGGAGAGAGATGTCCATGGCTGGGGCCGTCAAGGGGTAAGTCTGAACGACGACCCCCAGCCATAGACGTTACACCCCTCTTTGTCCTAACGAAGCTGTCGGCTTCAAACCCTTCCTTGAATAGCGTGAATTTTAGCTTGCGGCTTATTTTGTTTTGATTTTAATTTTTCTTTTCTTTTTCATTTGTTCATTTGTTTATAGTATTTTCTGGTAGCTGTGGAGTTGCTCATATGTCTACTGGTACCAACTATCTTTAGATTTCAAGTTCTGATCCTCACAACCACAAAATCTCTTTCCTACCATTAGTATCAAGCAACATTCTTAAGATTCTCAAAAAGAACCTGGGAAAAAATATTGAAGAAAACCTGCAATAACTTCAGAATTTCATCTATATCCGGCATATAAGACGACCCCACACTTTTGACATTTTTTTAAGGGTGTAAAAAGTCGTCTTGTACGCCGATATATACGGTAATCATATGCTATTTTCTTCATGTGGCTATTGTCATTAAGTCTTAGGACTTGATGGTATTATGGCTGGTGTAACTGTATATTATATTGTGTATTGCAAGTTGCAGGTCTTGTATATAACACTCTACCATTGTTTCAGAACTTGATGTCATTATGGTTGGTATAACTGTTTATGCACTGTACACTATATTATGTGCTGTAGGTCACGTGTTTAACATTTCACCATTGTGGGACAAATTTATATCGCTTTATGTAACTCATATAATCTTTTCACACTATATACTTTTCACCATTAGCTCTACTGTATAGTCCAAGATTTCTTGGGGTCCAGTACTTATTCATCCATACATTTTTTTCAGGTCTTAAAATACATATAAATATAATTATATCTATATGGGTACTGTTATATAGTGCAAATTTTTCACACTTTATATTCAATATACTGTATTTTTTTTTGCATCCAGCTTTATATTTATTTTCATTATTTGTCACTTTGTTGTACTATATATTTTTTTTTTCTTCACTAATATGTATTTACACCATGTTCTACAATAGTGATCTGTTTCATCTGGCTGGTTTTTAGATAATTTTTATGTCTTAAATACCCTGTACATTGTTAATTACCTGAGTAATGTTCTCTTTAAAAATCGCCATCATCACATATGATATATATATATAACATATTTACTAGCCTTTGTTCTATTAAATTTGTAGTTTTGGCATGCAGTTTGCTCATCATGTTGGATTTGCGCCGGTTTGGACTACGTTCAGGTGGAAGGTTTAGCTCCGCTACCTATAAGTAAACCCCTCTATTTTAATTTCATTACCTCCTGACAAAGTTGCAGGTCAACGAAACATGCGTTGAGGTATCTCTTTGACAGGACCATTCAGTATGTCTCAAGGTTATTCCGTGCTCTAACTTGAGCCTCTGGCTATTGTTTTTCCAGACCTCTTTACAGTTCCCCATTCTTGTATAGGCTGATTTATTTATAGCTATTATGCTTCTCATATTTCCAAAATAAGATTATTTAAGCTTACTGCTGTTTGTTCACATACCTATCCACCCTGGGGCATAACTAGGAAACACTGGGCCCCATAGCAAACTTTTGACTGGGCCCCCTCCCCTGGGTGCCACACACAGGCCAGCCTAGTAGATAGTTCCCCCCTGTAGACAGTGCTATGCAGCCCCCCCTGTAGACAGTGCTATGCAGCCCCCCTGTAGACAGTGCCATACAGCCCCCCTGTAGGCGGTGTTATACAGCGCCCCCTGTAGATAGGGCTATACAGCCTCCCACTACAGTGCTATACAGCCCTCACTGTAGACAGTGCTATACTTTCAATTATCAAAAAGAGGGACAATCGATGCGGCGCGCAAGGCAATTTTTTTTCTCTTTTAAGCCACGCCTCAAATCCCACCCAATCCCCACCTATACACACCCGGTTCAGCCCACTGGGAACCAGTGGCATAACTACCGCTGTAGCAGCCATAGCGACTCTTATGGGGCCCGTTGCAAGAGGGGGCCCGTGCCGCCCGCAAGCATGGGCCCGCGGGCCTCCCAATGGCCAGGGGCTCCACTAGCAGCAGCTATGGCTGCTACAGAGCGACGCCAATGAACACTACGGCAGAGAAGTATATATCCCCGCTCTACCATTAAAGGGGTTTTTCCTACAAAACACATGTATCATCTATCCACAGGAAAGGGGATATGTAATGGCAGGAAGGAGGTGAAGGGAACAAGTGAGCCCTAATCTACCCACCGCCCTGTCCCTGCCTACTTGCAACGACCCGCCCTAGGCGACGGGGTACAACTTGGCGGCGGTCCCTACGCTGTCTAAGTGCAAGGGAGTACAAACAGGGAACACGCAAGGGAATACAGTAGCCCACGGAACGCCGCGAGGAAACGGAGCGGTGAATGAGCCAGTCAGGATCAGGAAGTAGTGGAGTATACAAACGGGAGCACGGAGCAGAAGCAAGCCAGGGGCAGAGCAACGCAGGATAAACGGAACTGAAGCAAGGCAGAAGCACGGCAGAAGCAGGCTGGAGCAAGGCAGCAGTGGGGCCAGGAATCCAAGAAGAATAACAAGCAAGGAGGAAGAGAAAACGGCAGGTATAAATGGACAGGGGGCGGAGCTAACTCTGACTGACCAGGCCGCGATAGGCTCTCCCACTCCTGAGCCTGCCACCCTGATTGGTGGGAGCAGGTGTCAGTCTCAGAGGTCTGGCCTCAGGTGTCGACTGATTAATCCTGGGAGTATACCCAGACGTAGTGCCTGGCAGATCCTTTACAGTACTCCCCCTTTTATGAGGGGCCACCGGACCCTTACTAAGAGGACCCGGTTTAGTGGGGAAGAGAAGGTGGAACCTCCTGATCAATACCCCAGCGTGAACATCTCGAGCAGGTACCCAAGTCCTCTCCTCCGGCCCGTATCCTCTCCAATGGACCAGGTACTGGAGGGAGCCCTGGATCATCCTACTGTCCACAATCTTGGCCACCTCGAATTCCACCCCCTCAGGGGTGAGAACGGGAACAGGAGGTTTCCTCGAGGGGGACCAGGACGGGGAGCAGCGTTTCAGGAGGGAGGCATGGAAGACGTCGTGTATGCGAAAGGATGGGGGCAGCTCCAGACGGAAGGATACAGGGTTGAGGACTTCAATGACCTTATAAGGTCCAATAAATCGGGGAGCAAACTTCCTGGACGGGACCTTAAGGCGCAAGTTCCTCGACGACAACCACACCAGATCCCCGACGACAAACCGGGGGTTAGCAGAACGTCTACAATCAGCCTGAATCTTTTGTACGCTCTGGGACGCCTCTAGGTTCTTCTGAACCTGGGCCCAGACTGTGCACAGTTCCCGATGAACGTCCTCTACCTCGGGATTATTGGAACAACCAGGGGAAACGGAGGAGAACCTAGGATTAAACCCGAAATTACAGAAAAACGGGGAGACCCCTGACGAGTTACTGACCCGGTTATTAAGGGAAAATTCGGCGAGGGGAAGGAATGAGACCCAATCAAATTGACAGTCAGAAATGAAACACCTTAAATATTGTTCCAGGGATTGGTTAGTCCTTTCCGTTTGGCCATTAGTTTCGGGATGAAAGGCGGAGGAGAAGGATAGATCAATCTCCAACTTTTTACAAAAAGCTCTCCAAAATAAGGAAACAAATTGTACCCCTCTGTCCGAAACGATATTGACTGGGGCCCCATGGAGACGCAGAATGTGTTTCACAAACAAAGAAGCTAACGTCTTGGCGTTAGGTAGTTTCTTAAGGGGCACAAAGTGGCACATCTTGCTGAAGCGGTCTACTACCACCCACACCACCGACTTGCCCTGAGATGGAGGCAAATCGGTGATAAAAGCCATGGAGATATGGGTCCAAGGTCTCTGGGGAATGGGCAAGGAACGTAGTAAGCCCGCAGGTCGGGACCTAGGGGTCTTGGACCTAGCACAGACCTCACAAGCGGCGACGTAAGCCCTAACGTCTTTAGGCAACCCAGGCCACCAATAGTTTCTGGTAATGAGGAGTTTGGTACCCAAGATGCCAGGATGACCAGATAGAGCGGAGTCATGGTTTTCCCTGAGTACCCTTAGCCGGTATTGCAGGGGGACAAACAGTTTGTCCCCAGGGAGGTTCCCGGGAGCTGAACCTTGATCAGCCGCGATGTCAGAGGCTAAGTCAGAATCAGCGGCAGAAACAATTATACCAGGGGGTAAAATACAAGCAGGATCCTTCTCAGAAGGAGGATTAGCCATGAAACTACGTGACAGTGCATCAGCCTTAATATTTTTGGACCCAGCCCTATAGGTAACCAAGAAATTAAATCTGGTAAAGAATAGTGCCCAACGAGCTTGTCTAGGATTAAGCCTCCGGGCAGATTCTAGGAAAACCAGATTCTTGTGGTCAGTAAGGACCGTTACCTGGTGTCTGGCCCCCTCCAAGAAGTGACACCACTCTTCAAAAGCCCATTTAATGGCTAAAAGTTCGTGGTTGCCAATATCATAGTTACACTCCGTGGGCGAAAACTTCCTAGAGAAGTAAGCACAGGGGCGGAGATGGGTGAGGGAGCTGGTACCCTGGGACAAGACGGCCCCCACTCCCACCTCGGACGCGTCAACCTCCACAATAAATGGCTCCCTTTGGTTGGGCTGAACCAGTACGGGGGCCGAGATAAAGCACTTCTTGAGGGTCTCAAAAGCCTGGACGGCCTCAGGGGGCCAATGGAGGACATCAGCACCCTTGCGAGTGAGGTCCGTAAGAGGCTTAGCGACGACCGAGAAGTTGGCAATAAATCTCCTGTAATAGTTAGCGAACCCCAAAAAACACTGTAGCGCCTTCAGGGAGGCAGGTTGGACCCATTCCGCCACAGCCTGAACCTTGGCAGGGTCCATGCGGAATTCATGAGGAGTGAGGATTTGACCTAAAAATGGTATCTCCTGTACCCCAAACACACATTTTTCGGTCTTCGCAAACAGATTATTTTCCCGAAGGACCTGGAGGACCTTCCTGACATGCTCCAACAAGGTACAAAACAATGTCTATATTTCAGAACGTGTACCTGAGGCAATGTAGACAGTAGCGGAAGACTCGACTTGACTTTCATTGTAGATACGATAGCACGGGATACAGGGTACGGGCATCAGGAACGTGTAACACTGGGAACTGGAAAACACTGGGAGACCATTTGCAAGACAAACTTAGGTATACAACAATGCTCAGGCAAGGAACCAGTGGGCAGAGCCCCTTTTTATAGTCCAGCAGCTATTTGGGCTAATAATTGATGGGTGACAGCTGGACGCGTACTGACCCATTAAAGCTGTGCAGGCGCGCGCGCCCTGCAGGAATCAGTCCGAGGACCCGGAAGTGAGTGCCGGCATCTCCCTGGAGGGAGCCGACGCCGTGGAGAGAGATGTCCATGGCTGGGGCCGTCAAGGGGTAAGTCTGAACGACGACCCCCAGCCATAGACGTTACACCCCTCTTTGTCCTAACGAAGCTGTCGGCTTCAAACCCTTACTTGAATAGCGTGAATTTTAGCTTGCGGCTTATTTTGTTTTGATTTTAATTTTTCTTTTCTTTTTCATTTGTTCATTTGTTTATAGTATTTTCTGGTAGCTGTGGAGTTGCTCATATGTCTACTGGTACCAACTATCTTTAGATTTCAAGTTCTGATCCTCACAACCACAAAATCTCTTTCCTACCATTAGTATCAAGCAACATTCTTAAGATTCTCAAAAAGAACCTGGGAAAAAATATTGAAGAAAACCTGCAATAACTTCAGAATTTCATCTATATCCGGCATATAAGACGACCCCACACTTTTGACATTTTTTTAAGGGTGTAAAAAGTTGTCTTGTACGCCGATATATACGGTAATCATATGCTATTTTCTTCATGTGGCTATTGTCATTAAGTCTTAGGACTTGATGGTATTATGGCTGGTGTAACTGTATATTATATTGTGTATTGCATGTTGCAGGTCTTGTATATAACACTCTACCATTGTTTCAGAACTTGATGTCATTATGGTTGGTATAACTGTTTATGCACTGTACACTATATTATGTGCTGTAGGTCACGTGTTTAACATTTCACCATTGTGGGACAAATTTATATTGCTTTATGTAACTCATATAATCTTTTCACACTATATACTTTTCACCATTAGCTCTACTGTATAGTCCAAGATTTCTTGGGGTCCAGTACTTATTCATCCATACATTTTTTTCAGGTCTTAAAATACATATAAATATAATTATATCTATATGGGTACTGTTATATAGTGCAAATTTTTCACACTTTTTATTCACTATACTGTATTTTTTTTTGCATCCAGCTTTATATTTCTTTTCATTATTTGTCACTTTGTTGTACTATATATATTTTTTTCTTCACTAATATGTATTTACACCATGTTCTACAATAGTGATCTGTTTCATCTGGCTGGTTTTTAGATAATTTTTATGTCTTAAATACCCTGTACATTGTTAATTACCTGAGTAATGTTCTCTTTAAAAATCGCCATCTTCACATATGATATATATATATAACATATTTACTAGCCTTTGTTCTATTAAATTTGTAGTTTTGGCATGCAGTTTGCTCATCATGTTGGATTTGCGCCGGTTTGGACTACGTTCAGGTGGAAGGTTTAGCTCCGCTACCTATAAGTAAACCCCTCTATTTTAATTTCATTACCTCCTGACAAAGTTGCAGGTCAACGAAACATGCGTCGAGGTATCTCTTTGACAGGACCATTCAGTATGTCTCAAGGTTATTCCGTGCTCTAACTTCAGCCTCTGGCTATTGTTTTTCCAGACCTCTTTACAGTTCCCCATTCTTGTATAGGCTGATTTATTTATAGCTATTATGCTTCTCATATTTCCAAAATAAGATTATTTAAGCTTACTGCTGCTTGTTCACATACCTATCCACCCTGGGGCATAACTAGGAAACACTGGGCCCCATAGCAAACGTTTGACTGGGCCCCCTCCCCTGGGTGCCACACACAGGCCAGCCTAGTAGATAGTTCCGCCCTGTAGACAGTGCTATGCAGCCCCCCCTGTAGACAGTGCTATGCAGCCCCCCTGTAGACAGTGCCATACAGCCCCCCTGTAGGCGGTGTTATACAGCGCCCCCTGTAGATAGGGCTATACAGCCTCCCAATACAGTGCTATACAGCCCTCACTGTAGACAGTGCTATACTTTCAATTATCAAAAAGAGGGACAATCGATGCGGCGCGCAAGGCAATTTTTTTTTCTCTTTTAAGCCACGTCTCAAATCCCACCCAATCCCCACCTATACACACCCGGTTCAGCCCACTGGGAACCAGTGGAATAACTACCGCTGTAGCAGCCATAGCGACTCTTATGGGGCCCGTTGCAAGAGGGGGCCCGTGCCACCCGCAAGCATGGGCCCGCGGGCCTCCCAATGGCCAGGGGCTCCACTAGCAGCAGCTATGGCTGCTACAGAGCGACGCCAATGAACACTACGGCAGAGAAGTATATATCCCCGCTCTACCATTAAAGGGGTTTTTCCTACAAAACACATGTATCACCTATCCACAGGAAAGGGGATATGTAATGGCAGGAAGGAGGTGAAGGGAACAAGTGAGCCCTAATCTACCCACCGCCCTGTCCCTGCCTACTTGCAACGACCCGCCCTAGGCGACGGGGTACAACTTGGCGGCGGTCCCTACGCTGTCTAAGTGCAAGGGAGTACAAACAGGGAACACGCAAGGGAATACAGTAGCCCACGGAACGCCGCGAGGAAACGGAGCGGTGAATGAGCCAGTCAGGATCAGGAAGTAGTGGAGTATACAAACGGGAGCACGGAGCAGAAGCAAGCCAGGGGCAGAGCAACGCAGGATAAACGGAACTGAAGCAAGGCAGAAGCACGGCAGAAGCAGGCTGGAGCAAGGCAGCAGTGGGGCCAGGAATGCAAGAAGAATAACAAGCAAGGAGGAAGAGAAAACGGCAGGTATAAATGGACAGGGGGCGGAGCTAACTCTGACTGACCAGGCCGCGATAGGCTCTCCCACTCCTGAGCCTGCCACCCTAATTGGTGGGAGCAGGTGTCAGTCTCAGAGGTCTGGCCTCAGGTGTCGACTGATTAATCCTGGGAGTATACCCAGACGTAGTGCCTGGCAGATCCTTTACAGTACTCCCCCTTTTATGAGGGGCCACCGGACCCTTACTAAGAGGACCCGGTTTAGTGGGGAAGAGAAGGTGGAACCTCCTGATCAATACCCCAGCGTGAACATCTCGAGCAGGTACCCAAGTCCTCTCCTCCGGCCCGTATCCTCTCCAATGGACCAGGTACTGGAGGGAGCCCTGGATCATCCTACTGTCCACAATCTTGGCCACCTCGAATTCCACCCCCTCAGGGGTGAGAACGGGAACAGGAGGTTTCCTCGAGGGGGACAAGGACGGGGAGCAGCGTTTCAGGAGGGAGGCATGGAAGACGTCGTGTATGCGAAAGGATGGGGGCAGCTCCAGACGGAAGGATACAGGGTTGAGGACTTCAATGACCTTATAAGGTCCAATAAATCGGGGAGCAAACTTCCTGGACGGGACCTTAAGGCGCAAGTTCCTCGACGACAACCACACCAGATCCCCGACGACAAACCGGGGGTTAGCAGAACGTCTACAATCAGCCTGAATCTTTTGTACGCTCTGGGACGCCTCTAGGTTCTTCTGAACCTGGACCCAGACTGTGCACAGTTCCCGATGAACGTCCTCTACCTCGGGATTATTGGAACAACCAGGGGAAACGGAGGAGAACCTAGGATTAAACCCGAAATTACAGAAAAACGGGGAGACCCCTGACGAGTTACTGACCCGGTTATTCAGGGAAAATTCGGCGAGGGGAAGGAATGAGACCCAATCAAATTGACAGTCAGAAATGAAACACCTTAAATATTGTTTCAGGGATTGGTTAGTCCTTTCCGTTTGGCCATTAGTTTCGGGATGGAAGGCGGAGGAGAAGGATAGATCAATCTCCAACTTTTTACAAAAAGCTCTCCAAAATAAGGAAACAAATTGTACCCCTCTGTCCGAAACGATATTGACTGGGGCCCCATGGAGACGCAGAATGTGTTTCACAAACAAAGAAGGTAACGTCTTGGCGTTAGGTAGTTTCTTAAGGGGCACAAAGTGGCACATCTTGCTGAAGCGGTCTACTACCACCCACACCACCGACTTGCCCTGAGATGGAGGCAAATCGGTGATAAAAGCCATGGAGATATGGGTCCAAGGTCTATGGGGAATGGGCAAGGAACGTAGTAAGCCCGCAGGTCGGGACCTAGGGGTCTTGGACCTAGCACAGACCTCACAAGCGGCGACGTAAGCCCTAACGTCTTTAGGCAACCCAGGCCACCAATAGTTTCTGGTAATGAGGAGTTTGGTACCCAAGATGCCAGGATGACCAGATAGAGCAGAGTCATGGTTTTCCCTGAGTACCCTTAGCCGGTATTGCAGGGGGACAAACAGTTTGTCCCCAGGGAGGTTCCCGGGAGCTGAACCTTGATCAGCCGCGATGTCAGAGGCTAAGTCAGAATCAGTGGCAGAAACAATTATACCAGGGGGTAAAATACAAGCAGGATCCTTCTCAGAAGGAGGATTAGCCATGAAACTACGTGACAGTGCATCAGCCTTAATATTTTTGGACCCAGCCCTATAGGTAACCAAGAAATTAAATCTGGTAAAGAATAGTGGCCAACGAGCTTGTCTAGGATTAAGCCTCCGGGCAGATTCTAGGCAAACCAGATTCTTGTGGTCAGTAAGGACCGTTACCTGGTGTCTGGCCCCCTCCAAGGAGTGACGCCACTCTTCAAAAGCCCATTTAATGGCTAAAAGTTCGCGGTTGCCAATATCATAGTTACACTCCGTGGGCGAAAACTTCCTAGAGAAGTAAGCACAGGGGCGGAGATGGGTGAGGGAGCTGGTACCCTGGGACAAGACGGCCCCCACTCCCACCTCGGACGCGTCAACCTCCACAATAAATGGCTCCCTTTGGTTGGGCTGAACCAGTACGGGGGCCGAGATAAAGCACTTCTTGAGGGTCTCAAAAGCCTGGACGGCCTCAGGGGGCCAATGGAGGACATCAGCACCCTTGCGAGTGAGGTCCGTAAGAGGCTTAGCGACGACCGAGAAGTTGGCAATAAATCTCCTGTAATAGTTAGCGAACCCCAAAAAACACTGTAGCGCCTTCAGGGAGGCAGGTTGGACCCATTCCGCCACAGCCTGAACCTTGGCAGGGTCCATGCGGAATTCATGAGGAGTGAGGATTTGACCTAAAAATGGTATCTCCTGTACCCCAAACACACATTTTTCGGTCTTCGCAAACAGATTATTTTTCCGAAGGACCTGGAGGACCTTCCTGACATGCTCCACGTGCGAGGACCAGTCCTTGGAAAACACCAGTATGTCATCAAGGTACACTACAAGAAAATTACCCAGGTAATCTCTCAGAATTTCATTAATAAAATTCTGGAAGACGGCAGGGGCATTACACAACCCAAAGTGCATGACTAGGTATTCGAAATGACCTTCGGGCGTGTTGAACGCAGTTTTCCACTCATCCCCCTCTTTGATGCGGATAAGGTTATATGCCCCCCGTAGATCGAACTTAGAGAACCATTGGGCCCCCTGAACCTGATTAAAAAGATCCGGAATCAAAGGAAGGGGATACTGGTTCCTTACTGTGACCTTATTCAAGTTCCGATAATCAATGCACGGCCTAAGACCACCATCCTTCTTCCCCACGAAGAAGAAGCCAGCACCTACAGGAGAAGTCGAGGGGCGAATGAAACCCTTGGCCAGGCATTCTTGGATATACTCCCTCATAGCTTTACGTTCAGGACATGAAAGATTAAATATCCTCCCCTTAGGAAGCTTGGCACCAGGCACCAAATCGATGGCGCAATCGTAATCTCTATGAGGGGGCAACACCTCGGAGGCCTCCTTAGAAAACACATCAGCGAAGTCCTGAACAAACTCAGGAAGCGTGTTTACCTCCTCCCGGGCGAGAAATAGAGTTAACCGAAAGACATGACATCAGGCAATCACTACCCCATTTGGTGAGATCCCCAGTATTCCAATCAAACGTGGGATTATGCAGCTGCAACCAGGGAAGACCTAATACCAGATCGGACGATAATCCCTGCATCACCAGTACAGAGCACTGCTCCAAATGCATGGAGCCAACACAGAGTTCAAAAACAGGAGTATGCTGAGTAAAATAACCATTAGCAAGAGGAGTGGAGTCGATACCCACTACCGGGATAGGATAAGGTAAATCAATAAAAGGCATTTTTAGAGACATAGCAAATTCCACTGACATGATATTAGCAGATGAGCCCGAATCCACGAAGGCACTGACAGTGGCAGACCGGCCAGCAAACGAGACCTGAAAGGGAAGCAAAATCTTATTGCGTTTAGTATTAACAGGAAATACCTGTGCGCCCAAGTGACCTCCCCGATGATCACTTAGGCGCGGAAGTATTCCGGCTGCTTATTCTTGCGCCTGGGACAGGTGTTTAGTAGATGCTTGTCGTCCCCACAATAGAAGCAGAGACCATTCTTCCTGCGAAACGCTCTACGTTGTCGAGGGGACATGGAGGCCCCGAGTTGCATAGGTACCTCCGAGTCCTCCGTGGAAGAGCGAGGAGACGGGACCTCGGGGGGAATCGCAGGGCAGTCAGAGGGGAAAACATTGAAACGTTCAAGATGACGTTCCCTGAGACGTCGGTCAAGTCGTACTGCTAGGGCCATAACCTGGTCTAGGGAGTCAGAAGAGGGGTAGCTAACCAGCAGATCCTTCAGGGCGTCAGATAATCCTAACCTAAACTGGCACTTTAGGGCCGGGTCGTTCCACCGAGAAGCTACGCACCACTTTCTAAAATCAGAACAGTATTCCTCAACAGGTCTCCTACCCTGACGTAAGGTCACCAGCTGACTCTCGGCTAAGGCAGTCCTGTCAGTCTCGTCGTAAATGAGACCGAGGGCAGAGAAAAACCGATCAACGGAGGAAAGTTCAGGGGCGTCAGGAGCCAAGGAGAAGGCCCACTCTTGGGGCCCTTCCTAGAGTCGGGATATAATGATACCCACACGCTGGTTGTCGGAACCTGAGGAGTGAGGTCTTAGGCGGATGCCGCGAGGAAACGGAGCGGTGAATGAGTCAGTCAGGATCAGGAAGTAGTGGAGTATACAAACGGGAGCACGGAGCAGAAGCAAGCCAGGGGCAGAGCAACGCAGGATAAACGGAACTGAAGCAAGGCAGAAGCACGGCAGAAGCAGGCTGGAGCAAGGCAGCAGTGGGGCCAGGAATCCAAGAAGAATAACAAGCAAGGAGGAAGAGAAAACGGCAGGTATAAATGGACAGGGGGCGGAGCTAACTCTGACTGACCAGGCCGCGATAGGCTCTCCCACTCCTGAGCCTGCCACCCTGATTGGTGGGAGCAGGTGTCAGTCTCAGAGGTCTGGCCTCAGGTGTCGACTGATTAATCCTGGGAGTATACCCAGACGTAGTGCCTGGCAGATCCTTTACAGGATACATGTGTGATCGCTGGGACCCCCAGTGATAAGTAGAACGGGTGTAAAGGATCTGCCAGACACAGCTTCGGTGTCGACGCCCGTGGTTCATCAGTCTGCATGTGTCCCTAGGTCTGAGTCCCTAGGACTCAATCTGCTACCACTTGTGTTTCCTGGCTCTGCTGTTCCTGCTATTACCATTGACCTCTGCTTCATATTGACCCTGCTTGACTGATTATTTTCCTGTTCTGCTTTTGTTACCGCGTCCTCTCCTGGTTTGACTCGGCTCAATCACTACTCTGTTTCTCATGGTGTTTCCGTGGGCAACTGCCCCTGTTCCCTTGCTTCTGTGTTCCCTTGTCTGTTTTGTTTGTCGTGAACATAGTGAGCGTAGGGACCTTCACCCAGTTGTACACCGTCGCCTAGGACGGACTGTTCAAGTAGGCAGGGACTGAGTGGCGGGTAGATTAGGGCTCACCTGTCCATCTCCCTACCCCGACATTACATAATCACAGGCCCATATACCTTTTCTACCCTGGTTCTTACACTACTATGGACCCCCTTGAGGCCCTGGCTCAGGAAATGCAGGGTCTCTCCCTACAGGTCCAAGCCCTAGCTCAGAGGTGCAACCAGCGTGATGTTACCCAGGTAGTGCCCTCCACCTCACCTCTTGAACCCCACCTCAAGTTGCCTGACCGGTTCTCAGGGGACCGGAAGACTTTTTTCTCCTTTCAGGAGAGTTGTAGGCTCTATTTCCGTCTAACGCCCCACTCCTCAGGTTCTGAGAGCCAGCGAGTGGGTATAATTATGTCCCGGCTCCAGGACGGGCCCCAAGAATGGGCCTTCTCCTTGGCTCCTGACGCCCCTGAGCTTTCCTCTGTTGACCTTTTTTTTTCTACTCTCGGGCTCATCTATAACGAGACTGACAAAACTGCCTTTGCCGACCTTACGTCAGGGTAAGAGACCCGTTGAGGAGTACTGTTCTGACTTTAGGAAGCGGTATGTAGCTTCTCGGTGGATGACCCTGCCTTGAGGTGCCAGTTTAGATTGGGTCTGTCGAACGCCCTGAAAGACCGGTTAGTCAGCTATCCCTCTTCTGACTCTCTAGATCAGGTAATGGCTTTAGCGCTACGTCTTGACCGACGTCCCAGGGAACGACGACTTGAACGTTTTTGTGCCTTCACCTCTGGCTCCCCTATGATGGCTCCTGAGGTTCCGTTGCTTCGTTCTTCCACGGAAAACTCGGATGAACCAATGCAACTCGGGGCCTCCGTGTCTCCCCAACAACATAGAGAGCTCCGCAGGAAGAATGGTCTCTGCTTCTACTGTGGGGTTGACAAGCATCAAGTGAATGACTGTCCTAGGCGTAAGAATAAGCAGCCGGAAAACTTCCGCGCCTAAGTGACCATCGGGGAGGTCGCTTGGGCGCACAGGTATTTCCCGTAAATATGAAACCTAATAAGATCTTGCTTCCCTTTCAGGTCTCTTTTGAGGGTAGGTTTGCCACCAGCAGTGCCTTCGTGGATTCAGGGTCTTCTGCTAATATTATGTCTGTGGAATTTGCTATGTCTCTATCGATGCCATTGATTGATTTACCTAAACCTGTCCCGGTAGTGGGTATCGACTCCACGCCACTTGCTAATGGTTATTTTACGCAGCATACCCCAGTTTTTGAACTCATTGTTGGCTCCATTCATTTGGAGCAGTATTCTGTACTGGTGATGCAGGGATTATCGTCCGATTTGGTTTTAGGCCTTCCCTGGTTGCAGAGGCATAATCCCACGTTTAACTGGAATACGGGGGATCTTACTAAATGGGGTAATGAATGCATGACGACCTGTTTTTCTATTAATTTTATTTCACTCCCTGAGGAGGTGAACACAGTACCTGAGTTTATTCAGGACTTCGCTGATGTTTTTTCTAAAAAGGCCTCAGAAGAGTTACCTCCTCACAGTATGGCATTATCTACCGGGTGGGGGGGGGGGCTGTATGGTGCTATATACTGTGGGGCTGTATGGTGCTATATACAGAGGGCTGTATGGTGCTATATACAGGGGGCTGTATGGTGCTATATACAGGGGACTGTATGGTGTTGTCTACAGGGGGGCTGTATGGTGCTATATACAGGGGGGCTGTATGGTGCTATATACAGGGGGGCTGTATGGTGCTATATACAGGGGCTGTATGGTGCTATATACAGGGGGGCTGTATGGCGCTATATACAGGGAGGGGGCTGTATGCCGCTATCTACAGTGGAGCTGTATCGTGCTATATACAGGCGGCTGTATGGCATTATCTACAGGGGGCTGTGTGGTGCTATATACAGGGGCTGTATGGTGCTACATACAGGGATGCTGTATGGCTTTACCTATAGGGTGGCTGTATGGTGCTATACACGTGGGGGCTGTATTGTGCTATGTACAGGGGGGATGTATGGTGCTATATACAGGGGGACTATATGGCTTTTTCTATGGGGTGGCTGTATGGTGCTATATACGGGGGGCTGTATGGGGCTATATACAGGGGGGGCTGTATGGTGCTATATACAGGGGGCTATATGGTGCTATATACAGGCGGGCTGTATGATGTTATATGCAAGGGGGCTGTATGGTGCTATATACAAGGGGGCTGTATGGTGCTATATACAGTGAAGGAAATAAGTATTTAATCCCTTGCTGATTTTGTAAGTTTGCCCACTGTCAAAGATATGAACAGTCTAGAATTTTTAGGCTAGGTTAATTTTACCAGTGAGAGATAGATTATATAAAAAAAAAAAAAAAGAAAATCAGATTGTCAAAATTATATATATTTATTTGCATTGTGCACAGAGAAATAAGTATTTGATCCCTTTGGCAAACAAGACTTAATACTTGGTGGCAAAACCCTTGTTGGCAAGCACAGCAGTCAGACGTTTTGTGTAGTTGATGATGAGGTTTGCACACATGTTAGATGGATTTTTGGCCCACTCCTCTTTGCATATCATCTGTAAATCATTAAGATTTCGAGGCTGTCGCTTGGCAACTCGGATCTTCAGCTCCCTCCATAAGTTTTCGATGGGATTAAGGTCTGGAGACTGGCTAGGCCACTCCATGAGCTTAATGTGCTTCTTTTTGAGCCACTCCTTTGTTGCCTTGGCTGTATGTTTCGTGTCATTGTCGTGCTGGAAGACCCAGCCACAAGCCATTTTTAATGTCCTGGTGGAGGGAAGGAGGTTGTCACTCAGGATTTGACGGTACATGGCTCCATCCATTCTCCCATTGATGCGGTGAAGTAGTCCTGTGCCCTTAGCAGAGAAACACCCCCAAAACATAATGTTTCCACCTCCATGCTTGACAGTGGGGACGGTGTTCTTTGGGTCATAGGCAGCATTTCTCTTCCTCCAAACACGGCGAGTAGAGTTAATGCCAAAGAGCTCAATTTTAGTCTCATCTGACCACAGCACCTTCTCCCAATCACTCTCAGAATCATCCAGACGTTCATTTGCAAACTTCAGAGGGGCCTGTACATGTGCCTTCTTGAGCAGGGGGACCATGCGGGCACTGCAGGATTTTAATCCATTACGGCGTAATGTGTTACCAATGGTTTTCTTGGTGACTGTGGTCCCAGCTGCCTTGAGATCATTAACAAGTTCCCCCCGTGTAGTTTTCGGCTGAACTCTCACCTTCCTCAGGATCAAGGATACCCCACGAGGTGAGATTTTGCATGGAGCCCCAGATCAATGTCGATTCACAGTCATTTTGTATGTCTTCCATTTTCTTACTATTGCACCAACAGTTGTCTCCTTGTCACCCAGCGTCTTACTTATGGTTTTGTAGCCCATTCCAGCCTTGTGCAGGTCTATGATCTTGTCCCTGACATCCTTAGAAAGCTCTTTGGTCTTGCCCATGTTGTAGAGGATAGAATCAGACTGATTAATTGAGTCTGTGGACAGGAGTCTTTTATACAGGTGACCATATAAGACAGCTGTCTTTAATGCAGGCACCAAGTTGATTTGGAGCGTGTAACTGGTCTGGAGGAGGCTGAACTCTTAATGGTTGGTAGGGGATCAAATACTTATTTCTCTGTACACAATGCAAATAAATATATATAATTTTGACAATGTGATTTTCTTTTTTTTTTTTCATATAATCTATCTCTCACTGGTAAAATTAACCTAGCCTAAAAATTCTAGACTGTTCATATCTTTGACAGTGGGCAAACTTACAAAATCAGCAAGGGATCAAATACTTATTTCCTTCACTGTACAAGGGGCTGTATGGTGCTATATACAGGGGGCAGTATGGTGCTATATACATGGGGCAGTATGGTGCTATATACAGGGGGCTGTATGGCGCTATATACAGGGGGCTGTATGGCGCTATATATGGGGGCTGTATGGTGCTATATACATGGGGGCTGTATGGTGCTGTATATAGGGGGCTGTATGGCACTATATACAGTGAGGGAGCTGTATGCCGCTATCTACAGTGAGGGGGCTGTATGGGGCTATATACAGGGAGGAGGCTGTATGGCGCTATCTACAGGGGGGGCTTTATGGCGCTATATACAGAGACGATGCTGTATAACGCTATCTACAGGGGGCTGTATGGCGCTATCTACAGGGGGCTGTATGGCTCTATATACAGGGGCTGTGTATGGCGCTATCTACAGGGGTCTGTATGGTGCTATATACAGGGGGCTGTGTATGGCGCTATCTACTGAGGGGCTGTATGGTGCTATTTACAGGGGGCCCTGTGTGGCGGAATCTACAGGGAGGCATTATCTACAAAGAGGGGTTTTATGGCACACAGGAGAGAGGGGACCCCAGTCAAAAGTTTGCTATGGGGCCCAGGCTTTCCTAGTTACACCCCTTGCCCCCACACAGTATAATGCCCACACAGATGCCCCCATACAGCATAATGCCCCATAGCTACCCCATACAGTATAATAACCCCATAGCTGCCCCCACAGTATAATGCTCCCCATAGCTGCCCCACACAGTTTAATGCCCCCACACAGTATAATGCTCTCCATAGCTGCCCCCACTCAGTATAATTCCCCCCATAGCTGCCCCCACAGTATATTGCTCTCCATAGCTGCCCCCACGCAGTATAATGCTCTCTATAACTGCCCCCACACAGTATAATGGCTCCTATAGCTGCCTCCACACCATATAATGCCTACCATAGCTGCCCCTACAGTATATTGCTCCCCATAGCAGCCCCCACAGTATAATGCCCCCCATAGTTGCCCCACACAATATAATGCCCCCCATAGCTGCCCGACACAGTATAATGCCCCCATAGCTGCCCCCACACAGTATAATGTTCTCCATAGCTGCCCACACACAGTATAATGCCTCCTGTAGCTGCCCCCACAGTATATTGCCCCCCCATAGCAGCAACAAAAGTATAATGTCCCACGCAGTATAATGCCCCCCATAGTTGCCCCACACAGTACAGTGCCCCCCATAGCTGCCACCACAGTATAATGCCCCCATAGCTGCCCCCATAGCTGCCCCCACAGTAAAATGCCCCACGCAGTATAATTCCCCCATAGCTGCCCCACACATCACAGTGCCCCCCATAGTTGCCCCCACAGTATAATGCCCCCATAGCTGCCCCCACAGTAAAATGCGCCACGGAGTATAATTCCCCCATAGCTTCCCCACACAGCACAGTGCCCCCCATAGTTGCCCCCACAGTAAAATGCCCCACACAGAATATAATGACCCCCCATAGCTGCCCCCACAAAATAATGCCCCCATAGCTGAGCTGTCCACAGTATAATGCCCCCATAGCTGCCCCCACACAGTATAATGCTCTCCATAGCTGCCCCCACACGGTATCATGCCTCCCGTAGCTGCCCCCACAGTATATTGCCCCCCATAGCAGCCACGACAGTATAATGTCCCACGCAGTATAATGCCCCCCATAGTTGCCCCACACAGTATAATGCCCCCCATAGCTGCCACCACAGTATAATGCCCCATGCAGTATAATGCCCCCATAGCTGCCCCACAATATAATGCCCCCATAGCTGCCCCCACAGTATAATGCCATCCATAGCTGCCCTCACAGTATAATGCCCCCATAGCTGCCCCCACAAAATAATGGCCCACATAGATGAGCTGTCCACAGTATAATGCCCCCATAGCTGCCCCCACACATTATAATGCTCTCCATAGCTGCCCACACACGGTATAATGCCTCCCGTAGCTGCCCCCACAGTATAATGCCCCATGCAGTATAATGCCCCCATAGCTGCCCCACAATATAATGCCCCCATAGCTGCCCCCACAGTATAATGCCATCCATAGCTGCCCTCACAGTATAATGCCCCCATAGCTGCCCCCACAAAATAATGCCCCACATAGATGAGCTGTCCACAGTATAATGCCCCCATAGCTGCCCCCACACATTATAATGCTCTCCATAGCTGCCCCCACACGGTATAATGCCTCATGTAGCTGCCCCCACAGTATAATGCCCCATGCAGTATAATGCCCCCATAGCTGCCCCACAATATAATGCCCCCATAGCTGCCCCCACAGTATAATGCCATCCATAGCTGCCCTCACAGTATAATGCCCCCATAGCTGCCCCCACAAAATAATGCCCCACATAGATGAGCTGTCCACAGTATAATGCCCCCATAGCTGCCCCCACACATTATAATGCTCTCCATAGCTGCCCCCACACGGTATAATGCCTCCCGTAGCTGCCCCCACAGTATATTGCCCCCCATAGCAGCCACAACAGTATAATGTCCCACGCAGTATAATGCCCCACACAGTATAATGCCCCCCATAGCTGCCCCCACAGTATAATGCCCCACGCAGTATAGTGCCCCGATAGCTGCCCCACACAGTATAGTGCCCCCCATGGCTGCCCCCACAGTATAATGCCCCACACAGAGTATAATGCCCCCTCATAGCTGCCCCAACAGTATAATGACACCCATAGCTGTCCTCACAATATAATGATCTCCCATAGCTACCCCCACAGTATAATGCCCCCCATAGCTGCCCCACCATATAATGTCCCCCATAGCTGCCCCCACAGTATAATGCCATCCATAGCTGCCCCCACAGTATAATGCCCCTTATAGCTGCCCCCACAAAATATTGCCCCCATAGCTGTCTCCACAGTATAATGCCCCCCATAGCTGTCCCCACAATATATGGCCCCCCATAGCTGTCCCCACAATATATGGCCCCCCATAGCTGTCCCCACAATATAATGCCCACAATAGCTGCCCCCACAGTATAATGCCCCCCATAGCTGCCCCCACAGTATAATGCCGCCCATATAGTAAAATGCTCCTATAGCAGCCACCATATCAGCCCCCCTTCCCTACCCAGTATAATGCCCGATAGTGCCTAATAGAAAAATAATAACATAATTACTTACCTATCCCCATTCCCACGACGGGTGGAGGATCCTTCTCCTCAGGCCTGTGCTGTGAGTGACATGGCGCAGACAGGCGCGATGACGTTACTAAATCGCATCTGCCTGCGCTGAGCCGCTCACGGCAGAGTGAATGCTGGAGCAAGGAGCCGTCAGCTCTTTGCTCCAGCATTCAGGAAACGGGTACAGCGCGGTCAGCGCTGTGTGGCTATAGGGGCCCTATTGTCGCAATTTTGACCGATGTGACCCCTAGAGCTATGCCACTACAGCCTATGGCAAAGCAGGGAGATACCTCCCTGCTCTGTCATAGTGTACAATAGCTTCTGCGTCCGAAGGATGCAGACACTATTGAATATGGCATCTGCTAGCGGCGCGTACGGACATGGGGGGGCCTGTGATGGCTGGCAGCACGGGCCCCCTCATTCCGCGGGCCCCGTAGCATCCGCTATGACTGCTACAGTGGTAGTTACGCTACTGTATCCACCTTATGGGGTTACCGCTATAGCGCGTTATATATATCATATATTGGTTACACTCTTTGTCTGATTGTCAGTCTGTGAACTCTCTGTCTGATTGCAAGATATTGTGGCTGATCTTGTTTCAAGTAGCCTTTTTTGCACATTATTCTCATTTATATATCTATTCGGGTTTCCTACTAATTATATTTTATTAGGTTAAGCCCAGGGGTGTACCTAGGAAAGACTGGGCCCCATAGAAAACTATTGACTGGGGCCCCCCCCTCCCCTGGGTGCCACACAACCCCCCTGTAGATTCCATCACACAGTGCCCCCTGTAGATAGCCCCATACAGCCCCCTTGTAGATAGCGCTATACACAGCCCCCTGTATATAGCACCATACAGCCCCCTGTCGATAGTGCCATACAGCCCCCCTTTAGAAAGCGTCATACAGCTACCCCTGTAGATAGCGTCATACAGCCCCC
Source organism: Rhinoderma darwinii (assembly GCF_050947455.1). Taxonomy (NCBI): domain Eukaryota; kingdom Metazoa; phylum Chordata; class Amphibia; order Anura; family Rhinodermatidae; genus Rhinoderma; species Rhinoderma darwinii. The sequence continues at coordinate 97,510,213 of NC_134692.1, forward strand.
CTGTATATAGAAACATACAGCCCCCCTGTAGATAGCGCCATACAGCCCCCTCCCTTATATAGCGCAATACAGCCCCCCTGTATATAGCGCCATACAGCCCCCTCCCTGTATTAAGCACCATACAGCCCCCCTGTAGGTAGTGCCATACAGCCCCCACCCTGTAAATTGGACCATACAGCCCCCCTGTATATATAGCGCCATTCAGCCCCCTCCCTGTATATAGCACCATACAGCCGCCTGTATATTGCACTATACAGCCCCCTGTATATAGCACCATACAGCCCCTCTGTATATAGCAGCATACTGCCCCCCCTGTTTATAGCACCATACAGCCCCCCTTTAGATAACGCCATACAGCCCCCTGTATATAGCACCATACAGCCCCCTTGTATATAGAACCATGAATCCCCCACTGTAGATAGCTCCATACAGCCCCCCTGTATATAGCGCCATACAGCCTCCCTATATATAGCGCCATACAGTCCCCCTGTATATAGCGCCATACAGCCCCCTTATATGTAGCACCAGAAGTCCGAGGTTTCCCATGGAGAACTTCGGGGGACTTTTGGTCCCCCATTCTCCTTATCGCTGGGGATCCCAGTGATCACACATATATCTATCCCCTATCCTGTGGATAGGGGATACATGTCTTTTGTAGGAACAACCCCTTTAATGGCAGAGCGGGGAGATACATAATGACAGTCCCTACATAATGACAGTCTCCAACCATCACTGACAGTATCACACTCTGTAGGGACACATCCTCTTGACAATGGGAATGGTAACACGCATTTGTATATTAGTCCTGGGTACACAAAGACTTTTTATAGAATACAAGGTATTCCTATAACAGACATGTCGGAGAGGTGACAGATTCTGTATAAATACTGTGACTCACAAGTGATGTCTTTTCTGAAGGGAGTCGTGCTCTTTTCTTCTCTCTTCCATCTGACACAGGCCGTTATGGTAACTTCTCCTGATGACTGAAGTTTCCTGATGAGAAATATTTTCACCCGATTCTGCAGCCATTTTCAACATCTATAGCAACACAAAAAAATCAGAAACGAAACACTCTAAATTGTTTTATACCGCAGACCAAAACCCTAAGCAAATTAAGACCACAGGTCAATACATTAACTCTGAGACCCCAATCGATCGCTAAAACAAAGTGGCAGAGCACTGTTCCACTTAATTTCTGATCATCTTTCCTCAGAGCGGTGTACGGACTCATAGGCTTTTTATTGAGCCTGTACACCGCTTGCTCGGATATCACAGGAAAGACAATCAGAAACAATGTGGCACAGCACTCACCTGAGTGCTTCTGCCACTTTGTTTTAGCGATCGGTGGGGGTCTCAGTGCTCGGATCCCCACCATTGAGAAGTTTTGACATGTCACTATGACATGTCAAATTGTTTTCAAAGGGAATGTGTCGCTAGAAAAATATATATATTTTTTTTAGTTAAACTGTTAGTATATAAATGATTACACATTGTTCTAATTTTTTTATTTTTTCACAAGTCAGGAAATATTATAAATTAGATTTCCATGTGCTGCTCACTAGAGGGAGCAATTCCCAAAGTTGCAGCATTGGCATGTGGTAAAGCAACCTCATTGTTTTATGCTGCAAAATTGGAGAAGACACACTCGCTCTAGTGTCCTCAAACAATCCCCCCTCCTTTATCCTGGCTCGTGCCAGGAGAAAGGAGGGGGCTGAATGTTCAAACCTCCTACACTGTGTGCCGCCATTTTTTGAGCGAATGCACAGTGTAAGAGGATTAGATACAGTGGTAATCACACAGTATAACACGAACATACACGCACATCACATACACAAACATAACTTACCTGTTCCTGTCGACGCCGCCGCTGTCGCTGTCTCCGCTGTCGCTGCCTCTGCCTCCCCTCCCAGTCCTTGCTTCTGAACATATGGACGGAAGCCGCGACCGGAAGTAGTCATCTTACTGTCCGACCGCGGCTTCCGGTCCACATGAAAATGGCGCTGGATGTCGTTCTGCCGAAGACCTTCCTTTTGGACTGTGTGGGAGCAGCGCATGCGCCATTCCCACACAGACGGCGTACGCTATAGTGAATGGAACGGCTCCCGTTCGCATTCTCTATGGGGATGTATGTGCCGTATTCCATCTCTGTATGTGTCGTTAATCGACACATACAGAGATGAAAAATAAAATGGCAGCCCCCATACAGAAGTAAAAGAAAGAAAAAAGTACAACACAAAAACACAAATAAATAAAATTTATTTTAATGACATACTAAAAGCAATAACATATATATAAAAAAATATGTTTTCGTGACACCTTCCCTTTAAAAGTTTAGTTACCCTTTAAGCAGTCAGACACCCCTCCCCTTGCAGTAAAATAACTCCTGAGGGCCAGAGCGTCTGACTGACTGCTGAGTGCCCTATGGGAGAGTCTGAGCGTCTGACTCTTATAGCTCTGGGGCAAAGGAGTTATCCGACCCATAGAACCCTCAGCTGTCAGTCAGACGCTCTGATTCCCCCCCCCCCCCTTGCAGTATAATAACTACTGAGGGCTCTATTGGGCGATTATATTGCAAGGGGGGTTCTGAGCATCTGACTAACTGAAGAGGGCTCTAATAATTTCCGCGCCCATAGAGCCCTCAGCAGTCAGTAAGGCTGTGTTCACACTGAGTGGATACGCTGTATAATAGCACACAGCGTATCCGCCCTGTGCGCTGCAGGGAATTCCGAGTGAAAAAGCGCGAACTGTGGTGCAGTTTTTCGCTTGGTATGTCCACTGCCACTGCCCGGAATGTCCACTGCGAAAACCTGTAGTGTCTCATCCCAGGAGACCGTTGGAGCCTGTGAATGGCTGCAGCGGTGGTCACATGGAATGAAGCGTCATCCCAGGAGGATAAAACACAAACTCTTGGGTAAGTCTAATATATTTTTTTTTCTGAGTTGCGTTTTTTGCGGCAGGATCGATCCGAATCCACAACAAAAACACAACTGCTATTTGTTGCTGTTTTTACCTCCCTACTGAATTCAATGGGGAAAATCTGCAAGACATTAGCAGCGTTTACGCAAATACAATTGACATGCTGCGGAATAAAATTCTGCACCGCAGGTCAATTTCTGAGCGTTTTTTCCCGCTCAGTATTTACACTTTGCTGCCCCTGTATTTGCTGTGGATTTTCCGCAAAAAATTCCATTGCAGAAAATCCGCAGTATTTACGCAACATGTGAAGTGGCCCTTAGACTTTTTGAGATGTACTCTTTTGTTTTTGTACATCACACACTACATATAATTCACGCTCACACCACACACTATATCTTCAAACCACACAAACTATAAACACGCACACTTACATTATACACACCCACACTATACATTATGTACACTATACACAAACATACTATATGCATTATACACAAACACACACACACACACATTATACACACTATAAACACTATACACACAGCACACACTATATAGACTTACACTATACACATTATATACACACACTTACATTATACACACTATATACACTATACACACAGCTCACACTATATAGACTAAGGCTGGATTTACACGAGCACATTACGTCCGTAACGGACGGAATGTATTTCGGCCGGAAGTCCCAGACCGAACACACTGCAGGGAGCCGGGCTCCTAGCATCATAGTTATGTACGATGCTAGGAGTCCCTGCCTCGCTGCTGGACAACTGTCCCGTACTGTAATCATGTTTTCAGTATGGGACAGTAGTTCCACGGAGAGGCAGGGACTCCTAGAATGGTACATAACTATGATGCTAGGAGCCCGGCTCCCTGCAGTGTGTTCGGTCCGGGACTTGCTTCGGAAATACGTTCCGTCCATTACGGACGTAATTTGCTCGTGTGAATCCAGCCTTACACTATACATACACACCCACACACCCACTTACACTATATAAACTATAAACACTATACACACAGCTCACACTATATAGACTTACACTATGTTCACTATATACACACCACACTTACCAGAGTGTCTTCCTCTGCGGTGCTTGTGCTCTGGCAGCCTACAGGACCTTAATCATGTGACTGTGATGTCACTACAGGTCCTTCACCTCCTATTTGCAGTCTTGCCGCTATCAGTGCACAGCAGCTCAGAGAAGCAGACTGTCAGGGAGAGTGACTCCAGCACCTGCCCATCACGATCTCTGACAGTCTGCTCTCTACAGCTGATGTGCTGTGCGGCCCCTTACACACTGGGAGAGTGATGCACCTCCTGTTCCCTGTCCTCGTTCGCCCCTGGAATTGACTCCCCCTGGACCCTGCACACCTCCCGCCCTATCTCTTCATCAGCAGGAGGGACCGACGATTGTGAGAATGCAGCCGGCAGCAGAGCCCTGCATGTGTAGTTCAGGCGGCCATGGGCCCCCTGGGAGCCTTGGGCCCCGGAGCGATCACCTAAACTGCCCATATGAGGATCCGCCACTGGCTGCTAGCGGAGCCTCTGGCCATGGGGGTCCGTGGGCCCATGCCGGTGGGCGACACGGGCTCCCTCATGCCACGGGCCCCATAGCAGCCGCAATGGCTGCTACAGTGGTAGTAACGCCACTAGTTAAGCCATAGACATTTTATAACTAGTATTGTCTGGGCTCTTATCCAATTTATATTTATATATTGTTCTGATTGGTTTCCTGTCTGTTTTCTGTAGCTGTGGGCCCTTTTTTTCCATCTCTGTGGCCCCATCAGTAGTTCTTTTCTCCTTATTTTATATTATATTTGATTCATATATTATGTATTGCTAAAGATAACTTCTGTATTTTTGTATATGCATTGTTTTTGTGATTAATCCTACTCTCTTTTTGGTGGTTGTGTTTTAGATACCTGGCCCAACATACAGTACATAGAACATAGAACTTGTATCTAAGCCTACCACATGGTAGGCTTAGATACAGGGACCAAGCAGGCAGAAATCGTATAATATTTTAATCCTTCCCCCACCCCCCCCCCAGTGCTTTCAGGAACTTGCATGGGCTCTCCTGACTCCCAGAAAGTGATGGACGGGGGCGGAGTCAGTGACGTTCGTCTGGCCATGACTTGGGCGAGCGTTACTGACTATGGTTTGCCTCCCCCTGTCGGCTCTTTCTGGGAGACAGGAGAGCCTGCCAACATTTTGCCCTGCAATCCTCCGCTGTTGGACCCTTTAGTGGACGTCACGTCAGCGGGTCTACACAGTTGCAGCAACCCCTATAGCTACACCACTGCCTGGCTGTGCCCATGCCCCATGAACTGGAAGGCTGACAGCCCTAAATTCTTGAATTTCAATGGTGTGGTTTAGAGCCCACCACCCAAACTTAATTATTGCAATTCTCCGTAGTATATATATATAAAGAAAAAATAGATCCGTAGTTTGTATATAAAATATAACTTTTACTGTATTTTCATATAAAATCTTAAGAAAAATGTTAACATGAACATATAATGCATACATGTGTCAAGTAGTCATGCATAGTGGATTCTTGCATTCGTTTATGGCATATATCCAATATGGTTGATTAGTCAGATTAGACAGCAATTCATACGTGGTTTAACAATAGGAAGGTATTCACCGGGATTTAATTGAATGTTTCCCTTGCATTTCTCTTGTACAAATACTAATGGTCAGTGACGTCAGGGGCTTCTTCTCCTGGAGCTGAATCACTGGCCACTGCGTCGGCAATGCTGTTGATGGGGATTCCGCTTCAGGAGTTGCCCCTAATGTCACTGTCCATATATGGACAGAGACATCAAGCCCTCCGTCCAGGAGCGGAATCCCTGGCCACAGAGGGATTCCACTCCTTCAGGAAGCTACTGTGGTGCAATCTACAGGAAGGGGAGGGGTTGCCATCTACGGAGGTGGTGGGTGCTATCTACAAGGGGGCTGCAAAAAATCTCCTCCTCGCATGCACTCAGCGCTGTAAGGAGGAGGAGAGAAATCACGGCTGTGGCAGTGGTTCAGAGGAGTGTCGCGGCACCCCTGGAGGGTTCGGGTGCCGCGGCACCTCGGTTGGGAACCACTGGCCTAGTAGATAGCAGAGCAGGGAGATACCTCCCAGCTCTGCTATAGTGTTCCTAAGGATGCAGATACTATTGAATGTGGCGTTGCTACCGCTGTAGCAGCCACAGCGGCTGCTAGCGGCGCAGCCAGGCAAAAGGTGGCAGCACGGGCGCCCTCATGCCCGGCGTCACCGCTAGCAGCCGCTATGGCTGCTAATGCCGTAGCGACGCCACTGAGAGAAGAAGCGCCCGGGCGGTTAGGCAGCTTCTGAAACACAAGCAGGGGAAGGGAGCCAGCGCAGCACCCCCTTCCACCTGCTGGAGTGATGTGCCCTGTGCAATGGCTCAGGTTGCACACCCCTAAGCCGGCCCTGTATATACTTGATAATTGATCTACCTGTGAGAGCAACTCTGTCAAATCCAATATAACCCATGTTGTTTAAGGTTTATGCTGAATTCCCCCATTGTTTATGGAAGATACAGTAAGTGGAAGACAGACCAAAGTTACCATCTACTAGAGTATGAGAGGCCCTTTTTAAAGAATAAGAGGATGGCCTCAGGATCTGGAAAAAAGAAGGTACATTCATACATTCGAGTACTGTTCAAGTATCACAGGGATCCATGATGCATGGTTTATAATTTTATAACTTGATAGAATTCATGCACATGTTGTCTGTAGGGCAACACAATGTAAATGCTCATTGCCATCCATTAATTTCAAACAGTGTCCTGCAATTTTTCAAAGTTTGAATTTGGTTACATGGATTTTTCTATGTAAGCAAATTATAACATATCGCTAGGATATGCCATCACGTGCTATTGGGTAGAGGTCTGACCCCTGGTACCCTCACTGATCCCTAAAATGCAGGGCTAGAAGCGCTCTGTGGCGCTTCTTCTAGATTTTTCCCTGCACAGCGCGGCTCCTGTCAAAGGGTTGTGCAGGTCCTGCGACTCAGCCCTACTCACTGTGTACAAAACACCACAAGCAGCAAAACCTAGCGTTGTGCATTCATGGGAAAACCCCTGTGCTATTATTCAGTATAGGTATAGCAGTATTATTTGATCACTAAATGGTGGTGTTATTAAATTGCTGTACTCAAGAATGATTCGGTCTCTGCAAGATGGTATTATTCGGTCACTGTATGGTGGTATTATTAAGCCACTGTATAATAGTATTATTTCCTGCTATAATAAATATTATATGGCATTATTAATGGCATTATTAATAGATAATTATTTTTTAGGATTACATCATTGAATAAGATATCTAAAGAAGGCTGCATCAGGAGAGAGTAGCTTCATACCTTTTTCATATTTTTTTTTGTCATTTCCCTAGCATGAATATTTGTCCAGATTGCACAGCATTTGCATGCATGACAAGGGACTTATGGTCTACGCATCATGTCACTTTTCATTAAATATCTCTTCCCACTTTCTTCCTAATACTGAATCTTGAGGGCTGTATTCTGTCTCTTGAAGTTGATAAGATGACAGACAAGGCATCCAGAATCTAGTGCATTGCCCTGTCAAATGCCATTCCACTCTTGATACATTCCCATGTATAGAAATATAGCTATGTATTGCCACTTAGTGGTCATAAGAGTTACAGCAGCATCCTTACTTTTTTGTTTTTATTTCCCATTAATGGCCATGTTGGTGAGAAATAATAATGGGTCATATGAATAAAATGAAAACAAAAAACTAAAATATTTAAAGGACTTTAATAAAAAGTTAAAGTAAAAGTGATTCTGGGTTTAATAGCCCTCTACTATCCCTTATATAATAAATAATTCACTTGTAATTGCGATGCATTATACATTGTGGACCCCACTTTTCTAAAGCTGGGTCCGAAGAAACTTTTTCTGCAGTCCTAACATACATACAATATAAAAAAAATAAGCAAAATTTGACCAAAAAAAAAAAAATCTAGGTCATAGAATACAACAAATCTATTGTTTTTCAGAAACGTTTTACACCTACCTTGGTAGTTTTGAAAAGTGTTTATAAAAGAGGAGAGGCTTAGATGAGTCAAAAAATGTACCACATTTATTAAAAGAGATGCAACATTTTGTATATGTATCAGTCATGAAGTGTCTAGCATGCCTTGCAAGATGCACCAAATTTATCATGCCACGTATGCCATTTTTATAAATTTGAGCCATTTTGTGTCATTTTTGCTCGTGAATGCATGCTTCTGCATCATTGATAAATATTCACTGGGGTGAATTTATTGAATTAGAAGTTGTCGAACATTGTTGGCACATGTACTGTGAGTGGGCTAAACATAACTCATAGTTACTGATTCCATAGTTAGCCTTAAATGGACACAACTTTGTAATTTACTTACTGTTCAAATTTTGTAGTTTTACCCATGCAAATTCTGTTTGAAGTTACTGCCACTAGGTGTTTCCCTTCCTGTAATCTGCTGTCCACCCCATGTTGTCAAGCAAAATGCATCCCTAGTTACAGAACTGAGGAGATGGACTACCGGAAGTGTGGGGGTGCTTTCCAATAGTCTATGCAGAGGTGAGGTGGGAGCAGGGAGGGGGAGTAGGGAGAGAAAGAGGAGACACAGACACGCCACCCATAGCAATCTATGGATAGGGGAGGGAGAAGTAGGAGCAGGGTGAGAAATACACACACAGACATGCTGCAGCTTCTTGGAAAGTGTTATATTTCACCCCAGTGCTGTGATTCTTAGCTTCACTGCTCATTACTGCTGTATGATGTCCTCCATGCTGCTGCATATATAGGATTTTCCTATGTGTGCAGAGTATAGAAGAGATGATAGCAGTTAAGCTCCACCCACTATTTCAGAGAAAACTGAGCATTAGGCTGGGTTCCCACAGTGCAGATTTGCTGCAGATTTTACCTGCATTTTGAAAGCCCAAACCAGAATTGGATCCAAGAGAGCATATCTATCATACCTAAGGACATTCGTTATATATTCTGTTTAGGTTTCGTTCCTGGTTTTGGCTTAAAAAAAACACATGCAAAATCGGAAGCAAATCTACACTGTGGGAGCCCAATCTTAGAGAGAGAGAAACTGTAGAGGGAAAAACTACTAAAAAATGCAAAATTGAAGTCTTATAATGGCCAGAAATAGTGTTATTCCTCATGTACGCACACATATAGCAGCTTACTCTGAAAAGCTAGGTGCGCTTTAAGCTTTACATTATAATTGTCTATGGAAACTATAATTCTAGTAACATACATATTTTTAATACAAACTCTAAATCTTTAACTTTGAGGGTATGTGCACACGATGAGAGGCTTTTACGGCTGAAATGACAGACTGTTTTCAGGAGAAAACAGCTGCCTCGTTTCAGCCGTAATTGCTCCTCCTCGCATTTTGCGAGGCTTCTCTGACAGCCGTAAATTTTGAGCTGTGCTTCATTGAGTTCAATGAAGAACGGCTCAAATTACGTCTGAAAGAAGTGTCCTGCACTTCTTTTGACGAGGCTGTATTTTTACGCGTCGTCGTTTGACAGCTGTCAAACGACGACGTGTAAATGACAGGTTGTCTGCACAGTACGTCGGCAAACCCATTCAAATGAATGGGCAGATGTTTGCCGACGTATTGTAGCCTTATTTTCAGACGTAAAACGAGGCATAATACGCCTCGTTTACGTCTGAAACTAGGTCGTGTGAACCCAGCCTAAGGGTATGTTCACACGCTTAATAAAAAACGTCTGAAAATAGGGAGCTGTTTTCTAGGGAAAACAGCTCCTGATTTTCAGACGTGTTTTAAGCAAACTCGCATTTTTCACGGACGTTTTTGGAGATGTTTTTCTATAGAGTCAATGAAAAATGGCTCCAAAAACGGCTCAAGAAGTGACATGCACTTCGTTTTTGCGGGCGTTTTTTAACGTGGCCGTTTTTAAAAATGGCCACATAAAAAAACGGCCCGTCGGAACAGAACGCTGTTTTTCTGATTGAAATCAATGGGCAGATGTTTGGAGGCGTTCTGCTACCGATTTTTAGCCGTTTTTTTGAAAAACAGATGAAAATAAGCTGTGTGAACATACCCTCATACTTTTCTTCTCTTTAAAAAGTTAACAGTTATGCAAATAATGAAGGAAATTAAAAGGACTATATTTTTTTCAAGGATTGCTGAAAGTGTATTGTGTTTATAGCTTAAATGGGATATGAAATGACCTATACCTTTATTGTAAATGACATTCTATAATAACACTTCCACTTCAAACTATCACACGCTTTAAAGGTATGTTCACACGGTCGTAAACGCCTGAAAAACGGACGAAAAATCGGAAGCAGAACGCCTCCAAAAATCTGCCCATTGATTTCAATGGGAAAACGGCGTTCTGTTCCGACAGAGCGTTTTTCGCCGCGTTTTTTTACACGTAAAAAAACGGCCGTAAAAAAAAAGTTCAGGTCACTTCTTGGGCCGTTTTTGGAGCCGTTTTTCATTAACTATGAAAAAAAGCTCCAAAAACTGCCGTAAAAAACGCCACTAAAAAACGCCTGAAAATCAGGTTCTGATTTCCCTTGAAAACAGCTCCGTATTTTGAGACGTTTTGGAGTTTGCGTGTGAAAAATGTCTATAAAATACAGGGATAAGACATTACATTGCAAACTACAATTGCATCTAACATTGAAATGCAGAAAAAACATAGATGTTAAAATTTCAAGATTTGTTTAGATAAATGTACCACATGATTTTCAGAGATAACCCTGTATATCTCTGCATTAAGTAATGTCCAATCACTAGGTCAGTTTAACTTTACAATGAGTGTCTGCAGTACTAAAACAAATCATCAAAAATACCCCTTAAAAGCAAATAATCCCAATGTACCAGAATTGAGTTAGTGGGACATTCAACTCTGCTACATATGTGAAATTGTGGTGCAGGAAAGGAAAAAGAAAAGGAAGTTATATTTGCAACAAATAGGCATGACCAGACGTGGCGTATTTCTTCCGCCACTGTCCACATCAATCCAGCACATAATTTGCGTTGCAGATTCTGTTGCGGCTCTGCCTAAAATGGGCATTAAATTGATGCGGATTAGCCGTTGCGTATTGAGGTGAAAGTACTTCCCTTCTCTCTATCAGTGCAGGATAGAGAAAAGGGACAGCCCTTTCCCTAGTAAAAGAAATTCATACTTACCCGGCCGTTGTCTTGGTGACGCGTCCCTCTTTCAACAGCGAGTCCGACCTCCCTGGATGATGCGGCAGTCCATGTGACCGCTGCAGCATGTGATTGGCCTGTGATTGGCTGCAGCCGTCACTTGGACTGAAACGTCATCCCGGGAGGCCGAACAGGAGGATGAAGCAGGGAGTTCTCGGTAAGTAGGAACTTCTATTTTTTTTACAGGTTGATGTATATTGTGATCGGTAGTCACTATCCCTGGTGCTGAAAGAGTTACTGCCGATCGTTTAACTCTTTCAGCACCCTGGACAGTGATTGTCTCCTGACGTCGCCTAGCAACGCTCCCGTAATTACGGGTGCACACACGTAGTCACCCCTAATTACGGGAGCCCCATTGACTTCTATGGGCCTGCCCACGCTGTAATAACGGCCCGTGATTACGGGCGTTTTTACGTTAGTGTGCATGGGGCCTCAGTCTGGCTGTAGACCTAGAAATACATAGGTCCAGCCAGAATGAAGAAATGTCATGTTCGGAAAACAAATACGCTACGCAACACACATAACATCTGCGGACTTCATTGCGGAATTTTGACTCTCCATTGAAGTCAATGGAGAAATTCTGCAATGAGTCCGCAACAAGTCTGCTACACGTTCGCAACAGCCAGTGTATGCTGCGGACACCAAATTCCGCACAGCAGGCTATGGTCTGCAGCGGAGTTTTCCGCAATTTGTAAACAAACCTCACTAAAAAGCTGTGGAAAGCAATGGAGAAACGTGTACGCTGCGGATTTCTGCAGCGGACTGTCCGCAGCGGAATTCCAGAGCAATTCCGCTACGTCTGGTCATGCCCATATTGTCCATTTATATAAAATGGATTTACTTAAGTTCCATACTATACCTAATAAGATCTTGAAGCCTGCCATGCCATCCAGATTGAATTCCTTATATTCATTCTTGAAGAGTAGTACAGATTTTAAAATGTTTGATATCGCACTTCTCACAGCAGTCTCATTATTTTTTGTGCAGGGCGTAAACAGAGCTAAAGGAGCAAGCAAAAGTAGCAGCCGCATTGTCAACTGAGAAGTATACCTGCCCCTGCCTTACACAAATACAGTGGCGTAGCTATAGGGGTCGCAGCGGTCGCAATTGCGACCGGACCCCGAAGCCAGGGGGGCCCACGGCCCCCCGCACCACATCAATAAAAAGTTACTATAGTAACTCGGGCCGCAGGCCCCTGTTACTATAGTAACAGATTGTACTTACCTTCCTGGTTCCGGATCGCAGCGGAGGTCCTGACGTCAAGCGCTGTGCGCAGCGCATGACGTCACAACGCTATGCGCCGCGCACAACATCGAGAGGACAGGACCTCCGCCGCGGCTGAAGAGGAAGGTAAGATTAGTAGCCCTGACTGCTGAAGCTGACTGGCGGGGTCCGACTCCCGGGACCCGCCAATGGGCTGTTTTGAAGGGGCCGCAGCACTCGTACGAGAGCTCTTCCCCTTCATTCCGGTCACTTCATTCCGGTCACACTGTGAATCGGTGTCGGCGATTCACAGTGTGAGCGAGTAAGTGAAATGAAGGGGAAGCAGCTGTCGTACGAGTGCTACGGCCCCTTCAAAACAGCTAATTGGCTGTTCCCGGGAGACGGACCCCGACACATCAGCTATTGATGGCCTATCCTGAGGATAGGCCATCAATGTTTAAGGACTGCACAACCCCTTTAAGCCTACGATGTAGCAGGCTTAGAGGGCCCATGAGACAGGATCACAGATTGTGTGATGTTGTCTGCTGGGCCCTGTATCTAAGCCAATTACATGGTAGGCTTAGATACATGGCCCATGTGTGATCCTGTCTGATGGGCCCTGTATATAAGCCTACCACACTGTAGGTTTAGATACAGGGCCCCAGCACACAGTAATCTTATACTGTATAAGATTACTGTCTGCTGGACTCTGTATCTAAGCCTACCTTGTGGTAGGCTTAGATACAGGATCCCACAGTCCGTATCACACATGGGCCCTGTATCTAAGCCTAACACATGTGTTACTAATAGTTTTTTTTTGTTGTGTGCTTTCTTACAGGTTTGGTCGTTGGACTACGTCGGATTCCAGGACTACTTCGATGACAGCTTTTTTTATTATCAATAAAATGGTTAATGAGGGTTGTGTGTTTTTTTTTTATTTCAATAAAATATTTTTTCTATGTCTTTGTGTTTTTTTTTTAAACTATATTGCTACCACCTTAGTAATGGCCGCCGGCTGATTGACAGCATCCATTGCTAAGGCAGGGCTTAGTGTTAGCCGGTGCAGAGGCTAACACTAACCCTCCTTTATTACCCCGTTACCCACCGCCACCAGGGGTGCTGGGAAGAGCCGGGTACCATCCAGTACTTGACCATCTGTAGTGATGGTCGGCCACTGGGGCGGCCGCAGGCTGGTATTATCAGGCTGGGAAAGGCCAAAAACAGTGACCCCACGTCATTTAAAAAAAATAAAATAAAAAATAATTGGAAAGAACGATGTGGGGTCCCCCCCCCAAATTTTCATAACCAGCCAGATACAACACAGCAGCAGCAGGCAGCATTACCAGGGTGGTAGGGGCCACTGTTTTTGGCCTTCCCCAGTCTAAAACTACCAGCCTGCGGCCACCCCGGTGCCTAAACGTCACTACAGATGGTCGGGTACTGGTTCGTACCCGGCTCTTCCCAGTACCCCTGGTGGCGGTGGGTACCGGAGTAATAATGGGGGTTAGTGTTGGCCTTTGCACCGGCTAACATTAAGCCCCCCCTTAGTAATGGAGGTTGCCAATCAGCCAGCGGCCATTACTAAAGCGGTGATAATAAAGTTTAAAAAAAATACAAGCACATAGAAAAAATATTTTATTGAAATACAAAAACACAACCCCCATTAACCATTTTATTGACAATAAAAAAACGCTGTTATTGAAGTCCTCAAATCCGAAGTAGTCCAACAACCGAACCTGTAAAAAAGCACAAACACACAAAAATAATCAGTAACACATAAAGAAGCAAAATTATTATTCTTACCTTTCCTGGGTCCAGTGCTGGAGCTGCAATGTCAGCGAGATGAGTCCTGTATCTAATCCTATCATGTGTGATACGGTCTGCTGAGCCACTGTATCTAATCCTATCATGTGTGATACTGCCTGCTGAGCCACTGTATCTAATCCTATCTATAGTTGATAGGGTCGTAGTGCTATAGATATGCTATGCTGTCTCATATACACACATACATTTTTTTTGGGGGGGGACACACATGTATTGGGGCTATTTCCCCTGACATTTTAAGCCCTTAGTGACGCCCCTGGCTGCTAGTGCTGCAGTTAGGTCACTTAGGAGACCCAGCGATGCAGCTGAAAGCTGCGGACCGTCGGCCATGAGAAGTTTGCGGGGGCCAATAAGAACTTTGGCATCAGGGCCCATGAGCCTTTAGCTATGCCCCTGGACAAATAGTAATGTTATGATTCTCTTCTGCTTGGTCAATAGCTCAGGATCTGTATGTAGGGTGTAGCTAAACTTATGTTCTTGTTGTGGGACGAATCTTTGTAGTGGAAGGTTAACCTTTTATTATAGCGCGTAGGTACACAGCAATCAATTGACCTGTTCAGCTGCTCACATAAAATCAGCATTCAAGCATCAATATTCTTCTGCGTAACAACAACCGAGAATTATGTGAGTCACAGAGCGGGTATATTAGAAGAATGAGACTTTCAGTGTACAAAACATATTAAAACTGTTTTTGTGGAAAATGATAATATTAGATTTAATTTCTACTTCATATACTTTTTCCCCAAATACCTGCACTTTTTCAGCAGTAGGCGAGATGGACAGAATCATTTGTATTCTGGTCTTGCCCCAATCTCAATTCATTGGTAAATCCCTGAACTATTGTCTTGCTAACTTTCTCCTAGATATCACATTAAGGTATTTCTGAGGTACGGATGTAGCCATCTTTATCTCGACTCTGATAACTTGCTGCAGCGTGATATCACACAACAAAAGCCATTGAAAAGTCATTGAAAAACTAAAGATAAGGGATCTATTTATTGTTTATTTAATGCGTTAACAGTCAAGGTAAAGACGGCTACATCTGTACTTTAGTTTGTTTTTTAGGAATACTCTATTATTACTACTTTAACATATGTTCATGCCCTGAGGAAAAGGATGGGATAAATTTTCCTGCTCCTGTAGTTTGCCAGATGTTAAGGTATCTGTAACGGCCGCGGTCGCAGACCGCTTTCATCCTGCCGACGTCTTCCTCTCCGGCAATGCCAGCACATGCAGCTGTCCTGTCCTGCAGTGACCACTAGGGCGCGCACATGAGCTCAATTCCGGCCTTAAAGAGCCAGTGCGCGCGCATGTTAAGAATGAACTAATTAGTCCGAGAACTCTGGACTATAAAAAGGGTCTCGCCCTTTCACTCTTTGCCTGAGCATTGTTTGTATTCCTCTGTTAGTCTTGCAAATGGTCCCTTAGTCGTTTCCTGTTCACAGTGTTCCTGTAATGTCGGGGTAGGGAGACAGACAGGTGAGCCCTAATCTACCCGCCACTCAGTCCCTGCCTACTTGCAACGACCCGCCCTAGGCGACCGGGTACAATTGGGCGACGGTCCCTACACTGAATAGGTGCACGACAGACAAACAGACAAGGGTACAAACAAGCCGGGGAAATGGAGAAGTTGCCCACGGGAACAAGGTGAACGAGCCGAGTCAAACCAGGAGATGAGCGAGGTACAAAAACGCAGAGCAGAAGAGTGGTCAGTAAAGCCAAGGTCAAGTACAAGCAGAGGGTCAGTAGTTCAAGAAGCTGCAGCAGGGCCAGGAAACCAGCAGAGAAGAATCACAAGCAAAGGAGGAACAGGAAAGGCAGGTATAAATAGACAGAGGGCGGGAGCTAGCTCCATCTGGCCAGGCTGTGATAGGCTCTCCCACTCCTAAGCCTGCCATCCTGGGTGGTGGAAGATGGAGTCAGTCTCACCGACATAGAAGCAGGTGCAGACTGATTACCTATGGGCGTTGACACAGAAGCTGTGTCTGGCAGATCCTTTACAGTACCCCCCCTTTTATGAGGGGCCACCGGACCCTTTCTAGATGGACCTGGTTTATTGGGGAAACGAAGGTGGAACCTCCTGACCAATACCCCAGCGTGAACATCCCGGGCGGGTACCCAAGTCCTCTCCTTAGGCCCGTATCCTCTCCAATGGACCAGGTACTGGAGGGAGCCTTGTACCATCGTGCTATCCACAATCTTGGCCACCTCGAATTCTACCCCCTCAGGGGTGAGAACAGGGACCGGAGGTTTCCTCGAGGGAGCCAAAGACGGGGAGCAGCGTTTAAGGAGGGAGGCATGAAACACTTTGTGTACTCGAAAAGACGGGGGCAACTCCAGTCGGAAGGAGACAGGGTTGAGGACTTCAATGACCTTGTACGGCCCTATAAACCGGGGAGCAAACTTCTTGGACAGGACTTTAAGGCGCAAATTTTTTGACTATAGCCACACCAGATCCCCGACCACAAACAAGGGGTTAGCAGAACGTCTTCTATCTGCCTGAGTCTTTTGTATGCTCTGAGACGCCTCTAGGTTCTTCTGAACCTGGGCCCAGACTGTGCACTGTTCCCGATGAACGACCTCTACCTCGGGATTGTTGGAACTACCAGGTGAAACGGAGGAGAACCGTGGATTAAACCCAAAATTACAGAAAAAGGGGGAGACCCCTGACGAGTTACTGACCCGGTTATTAAGGGAAAATTCGGCCAGGGGAATGAATGAGACCCAATCATATTGACAGTCAGAGATAAAACACCTTAAATATTGTTCTAGAGACTGATTAGTCCTCGCAGTTTGGCCATTAGTTTCAGGATGGAAGGCAGAGGAGAAGGACAGATCAATCTCCAACTTTTTACAGAAGGCTCTCCAAAACAATGAAACAAATTGTACCTCTCTGTCAGAAACAATGACAGGGACCCCATGGAGACGCAGGATGTGTTTGACAAACAAGGTAGCTAACGTCTTAGCATTGGGTAGTTTCTTGAGGGGCACAAAGTGGCACATCTTACTGAAGCGGTCTACTACAACCCACACCACCGACTTGCCTTGAGATGGAGGCAAATCGGTGATAAAATCCATGGAGATATGGGTCCAAGGTCTCTGGGGAATGGGCAAAGAACGTAGTAAGCCCGCTGGTCGGGACCTGGGAGTCTTGGACATAGCACAAACTTCACAAGCGGTGACGTAGGCCTTAACGTCTTTAGGCAACCCAGGCCACCAATAGTTTCTGGCAATGAGGTGCTTGGTACCCAGGATGCCTGGATGGCCAGATAGTGCGGAGTCATAATTTTCCCTAAGTACCCTTAGCCGGCATTGCAGGGGAACAAACCGCTTGTTCTCAGGAAGGTTCATGGGAGCTGAACCTTGATCAGCCACAATTTCAGAGACTAAATCAGAATCAATAGAGGAAATGATTATACCTGGATGCAAAACACAAGCAGGATCTTCCTCCGAAGGAGGGCTGGCCATGAAGCTACGCGACAGTGCATCAGCCTTAATATTTTTAGACCCAGCCCTATAGGTGACCAAAAAGTTGAATTTGGTAAAAAATAATGCCCATCGAGCTTGTCTCGGGTTTAGCCTCCAGGGCAGATTCTAGGAAAACCAGATTCTTGTGGTCGGTAAGGACCGTTACCTGGTGCCTAGCCCCCTCCAGGAAGTGGCGCCACTCTTCAAATGCCCATTTAATGGCTAAGATTTTGCGATTGCCAATATCATAGTTACTCACAGTGGGCGAAAACTCCCTGGAGAAGTAGGCACAGGGACGGAGATGGGTGAGGGACCTGATACCCTGGGACAAGACAGCCCCCACTCCCACCTCGGACGCGTCAACCTCCACGATAAATGGCTCCATTTGGTTGGGCTTCTTAAGGACCTCAAAAGCCTGGACAGCCTCAGGAGGCCAGTGGAGGAGATCAGCACCTTTGCGAGTGAGATCCGTAAGAGGCTTAGCGATGACCGAGAAGTTAGCAATAAATCTCCTGTAATAATTAGCGAACCCCAGGAAGCACTGTAACGCCTTCACGGAGGCAGGTTGGACCCATTCCGCCACAGCCTGGACCTTGGCGGGGTCCATGCGGAATTCATGAGGAGTGAGGATTTGACCCAAAAATGGTATCTTCTGCACCCCAAACACACATTTTTCGGTCTTAGCAAACAGTTTGTTTTCCCGAAGGGCCTGGAGCACCTTCCTGACATGCTCAATGTGGGAGGACCAGTCCTTGGAAAACACAAGTATGTCATCAAGGTACACTACAAGTGATACCCCAGGTAGTCTCTTAATATCTAATTTATGAAATTCTGGAAGACCGCGGGAGCATTACACAACCCAAAGGGCATGACGAGGTATTCGAAATGACCTTCGGGCGTGTTAAACGCAGTCTTCCACTCATCCCCCTCTTTGATGCGGATAAGGTTATAAGCCCCCCGTAGATCAAACTTAGAGAACCATTGGGCCCCCTGAACCTGATTGAAGAGATCAGGAATCAAAGCAAGGGGATACTGGTTCCTTACAGTGACCTTATTCAAGTTTCGGTAATCGATGCACGGCCTAAGACCACCATCCTTCTTCCCTACGAAGAAGAAGCCAGCACCTACCGGAGAAGTAGAGGGGCGAATGTAACCCTTGGCCAGGCATTCCTGGATATACTCTCTCATGGCTTCACGTTCGGGACAAGAGAGATTAAATATCCTACCCTTAGGGAGCTTAGCTCCTGGTACTAAATCGATTGCGCAATCGCATTCTCTATGAGGAGGTAACACTTCGGAGGCTTTTTTAGAAAAAACATCAGCGAAGTCCTGAATAAACTCAGGTAGAGTGTTCACCTCCTCAGGAGGAGAAATAGAATTAACAGAAAAACATGACGTCATGCATTCATTACCCCATTTAGTAAGATCCCCAGTATTCCAATTAAACGTGGGATTATGCATCTGCAACCAGGGAAGGCCTAATACCAAATCGGACGATAATCCCTGCATCACCAGTACAGAGCACTGCTCCAAATGCATGGAGCCAACACGGAGTTCAAAAACAGGGGTATGCTGAGTAAAATAACCATTAGCTAGAGGAGTGGAGTCGATACCCACTACCGGGACAGGTTTATGCAAATCAATCAAAGGCATAGCTAGAGACATAGCAAATTCCACAGACATAATATTAGCAGAAGACCCTGAATCCACGAAGGCACTGCCGGTAGCAGACCTACCACAAAAAGAGACCTGAAAGGGAAGCAAGATCTTATTAGGTTTCATATTCACGGGAAATACCTGTGCGCCCAAGTGAGCTCCCCGATGGTCACATAGGCGCGGAAGTTTTCCGGCTGCTTATTCTTACGCCTAGGACAGTTGTTCACTTGATGCTTGTCATCCCCACAGTAGAAGCAGAGACCATTCTTCCTGCGGAGCTCTCTACGTTGTTGGGGAGACACGGAGGTCCCGAGTTGCATAGGTTCATCCGAGTTTTCCGTGGAAGAACGAAGCAACGGAACCTCGGGAGCCATCATGGGGGAGCCAGAGGAGAAGGCACAAAAACGTTCAAGTCGTCATTCCCTGAGATGTCGGTCAAGACGTACCGCTAAAGCCATTACCTGATCTAGAGAGTCAGAAGAGGGATAGCTAACTAACAGGTCCTTCAGGGCGTTCAACAGACCCAATCTAAACTGGCACCTCAAGGCAGGGTCATTCCACCGAGAAGCTACACACCACTTCCTAAAGTCCGAACAGTACTCCTCAACGGGTCTCTTACCCTGACGTACGGTCACCACCTGACTCTCGGCAAAGGCAGTTCTGTCAGTCTCGTCATATATGAGCCCAAGAGCAGAAAAAAAAAGGTCAACAGAGGAAAGTTCAGGGGCGTCGGTAGCCAAGGAGAAGGCCCATTCTTGGGGCCCGTCCTGGAGCCGGTACATAATTATTCCCACTCGCTGGCTCTCAGAACCTGAGGAGTGGGGCTTTAGACGAAAATAGAGCTTACAACTCTCCCGATAGGAGAAAAAGTTCTTCGGGTCCCCTGAGAACCGGT
The DNA here is from genome assembly GCF_050947455.1 of Rhinoderma darwinii. NCBI lineage: Eukaryota > Metazoa > Chordata > Amphibia > Anura > Rhinodermatidae > Rhinoderma > Rhinoderma darwinii. The sequence goes on from NC_134692.1 coordinate 97,530,417, forward strand.
CAGGCAACTTGAGGTGGGGTTCAAGAGGTGAGGCGGGGGGCACTACCAGGGTAGCATCATGCTGGTCGCCCCTCTGAGCCAGGGCTTGGACCTGTAGGGAGAGACCCTGCATTTACTGAGCCAGGGTCTCAAGGGGGTCCATAGTTGTGTCAGGGACCAGGGTAGAAAAGGTATATGGCTTGTGATTATGTAATGCCGGGGTAGGGAGACAGACAGGTGAGCCCTAATCTACCCACCACTCAGTCCCTGCCTACTTGCAACGGCCCGTCCTAGGCGACGGCGTACAACTGGGCGACGGTCCCTACGCTCCCTATGTGCACGACAGATAAACAGACAAGGGTACACAGAAGCTAGGGGAACGGGGCAGTTGCCCACGGCAACACCGTGAGCAACAAGAGTAGTGAACGAGCTGAGTCAAACCAGGAGTATACGAGGTACCAAACGCAGAGCCGGAGAGTAGTGAACGAGCTGAGTCAAACCAGGAGTGTACGAGGTACCAAACGCAGAGCAGGAGAGTAGTGAACGAGCCGAGTCAAACCAGGAGTGTACGAGGTACCAAACGCAGAGCAGGAGAGTTGTCAGTAAGCCAGAGTCTATATGGAGCAGAGGACAAAGTACAAGCAGCAGCAGCAGAGCCAGGAAACAGACAGAATCACAAGCAAAGGAGAAGCAGGAAGTGAAGGTATAAATAGACAGAGGGCGGGAGCTAGCTCCGTCTGGCCAGGCTGTGATAGGCTCTCCCACTCCTCAGCCTCCCAGCCTGATTGGTAGAAGGAGGGGTCACTCGATCAGACTTAGGAGCAGGTGCAGACTGACTAACCACGGGCGTCGACACAGAAGCTGTGTCTGGCAGATCCTTTACAACTGTATTCCGGGTATTTCTATGGGGCAGACGGAAGACTGCGTCGATTTATATGCGGATGACCTTATTTTATTCATGGCAGACCCAGATATTTCTTTTCATAGTGCTATCTATCCACTGGATGAATTTGCTCCATTTTCGGGCCTTCATATAAACTGGAACAAATCGGCTTTGATGCCGCTATGGGATTGGCCATCCGAGTACTATAATCTACCTGTGGCAGAGGATTTCAAATATCTGGGATTTTAGATTACCAAGCATACTAATAAATCTCATGCAAAAAATATTTAACTTCTGCTAGAGTATACAGAATCCATCCTTATCCACGCTTGGATGTATCAATCTAGTTAAAATGCTACCTTTACTGAATGGGTTATACCTTCTTGAACATGCCACGGGTCCCATTCCCAAATCCTTTTTCTATAGGCATAAATTAATCGTGAGTATTTTGCAGAGGCTGAAAACTCAGGTACGTATCGCATTCCCAGACTTCTATTTATATTTTTTAGCTGGCCAGCTCAGATTTCTTCATGTATTGATTCAAACTATCACCCCCGCTAGTGTTGAATACTACTTAGCACATTATTTAGGGATGGGCACACTGTGGCCGATCTTAGAGAGACCAACCCTATTTCCTCATTGCTTGCTGTTGATTCACAGGTTGGCCATTCAGGTCTGGAAAGCTACTAAGGAGGTGTCCCATCATCATGACCTTCATCCCACGATACCTCTTTGGGGAAACCCTGTTTTCTCATTTCTCAGTTTTTGAAGAGAATGTGTTTTGGATTTCATATGGGGTTAAGACTTTGGAGGATTTGTGCAGCGATGGGGCTCTTCGATCCTGTACAAATACAAGAATTATATCACGCACCAAGTACATCGTTCTAGATACTTGCAACTGAGGCACGCTATTCTGAGCCAAATCCCAAATACATCATGCCCTATGTCTGATCACCCCTTAATTGGAGTGTCTGTATCACAAGGACCCAGAGGCATTATATCAGCCTTGTACACATATCTCTTGGGGAATAAATTTAAATCCACTCAGTCAGCCTCAGAGACCAGGTAGAAAGTACTTGTTCCCGGTCTATCATCAGAAGATTGGGAGGCAGCACTGGCAGCCCCACTATGTCTCTCCTGCAGTTAATAATCGCATAACCCAATTATACTTTTTACATTTAAGCTACTGGTCTCCAACGTGCCTTCATAAAATGGGGAGACTCCCGCACACCAGATGTCACAGATGTTCTAAACCAGAAGCTGACTATGGCATAGGAGTGCTCATATATTAATTCATTTTGGAAAGAGATAAAGTTGACATCTGTTTAAGGGATTCCGGTGCCATTCACTCCTGAGGTATGTCTTCCAGGTCTTTTGAATGAGTCGTTGTGGACACATCATACTAGGATTTTTCTCAGGGAATTTTTGTTCTTTGCCCGTAGAGCCATTGCACTCGGATGGGTGACAAACCACCAACCTTTGGTCAATGGAAGAGGCTGATTAACACGATGATCCCCAACGAGAAGATATTATACACTCACAGAGGCTGACCTCAAAAATACTAGACGGTATGGGAGATGTGGAATACATCCCCTATGGCTCTCTCTTCCCGAGATCGCTGAGAGCTGGCCTCTCCTCTGATCATTGAGGTTCTTGGAGAAACCAACAATGGGATATATGGATAGCTCCATCACTATACGTTGTGGTTACTGGGAAGGTCAGGAAGTCTTATACTCTATCTTACTGGCTCTATTAGACATTCAAAATGAGATCAGGTCATGTACAAAACTTACATGTGCATTGTTAAGTTCAACTCTGTTCAGTTATGTTCATCCACAGAATATATGCAATATAGTGCCTGTATTACTCTGGTTTATGTTATACAATTTTGAAATGTGAATAGCTGAGTATTGCTTCCAGTGTGACTGGATACTTGGTCTATGATTACTTTCCTTTATTACATTATGCGTATGTACATATGATACAATGTAATTACCTCCTTAATGTTGTACAAATTGTATTTTATTTATGGTTTAATAAAACGAGCTTAAATTATATTTTTTTTAAAATCATTTCAATTCAAGGTTGTAATTCGACAACATAGAAAAAACTCCAAGGGGTGATTTACTTTAACAAGGCAAGGATTGTATCTATCTAATCCTGTACCAGTCTCTAAGATAATTATTGGAAAAATTATCAGATAACAGAGAGGCACTGCCATACATTCAAAACACTGAGTCAGGATCCATACAAAACAGGCCATTGAGCCATGGTAGTTATGTACAAAAGTACATTCATCACTAACATTGAATACACAACCTGGATATTCAGCAGCACGACCAGCGATTACACAAAGCAGTAGTATCCCACCTTAATGGGGGGTGCACGCAGGCAAGTATCCCCGGTCCAAAGGAGATCACAGATCCATATGAAGAAAAGAGGGACTGCAGCACTCCAAATACAAAAAAATGTTTTTCATTAATTCACCAAAACATGAACTTGCAACATTTCAACCCTGTTAGCGTCTTTCTCAAGCTTAAAAAAAAGTCCCTGACAGGGTTGAAACATTGCAAGTCCATGTTTTGGTGACTTAGAGAAAAAAAAATTGTATTTGGAGTGCTGCAGTCTCTCTTTTCTTCATAACATTCAATAGACCGAACTTTCAACTTTTTGCTAAAAGATTCTCTTTTAAAGTCAGTTTCAGAATTTGTACTGTACAATTTTTATCATATGCAAATATATTCCTCTTGAGATCTGGAAGCACTTGCCACCTTAAACCAGTAACGTCTATTGCAGAGAGAAAAAGAAGAAACAAAAAAAATTAGACTTTTTTTTATGAGTTTAATAAGTATTATGACCTAATAAATAGATAGCACTTAAGTTGGCCTCTAGGACGGAGAACACAAATGGCATCAAACATAAAAACAGTTCAGAGAAATTATATACTGTGCCACATAAGTAAGGCCCTGTTCACATCATATTTTTTGTTTACGTTTAGCATGTTTTTCGGAAAAGCTCCCTATGTACTTGTTGAACGTGTCCATGGGGCTCATTTGTCAAAGGCCCAAAGACCTACGTCAGTGTACCCAAAAAAAAAGAAAACATGGAATAGTGTAATAGCCTACGCTATTCCATTCCATGGATTCCATTTAAAAAAAAGGGATTTTTTTTTTTTTTAACATGGTAGCCTATGGGTGACAGATGTCACTTTATGTTAAATGTTTACATAATAGGTTTGTCATGACATTCGTTACATAGATGCATCATAGTGAAGAGTGCAATCTGTTACCCATAGGCTATAATGGTATCCGTTGAACGGATACATCATGAAAATGGTCAGAAGAGTTCATGACTTATCTGATGGATACTATTAAAGCCTACGGATGATGAATGCCACTGTTAGGCATCCGTCACAGCCTACGTTTAATTTATACGTTGAGAGCTTTTCCCGGCATATATGTCAAACGTAGGCCAAAACGTCTTGTGAACATAGTCTAATGATGATCGTTATGGAAATAGCACATGACTTTGAAAGTGATGTTAAAATTAATTTAAACACAGTACATTTTAACCAAGTAATTCTAAGAGCTTTTGGCATCATTACTACAGTAAAGGTCTGTTTCCGATTTCAAGAACAGAGCTTTTAGGGCACGGTCCCATGTAGTGGCGGCTGCATGTGTTACCCAATAGACGCACGATTGTGTGGTAATACTCGTCAAAAACACGTGGCCATTGACCTTTCTAAGTGAGCCAAGCTTTGGCCGCCACTACGTGGAACGTACCTTAAAATCTATTAATTTAAAGTATCTGGCACCAATTTTTGGGGTTAAATTCTTATTAGTTTATGATATATTCCCTCGTGAGAATTCAGGTAAGTGTTTATTTACTTAATCACATTCCCATAGTACCAGAAATTCTTTTTTTTTAAAGGCTTTTTTTTATTTCAAAAGGGGCTGTCCAGTCAGGATAGGCAATCAATATCTAATCGGTGGGGGTCCAACTCCTGGCACCCTCGCTGATCAGCTGTTTTAAAGGGGCCGCGGCGCTCGTACGAGTGTTTATTTCTATTCATTACTGGCACTGCTCGTACTGTGAATTGCCAACACACTTGTAGCAGCGGTTCACAGTATTACAGTCTTCTCCTATTCACTTGAATAGGTGAAGGCTATAATACTGTGAACTGCCGCTACAAGTGTGTTGGCAAATCACCCGCTATATATGGAGCAGGGTCAGCCCGTGAGCCTGCTCCATACTCCCCCATGGCGGCTGTTATGTACAGTTATGTCACATATCGCCAAGGGGTTAAAGGAGTAACTGCAACCAATCATTGCAATAGGACACACAAATCACTCACCTAATGACGTCTGGAACAATTTGTATGTTTCAGGATTACGAATAGTTGATGCTACAAATACTTCCAGATTATTTCCAGCTTTTGTATAATGGAAAAGTTTCTGTAATACTTTTGGAAATGAAGTCACAATTTCTGGATCATACACAACATCTAGAATCAGTAAAACATGTTGTTAGTACAGAAATAAATTTGTTAACTTGGCCTAAAGCAATGTATTTTCTGCATTAAAATTCTAGCCTGCTCAAACTCCTATGCAGCAGCATCTGTCCATGGAATTATTTAAGCCAGGACTACACATACATTTAATGCAGTTTTTGTCTTAGGTTTTTGAGCCAAGCACAGAAGTGGACTCAAAAGAAAGGAGATGCATCAGCCTTTTCTTTATACCTTTCCTTCCTTTTGGATTCACTTCTGACTTTGGTTCAAAAAACGAAGCCAAAAACTGCACCAAAACGGTTTGTGTGATCCTGGCCTAAAGCGTTTCCTGTTAGAGGAGGGTCGTGAAGGGGGAACTTCCTCAGTTAACTATCAACCAGTCTTTGGAGGAATGTCCATGCATTACACAGGTAGCTTACTAATTTCACGGGGACCTGTGTAATGCTTCAATTTACCCAACTTTTATACATAAATACCAGAAAAGTCTGTTTTCAGGATCCTACATGAATACCTCCCGTACTGAAGACAGTGAGACGGAGTGTTTCCCGACCTCCTAAAATACTAACTAGTCTGTAGCCCGGACCACGGCTAGTCAGTGTTGAAGATTAACATCAATATACCCAAAGGCTGCATGCACACGGCCGTGCCCGTAACCACGGGCCGCAATTACGGGCGCGGCCGGCCACTCGCATTTTTGGCCCGTGCTGCCATACAAAGTATGGGAGCATGGACCGTAAAAAGCTAAAAAGATAGGACATGTCCTATCTTTTGTGGTACACTTCTACGGCCTGGACACCTTCCCGTAAATAAACGGGAAGGTATCCATGGGCAATAGAAGTGAATGCTTCCGTAATTGCGAACCGTAATTGCAGTCCGCAATTACGGACGACTTGTATGGTCGTGTGCATGGGGCCTAACACAATGATTTACAATTATTGCAGTGCAAGAGTATGAACTATAATTGTTTTACTTTTATAACCGGTGGTACGCTTTAACCCGTTTGTACAGTGGTGTACCATTATGTCCTAATTGGGATCTATTGACAGCAATAGGACGTAATAGTATGGCCAGTGGATGGCACAGGATCTATGCATGCACCCTCCCTAGCTGGTGCCAGCTGTAATGTACAGGAGACATGCGGCTGTAATGTACAGGAGGCATCCCGCTGTAATAGTCGGGATTGCAGTTTCCTCCGATCCCAGCTGTTTAACCCCTTAGATATCATGGTCATGGCATCTAACTGGCTACCAAGGGAGGAGGAACCCCCCAACCGGGGTTCTAACAAAGGCCCCCAGGTTTGCAATGGCTATATGCCTATTTTACACTGACAAGCAATAATGCTTTGGTATACGGAGTCCCTAGTGGGACTAAAAAAAATAGTTAAAAGTTTAACACCATTTTTCGGATTTTCACTTTTGTTTTTTCCTCCCCTTCATTTAAAAGTCATAACTTTTATTTTTCCATTGATATAGGTGTATGATGACTTGTTTTTTGCAGGACGAGTTGTAATTTTTCATGCCACCATTTATTGTACCATATAATGTACTGGGAAACTGGACAAAACATTCTTTGTGGGTTGGAATGGGAAAAAAACAAAGAAATTTAGTTTTTTTTAATACATTATATGTACCCCACAATTGTGCTATTAAAAAATACAGCTTGTCCTGCAAAAAACAAGCCCTCATAAGGCTATAAAATGAAAAAGTTATTGCCCTTGGAACGTAGTGATGAAAAAACGAAAAAAATAAAGAAATATATGCTGGGTTAGGCTGCGTTCACATCTGCGTCAGGGCTCCGTTCCAACGTTCAGTCAAAATTCTCAGTCGGAACGGAGCCCTGACTAACACAAACTGAAACCAGGTTTCCCTTGAACAAACAGAATCCTTGCATAACGAAGACAAACGGAAACCATTGACATCGGATCCGTCACCATTGAAATCAATGGTGATGGAAACGGAAACCTCTCGTTACCGTTTGTGTCAGTCAGGGCTCTGTTCCGATGGAAAGCTCAAATGGAACGTTGAAACGGCGCCCTAACGCAGATGTGAACGCAGCCTTAAACATGGAATTGATGAAGAATCTGCTGATATTCTTATGTCTGTTGCTTGCTCGGTAGTTGCCTGACATCTGCCATTGGGATAAAGAAGGTTGGATTCTAACCTGCCCAAACCTTCCCTGGAGAAGAAGTGGTGCCTGAGAGCTGCTTGTGACTTGTCCTTAATGAAATAAACATGCATGCTTGCCAGATCAGAGTATGAATGTTTACGGAGGATTTAGGAGAGACTGCTATCAACTTATGTCTACAGCCACCATACGTGTTTCATTTTATAAGGTACCTGATGCAATAACTATGTCAGCATCCAGATTTAGAAGTTGTTCTTCTGTAACAGATTCCCAGTCTAGCTCAGTTACTGAAAGAACAGTTTTCGGACTTTCACTTGTAACGGAATGCTTTTCACTCTGGATAAAGCTATTGAGGCGAATGTTTTCCTTGAGCAGCTGAAGGACTTTCTGGTGACAGTCACTGAATGTGTATTTCTTGGGAGCACAGCTCTTACATATGACCAGTCCAGTCAGACCAATTCCACTACCAAGTTCTAGAATGGTTCTCAAAACATAAGAGAAAAACCCTTAAAATGTAATCACTTAAAATATAGAATTCATCAATCAACATGTTAGGTTTTAGTAAAGCATAATTATCAGATAAGTATTCTAATCACATAATATTTCCAGGCACATATTCTGACTCACCTGATTTCCGTTTCGCTGAATCGACAAGACGGCGAAACAGTCAAACAGATGCACTCACTCCTATTCCTGGCCTTCTCCTCACAGAGTAGGAAATCTCATAGTAGTCAGAACCTCACAAGAAATAAAGAAGTGGAACTGTGTCCCTGTAAAGCCCCCTGAATTCATAGCTTAACCCTTTTCTGCTCCAATAAATACTATTACGTCATGCTGAGCGCATTGTTCGAAGTGAAGTAATAATACGTCTAGGATTTAATACAGCGCCATTTTCCCCCGGCTCGTTCATGAGCTGTGATAAGTGCTGTCTCCGACAGCAGGCTATCACAGCTCAATGTGCAGGGACCAATCACGGTGGTCCTGCCTCGGTGATCGCCGCATTTGATTAGCCAGTGACTACTTAACAATAGTGGCGATCGCTGACATAATTTACTGCCCCTGACATCCTGCCGCACCCGTCCTGAGCTTCTCTGTTGGTGTTAGTGAGTCGTTCAGAGAAGGTGTGTGGAGAGTTGCTGTGAAAAAATTCTAATATTAGAGCTTTTTTCTTTGCTTCCTACATCCTTCATTCACTTCCCACTCCTGTCCTCCTCGTATTCCCCTTGTCACCACCACGTTTTTGGTCATTGATCCCCTATCACTAGCCACTTCCTAGTCTTCAGGTACACATTTTTTGGTCCCTGGGGTATATTTTTACCTTTTTTTCTTTATAAAATATATAAAAACAAAAAAAGTTAATTTAGACAGTCATCAGCTAGTCAGTTTAGTATTAGAGTTAGTTATTGTCAGGGAACCGTCAATAAACGTAGTTAGGTATAGCGGCATGGAATAAAGCGTCAGGAATCAGTCACCGTAATCAGGTTTAGCGTTAGGGATCCATCACCATAGTTATGTTCAGCGTCAGGGAAGATTGGAATAATCTAGTTAGGTTTAGTTTCAGGGAATCGCCGCCATAGTTAGGTTTAGCGTCAGGGAAGTCCATTTGTTATATAAAAACAAACAAAAAATAATAAAATATATGAAAAAATAAAAAAATAATTGTTTAGATAGTTATCTCCAGCATCTCAACTAGTTAGTTTAGTATTAGGGTTAGTTAATGCCAGGGAACCGTCAAAAAGCAATGTTAGGTATAGCGTCAGGGAATTCAGCGACAGGAATCAGTCACCGTAGTTACGTTTAGCATCAGGGAAGTTTGGAATAATCTAGTATGGTTTAGTGTCAGGCACCCGTCACCGTAGTTAAGATTATTCCGACCTTCCCTGACACTAAACCTAACTAGAGCGAGGGTTCCTAACACTAAACCTAACTCAATTTTATGTGAACTTCCCTGATGCTAAACCTAACTACACCAACGATTCCACAAAACTAAACCTAACTAGATTATTCCAATCTTCCCTGTCGCTAAACTAGTTAGGTTTAGTGTCAGGGAATAGGCACTGTAGTAAGTGAAGTTCACATAAAATTTAGTTAGGTGAAGGGTTAGAAACCCTCGCCCTAGTTACGTTTAGTGTCAGGGAAGTCCACTCGTTCTATATAAAAGAAAAAGCAGTTTTGGCTAGTTTAGGTAGTGATCCTAGTTAGGGAAGAATATATATGAAGAGGTGGGACGCTCTAGGAGACGCCCCAGGAACACCACCACAGTTAAAACCCCATAGAGTAGTGACCCCGCAACAGTTGAAACCCCCGAGCGAAGTGACTCCATTTGGACTCCCTGAGTACAGGGGCAGCCGAGGATCAAATTTAACACGGCAGGGCTCAGTGAGATGAACTTTTTCAAGATCCTTTTCACTGATTACTTTATAGGGCTTATGGAGTCCCAGACAAATTTATATGCCCAACAATATATCACCAAGGACCCCACATCATTTTATGCCCAATCCCAGAAGTTCCCCAAACTGGCGGGAAGGGAAAGAGTCAAAAGAGGTTCAGAGTCTGCTATCAGAGAGGGATAAGGAAGGACACAATATATCAATGTGACATGTCCCGAACAACCAGGGCTCTGTATGAAAGTGTTTTAAAATGTATCCCTTGATACATAGGATTTTTAATTTATCCTATTTTTACTTACCCTGATGCAATCCACATAGCTTATCCCCCTCAACTTTCCCTTCTAAGCACTGCCGTTTGCCCAGATAGCCGATAATAGCCACATGTAGGGTATTGCCATACTCGGGAGAACTCACATTACAATTTATGGGGTGTATGTCTCCAGTGGCACATGCTGGGCACAATATATTACACTCTGAAATGGCATATATGTATAGAAAATTGAAAATCTCACTCTGCACCAACTGCAGCACATTACCTTTTACAGAATACCTGTGGGGTCAAAATGTTCACTACACCTCTAGATGAATGCCTTAAGGGGTGTCGTTTTTAAAATGGGGTCACTTCTCAGGGATTTCAACTGTACTGGTACCTCAGGGGCTTCTGCATACATGACGTAGCACCATAAAAGCTGGGCCAAATGGTGGTCCTTCCCTTCTGAGCCCTGCTGTGTGCTCAGGCAGCAGATAACAGCCACATTTAGGGTATTGCCTTAGCTGGGAGAACCCACATTACAATTAAAGGGGTGTATGTCTCCGGTGGCACATGCTGGGCAATATATATCGGACACTGAAATATTGCATATATGTATAGAAAATTCTAAATGTCACTCTGAACCATCTGCTGCGCATTACCTTTTAAACAATACATGTGGGGTCAAAATGCTCACTACACCTCTAGATTAATGCCTTAAGTTTTTGAAATGGTCACTTCTCGGGTGTTTCAGCTGTATTCAATCAATTGCGACATGGCACCCGAAAACCAGTCCAGCAAAATCTGGAATCCAAAGAACACATAGCGCTCCTACCCTTCTGCGCCCTCCCATTAGCCCAAACGGCAGTTTATCACCACAAATGGGAGAAATTGTGCAACAAAATGGGGTATTTCATTGTGAAGATAGGAAATTTGAGCAAAAACGACTTATTTGAAAAAATTTTTTTATTTTATTTCAAAGCCAAATTTAAATAAGTTCCGTGAAAAAATTGTGAAGTCAAAATGGTCACAACACCCATAAATGAATTCCTTGAGGGTGTACTTTCCAAAACGGGGTCTTTTTGGGGTTGCTTTCTATGTTTTGGCACCACAAGACGTCTTCAAACCTGGCATGGTGCCTAAAATATTTTCTAATAAAAAAGGGGCCCCAAAATCCCTGAATAATCCCCACACCAGGGTCACGTGGGACATTTAAAAAAATTGCACAATCTGGGCAATAAATATTTACTGAACTAGTACCTAAAAAAAAAAACCGGCTTTTGAAATGTTCTTGAAAATATGAGAAATTGCTGCTAAAGTTCTAAGCCTTGTAACGTCCTAGAAAAATAAAAGAATGTTCAAAAAACCATGGCAACATAAAGTAGACATATTGGAAGTGGTTATACCACACAAAATAGTTACTAATTAACATCTGCCTTACAAGCAGATATATTTAAATTATGAAAAATGCTAGTTTTGCTAATTTTTTCAAAATGTTGCTATTTTTCACAACATAAAGTAAAATGTGTCACGAGAAAACATTCTCAGAACCGCTCCGCTTGGATAGGTAAAAAGCATTCAAAAGTTATTACCAGATAAAGTGGAACATGTAAGATTTGAAAAATGGGGTCTGACCCTTAACCTCTTCCCGCTGCAGCCACTTATGACCTTCCTGACCGAGCCTTATTTTTCAAATTGGACGTGTCACTTCATGTGGTAATAACTTTGGAATGCTTTTACCTATCCAAGCGATTATGAGATTGTTTTCTCAAGACAGATTGTACTTTAAGTTAGCGGTAAAATTTGGTCGATACATTCAGTATTTAATTGTGATAAACACCAAAATAGAGTGAAAAATTGCAAAAATTTGCATTATCAATTTTAATGTATTTGCTTGTAAAAAAAAGATAGTATTCAAAATAGTTGCTAATTAACATTTCCCATATGTCTACTTTATGTTTGCATAATTTTTTTGAACATCCTTTTATTTTTCTAGGACGTTACAAGGCTTCGAACTTTAGCAGAAATTTCTCACATTTTCAACAACATTTTAAAAGGCTATTTTTACAGGGACCAGTGCAGTTGTGAAGTGGCTATGAGGGGCCTAGACAATACAAACCCCATAGATCACTTTATTTTAAAAACTGCACCCCTCAAAGTTTTCAAAACAGCATTTATAAAGTTTCTTAACCCGTTAGGCGTTTCACAAGAGTTAAAGCAATGTAGAGGTGAAATGTCTAAATTTAAATTTTTTTGAAGAAATTTATATTTAATCATTTTTTGCTGTAAGGTTCACACAGTTCACACAGAGTTTTTTGCAGGCAGAAAATTCTGCCTCTAAATTCCATTTGGAATTTTGAGGCAGATTTTGATCTGCCTGCATGCCGTTTTTCACTCGCGCCCATTGAGCACCACGGGAAAAAATGCTGAGAAATACGCTTACTTTGACTCCCATTGATGTCAATGGGAGGTCAGAGGGGTAAATGCCCGAAGATAGGGCATGTTACTTCTTTTTCCCGCATGCGTTTTTTTACCGCTAACGGGGAAAAAACGCGTCCGCCTCCCATTGCAATCAAAGGGAGGCATTTTCGGCCGTTTTCAGACGCGGTTTCCGCGTAAAAAAAAAGTGTAAAAAAACTCAGTGTGAACTGGGCCTAACGCAGAAGGTTTTACCAGAGACAAGCAACTCAATATCTATTTCCCAGATTAAGCAATTCTTAGAAATATCCCACATGTGGCCCTAGTGTGCTAATACACTGAAGCACCAAGCTCAGGAGCACCGAGAGGATTTTGGGGCCTTCTTTTTATTAGAATATATCTTAGGCACCATGTCATGTTTGAAGAGGTCTTGTGATGCCAAAACAAAGGAAACACCCACAAAAATACAGCATTTTTGAAACTACACCCCACAAGGAATTCATCTAGGGGTGTAGTGAGCATTTTGACCCCACAGGTGTTTCATAGCTTTTATTAGAATTTGGATGTGAAAATGAAACATTTAATTTTTTCCCAATATGATGTCGTTTTAGCAAAAAAAAAAAAAAAAAAAAAAATGTCCACAAGGAATAAAGAAGAGAAAGCCCCCTAACATTTGTAAAGCAACTTCTCTGGAGTACGGAAATACCCCATATGTGGTCAAAAACTGCTGTTTGGGCACACGGCAGGGCTAAGAAGGGACGGAGCGCCATTTGGCTTTTGGAGCATAGATTTTGCTGGATTGGTTTCTTGGCATCATGTCGCTTTTGCAAAGCCCATAAAGGCACCTGTACAGTGGAAACTACCCAAAAGTGACTCCATTTACAAAACTACACCCCTTGTGAAATTCATCTAGGGGTGTAGTGAGCATTTTCACCCCACAGGTGTTTTATCGGTTTTATTAGAATTGGGAAGTGAAAATAAAAATTATTTTTCTTCAATAAGATGTAGCTTTAGCTCAAAATTTTTTCAAATGGAGAAAAAGCACCCCAACATTTGTAAAGCAACTTTTACAGAGTACAGAAATACCCCATATGTGGGCATCAACTGCTGTTTGGGCACACGGTAGGGCTCAGAAGGGACGAAGCGCCATTTGGAACACAGATTTACTGGATTGGTTTCTTGGCACCATGTCATTTTTGCAAAGCCCTTAAGCTAGCAGTACAGTGGAAACGATCCAAAAGTGACTCCATTTGGAGTACTACAAACCTTGAGGACTAATCTAGGTGTTTAGTGAGCATTTTGACTCAACAAGTGTTTCATAGATTTTATTAGAATTGGGCAGTGAAAATAAAAATAATTTTTCTTTAATAAGACGTAGCTTTACTTTAAAATTTTCTCAAATGAAGGTGAAAAGCACCCCAACATTTGTAAAGCAATTTCTCCCGAGTACGATAATACTCCATGTGTGGTCATAAACTGCTGTTTGGGCACACAGTAGGGCTCAGAAATGAAGGTGCGCCATTTGCAGTACAGATTTTGCTGAATTGGTTTCTGGGCACAAGGTCGCATTTGCAAAGCCCCTGTGGGCCAAAAATAGTGGTAACCCTTCAGAAGTGACCCCATTTTGGAAAGTAATAGTGCCCACACAGTATTATGCCCTCTAAGTGCCACACACAGCATATTACCCCCTGTAGTACCCCTACAAAGTGTAATGTCCGCTTAGTGGCCCGCACAGTATAATGCCCCCTCCCCTGGCTGCCACAGCCTCCCCCCTTGTAGATAGTGCCCCCCTGTAGAGTGTACCATACAGCCTCCCTGTAGATAGTGCCATGATTCCCCATCTACTCCCTGTAGATCATGCCATACAGCCCCCCACCTCCCCCTTGTAGACAGTGCCCCCCAAAAAATTGTACTCAGCTAGGCCCCGTTCCCACAATGCACTGAGCTAATCCATGCGTAGGCTGGCGTCATCCTGTAGCCTAGTACAGAGTTTCCCAACCTTTTCGAACTCGAGGTAGCACTGGAAAAATAAAATTTTCTCATGACGCCCCTACCAAAAATTATTTGGAGAAAGACATAAAATCGGCTAAAAGCACTACACCCTTACGGTATGTTCATACAGCGAATTTTCAATGGACAGCGTTATTTTGCGTTTTTTTTTAAGCCATTGAAGATAATGCAAAAGAAGCAGGCAAGAAAGCTCCAAACGAGTGCCGCAGGTATTTTCTGCCTCCTATTAATTTCAATTGGAGCTCAGAGGTGGAATCTACTTGAAAACCATCAGCCCGCCACCCACTGATCCCCCCACAGATTCCCCCTGTAGATACTGCCACACAGCCCCCCGGAAGGTAGTGCCACACAGCCCCCTGGAAGGTAGTGCCACACAGCCCACAGCCCCCTTGTAGATAGCACCCCTCCTCCTGTAGATAGAGCCACTGTAGCTCCCTGAAGGAGCAGAATCCCCCTGTGGCTGGGGATTCCGCTCCTGGAGAGCTCCGCTTGATGTCTGTCCATATATGGACAGTGACATCAGGGCCAACTCCTGAAGCGGAATCCCCGTCCACAGTATTGCCAACGCTGTGACCGGGGATTCCACTTCAGGAGAAGCCCCTGTCGTCTGTGTCCATTTATGGACAGTGACGTTACTGGCTCCTCCTGGAGTGGAATCCCCGGTCACAGCGTCGGCAATGCTGTGGACGGGGATTCCGCTTCAGGAGTTGCCGCTGATGTCACTGTCTATTTATGGACAGAGACCTCAAGTGCTCTGACCAGGAGCGGAATCCCCGGCCACACAGGGATTCCACTCCTTCAGGGAGCTACAGTGGCGCTAGTAGATGGCAGTGCAGGAAGATACCTCCCTGCTCTGCTATAGTGACATCGCTACCGCTGTAGCACCGCCAGCCATGGTGGGGCCTGTCCCGACGTCGCCTCTTGCAGCCGCTATGGCTGCTACAGTGGTAGCGACACCACTGAATGAAGAAGTGGCCGAGCAGAAAGGCGGCTGCTGAGTTGCCGGGCCCGGGCGTTTCTGAAACAAGAATGGGAAGGGAGCCAGCGCAGCGCCCCCTTCCACCTGCTGGAGTGATGCACCCGGTGCAATGGCACAGGTCGCACACCCCTAAGGCCGCCCTGATTATAATGTGGGGGCATATTTAAGGTGGGCAGAGTATATCAGGGGCATAGTCAGGTGGTATAATAAAGGGGTAAAAAAAGATAATCCATAGATGTGTGTTATACTGTGAAGCAATCCTTTATGCACAGGCCAGTGTCGCACTGATAAATGGTGTTGTTTCTTATTCCCTTTTGGTAAACGCTGCACCTTTGCAGTTTGGGGAATTTTGCTGGGAAAGTGTTGTCCTGGTATAATGCGGGCACCCTCGCTTCCAGCAGATATGTTTGGGTCCTCCCCTTCCTGGTTCCCTAATTTTAGTGCCTTGATATATCGCCTTTTGAAACAGAAGAAATTTTCCCCTCGTGCCTGCACAACTGCATATTTTTTCTCTTCCTTGACTTATTGGAGCCTTAACTAATTACATTTTTTCATAGACGTATGAGGGCTGTTTTTTTTTTGCAGGACGAGCTGTAGTTATTATTGGTACCATTTTAGGGTACATGCGACTGTTTATCCTATTTTTTGGGAGGCCATGTGACCAAAAAACAGCAACTCAGCATAGTTTTTTAGTTTTTTTTATACAGCGCTAACCATGCGTTATAAATTACACGTCAACTTTAATCTGCGGGTCAGAACGATTCCGGCGATACCATATTTATGGCACTTTATGTTTTACAACTTTTTGCACAATAAAATTACTTTTGTAAAAAGAATGTATTTTTTCGCAATGTTATAAGAAACATAGTTTTTTTAGTCTATGGAGCTGTATGAGGGCTTGTTTGTTGCAAGACGAGCTATAGGTTTTTTTGGTACCATTTTTGGATACATGCGATTTTTGATCACTTTTTATTCCAATTTTTGTAGGGCAAAGTGACCAAAAAACTAAACATTTTTAAAGCGTTCACTGCATGGAATAAATAACATAATAGTTTTATAGTTCAGGCTGTTACGGTCACGGCGATACCAAATATGTATGGTTTATTTAATTTTTTTCAACAATAAAGGACTTCATAAGTGAAAAAGGGCGATTGTGTTTTATTTTATTACTTGAAACGTTTATTATATTCTTTACACTTTGTTTTAGTCCCACTAGGTCCATCTGTCTGATTTATTTTCTAATACATTGCACTACCTATGTAGTGCAGTGTATTAGATCGGTCAGTCGTTCACTGACAGCAAGCAGAATAGGCTGTGTCTCCAGACGGGGCCTAATCGGCTTCCGTAATGGCAGAGCAGGAGGCCATTGTTGGGCCTCTTGTTGACATAGCAACAGTCGGCAGCACACATACATACACCCACACTGCACACATACATACACACAAATACACCCACACTGCACATACATACATACATACATAAACCCACACACACTTCCACATACATACATACACCCACACTGCACACATACATACATACATACATACATACATACACCCACACATACATACACACATACACCCACACTACACACATACATACATACATACATACACACACACTACACACATACATACATACACCCACACTACACACATACATACATAAATACATCCACACTGCACACATACACCCACACTATACACGTACGTACGTACGTACGTACGTCCACACTGCACACGTACGTACGTACGTACGTACGTACATACGTACGCCCACACTGCACACGTACATACACACACACTGCACACGCACACACTGCACACATACACTGCACACATACATCCACACTGCACACATACATACATCCACACTGCACACATACTACCACACAGCACACCCACATACATACATACATACACCCATACTGCAGACATACATACATACACCCACACTGCACACATACATACATACACCCACACTGCACACATACATATACACCCCATTGCACACATTCAAACATACATACACCCACACTGCAGGCATGCATACATACATACACCCACACTGCACACATACATACACCCACACTGCATACATACTAACATACATACACCCACACATACATACACCCACACTGCACATATACACCCACACTGCACACATCCATCCATCCATACACCCACCCACCCACCCACACATACATACATACATACACCCACACTGCACACATACATACACCCACACTGCACACATACATACATACATACACACACACACACACCCCACTGCACACATTCAAACATACATACACCCACACTGCTCACATACATACACCCACACTACACGCATACATACATACATAAGCGTTCAAAAGTTTGGGGTCAACCAGTTGTTCTGCGTCTCACAAATGTTCTTCTGTGTGATCCAAACACCTCAAACTTCGATTCGTCTGTCAATAACACTTTTTTCCAATCTTCCTCTGTCCAATATCTGTGTGCTTTTGCCCATCTTAATCTTTTCCTTTTATTAGCCAGTCTCAGATATGGCTTTTTCTTTGCCACTCTGCCCTGAAGGCCAGCATCCCGGAGTCGCCTCTTCACTGTAGACGTTGACACTGGCGTTTTGCGGGTACTATTTAATGAAGCTGTCAGTTGAGGACCTGTGAGGCGTCTATTTCTCAAACTAGAGACTCTAATGACTCTACTTGTCTTGTTGCTCAGTTGTGCAACGGGGCCTCCCACTTCTCTTTCTACTCTGGTTAGAGCCTGTTTGTGCTGTCCTCTGAAGGGAGTAGTACACACCATTGTAGGAAATCTTCAGTTTCTTGGCAATTTCTCGCATGGAATAGCCTTCATTTCTAAGAATAAGAATAGACTGTCGAGTTTCACATGAAAGCTCTCTTTTTCTAGCCATTTTGAGAGTTTAATCGAACCCACAAATGTAATGCTCCAGATTCTCAACTAGCTCAAAGGAAGGTCAGTTTTATAGCTCCTCTAAACAGCAAAACTGTTTACAGTGGTGCTAACATAATTGCACAAGGGTTTTCAAGTGTTTTCTAATCATCCATTAGCCTTCTAACACAGTTAGCAAACACAATGTACCATTAGAACACTGGAGTGATGGTTGCTGGAAATGGACCTCTATACACCTATGCAGATATTGCATTAAAAACCAGACATTTTCAGCTAGAATAGTCATTTAGCACATTAACAAAGTATAGAGTGTATTTCTGATTAATTTAATGTTATCTTCATTGAAAAAAACTGTGCTTTTCTTTCAAAAATAAGGACATTTCTAAGTGACCCTAAACTTTTGAACGGTAGTGTACATACATACATACATACATACACCAACACTGCACACACACACACACACACATACATACACCCACCCACACTGCACACACACATACATACATCCACACATACATACATACACGCACCCACACTGCACATTCATACATACACCCACACTGCACACATACATACACCCACACTGCACACATACATGCATACATACATACACCCACCCACACTGCACGCATACATACATACATACACCCACACTGCACATACATACATACACACACACACACACACACATGCATACATACACACATACACACTGCACACATACATACATACATACATACATACATACACTAACACTGCACACATACATACATATATACATACACCCACGCTGCACATATACATACACCCACACTGCACACATACATACGTACATACACCTACATTGCACACACATACACCCACACTGCACACATACATACGTACATACACCTACATTGCACACACATACACCCACACTGCACACATACATACATGCATACATACATACACCCACACTGCACACATACATACATACACCCACACTGCACACATACATACATACACCCACACTGCACACATACATACATACATACATACATACATACACCCACACACTACATGTACCCACACAGCATATACACAGATGTAGCCATCTTTATATTGACTTTTAACGCATTTAATACACAGTGGCAAGATTCTCTTATCTTTTTTTAAATTACTTTTTAATGGCTTTTGTTGTTTGAGATCATGATGAGATCACGCTGCAGCAAGTTATCAAGTCAAGATAACTACAGCCTTAAGTATACGACAAATTGCAGGAAGCACTGGCTTTCCATGACGTATACTTACGACAAATGTTGTGAGCGGGTTAAAGGGGTTGTCCCACAAAACATGTATCCCATATCCACAGGATAAGGGTTACATATGTGATCGATGGGAGTCCGACGGCTGGGACCCCCAGTGATAAGGAGAATGGGGCACCAAAAGTCCCCCAAAGTGCTCCATGAGAATGGAGTGGGCATTCTATTCATTTCTATAGGACATCCGGGGCCTGTGTCCGGCAGCTCCATAGAAATTAATGGAGCACTGGTCATGAATGCACACAAGCGCTCCATTCTCATGGAGCACTTTGGGGGACTTTCGGTTCCCGGTTCTCCTTCTCTCTGAGGGGCCCAGCGGTCGGACATGCAGCGATCGCACATGTATCCCCTATCCTGTGAATAGGGGATACATGTGTTTTGTGGAGATACCCCTTTAAGGCCCAAACTAGGCTGCATCATTAAGGGGTTAAAAGCTGAGGAATTTCTGTGCGTAAAGTCTGCAGCGATTACGCAAGATAAATTGAAATGCTGCATATTGAGTATCTGAACCGTTTTCTGCAGATTTTTTTCTGTAGCATCTGGAAATTTAGCTGCATTTATGCAACATGTACAGGAGCCCTAATACTGAGGGAATTAGTTTTTCCCAGAACTCACAAGTCCTTTAAATGGAAACAGTAATGCTTCATTTGCCTGTCGGTGGCACTGCAGAGAATCTGGTAAAGATGTTTGCTTGGCAGATTACTTTGTAATTCATTTAAAATGCTAATGGAATAACAATATTCGGTCAGTTACTGACAAGCTAGCCAATATGGTCGCTACAACAGGAAAAAAAAAACAACAAGTTTTCATAGGCTATATTCACATGACTAATTTGCACCCGTGTGGAATCCGTTTTCACGGATTCATCAAAGAGTTGCGTCTATTGAAGGATTCGGGAAAATGGTCAAAAATTTGTGAAAAAAAACAGCCGTGTGAAGTGCCCCATAGACATGCATTCATTTTAATGTGGCCATGTGACGCATGTTGAAAAAAAAACCACGTCTGTCACACGGCCAACTTTCCCTGTCGTCTGAATAAGCCCTTTGTAAAACGAACACAATTACTAAACATAGGCTACTGTTCCCACTTGTGATTTACTAAAATATGGCTAATTTTATGTTTTGGGGAAATCTGCTAATATTCCAATGTCATTGAGTTTTCTTTTGGAGAGTGTTACTGATGTTTGGCAAGTATCAGTGTTACATTGTGTAGTAAGCATTTTATTTGATAGTAAGAAATATAGTGAATTTTGAGTGGGGATAAATAAAATAACAACTTTTCTTACCGATTAGTGAAGATATCATTATTTTCAATTGCCCATTCAGCAAGGAAAATAGCAGCTTCCCATGTCACTAGGCCTGTAGTTCCTTCTGAGATTATGGCAATATTTTCAGATAATGTAACAGGCTCCTGTGTGGGCTGCAAAACATAGGCAGTAAATTGTATTACCTTGGAAAGGTGTTCTATAATCTTAAGCAAATGCTTAAGTACATAGGAAGGTTCCACACTGGCTACAATCGTTAAAAATGAAAATAAAAATTATTGAATGCTATTTGTGTGCAGCGATTCGAACAGACGCTTTTTAAGCAGTTAGCATTGGATGTCTAGATGGCTTTAAGAACGATCCCTCGCTGACAGCTAAATACGTTAGTACTTCACCAAACAATAACTGGATTTTTGTACTTTGCGTAAAATCTCTTGTTGTATTAATTGGAGGACACCGCACCATGGGTATATGCTCCTAACACTAGGATGGCTGACACTTAGTAGAAAGAAGTCTTGGCTCCACCCATGCAGGCCATACCCACATACACACTAAATACCCTAAATCAGTTTGTAGAGAAAGCAGATGGGGAAGACAAAAAACAACCATGTCCACGGTCCCAGGAGGAAAATAAACCAAATAGCCAGAATAACAGGCCTGGAACAAACCAAAAACGAAAGGACAAAATCTGTGTCCCCCAATAAATACACTACATTTTTTACAATGAGAACAAAAAACAAAACAAAACTGTATTCTCGTTTATATCATTGTGGGAGACAGCACCATTGGACGTCCTAAAGCAGCCCCAGAGGATGGGGAGATGTTAAAGGAAAAGGAAACAGCAATACGCCAGATGCACATCTGCCTGCAGCAGACTTGAATCACAGGTCAAATAATAAATCTGGTATAATTTGTTGAAGGTGTGCACCATAGCCCAGTTAGCAACCTTGCAGACCTAAGCACTGACCCAAGGGGAGGAATTTTACCCTTGGACCAATAGGCTTCCAAAATCACAGACCGGCTTCAAAACGCAGTGGTGGCCTTGTGCTCTGCCAAATCCCTTGTGTGGCCTTTTAGGAACAACAAAAAAAGAGTCGGAACACGAAACAAATCAATTGCAGCCAGATAGACGCAGACTGCTCTCACCATGTCAAGGCAACGCAAAGCCTGTTCCCTTTGATGAGATGGAGAAGGGAAGGAGGGAGAAAAAACTTCAAACCTGAAAACCACCTTATTCCTATGGATGACCAAAAATGGGGACTTGCAGTACAAGGCAGCCAGTCCTGAGACTCGTTTGATGGAAGTGATGGCCACCAGGAAGGCAACCTTCCAGGAATGTAAGTGCAGCAAAATGTCCCTCAAGAGTTCAATAGAATCGAAATAACGCTGTATGCAGCATGAAAAATAAGAATTCCAGATACAGTGGTACAAGCTGGCTCAATGAAGCTTCCTGGAATAGCGGACCTTGGAAAATGAGGTTGGGTCAAGTCAGAAGACGCCAAGGTGTTGCCGCGAGCAGATAGACTAAGTCGGCGTACCAGGCCCATCGAGGCCAGTCCAGCGCCACCATAATTGCGGTAACACCTTCCCTCAAGTCTCTTGAGCACTCCAGGCTGCCACCAACGAAAGGAAGGCCGACGAGGGCTTTCTTGGAAACCAGGCTGGCTGCCCTAGATTTCAGGCAAATAGAATACTGGATGGCAATCAGATTAGCCAATGTCTGAGCATTGTAGCAGGTTGTCTCAAGTGAAGCCTCAATAGGAGGAACAAAGTAGCTTGAAGTACCTGAGAAGCGAGGTCCTTACTTACCCAAGTGGATGCAAAAGCTGGGTTCAGAGCAGAACCTGCAGGCCACAAAAGCAGACTTTGTCTGTGAATCCAGCTTCATGCCAAGAAGGTCACTCAGTGACATGGAATTTGACCGTGGATTGGTGGTACTCTTAGACGGCCGTGAATTAGGCAGATCTGTAGAGTGAGAAATGGGAAGAGTGACCCTGGGGAGAGCTGCACCTCTCAAAAAATAAATTGACCCCTTTAGGGAAAAAACCTCCAGATAATCAGTCCTAAGGCTGGCCTACTAGACCCCTGGTGCTGTGCACTGCTTGACAGAAAGCTTAGAAAGGCTGATAAGGCTGAAGAGGATGGTAGCAGCAGGCCTGGAGCAGCAGCTGAAGTATAGTACCGATGAAATGGCACCGGGATGCAGAAAGTTGCTGTGGGAATGGTGCTAGAAAGGGAGGACCACCCCTCAGAAAGTTTGTGCTTTAGAGCAGACGCCCTTCTCCTAATCACACCTTTTAGAGAATACTCACTGAAATGACGGCGGCAAACCTGTCACTGTACATAGAAAAAAAGCCCCCAAGTGAGGTGCAGCAGATACACTTAGGGAATGCCAACAGAGTCCCATAAGAGAAAGCTCCATAAAGGAAAAGGCAGGAATTAGTGGGGAAGAGGGGGTTCTGCTGGCATATGATTTTCATACTCACCCTCCGTAGTGTATGGGTGTGCACAGGGTCACCTCCTCTTTAGTAACATCACAAGAAAAATGTGGTTATTGGCAATTCCCCTGCAGAAAATTTAAGTTAGGTGACTGATGGTGAGGGAAAGTACAGAGAGCTGCCTGGTTTCCCGGCTCCGGGTTGACTATGCTTGTGACATGGCTGACACGCTACCTGCAACTAGGAGAGAAGATACGTAAATAAAACTAAAATATAAAAAATAGCAGCAGGCCTGAGTATCAGGTCATGTCTGCCTCCTACGGACACTAGGGTAAAACTTATTAAGCCACCGTCTGTGGGAAGAGTATGGACTGCCTTAGCGGAGCTAAGACTTCTACCAAGTGTCGCCTCCTAGTGGCAAGAGCCTATACCCATGTTGCTGTGTCCACCAATGATATAAACAAGAAATGTAAATTTTTAAGCTTAGGAGTCTAAAGCACCCAAGTAATTTTTTCTATAGTCTGGAACCCTGTATAGTTGTATTTATTTGGATGTTTGGAAGGTATGTAAGGGTATCTATTGCAGCGTTGCATGTGTTAGGGTATGTTCACACGCACTGTTTTCAGACGTAATTCAGGCGTTTTACGCCTCGAATTACGCCTGAAAAAACGCCCCTAATACGCTTACAAACCTCTGCCCATTGCTTGCAATGGGTTTTACGGTGTTCTGTTCCCACGAGGTGTCATTTTACGCGTCGCTGTCAAAATACGGCACGTGAAAAGACACCCGCGAAAAAGAAGTGCATGTCACTTCTTGGGACGTTTTTGGAGCCACTTTTTCATTGACTCCATTGAAAAACAGCTCCAATAACGTCTGTAAAATACGCAGCAAAAAACGTGAGTTGCTACTAAAACGTCCGAAAATCAGGAGCTGTTTTCGCCGGAAAACAGCTCTGTATTTTCAGATGTATTTTGCTAAGCCGTGTGAACATACCCTTAACATTGCAGAAAACTATTTCCTGAAATTTATAACTGGAAGATCATTCTTTTTCCTTTAAGTCATTAACCCAATGTAGAAAGCTTTATTAATTAGACTGCATTGCAGCTATATCAGAGCGTGAAGCAACTAAAGCATTGACTGTTTTCCATAACCCTTGCACTGTACAAAAAGAAGTATTCAGTATCCTGAAGTTACTTCTCATTAAATATTTAGAATAAGATTTGCTACATCCAGTTCTGATAAATAAGCATGTTTGTTAGTGATAGATATCTGTTGGAAAACACATGGAAATGTGGTTGATTTAGGCCCCATGCACACAAACGTAAAAACGCCCGTAATCACGGGCCCATAGACTTCTATTGGCCACGGGTACAACCCCGTGCCGTTGAAAAATATAGAACATGTCCTATTTCAGGCCGTAATTACGCCACGGGCAGGCCCATAGAAGTCTATGGGGCTCCCGTAATTACGGGACCGTTGCTAGGCGATGTCAGGGGATAGTCACTGTCCAGGGTGCTGAAAGAGTTAAACGATCGTCAGCAACTCTTTCAGCACCCTGGACAGTGACTTCCGATCATATTATAGGCCAACGTGTAAAAAAATAGAAGAAGTTCATACTTACCCAGAACTCCCTGCTTCTTCCTCCAGTCCGGCCTCCCGGGATGACGTTTCAGCCCATGTGACCGCTACAGCCAATCCCAGTCCAATCACAGGCTGCAGCGGTCACATTTTACTACGGAAAGGGCTGCCCCTTCTCTTTATCTTGCACTGATAGAGAGAAAGGTGCAGTGCAATTTTGCAGCGAAAACGTGCCCGTAAATACGGACGCCGGACCCGTATTTACGGGCACAGGTCTGTAAACACTGGTGCAATACGCGTCGAATACGTGTGACCAAGGACCCGTATTTACGGGAGGAAAAAAATACGTTAGTGTGCATGAGGCCTTAGAATGAAAGTGGCAGTTTGTTTTTTTAAGAAATGATAAGAATCTATTTTAGAAATGATTGCTATTGAAAACCTCATAGAAATGCACAGGCTTTCATGTGTATGGTTGTTTTTGTTTCCTTAATGGGGTAAAGGTGTCACAAAATGACAGATGTAAGGCAATTTGCGATTAAGTAAATTAAGCAGGAACCAAGACCGCTCTAATGGGAATTATTCCTCTCTCATTCAAGAGTAACATCTGCCTGCTGCATTATTTAATATGTAAGAATAAAAACACACACAACAGAAACCACTTTTATATTGCGTGAACCTGGCCTAAAAGCCTGATAGTGAATCTTAAAATTCAAATCCTGCGGTTGAGGCGCAGGGGAAAAAGTTTTTCGATGTAGGTGCGTTTTTTTCCCACAACCAAAACCGCATCCAATCATGGTAAAAACGCATGCACTTTTTGGATACTTTTTTTTATGCGATTTTAACCGCAATGTCTGAATACACCCTTTGCATAACTTTGTATAATGAAAGTAAGTTTACACAGCAAATTTGCAGAAAGCCAAAAGGAAATCAGCGGCAGCACATTTTGGTGTGGAAAAACAGTGAGCAGTGTCTGCAAAAAAAAATTAAAAACACTCACCTCCCATGACAGAGCTTTTCTCCATCTATTTACACCTATCCTCCATCGATGACGTGTTATCACGTGTAACATGTCAACACAACATCGACAGAGGTCAGGTGTGGAGACGGAGGGAATGCCACTGGAGGGCAGTATGGTATTTAATACCTCAATTTCTTCTTCCCCATTGAAATCAATGAGGAAAATCCGCAAAACAAATCCACACACTTTCTGTAGTATAAAGCGGTTTCCGACACGGTTTCTGCGGCCTAAGCACTCCATATACTGCTTTATGGTGCCTCTATAAAGCACCATAAAGCAGTATATGGAGTGCTTAATGGTGCCTCTATATTGTGCTGAATTAGAGAGAGCTGAAAAAAATAAATGAGAACCTAATGGTTGGCGGGCAAAAAACTTTAAATTGTGCAGAAAAATTGCCAAATCCAATAGAAGCCCTACTTATTGACTGATTAAACTAGTTTAAATAAATTAGATAACTTCATTACATACCATAAGGGACATACAACATAAAATTTAAAATTACAATGCGTGCTGGCAAGTAAGATATATGCACTGACACTCTAATATCTAGTTAGGATTAGGTAAAACCCAATTCAAATGGTTTACGCTAGGTGTCAGCGACTAAATTATGAAGTGATCCATTATGATTGCCAGGTAAATAAACATTGAGCTAAAAGCATTAATGCAGCCCCCCGACATGTTTTGCTACAGACGTAGCGTCTTCAGGGGTTTTTGGGCTAATGACAGCATGCCCCGAAAAAAAACAATTATTTACAAGCTTCCAATAGGGTGGAAGAAGGTGTGCCAGTATAACTGGCCAATCTAGGCCACATTCCAAGCTTAATGGACATACCAAATGTCCAATGAGAAACCGGCGCGATGCGGCCAATCAAAGGCGGGCGCCCGCACACGCGCACTTGTGCAGTAAGTACGTACCGAGAGTAAGTAAGAATTCAATCGCAATGCGAATGTCGAAGGACCTAGAAAAATCACGGGTAGCCGTACTGCGCATGTCGGACCCTTAGGTCCTCCCAGATAAATGAAGCAATCGGTATTATACTAAGTGTATATTCATAGACTTAGTTATTTAGATTGAGACAGAGCCAAGGTTTAACTATAGGAGCAAGAAGAAGGGAAAGAGCTTCCAAATATTAGGATACCCTATTCTGAGAGCAAATACACCAAAGGGGCTTATGGTCACGTTGAAATTATTTTCCTGTTGATAGTATCTAATAGACCAAAAATAGGGAATATATAATAATATTCCTGCTTAAAGGGAACCTGTCACCAGCATTTCACCTATTGAACTTCACTTATCCCTCAGTGGCCGCTGCTATCAAAAGTTAATTGCAATTATACCCTCTCCTAAACTCCTCCCCCGACTGTAAATAACGGTCTGCAAACATTTTGCGCTTTTTATCGTAATAATCCGGCGTCCCTTTGTGCGCACACACCAGAAGAGGACATCAGTGCACAAGTGCGGTATTTTGTGTGCTGGGGGAAGGCGAGGAGCTGTCAATCGAAAGTAAGGAGGCCGGGGAAACGCGGAAAGACTCGAGGAATGAAAATATGACTTTTTTCAAACGAAGATTTGACTCTTTTCTGCTCATTAGCATACGGCGTGGGAACACTAAAAAGCTGAATACTAAAGCTACACAAGCGCCTAAGAAGACAATTATAGGTTATATAGAAATGATTTTTCACCCACTACCACCAGGTATTGCTGGTTGAATAGGTGAAATGCTGGTGACAGGTTCCCTTTAAGTGTACAATATATAGGAAGAAAGGGAGATAACAAAAATTGTAATATAATGAGTTGCCCTATGTAGGTTTTAAAATATTTAACCCCTTCCCGCTTTTGCCACTTTTAACCTTCCTGACAGAGCCTCATTTTTTAAATCTGACATGTTTCACTTTATGTGGTAATAACTTCAGAATGCTTTTACCTATCCAAGCGATTCGGAGATTATTTTCTCGTGACACATTGGACTATGTTACTGGCGAATTTTGCTCAATACATTTAGTATTTAATTGTGAAAAACACCCAAATTTTGCAAAAATTTGCAAAAATTAGCATTTGTCTAAATTTAAATGTAACTGCTTGTAAGACATGCAGTTATACCACAAAAAATTGTTGCTAATTAACATCCTCCATATATCAACGTTAGATTTGCATAGTTTTTTGAACATTCTTTTATTTTTCTAGGTTGTTTCAAGGCTTAGAACTTTAGCAGCAATTTCTCACATTTTCAAGAAAATATCAAAAGGCAATTTTTTCAGGGACCAGTTTAGTTGTGAAATGGCTTTTAGAGCCTTATATATTAGAAACCCCCAATAAGTCACCCCATTTTAAAATCATCCCTCAAAGTATTCAAAACAGCATTTAGCAAGTTTCTTAACCCTTGAGACGTTTCACAGGAAGTAAAGCAAAGTAGAGGTGAAATGTATAAATGTAAATTTTTTTTGCAGAAATTCATTTTTAATTCTTTTTTTTTTTGTAACACAAAGTTAAACCGGAGAAACGCAACTCAATATTAATTGCCAAGATTTTGCCGTTTTTAGAAATATCCCACATGTGGTCCTAGTGTGATAATGGACTGAAGCACAGGCCTCAGAAGCAAAGGAGCACCTAGAAGATTTTGGGTCTCCTAGTTATTAGAATATATTTTAGGCACCACATAAGGTTTGAAGGCTTCTTGTGGTGCCAAAATAGTGGAAATACCCCAAAAGTGACCCCATTTAGGAAACTACACCCCTCAAGAAAATTATCTAGGGATATAGTGAGCCTTTTGAAAACAGGTTTATTGCAGAAATTATTGCAATTAGGCCGTGACTATTAAAATCTACATTCTTTGAAAGAAAATGTAGGTTTAGGTAATTTTATCTCAATTCCACAAGGACTAAAAGGAGAAAAAGCACCACAACAT
The DNA here is from genome assembly GCF_050947455.1 of Rhinoderma darwinii. NCBI lineage: Eukaryota > Metazoa > Chordata > Amphibia > Anura > Rhinodermatidae > Rhinoderma > Rhinoderma darwinii. The sequence goes on from NC_134692.1 coordinate 97,559,380, forward strand.
TTGTAAAGCAATTTCTCCCGAGTAAAACAATACCCCACATGTGGTCATAAACGGCTCTTTGGGCACACGGCAGGGTTTAGAAGGGAAAGAGCGACATTTGGCTTCTGGAGCTCAAATTTAGCAGGAATGGTATGCGGAGGCCATGTCACATTTGCAATGCCCCCGAGGGGACAAAACAGCGAAAACACCCAAAAAGTTACTCCATTTAGGAAACTACACAACTTGAGGAATTCATCTAGGGGTGCAATGAGCATTTTTAACCAGACAGGTGTTTCATAGATTTTATTAGAATTGGGCAGTGAAAATAAAAACAATCCCTTTTCTTCAGTAAGACATAGCTTTAGCTCAAAAACTGTAACTTTCTCAACAAACAAAGGAAAAAAAGAACCCCAACATTTGTAAAGCAACTTGTCTCGAGTACAGCAATATCCCATTTGTGGTCATAAACTGCTGTTTGGGCACACAGTATGTTTCAGAAGGGAAAGAGCGCCATTTATCTTTTGGAGTGAAGATTTTGCTGGATTGGTTTCTGGGTGCTATGTCACTGTCCTGTGGGACCAAAACAGTGGAAACCCCCAGAAGTGACCCTATTTTGGAAACTACACCCCTCAAGGTATTCACCTAGGGGTGTAGAGAGCATGTTAAACCTGCAGGTGTTTTGCAGAAATTAGTGTGCACTCTATGCTGCAGAGTGAAAATGGAATTTTTTTCCATAGATATGCCAGCATGTGGTGCCCAGCTTGTGCCACCATGAAAAGACATCTCTCTAATTATTACGTTGTGTTTCCCGGTTTTAGAAACACACTACATGTGGTCCTAATCTTTTGCCTGGACATTCGACCAGGCTCAGGAGTGAAAGAGTACCATGCAAAATTGAGGCCTAATTTGGCGACTTATACATTATTGCTTCACAGTTGCAGAGGCTCAGATGTGAAAGAATAAAAGACACCTCTGAGAAATGACCCCATTTTGGAAACGACACCCTCAAGGCATGTATTATGGGGTATAGTGAGCATATTCACCCCACAGGTCCTTTCTATAAATTATTGCGCTGCGTATGGTGCAAAGTAAAAAAAAATAAAAAAAATTTCTCTAGACATGCCATTTCAGTGGCAAATATGTTGTGCCCAGCTTGTGCCACACAACCTTAAAAAGGGTTCTCCCGGGTATGGCGATGCTATATATGTGGAAGTAAACAGCTGTTTGGGCATACTGTAGTGCTCAGAAGGGGGGAGGGCACCATTTGGCTTTTGGAGCATGGATTTTGCTTGGTAGTAGTTTTGTTTGGAGTTTTACTGGTCTTTCAGTTTATAATGTGGGGGCATATGTAAGCCGGGCAGAGTACATCAGGGGCATAGTCAGGTGGTATAATAATTGGGTAAAATAATCCATAGATGTGTGTTACGCAGTGAAGAAATCCTTTCTGCACTGGCCAATGTCGCAGTGATAAATGGTGTCCTTACTTATCCCCCTTTTGGTCCACACTCCGCGCCTTTGCAGTTTGGGGAATTCTTCTGGGAAGTCTTGTCCTGGTATAATACGGGCGCCCTCGCTTTCAGCAGATATGTTTGGGCCCTCCCCTTCCTGGTTCGCTAATTTTAGGGCCTTCATAAATCGCCTCTTGAAAACAGAAGAAATGTTCCCCTCAGGCCTGCACAACTGCATTTTTTTTTCCTGACTTATCGGAGGCTTAACTAATATTTTTTCATAGATGTAGTGCTATGAGGGCTGTTTTTTTGCGGGACGAGCTGTAGTTTTTATTGGTACCATTTTGGGGTACATGCGACTTATTGATCACTTTTTATCCTATTTTTTGGGCGGCGTTCAACCATGCGTTATAAATGACATGTTAACTTTATTCTGCGGGCTAGTATGATTCCGGCGATATCTAAATTATAGCACTTGTTTTTACAACTTTTTGCACACTAAAATTACTTTTGTAAAAAGAATGTATTTTTTCTGTCACCATGTTGCGAACCATAACTTTTTAGTCTACGGAGGAGTATGAGGGCTTGCTTTTTGCGTGACGAGCTATAGTTTTTATCGATACAATTTTTGGATACATGCAACTTTTTGATCACTTTTTATTTCAATTTTTGTAGGGCAAAGTGACCAAAATAATAAAATGGAATAAATAACATAATATTTTTATAGTTCAGTCCGTTACGGTCGGTCGCGACAATACCAAATATGTAGGGTTTATTTCTTTTTTTCAATAACAAAGGACTTTATAAGGGAAAAAGGGCGATTGTGTTTTATTTTATTACTTAAAACTTATATATTTTTTTAGAACTTTTTTTTCATTTTTCTTTAATCCCACCAGGGTACTTGAAGGTCCAACTGTCAGATTTTTTTTCTAATACATTTCACTACCTATGTAGTGCAATGTATTAGATCTGTCAGTCATTCACTGACAGCAAGCTGATTAGGCGTCGCCTCCGGGCGGGGCCTAATCAGCTTCCGTAATGTAGGGTAGAGATGCCAATCTGCTCCCAACCACTAAGATGCAGTAATTGCTTTCGATCGCTGCATTTAAGGGATTAATGACAGGAATCTGAGCAAGCTCCGGTTCATGCCATTATATGTGGATGTCAGCTGTAACATACAGCTGACATCCACCGCTGATGACGCCGGCTCATCTCCTGAGCCTACGCTACCTTGCCAACGGCTACATAAGCCTTTTACTACGATTAGGCCTCCGGTTGCCATTGCACCAGGGCAATTTCATTGCTGGGGTGCCGATGAGCTGCAAACACCTTAAATTCAGCGATCGCTTTTGACCGCTGCATTTAAGGGGTTAATGGCGAGGATCGAAGCGAAGATCGGCCCTGCCATTATAGCAGGGTGTCAGCTGTAAGATACAGCTGACATCCGTAGTTGATGGCACCGACTGCGGTGTTGCTATCAGTGTGTGAAGAGTGGGAGAAGAGGGTTGCATTGACAATCCAACACAATGGGCAGCACTTTGAACACATTTTATAAGTGGTCAGAAACTTGTAAATAACTGATAAAAGAATAAAGTAACGCTAAAACCAAGCACACCATTGTTTTTCTTGTGAAATTCTCGATACGTTTGATGTGTCACATGACCCTCTTCCCATTGAAAAAACTAAAGTTGGATACAAAATGGCCGACTTCAAAATGGTCAACACCCAGCTTGAAAAGTTTCCCCCTTCCCATATACTAATGTGCCACAAACAGGAAGTTAATATCACCAACCATTCCCATTTTATTTAGGTGTATCCATATAAATGGCCCACCCTGTACTTCTCCCCGCTCAGAAGCTCCATGGTGAACTCGTTGGTGTCTGGAATGAGAGTGGTCTCTGGCTTTAAATATCTGGGCATTTATATCCCTAGATTAGATGCTGACATGGTGCGGGCAAATGTTGTTCCTCTGGTCCCTTTGTTTAGAGATGAATTCAAGATCTGATGGGATTGCCGCTCAGTAGCGCATCGTATAAACCTTATCAAGATGGTAGTTCAACCCAAGTGTCTCTATGTTTTGCAGCATATATTTGTACATATCCCTATGTCGTTCTTCAAAGATATGGATTCACAAATTATCAAGTATATATGGGGGTCTTCTAGATCTAAATTGCAATTGGCAAAACTGCAAAGGCCTAGGGATATGGCGGGTATGGCTCTTTCTGACATATGTATAATATCTGGCTGGTCAGCTCAAATATATGAACTCCTGGGTGTCCCCTGACGTGCCAGGGGGTTTAGAGAAACGTTTGGCGACTTACTTAGGATTGCCTAAATTATGGCCTGTACTAGATCCTTTAATTCCGCTTGGTAGACACTCCTTACCAATTCATAAAGTAGCTCGTAATGTTTGGATCGCGGCGCTTAAGATCTCCTGGCAAGACCAGATAATAGCGGATACACCTCTGTGGCAGAATAAAGTGATTGACCAGTTAAGTCACTCACAGGATGATGCTTTTTGGTCGCGCCTGGGTGTGGCTATAGTGGGTGATCTATTTGACAATAATTTTATGCTCTTCTTTGCCTAGGTTGAGGAGACATACCAAGTTCCACGACAAGACTATAAATATTTGCAATTACGCCATTCATTAAAGACTCTGTTTAGTGGACGGGACATCTCCATCTCCTCTTATCCCTTAATTGGGATTATTAGATCACAGGACCCTGGAGGTCTAATTTCCTCCATTTACTCTTTTCTCCTTCACGCAAAGGCGAATAAAGCAGCTTTCCCTGCAATGGATAGATGGCATGAGGAATCCAGATCGAGCCTTTTAGAATCGCATAGATTGGTATCTCCTGCTATTAACAATAAACGTATACAGTTATACATCATACACCAGAGTTATCTTACTCCGGTCCGCCTTTATAAAATGGGTAGAATATCTAACCCCCAATGTCACAGATGTTTCTATGATCCTGCAGATTTTCTACATATGATATGGGACTGTCCTGTGATTCAGCGTTTCTGGACCGAGGTTACGGATTTGCTTTCACGGGTATTGGATGTCCCAGTGAGGCTGGATCCGGGTGTTTGTCTGTTTGGGTTGATAGAGGAACAGTTATGTTCTATACATATTCTCACGTGCCTTAGAGAGACATTGTTTATGGCTAGGATAGCCATTAGATGGAGGAATAATAGATCTCCTACTAGATCTATGTGGATAGGCCTGGTAAATTCCATAATACCTTATGAACGCATAGTTTACATTAACAGGAAGTGCCCTGATCAATTCCACCGGGTGTGGGGCCGCTGGTGTAACTCTGACCTTACATCTTATTCTAGTATTGCATTGTCAACAGCTATTAGAGCAATTTCTATCAGAGAGCAGACCGTATCTATCTCTTCCTATTGGTAACTTGCAGCTCACAGCTGTAGCTTATCCTTACTATCTAATTACTATATGACCGGTATATTTTTGGTCTCATAGTGTTTCACTATCCTGGATATTGTAATTGATATGATGCTTCCTCCGGATGAAAAAAGATTGTCATGCACTGTATATGTTATGTTATTTTCATTCATGTTTACGATTTATTGTAATGATATGTATTGATGTTTGACCTCTATTGTAACACGCACTTCTGTATTTCTATTGGGCATGTCCGCTGTGCGGGGGCCCAGAAGATTCTTGTGCTTTTTGTGTTTATATAACTTTTTCAATAAAAAGAGTTTAAAAAAAGAAAAATCATGGTCTTCCTCTGTAAACTATGGTGACCTCCAAGGAAACATGTGCCGTCATCATTGCTTTGCATCAAAAGGGCTTTACAGGCAAGGAAATTGCTGCTTGTAAGATTGCCGCTAAATAAACTATTTATCGAATCATCAAGAACGTCAAGGAGAGAAGCTCAATTGCTGTGAAGGCGGCTTCAGGGCGCCCCAGAAAGTCCAGCAAGTGCCAGGACCATCTCCTAAACGGGATTCAGCTACGGGAACGGTTCAACACCAGTGCAGAGCTTGCTGAGGAATGGCAGTATGCAGGTGCCAGGGCATCTGCACACACAGTGAGGCGAAGGCTTTTGGAGGCTGGCCTGGTGTGAAGAAGGGCAACAAAGAAGCCACTTCTTTCCAAGAAAAAATTTAAGGACAAACTGACATTCTGCAGGAAGTACAGGGATTGGACTGGGGTAAAGTTATTTGCTCCGATGAAGCCTCCTTCATATTGTTTGGGACATCTGGAAGAAAGATTGTCCGGAGAAGAAAAGGGGACTGCTACCATGAGTCCTATGTCACACCAACAGTAAAGCATCCTGAGACCATTCATGTGTGGGGTTGCTTTTCATCCAAGGGGGTGGGCTCACTCACAATTTTGCCTAAGAGCACTTACATGAACAAAGAATGGTATCTAAACATCCTCCCAACGATCCAGGAGCAATTTAGTGCTTAACAATCCATTTTCCAGCATTACCGAGCGCCATGCCACAAGGCAAACCTGACAATTAAGTGGCTCAGTGAACAAAACATTGACATTTTGGGTCCATGGCGAGGAAACACCAGATCTTAATCCCATTGAGAACCTGTGGTCAATCCTCAAAAAGCGGGTGGACAAACAAAAAACACAAAAATGGTGATAAACTCCAAGCAATGATTAGGCAAGAATGGGTTTCCATCAGTCAGGATTTGGCCCAGGAGCGGATATCCAGCATGCCAAAATATTGAGTCTTTGCATTAACTTGTATGTGTTTGTTAATTACAATTATAAGCATTTCATATGTTTTTACTTCAGTATACCATAGAAACCTCTGACTAAAAGATCTTTAAACACTGAAGCAGCAAACCAAAATTTGTGTCAGTCTCAAAACTTTTGGCCAGGATTGTACTATCTACAGGGGGCACAGTGTGTTTGGGGCACTATGTACATGGAGCACAGTGTGTGCAGACGTGCTGAGGTGACGTGTAGATGGAAGAAATCATTATGCCGGTCTGGGCCAAAAGGAGGAAAAAAAGGAAAGGGTACTACCTCAGTGGGGAAGAAGTCACCTTAGAGTCACTGAACGTACATGTTTACTCTCCCTCTGACTGATCAGTAATATATGAGCTGCAGTGAGATGATGGGTGGTACAATTTTTTCTGGGAAACAACAACTCCCAGCATATCGTTACTATTGTTTTGGCCTTACTGGGAGCTGTAGTATTACATGGTACATGATTATATAGCAGTGGTTAACCTTATTTTGAAAATAATCTCTGTACTGAGCTGTATTTGTGCTGGTGCTGTATCTATATTTTTGTTCTGGTGCTGTATTAATGTACTAAGCTGTATCTGTGCTGGTTTTGTATATATGTCCTGTGCTTGGTTATGGTGCTGTATTCATGTACTGAGCTTTGTTCTGATACTGTAGGTATGTATTGAGCTTTGTTCTGGTGCTGTATTTATGTGCCGAGCTTGTTCTGGTGCTGCATATATGCACTGAGCTTGGTTCTGGTGCAGTATATATGTGCTGAGCTTGGTTCTGGTGTGGTATATATGTGCTGAGCTTGGTTCTGTACATATATGTTCTGATCTTGATTCTAGTGCTATATTTATGTACGTAGCTTGGTTCTGGTGTTGTATATATGTAAAGTGTTTTGTTCTGGTGCTGTGTTTATACACGGAGCTTAGTTGGTGTGGGAACCCAGCCTAACAGTTTGCTGACCCCCACCTACTCGTGTTTGCCCCGTTTACAACATGAGGCCACTTTTAGATTTTCCTCCAGGACCATTTTAAGTTCCCAATCCGCCCCTGCTTCTAGGAGAGAATATCTCCTTAATATGACATCCAATAAAACTCTGTATTTAATCGTAGGCATATGAAGGAACAGCAGGGTACTCTACACTTCCATGGGTGCCATGTTACAGGAGCTGTAATATGGTAGCGTGCATGAGCCCTTAGGCTGGCCATACTAAATTAGCTCCTGATGAGACAGAAATCCTGATATTTTTCTTGCACAGTTTAACATTAAATAACACAGATACAGATTGTGTGGAACCTATTTGGTCACAGCAAAAAAACAAAACAAATTACAACAATTCTATTACCCAGCGTAAGAAATTCATTATTATTAACTTTATCCATGTAAATTTGAAAATAGTCTGCAATTTATTATACATGCCCATGATTTGTTGTATCCGGCAGAAATTAGTGCTATAACGGATGACTCAATTTGGACTACAAATCTTTTATATTGCCTGAAATATCTGTATTTGTAGGACCTTTTACATGGGTCAATGGTCGATAAACGAGCATTCATATGAACGCTCATTCACGATCATTGCCCTGCATTTGCTCATTCATCGACTGATCTGCTCTTTTATACAGCCAATAAAATGGTCGTTAGTCGGCAGCACATCTCCTTGTGTAAACAGACAGATGGGCTGCTTACATGATGGAAATGCATTGGGACGAATGATCGTAGTAACGATAGTTCGTCCCCATACATTACCAATCATCGTGCCTAGTGAAACGAGCGCCGATCGGTGTTGATTGGCGCTCATTTTCACGGCCCATGTCAGACCGTGTAAAGGACCTTATGGCCTAAGCGGAGCATTAAAAATAAGACTGTCCTCTTTCAATCGATGAAGACATAAAATGTAGATTGATACTCCAGTAATGACACTTAATCTTATTAGTGTACACCGCAACACTTACTAAACAGTAACTTTTGTAGCAAACTGCAGTGTCTTCTGAATTTAAGACTTCCGCCAACGCACTATATAAATCATCCAGAGGATCTGCTCCTGTACGCTCATGCTGCAGAGTACAAAGAGTGAAGAATTATTACCTTAATATTATCTTCAATATGTATAATTATCATTGCATAATCTGTCTTCACCATGCAGCCTTATATTCAAATAGAGACAATATAGTTGTACAGACAGAGATTTACTTGTTTTATACATAGGCGATATGGAGAAAAAAGCAGAACAAAGAACGATCCATCTAGTTTACAGCTAAAGAAGACAGCTTCTAAACTGTAAGGAGCTTCTAAAAACTGTAAAATAATAATTTACAAGGATGAGATAAATATAACACTTAAAGAGTAAATCCTCTTATGTAAACGAGGGAATGCATATTCCTGCAGCCGGGCTGTAGGGAGTGAATATTTCTGTAGCTAGGACAGAGGGAGTGCACATTCCTGCAGCCGGGCAGGAGGGAGTGCACATTCCTGCAGCCGGGCAGGAAGACGTGCACATTCCTGCAGCCGGGCAGGAAGACGTGCACATTCCTGCAGCCGGGCAGGAGGGAGTGCACATTCCTGCAGCCGGGCAGGAAGACGTGCACATTCCTGCAGCCGGGCAGGAGGGAGTGCACATTCCTGCAGCCGGGCAGGAGGGAGTGCACATTCCTGCAGCCGGGCAGGAGGGAGTGCCCATTCCTGCAGGAGGGAGTGCACATTCCTGCAGCCGGGCAGGAGGGAGTGCCCATTCCTGCAGGAGGGAGTGCACATTCCTGCAGCCGGGCAGGAGGGAGTGCACATTCCTGCAGCCGGGCAGGAGGGAGTGCACATTCCTGCAGCCGGGCAGGAGGGAGTGCACATTCCTGCAGCCGGGCAGGAGGGAGCGCACATTCCTGCAGCCGGGCAGGAGGGAGCGTGTCTTCTTGTAGCTAGGACGGAGGGAGTGCATGTTCCTTCAACCGGGCTAGAGGGAGTGTATGTCCCTGCAGCTAGCCAGAAGGGAGTGTATATTCCTGCAGCTAGGCAGAAGGAGCATATATTCCTGCAGCCAGGCAGGAGGGAGTGTACATTCCTGCAGCCAGGCAGGAGGAAATGTATTTTACTGCAGCCAGGCAGGAGGAAGTGTATATTCCTTCAGCTGGGCACGAGGGAGTGTGTATTCTGGCAGGCAGGCAGGAAAGCGCATATATTGCTGCAGCCGGGAGTGTATATTCCTGCAGCTAGGCAGGAAGGAGCATATATTGCTGCAGCCGGGCAGGATGGAGTGTATATTCCTGCAGCTGGTCAGGAAAGATGGAGTGTATATACCTGCATTCGGGTAGACGGGGGTGTATATTGCGGCAGCCAGGCAAGAAAGAGTGTATATTCTGGCAACCAGGCAGCAGGGAGTGTATATCCCTGCAGCTAGGATGGAGGGAGTGCATATTCCTGAAGTCGGGCTGGAGGGAGTGCATATTCCTGCAGCTAGGACGGAGGGAGTGCATATTCCTGCAGCTAGGACGGAGAGAGTGCATATTCCTGCAGCTAGGACGGAGGGAGTGCATACTCCTGCAGCTAGGACGAAGGGAGTGCATACTCCTGCAGCTAGGACGAAGGGAGTGCATACTCCTGCAGCTAGGACGAAGGGAGTGCATATTTCTGCAGCCAGGCAGGATGGAGTATATATTACTGCAGCTAGGCAGGAAAGATGGAGTGTATATGACTGTATTCGGGCAGACGGGGGGGGGGGGGGGTGTATATTGCTACAGTCAGGCAGGAGGAAGTGCATATTCCGGCTGCCGGGCAGGATGGAGTGCTTATTCCGGTGGCTGGGTAGGAGGGAGTGTTTCTTCCTTCAGCTAGGAAGGAGGAAGTGCATATTCCTGCAGCCGGGCAGGAGGGAGTGATAGTGTTTGTGGCTAAAAGGACAGCGGTCAGCATAGAAATCAGCTTGTTTTTAGAGTCACAGACTTGGCAGTGTAAACAAAAGCGGTTGTCTCCTCAGCCATTGTCCAAATAAAATGTGCCCTCTGGCATTAACCTTGTGTATCAGTGGGACATCAAATATTACACACACAGTTTTTAAGCAGTTTTCTTGAGCCAGAGGTGGATCCAAAAGGTAGGAAAGGTATAAAGAATGACTGATGAATCTCCTTTCTTTTGCATCCACTCCTGTGTTTGGCTTGAAAAAAAAAAAACCTGACCCAAAAACTGTGTGTGTGTGATCTTGGCTTTAATGGGTTCCTACCATGACAACCCCTTTTTATATGGAAAGTGACTCGGCACTAGCTGGCCATACACTTCCCTTGCAGCAGCCGTTACAGGAGAAATGTAGTATTGCAGGTTGGCCATTTAAATTAATTATATGGATGGGCTGGGTCCAGTGTTTGCAGTGGCCCTCAACTCTGGCTAAGAGGTGGATCCTCCCATATGATGTCATTATGCCCTAACAGGGTGTATGGAAAGGGGTTGTCTTGATGAGGCAACCTATTGTAAGGATTTGTTTTTCCTGTTATATAAAAGTAGGATTGTATGAATTTAAATGAAAAAAAAACCTGTTACAACATACTCACTATTGAAATTCTTCTTTGCTACTATAGCACGCCTGCTCCCTTCTTACCATGTTTTCATAATGAAATTGTTGCCATGGTCAGGTAACTATGACTAGCAGGCGGTGACGGCACAGGTACATTGGAGAATGGCTAAGGTTGGTATATTAGTTTTTTATTATCCATACACCCCTACTTATATATTTAAAGAAAGTTCATGTACTTAAAAGCTATTAAATGCCAATGCCTCCTAGTAACGGCCTGCCCAGTTTAACAAACCAAATCTGTGGTGTGCAATATATGTTCTTTCTTTTAAGTTACATTTTTATAATAAAAGAAAAGTAAGTCTATCACTTATATGTATAGTTTGCATGTCACCTTTTTGATTAACTCAGACAAGAATAGTCTTCTGTATTGTAATGCTGGTGGGTACTTTCGGCACACTGGATGGTTGATGGTCTACAAAGAAAAGCATTAACTCATTAGCAACGAGGTAACCCATAGGCTTGGTGGAGTCTAGCAAAGAAAAAACTGACTGAACCGGTTTGCATGATCCGTACCTCAAAAAACTGCAGTTCTACAGTATTTTAGCACTGTAGCATATTTATCTACAGCAGCAGTCTCCTGTTGCAAAACTAGAGCCGCAGGTTGGAGATCACTGATCTACAGCATGTGACTTCTGTGACTCCCAATAGCTACCACTATTTAGTTCTCATAGGGGTGGTCACTTCCCATTAAAAAAGTTTGAGGAAGCAGAAACTAAAAAACACTGCTCAAGCTATACCCCATTTAAATTTGACACTGTACCAAATTCAAATGTTAAACTGCATTATAAGGCCCTGTTCACACAGTTTTTTTTTACCGCGTTTTTTGCCGTGGAAACCACGGCAAAAAACTGCCGAAATTGACTCCCATTGATTTCAATGGGAGGTGGAGGCATTTTTTTTTTACCGCGAGCAAAAAAAACGCTTGCGGTAAAAAGAAGCAACATGCCCTATCTTGAGACGTTTTCCGCCTCAAAAACCCCATTGAAATCAATTGGAGACGGAGATAAACGAGTTATTCCATCTTTCTGTTGAAGAGATAGCTAAAAAAAAAAGCCTCAGAAAAACACGGCAAAAAAAGTGTGGTGCAAAACCACTTAAAAAAAAAAATGGAGCTGATTGAGGAGAGCTATCGTGCCCCCTCACTGTGCTTTAGGGTAAGGTAGGTAACAATCGCATATGGCCAACAAATTACATTTATTCAATATGAAAATAGCTGCTCCCTCATTTTGCTTGTCATTTTAGGCACATTTTCAGAAATGTCTGAAAATTAAGTCACTGCTCAGAAGATTATGTTGAAGGCCATCTTCCAATTATTTGCCCCACATGCCTATGGCTGCCTTCACACTGGTACAGGAGATCTGACAGAGGAGAACGGTAACCTTCTCTTCTGATCTGATTTTTGACTATTAAAAACATAAAATAAAAAGTAGTATGGGTCTCACGAATGCAGCCCAATACAGAACAGTTTTATTCTTACAGGCTCATTCACATTTAAAATCTGATCATTAGATTTTCAAGGTTCACCTGTCCAGTTACTCTACATTTATCAGGGATAAGAAGAAATTAAGGATATACTGTATGTACTTTTGCACAGCTAGTACTGCAGGCTAGTCTCAGCATGAGGATGGAATAAATGAGCTAAGGGACATCAGCAATTGCCAACTGAGTAGTTTTGTTCTACACAATCACAAGGTATGTATTTACCTTTTCCAAAATTCTGAGAGCAAATGATGGCTGTAGGGTCAACTGATGGTCCAGTTCCTGGAGAAGAAAAGAATGGAGTAATAATATTGGCAAAAAATATGCATGTCTTGCTGAGGTTCACCATTTAGCAATCTTACTGGATTTCATAAAGTTGGTCATAATAGCAAGGGCCAGTATGGCCTTGTTCACACAGTGTAGATTTGATGCACATGTTGCATGTATTTTTCGTAAACCGAAACCAGGAACTGAACCTACATAGAATACATAAAGGTCTTATAGGTCTGCTCTCCTGGATCCAATACTGGTTTCCGCTTAAAAAACGCATTTAAAATCTGCAACAAATCTACATTGTGTGAACAAGGTTTAACGGTAGATGTACACGTGGCAGATGTGTTGCAGATATTTCTGCGACTGAAAATCCATTTTATTCATGCAAATGGAGTTGTTTCTGCAGTTACATTCAGATGAATAGTTCAGTTGTCTAAATTTCTGAAACAAATCTTCCGAGTGTGAATTCACCCTTTAGGGTCAGTTCACACGTAGCGTAAACACTGCCAATTTTTCGCAACGGAATTAGTTGCGGAAAATCGCAGCATAATACAGTACAGCAGAGTGGATAAGATTTGAATAAAGCTCATCCACATGCTGCGTAAATGCTGACCGGAAAAAACGCTCAGACATTTACCTTTTTTTTTTAATGCGCAGCATGTCAATTGTATTTGCGTAATCTGTGTTTTTTTGTTGCAGGTTCACCATTAAATTCACCGGGGAAGTAAAACCTGCAACAAATAGCAAATGTTGCAGGGTTTTTTGTGGCGGAAAATAAGCGATTCCGCAGCAAAAATGCAATATAGACTTACCCAATTATACAGAATTCTGTGTTTCTTCATCCAGGCCGGCCTCCTGGGATGACGTTTCATCCCATGTGACAGATGTAGGCAATCACAGGCTGCAGTGGTCACATGGGATGAAACGTCATCCCAGGAGGCCGGCCTGCAGGAAGGTGGAGGAACACATCGCCATGGCTACGTAAGTATGAATCTTTTTTTTTCTTCTTGGGTGCAGTTCTCCACAGCGAACATTCTGGTCTAATAACTGCACCACAATTTGGCGTTATTCCCTGCGGAGCACAGGGTGTAAACATACTCTGACTCACATGAGGAGCGGTTATTGATTTCATAAGAAGATTGTCGCAGTAAATAAAAGGGTTGTCCCTGAATCGACAATCATCACTATTGAAATCAATGGGCAGATGTTTGGAGGTGTTCTGCTCCCGATTTTTCGGCCGTTTACGGCCCGAAAAACAGCCGAAAATAAGCCGTGTGAACATACCCTAAACAGGATAAGTGATAATTGTCTGATACCTGGGAGGCCTCACCGCTGGGACCCCCACTGATCATGAGAACGGGAGTCCTGAACCTCCAGATCCTCCTCACTGCACCTCTGCAGTGGCATCAGTTTTTCTCCTCTGCAAGTACTTCCTTGTTTTATTTTTCTCAGCATTTTAGTAACTGATGCGTGAAATGCAGACAGCACACAGATGTCGTCTGTCTGCTGTCCGTGTTATTCACACACCCATACACTTCAACGGGCGACGTGGTCCACAAAAACAGATGAAATCTGCAATAAATCTGTGACGCGTCAATTCAGTCTTAGCCCTTATTCACACAAATATGTTATACGTCCGTGTGGTGGCCGTTATAACAACGCCCGTCACACGGACCTATGTAATTCTATGGGACCGTTCACGCGGCTTTTGTTTCAACAGACCGTGTGACTTGTCCATGAGAAATTAGGACATGTCCTATTTTTTTGCGCTTCACGCATTCCTCTGTATACTCTAGTCTATGCGTGATAACGTGACCTGCAGCTTACAGCACGAATGCACCTCGGACATGAAAAATGGCCGTTTTTCATGTTCGAGGTTTGCAACGTTCGTGTGAATCCGGCCTTAGGGTGTATTTTGACATGCAGATTGTTCTATGCCGTTTTTACAGCCAAAACCAGGAGTGGATTCAAATAAGGAGGGGTAGTTTCCGTCCTTTATACATTCTCACAGTTTATGATCCATACCTGAGTTTTGCCTTCAAAAACTGCATAAAAAACTGCACCGTAATAAAAAATAAAAAAAAGAACAGTTTGTTCTATGTATTGCAAATCTCTTCTTTCCCTGAAAGAAGACATTAACATTTTTAACCCTACTTTTGAACGCACACTCCTTGTGTTTGGCACCTCCTCCTTATGAATTAAACATGAAAAACCGCACAGAAACCGCTGCTTACTTTGTCTATGGGGCAAATTAGGAATGCAGGGGTCCCTGGCTCTATTCCGAACTCATTCTAATACTAACAACTTTCATATTCATCAACAGAGAAACCCTTCCCCATAAACAGTTTTTAGGTAGGTGGCTTCCAAGATAATATGATGGTATTTTCATCAGGATGCTCCTCACTGCTGGCGGGAAGGGAACTCCTTCCTGTCAAGCAAAGAGCGTCACTGCTTCCTAGAGACAGCCCTCGCAAGAGCCCGGTTCTAGGCGGCAATGCCTATTGTAAATGTCATTGTGGTTTATAGATATAGTGTCGCCAACGATCTGCTTACATCTAGAAGATAAAACAAAGTGTGCATGAAACAATCTCTCTACTCATAAAGCCAGGCAAACGCTCACCTTCCATGGTAAGGATCCAATACGCCTGCAACATAGAAAGTCGCGCTGGAAGGTGTCACACAAAGTGTCTTGAGAATCTACAACTTGCTCTTTGGACAGCAGCTGATGATCCATCTTTTAGGGAGTAATATATGTCACATAATTGTCACTGTTAAAGTATGGACATCCTACATGTTGTTTTAAGTTATCTCTTGCTCCAACTACTGTAAAAGAGTTACACATTACTGTAAAATAGGGTTAAAATGTGAGCGGGCTCGTCATTCCAGCTGATAGCACACACGTGGCTTCATGATTACTGTAAGCACACACGTGGCTCCATGCTTACTGTATGCTCCGTCTTTGGACCCACCGCTGACCAGCTACTCTTTAGGGTATGTTCACACGAGGGCGTTCGTTACGGCTGAAATTACGGGGATGTTTCAGCCTGAAAACATCCCCGTAATTTCAGCCGTACCGGCATGTGCAGGCGCTTGAACGCCGCGTCCATTACGGCCGTAATTAGCGCTGCTATTCATTGGAGTCAATGAATAACGGCTCCAATTACGGCCAAAGAAGTGACAGGTCACTTCTTTGACGCGGGCGTGTATTTACGCGCCGTCATTTGACAGCAGCGCGTAAATATACGCCTCGTGTGAACAGACAAACGTCTGCCCATTGCTTTCATTGGGCAGATGTTTGTCAGCGCTATTGAGGCGCTATTTTCGGACGTAATTCGGGGCAAAAACGCCCGAATTATGTCCGTAAATAGGCCGTGTGAACATACCCTTAACAGCGTGTCTTTTTCACTCCATAATTTACATTAGCGTTAAAGGGAAGGTGTCATTTTTTTTTTTTTTATTATATTGGTTTTAATAAAATATAAACAAAAATGTTATTTATTAGTGTTGTCACTTCTAATATTTACTGTGTTCAAACTTTTACTTCTCTTTGGGGGCTGCCATTTTTTTTCCATCTCTGTATGTGTCGATTAACGACACATACAGAGATGGAATACGGCACATACATCCCCATAGAGAATGCAAATGGGAGCCGTTCCATTCTCAGAAGCGTACGCCGTCTGTGTGGGAACGGCGCATGCGCCGCTCCCACACAGACCAAAACTAGCTCGTTCGCAGAGCGAAATCCGGCGCCATTTTCATGTGGACCGGAAGCCGCTGCCGGACAGTAAGATGACGGCTTCCGGCCATATGTTCAGGCGCAAGGAATAGGAGCGTAGACCGGCGGCGGCAGGTAATTTATGTTCGTGTATGTGATGTGTGTATTAGGGTATGTGCACACACACTAATTACGTCCGTAATTGACGGACGTATTTCGGCTGCAAGTCCCGGACCGAACACAGTGCAGGGAGCCGGGCTCCTAGCATCATAGTTATATACGATGCTAGGAGTCCCTGCCTCTCTGCAGGACAACTGTCCCGTACTGTAATCATGTTTTCAGTACGGGACAGCAGTTCCACGGAGAGGTGGGGACTCCTAGCATCGTACATAAGTATGATGCTAGGAGCCCGGCTCCCTGCACTGTGTTCGGTCCGGGACTTGCGGCCGAAATACGTCCGTCAATTACGGACGTAATTAGTGTGTGTGCACATACCCTTATGTTTGTGTGATACTGTCTGCTGAGCCCTGTATCTAATCATCCTACACTCTGCAGTCGCTCAGAAAATAGCGGCACACAGTGTAGGAGGTTTGAAGATTCAACCCCCTCCTTTTCCTGGCACTAGCCAGAAGAAGGGAGGGGGGATTGTGTGAGGACACTAGAGGAGAGTGTGTTCACCCAAAATTTGCAGCATGAATCAATGAGGTTGCTTTACCAAGTTGACCATGCTGAAATTTTGGGAACTGCTCCCTCTAGTGCCCAGCACATGGAAATGTTATAAATTAGAATTAATTTATAATATTTCCTGACTAGTGAAAAAATTAAAACAGTGTGTAATCACTCAAATAATAATTGGTTAACTGAAAAAAAAAAGTTCTAGCGACACATTCCCTTTAAATCACAATCCACTCAAAAGTAACGGTTGGGAGGATAGCAGTTGTCACTTCTCTTCCCAGCGTATCAGGAAGTAATGCCCTTCCATTGAGCTTCTGTACTTTTACAAAACTCACCCTTAGGCTCCAATCAGGAGCCTGAATGTAAAGGAGCATTTAAAATGGAATCTGTCAATGGAACAGAACCCTTCAAGTAAAGATATCGAAAAGCCAGCCACTGAGCAGCCCCCTCATGACCTAACATTTGGTTGCTAAAGAGTGCACTCTGTATGGTAATGGCGGGTCCCACTTAGCTTATTGGAGAGCATCACTTAAATATGAAGAATGGCATGTATGTAGCATATGGTCTCACTCAGTGCTTATTCTTGCCTTGGTAACAGATTCCACATAAAAGGTAAAAAATAACGATGCTGCCATTTCATTAAACCTCTGCCATGCCATTGTGATGCCATGCCATGTGTCTGCCATGCCATTGTGACAGTTTATTTCAGCGGTGGTCAGGACCTGAGAACCTATTAGGCCCCATGCACACGAACGTGCTATTGCGGCTGCAATTCCCCCGAAAATCCACGGGAGAATTGCGGCCCCATTCATTTCTATGGGCATATGCACATGACCGTGGTTTTCACGGTCCATGCATGGCCCAGGAGCCCGGCCCGCAGAAAGAACGGACATGTCTTATTACGGCCGTGTTCTGCAGTCCAGGCTCATAGAAAATAATAGACGCGGCCATGTGCACGGCCCGCTATTTGCGGGCGGCTCGCGGATGACACTCCGTGGCCGGCCGACCCGAAAATCACAGCCGTGCACATGGCTACGGTCGTGTGCATGAGACCTAAATCACTAGAACTAAAAGAACTGAGGGACACAATGTCAGCATTTTTTTGGCAGATTGGTAGGGTTAACAGAAGATGGTCGATGGATAATCTATTAGGCTGCCTTCACCTTGTCGTGGCTTTCTGACTAAAGCTAAAAAAAAAAAAAAAAAAAAAATGGGGAACAGTGCTAAGCCGAACGTTTGTGCCCCTTCGTTCTAGCAATCAGTGTGAACATTCCAAACGTATATCTAAAAACCATTGGGGCAGATTTACTACTGTGTCTGGGTCTAGAGGGTGTAAAAAAAATTGCAATTGGCCCAAATTTTATGTTTGCACCTCAATAGACACTTTTAAAATATGTTCCGAAAAGGAGATGTGGCTTAATGGGAATGGGTGTGGCTTAATGTGAATGGGTGTGGCTTGTTAAAAAGGAGTGTGACTTAAATGTACTTGCATTTTGCATCTGGTCTAAGCTTACAATGTCTATTAGACAGCATTAGTAAATGTTGGCCGTGGTCGCTCATAAAAAGCTATGGCCACGTAACAGTATACTATTATTTTGTATAAAATAATATATGGGTCAAACGTGGTGTGAACAGAGCAGTGGGCACAGTTGTTATGGAGTACGTGCGCCATATTTATAAGTCGTCACTTTTTTATATCATTTTCTGTGCTGACAATTTTCCGTTTGGGGATGTGGTCTGACTTTCACTAAATTTATGCGTACAACATTTCCTAAGATTTTTGTTGTAGTTTTTCTAAAGGAGAAAGTGCCACAGATGTAACATTTTATATAGCCACATTTCGGATTATAGAGAGCGTAACACATGCAGAACAGAACATGCAGCAAATTCTCATACAGTACATCTGGACACCGACTTATTTGGTGCACGTGCAATGGATGATCAGTCCTCTCCATTTCAAAGGGCAACAGCGCCACTGCATTCTACTGGTCTCAAAGCTAAAGACAGCACTTTATAAAAAGACTAAGGCTATGTTCACACGGGGTATTTTGCAGGAGGAATATCTGCCTCAAAATTCCGTTTGGAACTTTGAGGCAGATATTCCTCTCCCTGCACGCCGATTTTCGCGGCGATTATCGCGCCGTTTTTCGCCCGCGGCCATTGAGCGCCGCGGGCATAAAACAGCGAGAAGTACGCTTTCTCCTGCCTCCCATTGAAGTCAATGGGAGGTCAGAGGCGGAAGCGCCCGAAGATAGGGCATGTCGCTTCTTTTTCCCGCGAGGCAGTTTTACTGCTCGCGGGAAAAAGACGCAGACGCCTCCCATTGAAATCAATGGGAGGCGTTCTCGGGCCGTTTCTGCCGAGTTTTGCGACGCGGTTTCCGCGTCAAAAAACTCGGCAAAATACCCCGTGTGAACATAGCCTATGGCCTTGTGCGTTTCTGCACCCACAAAAATCTGGATGAATTGCGGACCCATTCATTTCTACCAGCCCATGCCGCGGATGACAATCTGCAGCCGTCTGTGCCATAATCACGAGCCGTGTGCATGAGGCCTTAGTTAGGAAATTGCTGGTTATGAAGTCATTTTAAAGGGAATGTGTCGCTAGAATTTTTATTTTATTTTTTTTCAGTTAAATAGTTAGTATATAAGTGATTACACATTGTTTTAATTTTTTCACAAGTCAGGAAACATTATAATTAGATTCTAATTTATAACATTTCCATGTGCTGGTCACTAGAGGGAGCAATGCCAAAGTTGCAGCATTGGCAATGTGGTAAAGCAACCTCATTGCTTTATGCTGCAATTTTGGGGTAGACACACTCTCCTCTACTGTCCTCACACAATCCCCCCTCTCTTATTCTGGCTAGTGCCAGGAGAAGGATGGGGTTGAATCTTCAAACCTCCTACACTGTGTGTCGCCATTTTCTGAGCAAATGCACAGCGTAGGAGGATTAGATAAAGGGCTCAGCAGACAGTATAACACTAACATACACGAACATAATACACACACCACATACACAAACATAACTTACCTGCTCCTGCCGCCTCCGCTCCTATACCTTGCGTCTTCGCTGCCTTGAACATATGGCCGGAAGCCGCGTCCGGAAGTAGTCATCTTACTGTCCAGCCGTGGCTTCCGGTCCACATGAAAATGTCGCCGGCTGTCGCTCTACCAAAGACCTTCCTTTTGGTCTGTGTGGGAGCGGCGTACGCTATAGTGAATGGAACGGCTCCCGTTCGCATTCTCTATGGGACTGTATGTGTCGTTAATCGAGAAGTAAAAGTAAGAGAAAAGTAAAAGTACAACACAAAAACACAAATAAAATTTATTTTAATAACACACTAAAAGCAATATTATATATATTTATAAATATATAAAAAAAAATAATTTCGTGACACCTTCACTTTAAGGCGGGATTCACACGACCAGGTCGTTCCCGAGCCCGAGTGTCGGCCGGTAAAATCGGCCATTTTGCCCGGCCGGTTTGCATTAAGTTTTGCATCCGGGCCGGGCAGATCCGGACAGTGACATCAGCGGCAACTCCTGAAGGGGAATCCCCATGTGTTCGGGGATTCCGCTTCAGGAGTTTCCCCTGATGCCACTGCCCAGATATGGACAGAGACATCAAGCGCTCTGTCGAGGAGCGGAATCCCCGAAAACACGGGGATTCCGCTCCTTCAAGGAGCTAAAGTGCGGCTAGCACATAGCAGAGCGGGGAGATACCTCCCTGCTCTGCTATAGTGGCGTCGCTGCAGTAGTAGCAGCCGCAGCAGCAGCTGCTAGCGGCGCCATCGAAGGTATCGCCGGGCCAGGGTGCTTTTCAAGCAGGGGAAGGGAGCCAGCGCAGCGCTCCCTTCCACCTGCTGTACACCCCGGCCCTGCAACAGTGTACAGCGATGCCATTCGTCAGAATGGCATCAACTCCTTCTCCTCACATGCACTCTGCGCTGTGAGGAGGAGATAGAGCGCAAGCCACGGAAAACCCGGCCATCACTCGATACACATTCCGGTGATGGCCGTGTATTACCCAGCCCCATAGACTTCTATGGGAGCCGGGCGAAGATAGAGCATGTCCTATTTTTAAAATCGGTCGTGTGAATAGCCCCATTAGGGGTCTATCATTCCTAATGCAGCCGGGTGCCGGCCGATTTATGAACGGCCGGCACCCGGCCGTGTGAATGAGGCCTAAGGGGTATTCCCACCTTGGACAATTATGTCATTTCCACGAAATATGCCATATATGTCTGATAGATGCGGGTACCAGCTCTAGGACCCCCACCTAGAGCTGGACGGGGGTAATCGGCCTCCTGTTCTGTCTGGC